>NW_027142355.1:29683752-30883752 GCF_026170545.1 Melanerpes formicivorus
AATTCCAAACTTCCACTCATTGCCACTGGCATTCGGCCCATCTGCTTACTAATAACCTAGAGGTGCACTTGGCGAGTTTTGCATTTACTCTTCTCCCTTCTGCACTGAATTCTTTCTGACCCAACAGCAAACTCAGAAGTCATATCTTGATCTCCTCTCCCAGGATCAAGGCTGTCATTAGATTTATTCTTTAACACAAACAAACCAAACAAATTTAATCCTCCCCGTATTGCCTTACCTCCTTAACTGTGGCAGGTGGGCCCCTGTATGCAAATACAGACTGTTAGAACAGCCATGTCCTGCACAATCATATAGGTAGCCTAGACCTCAGGCTGCTACTGCATGGGATTTTTCACTCCAGGGTGCAGAGAAAAACCCGCTGGCAGTGACAGATACTATGTCACAGCCTGTTTTCTACCAAACAAAAGATGACAGGCAATGCAAACTGTTTTTCAGATGACAAGTTCCCGTCAAATGTGTTGCTCTAATTCTGCACCCTTCCTGCCCTTTTGCCTCCAGAAACAATTATGCAAAAGAACATATAACAGGTCAGGATCCCCCCAAACTCGATATGATCACAGTTGTAATCCTCTGGACAACTGTCAGTTCTTGCAACAGTTGGATGCTATCTCTAGTACCACACAATCTATAAGCAAGCCTTGTGCTGATAAGCCAAAGAACTGATTTAATAACAGTCTTGAGCACTAGAAGGAACTAAGAGGAAGAAGTGTGAACAATGTATATCAGCATTAAGTAATAAAAATTCCAAGATGCAAGGATGATATTTAGGGAATCCCTGTACTGATTTAAATACTAGTAACTAGAAATCATAGGCTTAACCCTCCGAAAACCTTTATGGGTGTGAAGGGACAGACTATTTGAGTAAGTAAGAATTGGAAGGAGATGTAATCATGGGTTTGCAGAATAATTACTTAGTTTAAATGTTAAGTATTTACATTATACTGTATATGTGTGATCACAGAATGCACACAACTATATTTAAACTTAAAAAATAATTCCAAAGTAACACATTTTCTGGTATACCAGTTCTCCTCCCTACTTTTATAATATTAGGGTTAAATAGTTACCAGAATTGTGCTAATTCTATTCAAAGTGTATTTTAATAATGAGAACAGGGATTAAAGAAAAAAAAAAAATAATGATTTTGAAGCGGGCTCTCCAAATTTTACTAGTTTTTAAAGTTAGGCTTGCTTAGTAAGCTTTCTTCCCCCTCTCCCAACTTCCTCAATTATCGGCAATTAAAATTGGTAGCAATCCTATGCATGCACAGGGAAGGGGATATGATCGACCAATAGATGTAAATACGAACTGAGTAACACACAAACGCTTGGATGCTTGTTGTAGGTGGGTTTTTCTTTTCCAGGGATTTATTAGAGCAGGTCAGTAAAAAGCCACTGAGGAAACCCAAGCTCATTCTGTACTGAAGATGGTTTCATTGCTGCTGCCATTCCACTAGGGCACTCTTGGAAAACTCTCCGGAAACTGTACAGACTATGGGACCTCTGCCTACAGTGCTTGTGAAGACACCATGAAGAAGAAAGCCCTAGCCAACACCACTGGTGAGGACCAATGTACATACACACTGTTTAGGGCTGGGATAACTCACACCACTGTCGTCATGTAAGACCCCACACTGCTAATCTGCCACCATCAGAATTTATACAACTCGGCCTGCAACTTCTTTGCACCCTTGGTGACCACAAGACACAAAATACAATCATTATTTTTCATTAATTTTCCAGTTCAGAGTGTCCTAAATATTGAGAGGGTTGGGCCACAGATCAGCAGTGTAGGGTCTTATGGCATGATGACAATGGTGTGAGTTGTGTGTCTGTCAGCATGGCAGAGGGACACGTGAGGGCAAGCAAAGGCACAAGACTTGTCTTGAAGGATTGTCTTGGGTAAAGGGAGTCAGTCTGGCTGGAGCGGATCCAAGGGTGAACAATCCTGTCTGCTGTTGTGCTCTGCTTCCTGGGGGTGAGCTTCAGGAGAAAGCCTGGGTGAGAACTGGCACAAATACAGTGAGAGTGGTCAGAGGCCCCAGCAGGGGACAGAGAATGAGCCAGGCAGCTGATACGCATCACACGTGAAGTTCATGCACGCGGGTTTTACTCAAAACATCTTTCGCTTCATGAGTGATTGAAAAAAAGGGCTGTAGTTTCCAGTGATGATCAGGATTGTTTCCACTCAAAACCTGGTCCTTCATTGTTAACACTGTGTCAACATTAACTCCTTTTTCTCCTTCAGAAGGTTAACAAACTGTTATAAACATCTTACTACTTATCTATATTACTTCAGGGTTTTGGGTTTTAAGTTTTTAAATTGAGCCCACAAGAAGGGTTAGTTGCTTGACAATTCTGTAATTAACAGTTGTGACTAGAAACCTCTCTACCCATGTGAATCCAAGATAGATCACATTTTGTTGTAAACTCTAAGTTGCCTTCACAGCACAACACAGAGAGTCAGGAACAAACTGGTTAATAACAGTTTTTATTTACAGCACATGACCAAGGATACTAGATTAAAAACAGCAAAGTGGGCAAATTTTAAAGAATATTAAATCCTCTGTTTGCAATAAACTGCAAGTATGTTCTTGACCCAGGCTGTTGAGGAAACTCTGAGAGGTTTTGGCAATAAAACAAACTAGAACAGGTTGGAGGGAGGTGCACCTATCCACAGCTCTGCTTTAGATCCCCCAGTCAGTACTAGAGATTGGTATATGCCCAGCAGGAGGAGGGTAAGACAACTGCAGATCTAGAGACACAGCAAAGAAGAAAAGTGATTTTCAGTTCACTATTTACAACCCACTGATTAGTTGACTGTCTGTTCTTGTTCATAGCTATTTATCACCAGTATTTAATTCACAAAAAGCCTGTCAGTATACCAACACCTTTTCTCAAAGCAGGAAACTTAAAATAAGCACTTGAGACTTTCAAGATTTATTCCAGCAAATTCAAGACGTGAACAGTAATTGAAAAAAATACCCTATCAGAAGACACCATTCACACTTTCATGAACTGCAGCCAGATATTCCATATCATCCAGAACTGAAGAACCCAAAACCCCTCTGTCATATGAAAGATATGAAAGAAGCTTCAATGATCAGTGAAAACCTCTGCCTGAAAACAGTTTAGTTTTTTCAGTATGAACTGATACACTATCTGCCACATTGATTCTGGTAATATTTGCAATTTCACCACAAGTACAGGAAAAAACCACCTCAGATCTGTGTTTTCTTTATCAGACCTTTGGAGTTAGCAACCACTACCAAGACCAGTCTTCCTTTCAGGCTATTCTGAATGAGTGCCAGAGCCCACTGCCAACAGGCACAGGAGATGATCATAGGGAAAACCTATTTTCACCAACAACCCCCCGGAGGTACCATTAAATCAATTCCTCCATCCTTAATTATTAAAGGACTTTCAAAATAGAACAAACTCCCAGGTATTTCTTGCCTTCACAGCCAAGTTTGGCAGGTTCCCAGACTGTGGCTACATAGATGCTCGTGTCTCTTGCAAAGCCAAAATTTCTGATGGGATACAAAACAGCATAGCTCTCTCTCATTTTCAGATGCAAGAAAAAGGATCACAAGTTCAATGCACTTCACAGCTGGATAGCAGGGGTCTTCTGCACCAGGAGACCTACCCCCACCAGAGCAACACAAGGACATTATCTTGGTAAATCCCAGCTTTTTCCTGAGTGTGCCAAGGGGAGGATTAAGGGGCACAGTGCTGTCCTTCTCAACATCACTGTCACTCTAATTTACCTCTGCTAGATTTGCTTTCAAACAGTAGATTGTAGTGTTACCGCTTCCCTCCAACGCCATTTCACAGAATCACAGAATATATCTGGCTGGAAGAGACCTCAAGGATCATCCAGTCCAGCCTTTGATGCAGCATTGTAGGGTCAACACTAAACCATGTCCCTAAGTACCAGGTCCACACACTGCTTAAACGCCCAAATATTTACATACCTCCCTTCTCTCATTGCTATTCGTGATGCTTGGCAAAACAAATCAAATGTTTTTTGAAGGTCTCTTTCAACCATAAGTTTTGTAACCTGCTCCCACACCAAATAAGGTGCTCTCTGTCCTTCCTTGATGAAGGTCTGCCACAGCCTCCTTAGATCGTCTATTCCTAGCCTCATTTTTTTCCAGCTCCAAGTTTCTGTTCTGAGCTCCAGCTTACAGAGTTTGATTTGATCTTCCTGCACTATTTTGGTTCTTATCTGACAGATCAGTGACCTACTGAAGCTATTTTCCATCCAAAATGAGGACTGAAAAGGAAAGCTTGAGAGGTCTGGATGTTACACCTCTGGTGATTTCAAACAGTGCCACCTACCCAAGTCCCAGAAATCCTCACTCTCCCCAGTCACTTTGCAAAGGCTTTTACTCTCACACGTGTCTCCAAAATACCTAGCTTCCACATACAAAAACTTAATACACTGAAGAACAAATTTCTGACATATTTAAATACCAAGTTACTTCACTGCTAGTAGAAAAAAGCAGCTGTTTTAGTGAGACCCACATAAACAAGGGTTTGAGCTCCCTCTGCAGGCTCTGTGTCTGTAATTAACTAAGAAATTCTTTTCCCACGGCCACGCAGTCATAAACGAATAATGATCATATGCAGAAACAAAAATGTTTTGACAGGATTTGGCAGAGTAATTGAAATTATCATTTATGTTGTTCTTAAATGAGACATTTTGGGAAAATCTGGCCTAGTACAAACAGGTGTACTTCACTGCAATGAAGGAGCACCAGTCACTCCTCTTCAAAAGAGTTCAGCTCATTTTGAGTTAGTGCGACAGTAACTTAAATAAATAAAAACAAAACTACAACAGCTAGTACCTGGACAAAGGGTTAGGAGAAAAGAATGCCATCAAGACAGAATAGGAGAGAGATATATGTAAAAGATTAACTTTTAACTTTAATGAGTGAAGCAGATTATGCTATCCCACCAGACTTACACTGATTTAGTGGTACGGAGTATCTGCAGTGTATGAAGTATAAAACTCACAGAGACTTCTATCCCAAGTATCATCAGATCTGCACACTCAGGAGCTAAATCAGCTCTCAGTTTCACTGGGGCCACTATCTAATGGGATTTCTACAGGATTAGGCCAGAAATGTGGATTTCTTTGACATTTCAAGTCCAGTCATTAAAAAGAAATCTCCTTTCTCAAACTAATAGGGTGTTTTTTTTTTCCCTTTTCACATTAGGGGGAAAAAAAAAATCAGGATTTAGATACAATCTTGGGAAAAGCTATCCAGATTATACAATGATAAGAATAAAAACAGAGGGAAAATGTCTTTCATAAACAAAGCTACAATATAATGTTAAATTAAAATATTTATCTGTGTTTAGTAGTTCTCCACTGATCCAACCTTTCATTGTTTTCAGCCCCAGTCTATTCTGGCTGGGATTTCAGGTGTGAAGCCAACAAGAACAGAATGTAACAATGCAGCAAAGAACTTCTTTTATAGTCACAGACATCAGAAATACCAAATACATAAAAATATTAGACAACACAGGCATATCTAAAAATTCAGCCTGTATCTTTCTCAGTCAAGAGAAAATTTAAGATTTTGATTAGATAGAATTCAGCTATGTCTTGTAGAAGACAGTGTTGTATAGTCACAGTTCTCATTAATCATTTCTAATTGACATTCAGCCAAAATTTTCCCTGATTTCAACTATTTACATGTCATATTACACTCCTTTCCTATTCTTCTATCTTTGAGGTCTGTGCATGCTAATGTTTTTAGATAATTGCCCTATTTTTGTGCTGCAGCCTCGTAGAGGTAAGACTGTATCACACTGTGGGGAGATCTATCATCCCTGTTATGTAGAATTACTCTCTCTCACCATGAAGCTCAGCAGCAGCTGGGACCTTCTTTGTCCAAACTTATTTCTATTTGTTGTGATGAGGTCTATGAAAACTACCTAGTAGCCAAATACTAGCAACGCTTCCTAGTGATCAGTACTGAGACCAATGCTGTTTAAAATCTTTGTCGGCACTCTCAGCACATCCATGGATGCCACCAAACAGTGGAGGGTGGAGGGGATATGGATACACTACAGGGCTGCTATTCAGAGCTCAACAGGCCAGAGGAGCGAGTTGATGGAGAAGCTCACCAAAGTACTGCAATTGAAGAGCCCCATTTTAGAGATGAGGAATCAACAGCATTCAAAGCGTATTTCCAGAATAAGTTCTGAGGAGTCCTGACAGACAAGTTGAACATGCTCTTGCAGCTAAGGCCAGTTTTGTACTGTATTAGCAGGAGTATAGGCACTGCATCAAAGGAAATGGTTCTGTTTGGCACTTGTGGCAGGGCATGTAGAGCACTTGTGCTATTGGCTTCTGTACAGGGCACCAACATACTATGATGAGTCCAGTTGAAAAGCATCTAGGTGCTAAGGGGGCCAGAACACTATGTATGGTGACAGTCTGGGAGTACTGGGTTTGTTAAGCATTCAAAAGAGATGGCTGTGCAAGGATCCCTTTACTGTCCTCAAGAGGAATCAGATGTACACAGCAACATGAGAAAAGGCAATGGACACAAGTTGAAACACAAAAATATCTAATTACATGATAGGAAAATATCATTCACAGTGGTCTAACACTGCAACTGTCTGCCCTCAGAGAGATTCAACCTCCATTAGGATGAATTCTGATAAACTTGATCTAAGTCAGCTGTTCTTTGAGAGGGGCACGGGGCCTCTCTAGAACTCCACCAAAAGCCCATGATTTTGCCCATTAGCAATCCTGGCTAATGGATATCCTTGAGTACTGTAGACATTACTTGAGCCATAGCTTGCGGCCATATGCAATGGCCAGAGGATGTATAAAAACATTTGTAGAAGCTCCCCTTGTGTGCATGAATCACCTCTTGCATTTACTTAGCAATCACAGCAAACTCTGCCAAACTAGGGACATGCCAGGTTTCCCACACATCCTCCAGCACCCACATAAGTCATGCCCCTTCTGTTAGTCATGACAAACTTTCTGCTGTAAGTGCATCAGATGGTTCTGTGCCTGCATGTGGTTGCAATAGGCCATGAAGATCAAATCATTTACATCTAACTTGGGTAGCTTTGCATCAACTTCGGTAATATTGTTCTGGTAACTCCTCCTCATTCTTATGCTGCACCTATCCTAACGCTTTGGAGCAGCTGTTCCAAATTACTTTCAATATGGTTTAAAAAAAAAAAATATTAAGATCTACCTCATCTAAAAATGAAAAACTAACTAAGAGTCAAGCTATACATATATTAAGTCCTTGAATCATCACCAAAAAAAAATATATATGTGTGTTTTTTTTTCATTGAAACCCTTCATGTTTGTTTTGGTTAACCAAGGCTCAGACTTAAATGAAATATTTTACCTGTAGCGAGTCATAGTTACAAATCACATAGTTTTACATTATCGTTACAAATTCATGAACCGTTAGCTACTGACCTGGTGATCTGATACCCTGCTTATAATAGCACCCACATTTTGTAAAGCATTTTTCATCAGCAGGTCACTATCATTATCCCCATTTTTCAACAGATGAAAAAAATGAGGCATAAAATAAGGAACTGATTGGATCAAGGTCATGTAGCAAGATAGCAGCAGAGACAGGAATAAAAACAAGGTGGCCTAAGACCTAGTGCAATGTGCCTCACTGTCATTTCCTCACCCTAGTGTCTCCTTTGTCTGGGTTCCTGCATTTCAATTTACCCTCTCTCAAGTGCATTAACTTACTTTGAGGTAAAAAATATTCTAATTTTCTGGTTGTGTGACTGCTCCCTCTGTTGTGGCCCCTATGAGTACTCAAGATACCTTTCTAGATAGCTAAAATATGAAATAAAAGATATGGCAAATGAGAGACACTCTCTAAGATTAAACTAATGGTGACAGAATCTTTACTTCCTCATCTCTGTACAGATAGTTATCACGTGATGAAAGCTTTTCATACTGTGCTGTTAGTGTTGACAACTCTAACCAATTAGTATCTTCTTTAGACTTCACTAACGTGCTGTTTACTTCTACTCTGAATAATTAATTAAATAAAAGCAGAGATGCCAGAAGGATCTAGAATTCACCGTTTGGTATCTTACCACATGCTTATTTACAGTCCTTTTAATCAGCTTCAGGTTCCAATTTATTTGCAGGTTAGTCTTCACAGAATACTTTGTCATAAGTTGTAACAAAACTGCTGGTTTCTCTCTTTTTTTTTTCACTCATTTTGCTCACCAGATCTGTAATGCTATCAAGAAAATAATTGTATTTGACAGAAGAGATGACAAATGTTTCAAAGCTCCTCGGAATCCTGAGTGTCTCACTTGCAAGTCTAAAGGCAGGACTACACTCTGCAGTTAAATATAACACAAACCATCAGCATTCAAGCTGGCTGCAAAAAGAAGCTCAGAAACTCAGTAGGGCTTTTCAACATTAATACCAAAATGAGCATCTCTGCAAGGACATACAGCTGTGCTATGCAGAAGTATGTGTATGGATCAGTACTAGCTCAGGTAGAGTGAGTATGTACCACATCACTTTCCATTGTACAACACAAACACACTGAAGGCGTCATTCAAAGTTCAGTTCCCACAGGCAAGTTGCAAAACAGCAATTAAGCGCCTAAAATACCAGGTGGCACTGAAGCCTCCAACCATATGAAAGTAATCCAAAGCTTAGCCTCCCTGGATGAAAAGACATCACTTCAGTGCCAGTTGTGCCACTGCATATGCTGAGAGGCACCACTGTGATAGCCCCACACAGTGGAGGCAATCAGTGATTCACAGATTTGTATATAGGACCCTTCAGAGCTGCCAAGTTCACAGGGATTATGCCTAGCAGCCAAGGAAAACTGAGCATTGAGCATGAAGCACAGCAGCGCAGGTACTGTTCTTTAGTTGTTCAATGCCTTCACCAATGGCCTAGATGAAGGGATAGTGTACCCTCAGCAAGTTTGCTGATGACACGAAACTGGGAGGATTGGCTGATACACTGGTAGGCTGTGCAGCCATTCAGTGAGATCTGGACAGACTGGAGAGCTGTGCAAAGTGGAACCTAATTAAGTTTTACAAGGGTACGTGTAGTGTTCTGCACCTGGAATGGAACACCGCCATGCATCAGTACAGATAGGAGTTAACCTGCTGGAAAGCAGCTCCATGGAGAAGGATCTTGGAGTCCTGGTGAACAATAAGTTATCCATGGAACAGCATGTGGCCAACAAGGCCAATAGTATCCTAGGGTGCATTAAGAAGAATGTGGCCAGCAGGTCAAGACAGGTTCTCCTCCCACTCTACTTTGTTGTAGTGAGAACAGTTGTGGGCTCCCCAGTTCAAAAGGGACAGGGATATAAGAGAGAGAGTCCAATGGAGAGCTATGAGGATTTCCTTGGTGGGCTGGCTTAGATGAACATGTTTTGGCAGAGGGGTTGGACTCGATGATCTCGAGGGGTCCCTTCCAACCCCTACCATTCTATGATTCAGAAGAACATCAATAAAAGGAGTGTAAAATGACCAAAAATCTGCAAGTTGTGCAGTTCTGCAAAATTCCATGTTTGATGTAAAATAAAAATTTTACTGAATAGCTATGTAACTACATAGCTCATGGCAGCTCATGCAGCATCTGCTCCTCTATTATGGTTTGATTCAAGCAAGGTATTCAAAGCATGTTCACAACTAATACTTTCCAAGTATTCCCACCAGCTTCTCCACAAATAGTCTGTCCGCTGAAGTTTCTCACAATGTTGAACTAAGGACATACAACACATATCCTCACTTGTAACTGATACATCAAATGCTACTTACTTAAAACTTCCATATCACAGAATCATGGAATTATTCACATTGGAAGGGACTTTAAAGATCATCTAGTTCCAACCCTCCATGGGCAGGGACACCTTCCACTAGACCAGGTTGCCCACCCAAACTGGCTTTGAACACTTCCAGGCTTGGGGCCTTCACAACTTCTCTGGCCAACCTGTTCCAGTGCCTCACCACCCTCATAGTAAAGAATTTCTTCCTAATGTCTAATCTAAATCTAGCTTCTTCCAGTTTTAAGCCATTACCCCTCATCCTGCCACTACATGCATTTGTAAATCATCTCTCTTCAACTATCCTCTAGGTCCCCTTCAAATATAGGAAGGCAGTTCTAAGGTCTCCCTGGAGTTTCCTATTCTCCAGACTGAACAAGCCCAGCTCTCTCATATGTAAGTGTAAACATTGCAGTGAATCTTCATTTTCTCATTTACTCATAAAGGAAAGGCAAATTGCATGTTACAGATCAAGAAGGTGTTATTTTGGAATTCTTCAAACATTTTGCAGTGTTACTGCTTTGCACTGTGGTGAAACCAGGTTTGATTTTTTTAAATTGGTTGATTTTTAAATAGAAAGGAGATGATCAGAAATATCCCATCTATCCCGTGGTAACATTTAGGAATTTTCATTACAAATACCTTCCAGTTGTTTTGAAGTTACTATTTTTAATTACTCATGAAAAATGGAACATCTCCAGGAGAAATTAGAAAAGAGCACTGCAAAGTTCTCAACACCTTAGATGACTCACAAGTGGAGTATCTACATGAGATCCCTGGTGAGACGTAAGAAGGACACCAAACACAATTTCAAGGAAGTAACTCATGCTTCTCTCTTGTCAAGAAATAAACACAATGCTAATTTGTGCCAAAATAGTAAATGGAATATAGATGATGAGATGCATGCTAAAAATAGTACAAACTCAAGTGGAGGAGAATGAGACCAAAAAGACATAACTCAATATTGGTATGTGATTGGAAAAGCCACAGCCAAACATGGAGCAATAAACTGCAGAAAGGCAGAGAAAAGGGCAGCCAAAAGGCAATCCTTTTCTCTATAACAACTGCAATCCTAGACAGTAAAAATATAAATGAACCTAAAAAAAAGGAGAATGCAAAAGGAAAACTAAATTTTATGAAGATGTTTAGATTTTGTCCTGCAGGGAGTAAGAACTGCTCTTGTACAAGACACTGTTCCTAACCCTGCTATTTATGGCCCAAACCTTTTCTGACTACTCCAACTCATCACAGGCACTGGAATGACAAAACCAGATATGTAGGCATTTCTATTCCACCTATATATGCCCTCCTTCAAGTAACAAAGGAAGATACCTGACATATTTTATAAGAAAATGACATTATTTTGACAACAGGAATTCTTTCTTTTTGAAGTTTGATTAACTATAGTAACAGCTGAAAGCCCAGACTGATATCCCTCATCTGAATGCTCATCAGGCTTAGCTCTACCTAATTTCTCAACTCCTCTGGGGCTAGTAAGGATCCATTCATAATCCCAAAGTCACCATTTGCTACCACTTACAGGGACTTGGCAGCTTGATCTATACTAGTAAATCAAACACTGCACAGAAACACTCCTGAGCACTAGACTACGATCACCGACATTTTAAATTGTTAAAATTGCTCTTGAAATGCTTTTCACTCATGCCAGCTAGCGCTCTCCTAGAAAATTTGCAGGCACATTTCAGAAGTGAGACTATTTCAGGAATCATTCCAAATAAGCAGGTGGATCTTGGCACAAATTGTTTTGGAAGCTCAGAGAATCTGCAGTTGCATTTACATTTACCATCAACATTAGTTGTTCTGTACAGTGTGACTCAGAGTCTCTTGGAAGATACAAGAAAGACTGACACTCAGAAAACCTCAGCCAATTAAGTACACAACTGTAAGAGATGACCATTTAAGAAAAGAGCACTGAGTGGAGGATAAGGAATTTAAAAAGTTTCTTATACAGGAAGAGCAAGTAGGGGAACTCTTTCTTGAACCTCTCTGAATGCAGCATATGCTGAAGAGAAGTTTTTAAAGTGGTTTTTTTTTTTTTGAGTCACACTTACTTTCTCTCAATACTCACAATGGAAAACAAATTAGACTGACAGATTCTTGGACCTTCTACTCTGGGTTTTAAGACACGAGGGAAGAGACTATCCCTCTGTGAACTAAGCATACATTGGAATGGATTTTTCATCTATTTTTAACTGTAATTTATCTAATTGCTCTGCATTATGCTACAGCACATCATGTTAAACGGCATTTTTACATGGCTGCGTTACAGTTTCAGACATTTTCTTACATAATCGACGATGACATTCTACTTGCTGTATTCCTCCTGCAAGAACAATGCAAAAATGGCTACAACAATGCAAATGCAGTTTTCATATCATGCCTGCTTAGGATACAGGGATAATAATGTTACTTATTAATGGTTTCTCAGTCAATATGTTATGATGTACTGAATTCTGTGTGTCATGGGGCTCCATTGCTTAGACCTGGCAGTCAGGCAAAATTAGAAGAAATAAAAACTAGGCTAATCGAACATAAATGTGATTCTAAATTTTTATTGACTGCATTTATCCAATGTTATTCAGTCAGGCTGGAACCTCACTGAGAAGAGAAACATGGAAAAGTGAGTGAAAAAGCCATGTCCTTTCCACTGTCAGTGAAAATCAAAAGTTTGGGGAGGGAGTGTTGTTCAAACTCCATTTGCTTTGCATAAGTGACCTCATTTTAAAACGAATTATTACCCCTGAGTGATAACATAGATATGTACATGTAGAACTGTATTTGAGATATGATATATAATTGTCCTGAAGGGTCAAACCCCCAAACATGCCCTAGCCCAGACAACAGCCTAAGCACCTGAGAATGTGCTAACCTGGACAGTTCCTGGGGGTCCAGATGGTCAAGGCAAATGTATAGCATGTGTGATTAACCTTGTAAGCGCCCGTGAATGCGCAAACCTGGACACTTCCTGGGGTCCAGATAAACATGTACCATGTGTAATTAGCATTGTGACACAGCTGTGAACTGTGTGTGCCCCTGGTCATGTTTGGATATGCCCCATCCTATAGGTGCAGTTATCAGGGTTCTGTGTTACCAAAGGGCATTAATCGTTTTGGGACAGTATTTAAACCAGATGAGAAGTTAGGCAACTTGCCCTGTTCTCACCCAGCAAGCAACAAGAGCCAAATGCTGCGGGAGCAGCAGCTGAAGGGCATGCACCTGGGCCTTGTTTTACCACAAAGAGACAAGAGCCAAATGTTACCCAAGTCGCAGATGAAGAACCTGTCCTAACAGGCAACAACTACACCCAGGCCTTGCGCCTGGACCAAGCCAGAAAAGGGAAGAGCTCCAAGAGAACTGAATCCCAGAAGAGGCTACAGCCCGGCAAGGGAGCACACCAGAGAGAGACCCCTTAGCCCTCTCTGAGCCAAAGACTGCTCGAATTAAAGCCACAGCATCTGGGAAGATGCCAGACAGAGGAGCAAGTTGTGAGTACCTGGTTAATCTGCCACGGAATGCCATTTGTGGGAAATACAGCACCTGCATTTCCAATTTGAATCGCTGTATTGGAAATTCTAGATCTGTGCTCAAATCATTTAACTGTCTTCATATGTGGAATGCAATACCCACAACCAAACAGAACCTGTAAATACACTGTGTAAACAAGTTACAGCCGTATTTGAAGATACCACTGCCCATGATATTAAATTATAAAATATAAAAGAATATACATTTTATTACAATAATCATATGGAACACAACAGTATCTTTGTTGGTGAGGTATGAGATGAACCTGGACTGGTCATAATACTGTAGTGATCTTTTTCTTTTTCTTTTTTCTTTTTTTTTCTGCCTCCTAAATGTTACTAGCATTTGATCAAGCATCTTGTTCTAAAAATAACATTCCAATTTCAGTGCTTATTATAAACAACTACAAAATACTCGTGTTCCTGCAGCACTCAAAAGGTTGTGTTTCACTATTGGCTGCATACCTCTCTGATTTACACATTTTAAATAAACAGCCATGTTAACTAGCAATAATCAAACAGTTTCTTCCAAGAAGTAAAGGGGCAAGCTTTCCTGGAACTAGTCCTTTTTAACCTATTATCTCAACAGATACCTCAAGTGGAAGCCTGGAAGAAGATAGCAGAATTAGTTCCTTGTTGTAGCTTCTCTTACTTTTTCCAGAAGATAATCAAGGACAAGGTGGCATGAGATAAATCGCGACAAGTATCATTAGCTCCCAGAATCATCTCCATGACTGATACTGAGCTCCTGCAGGCAGCCCTGGCTTACAATGTGCGACTCCCAGGGAAGATATTTCAACACAAGAAAGAGGCCCCACATCAGGGGAAGAAGGAGCTATGCATATGAATGACTTGAACTCAGTATTTTCAGCTCCTTATTGCTGGGGTAAAGCACCTTACTATACGGATAGCAGACTGTTTCTTGACCTGTCTTTTGCTTTTAGGAGTGTCTGAAAATATGACCACTGTCTCAAAAAGCTTCTATTTACTAACTCTAGAAGAGCTGTGTATTTTTAAAAAATAAATAGGTAGGGAGCTCCCTACATCAATGTAAGTAATTAATTTGCCTGTGCTTGTAATTAACAACATCTGTAGCTGAAGTACTGTATTGGATATGGAACATCAGTGTTCTGTCCACGAGTTTTATTCTGCTGTTGATGCCAACCTCTGTTTTGATACTGCATACCTAGAGATAAGCTCATAATTCCCTTACATATCTCAACAAAAGGTTCTAATCCTCAAAGGGGTGAAATAGTTCCTTACTCCTAAAAATAACATATAAATATGAGTTTAGGAACTTAGCTTTAGACAACTGTCAAGTTGAAAATTTTAATCTTAGTAATGCACTGTCTCAGTTTCTCTAAAAGTAAAACTATAGAGCTTTTTATAAAGTGGTTTTATTTTCTTGGGTAAAATGCTCGGCATCTTCTCTGTGTTCTTGTTACTATTTAAATAGTTGCCATTTTTGCATTTCACAAGGTAAATCTTTATAAGTAACATGAAATAAGACTTATTTCTAAGCAGGGCAACATTATTAATAAAAACAATTCTGCATTTAATATAGAAAATTTCACTAACCAAAAATGCAGAATGCATATGATTATGTTGCAACAGAATTTTGAGAGTATCCATGAAAAATAATTACCTCTTTTATTTTCCACATCCAATTTCCATGCAAGTGACACATGTAAGAATGTGTTATTAACCCTGATGCAAATCCATGAATCTTGTCAATATTTACCAAGGCGTAAAAAAAACAGAGAGCACTGTTGTTACAGTGAAGGATATGGTGCACACACACGATTTCACTAGTTGACCTCAATGCTTTAATACTACTGTATCTTACCAGTAGGCAGCACTGTTACATCTTTTTAGATGTTAGGGATGTTAATGACATACAGTGCCATCTGCAACTTTCTACATAATATCTGACCTTTACATCCATTCAACCCTCATTATTTTTTCTTCACGCAGTGTTTCTATCTCCCAGATTTTAATTTGTAAAAGAAAATAAGAAGACAATCAAAATGCTGGAATGTGTTTTTTTTAATACATCAAAAATGGGAAAATTATATTGGAATGGTATACTGGATTGCATTCATCAATTACCATAACTGTCACTATTTAAAACATGGCAATATCTATATCAAATGATGAATTACCTTGGGCAAATAGTATCGGAAATGATTCATTTCAGTATTGACCAAATAATGTAGACCTTTAAGATCTTAAAAGATCAAACTAATAGAATAAACAATGGTCCTGATCCAGAAAACCCTTGTTCAAATGAGGAGCACATGAGCTTTCAGTTATCTTATCTTCAATCAGACAATTCTTCTCAAGAAGGATTTAAAGTATGAAATTCAGAACAAATGAGTGCTGTAAACTCAATCTGTTCTTTTTGTGATTTTTAAAATAGTAAAATCTAAATATACAAACATGTAGAGAGTCCTCATAACTGATAGCATTCAGATATTCCATTCCACAGAGGTTTTATCATCAGCTAATTGCACCTTGATCTTGCATTTGCTAAAAATTAAAATTCAGTACTGAGTTCAATAGGATTTTTGGCTGCACAAGGAAGGAACAATTTTGTGCCAAATATACGTGTACCCAGCTGCAAAGGTTACTGGCAGGGGTTAATAATTATAGTTGCACAGCACAGATAATGAATACTTACATTAGAATGTTTGTCTCTTTTATATGTATTTAAATATGTAGACATACTCATACTGCACACACAAACTTTTACTCATATAAGTGTGTATGTGTCTAAAAATAAAGTGTTCTGTTATACCATTGGTAAACAAGATAATTCTTAGCAGTGCCAAAGATTTTCCCCCACTTTCTGTCCTACTTTCACACCAAAATTATAATTTCATATTTTATAAAGAGGCACTGGAACGTAAAATGGGCCAACATCAAAATATAACAAGGAAGCAAAGATAAATTAGAGGAATTCTTTGGTTCTTTCACTAACTAATCAGAGATATACAGAAAAGGACCTTTTAAGTTTAATGATACCTGCTCATTAAATGATGCTAAACACTAAAATACCACGAACAGCAGGGAATTTCAGTTTACATTAGAGAAAAAAATAAAAGGGTAAAAATGACTGAAGTTGGTCAGTTCAAGCTGATAGGGCACTTCAAATGAATAACAGAAGAATAAAAGAGACACTCTAGGTTAAATTAGGTTCTCCTATGCCTTTTCTTGAAAGTGCTTAACTTCACAAATTTTATTTGAATTAACTAACCTGCCAAAATCAAAGACTTGAATAGGGGTAAAGTTAAACAAGCAACTATACTTCACAGTAAGTTTACCCATTAAACAGCAGATAAAGCCTCCACATAAGAGAAGATGGGGGAAACAGTTTTAGAATGTGCATTTTTCCTTCTCTAGTCAGGGAAAATGTCATCCCTTTCATACCCTTGAAGTAAAACTGTACTTTAGAATAAAATTATTCAGATATGGAACTTAATTCTTCTAATAATTTTATTGTAAGTCCTGGGTTTTTTTTTTTAGTTCAGCAGTTTTATTTCTATTTGAAATACATAATACTTGAGTATTATTATTATTTCAGTGTGGCATTAAAATATTAGACAATTAATTATACTGTCTTGCCTAATAACGTTTGCAAATAAACTGTAAAGCATTTAATGGAAAATTAGCCATTTGAAGGAATCATCATGGTGGAAGAACAAAAAAAGGGTTGCAATTATGAACAAGGCTTCAGATCTTTCTCAAAATACATGTTATACCCTATGTTAATTTTGTTTGAAGGTGATTACATTTACCACTAAGAAGAATTCCATTCTGTTTCTTTTCTGTGCTAACAGCTGTAACATATTAATAGAAATACATATTTCACATATTCATCTGTTCCTCATGCCTCCATCAAATTTTCTTTGTCCTTAAAGCATGGTTTAACAAGGGGGAAAAAAAAACAGCACACAAATAACAACAAACTCCTCTCTCCCCACCCCAAAAATAAGCTAAACAAACTAAGTCAACAAACCCGACTTTATTAAGTCAGGGAACTTCTCCTAACAGACAAGTTTTAACTGCAAAGCTCCAGTCCTAAAAGGGGATCCTTGTAGGCTATACAATCTGCTTGACTCAGTTGAAAGATCAACCTGCTTACTGACTAGCATTTGGGATTTAATTTTTATCACTCAGAGTACTTCTAGATTTCATTAGCTAATTTTGGCTAGCAATTTAGAACTTTAGCAATTCAGGAAAGGGAAGAAGTCAGAGAAAAAGGAGAAAAATACATTTGGGTATATACAGGTAGCAAACAACTCTCCCCATGTAGGTCCATGTCAGCTAAAGTGAGTGCCTCAGTTACTCATTGTCCATTCAAGAAATCTCATCATAAGCTATTGCTTGGCCTGTGGTAGCACTGGATTGGGCTAACCCACAAAATATGGGTAATGGTTGTCCATCCCTCTGAGGGACTGTGATATTATTTTCATGGCTTTGAACTACTCCAGCTATTGTAAGCATGACAGGAATACAAACAAATATAATTCTGAAGTAAGAGGTGTAGAGGCATTTGTTCTCTTTGGTCACTGACATGACAGTGGACCCTCAAACAAGCCAACCCCAGGGAGGGTTAATTTATGTTTTCATGTAGATAAATGCCATTGGCTTTAAACTTAGTTCTCCAAAACAAAGTTTTTGTGTCAAAATACCATTACAGAAAGGTGCTAAGTGAGAAGTCCTGTGTCAGCCTCAGAACTGTGGATTGCTTTAATATTTCACACCTGTAACTGGCAAGATGCAGGAGAGCATCACTTGTCTAGGAACAATCTCAACTAAATACAGATATAATAGCAGTTGTAGAATAACATTGTATTAAAACTCCACATATATAGTGATAGGACTAAACTGTATGTGAAAGATCTTTGCTCTAGAAAAGTTAGCATAAGAAACACAAGGCAAATTAAGAATGGGGATGAGATAAAGTAAATAAATAACAAGATGACTGTTACAATATAGGATATGTTTTATTCCCCACTTTTAACTGTTACTTCTACCTTATCTTTAAGAAAACACAGAGTTCACTTCCTGTGACAAAAGCCAGGCAGATCTCTTGGCACTTGCAACCAGTCTTGCAGCATCGATCAAGGAACAGTCTCATGTATGCTCAGAAGTACATAAAGGCTCTCCTACAGTTCACTGTGAACAGCTAAGCTTACTGTAGCATAAAGAACAGCAAGTTACATCTCCCCATGCCTTAGCAATACAATCAGAGCTAACAAGGACATGGTAGCTCAGATATGACTTTTTTGTTCACATTTGCACTGGGTTAATTCAAGTGAATACACCCAAACATCTTCCATTTGTGTGAAACTCAGCAGTGATGAACTTCCTTAGAGATATTTCTCCCAGTCAGAATACCATCAGCATGCACCTGAAAAAAAGAATTGGTTGTATTCTGTAACTGTCTTCTCAATCCATTCCAGGTAACACTGGAGAATATTGCGTGTTAAAGGCCTAAGCAGAAATTAAATAGCACTACCAGTCTCATTAAACTGAAAAAGGTATTACCATCTCAGAACAAAATCAAGGAGGTGAGTGTGGACTTTTTTATTCAGTGGCAGGGAAGGAACAGATCTAATCTTTTTGTGCTCACCAACATCATGAAGAGAACAACTTTTTAATTAAGAAATACCGTTACAAGAAATACAGGAAATGAATAGCTAGAAAAAATTGTCCTTGGTTGTTAGGAAAACTCACAAAGGATTTGTTAAGACTAGTTAGGCTTCATTGAGAAAGTCATATATAAAACAGCATTGACAACTATGTAATTGCAACATCAGATACACTGAGTTAACAGCTTATTCATTCTAATAGTAAATATGGATGAGAACAAATAGGACATTGTTATCTTCATTCTCATTAGTATTTTTACTACAAGTGGCTGGAAGCATCAGCTGAGAGGCCCCACTGATACAGGCACTCTATGAACCACAGCAAGAGACACCACCACCAAAGAACTCACAGTCTGATCAAAGCCACCTTGCAGAATAATTTAAATTAATTTTATTCTTTCCCTAACTTGTACATTTTATTCTAATTATTTCTGCAGCATGTCTTGCAACAAATATTTCCTTATCTATTATTCTTAATTAATTGTCTTCCTATCCTTGTGTCCGTGCTTTTTACGAGCAAAAGTTCCCTCCTTTAGCATGAAAGCAGAGGTGGAAAATCTGGACTTGTTCAACTCAAAATGACAGGAACTTACAAACTAAAAATTTACCCCTTGTGTTCAGTGAACAAATACACGATCCAGCAAGTGACTAAGCTACTTAGTTCAGTGTTTAGCCACAGTGGGAACAGGAACTTGAACCGTGAAAACCACCTGCCTCCCTGACTGCCTCTTCTTGTGACAGTTTTGAAAATGTTACCATTTCCAGAAAAGAGAAAGAGAAATACACAGAACAAACACTGCTTATCCACCTGGGGACAGGAGATAAGGTACACCATCTTCTTGAAGGAGGAAGTCCTAGTATACCCAGAACTGACTAATGGAAGTTTAAAGCTGGGTAAGTCTGATGTACGCAGTCTGATGGAATCACAATCACAGAATGGAAGGGGTTGGAAGGGACATCTGAAGATCGTCTACTTCATTCCCTTTGCTAAAGCAGGATCACCTAGAGTAAATCATCCAGGAATATGACTAGGAACAGTTTGAATGTCACCAAAGATGGAGACTCCACAAGCTTTCTGAGCAGCCTGTTCTAGTGCTCTGACACCCTCAAAGGGAGGATTCTTTTCCTTATGTTTATATGTTTCATTTTGCAGCCACTGACCCTTGTCCTGTCACTGGATGCCACTGAGAAGCATCTGCCTTCATCTTCCTTGACACTCACCCTTTAGATATTCATAAGAATTAATAAGATTCCCCTCAGTATCCTCTTCTCTAGACTAAACAACCCAGCTCTCTCAGCCTTTCTTAGTAAGACAGATGTTCAAGTTCCCTAATCATCTTAGTGGTTCTGTTGCACTGTCTGTAGTAGTTCCTTGTCCTTGAACTGAGGAGCCCAGAACTGGATGTAGTATTCCAGATGAGGCTTCAGCAGGGCAGAATGAGGGGAGTAACAACACTATTCTTCAAAAAACCCTATGTGCTTAGTTTACTGTCATTGTTAGAACACCAATACATGCCACTGCACTACATTCCACAAACGTTCATAGAAGATTTTGATAAGAACATTACATGACACCCAAGCTCTGATCAATAGACAATTGGCCAAGTTCATGCTACTTAAAAGCCTGTGTATTTCCAAATAATTATGTATCAAATATTGCCACTATTACTGATTGTCTTTCTTTCCAAAAAGCAGATAATTGCTTTGATGATGCAAAAATTTATTTAGAGAGATTACCTGCAGCCCTGGGAAGTAATTTGCAGAATCACTCTTTGCCCACTTGCCTGTCGAAGTTAAGTCCAACTGTTTCCACCAAGTTTCTTTTAGAGCCCACCAAATTTACACAAAATTACACAAAAGTGCTGAAATGTGTGCAGTCTATAGTGCAAAAATAAATTCTATCTCAGGTTAGTCTTGCATGTTTTTATTATTTTATTTCATTACTTCTGTATCTTTTTATATAATAGATGTGGAATTGTGCTTTATCATTTATTGATCCTAGAATTTATTTTCTTTTCTCTTACACTGCCCACATTCATTTCATTCTTCTCCTTTGCCTAATTTTCTCACTCTGCTTTTTCTTTAGTCTCATTTTGTCCACTTACTTCCATATTCCTAAAAGAATTGACATAATAGTTAAGGACATATATATAGACTTGACTAGACTAGACTAGACTAGATTAGACTAGAATAGAATAGAACAAACCAGGTTGGAAGAGACCTTCAAGATCATCATGTCCAACCCATCATCCAACACCATCTAATAAACTAAACTATGGCACCAAGCACCCCATCAAGTCTCCTCCTAAACACCTCCAGTGATGGTGACTCCACCACCTCCCTGGGCAGCCCATTCCAATGGGCAATCACTCTCTCTATGAAGAATTTCTTCCTAACATCTAGCCTAAACTTCCCCTGGTGCAGCTTGAAACTGTGTCCTCTTGTTCTGGTGCTGGTTGCCTGGGAGAAGAGACCAACATCCGTTTGTCTACAACCTCCCTTCAGGTAGTTGTAGAGAGCAATAAGGTCTCCTTTGAGCCTCCTCTTCTCCAGGCTAAGCAAACCCAGCTCCCTCAGCCTCTCCTCAGAGGGCTTGTGCTCCAAACCCCTCACCAGCTTTGTTGCCCTTCTCTGGACATTTTCCCGCAACTCAACATCTCTCCTAAACTGAGGGGCCCAGAACTGGCCACAGTATTCAAGGTGTGCCCTATAAGTGATCCTTTTGTGTTCTGCGTTTTCACTTTCACTTTTTAGCTCTCCTGTCTCCCTTCTTTCTCCTCTCCTCCTTCCCATCTTAGTAATTTTTACTAGAGTTTCTATTTCTTTCAGTCACTTCTGGCCTTAAAATCTGTGCATCTTTATTGGAAAAAAATACTGGCTTATTTGAAGTTGTGAAAAAAATAAGACCTAACACAGAACTGGGCTAACTGGATAAACCTCTATCTAGCATCTTACCACATATCTCAGAGAAGACAATCAGAATGTCATCTGGTCTATCCTGAAGAACATGCGTTCTTTTTTTACCAAATAATACCTATTATATTGCCAAAACCCTTCTTTATTAACACAAGTTGAAGGATGTTGATTGTTTTTTTACAAATCAACCTTGGATATTACAGAAGGTTTTTTTACTGAAAGGATGGTCAGTCATTGCAATATGTTGCTCAGAGAGGTGGTGGAGTCACCATCCCTGGAGCTATTCAAAGAACACATAGACACTGCGCTTTAGATTATGTTTTAATGGCTATGGTGGTGTTAGGTCAATGGTTGGACTCAATGATTTTAAAGGGCTTTGCAACTAAAACAATTCTATGATTCTGTATTGGATGTTAAGAAAAGTTCTATACAGAGAGAGTGATTGCCCATTGGAATGAGCTGCCCGGGGAGGCGGTGGAGTCACCATCATTGGAGGTGTTCAGGAGGGGACTTGATGGGGTGCTTGGTGCCATGGGTTAGTTGTTTAGGTGGGTTGGATTGGTTGATGGGTTGGACGCGATGATCTTGAAGGTCTCATCCAACCTGGTTTATTCTATGTAATATATATGTAATATGTATTCATGGTCACCATTTTTACTTATATCCCCCAAATATATTAATTTAACAGAAAAAGTACTGACTGAACTACCCAAGATGATATGAACTGGAATTCCTATTTCTGGGTGGAGAGGTTATCAAATTATACTAAAAGTCACCAAAATTGCTACACATTGCAGGACAACCCTGCATAGTATCAGATTCAAAGAATGCTATTATAAGTTATAAAATTATTTACACTTGAAAGCAATCACAGTGTGATAGGTGATTTCCAAATACATGAGAATCGATGTGGCTAGCATATAATTCCAACTAAATGAAGTCATGTTTCTTCATTTGTAAAATGAGAAATCACATTAACAACAGTGAGAAATCACCCTTCCAGAGCAATGTATTGTTATCATAAAGCCAAAATTAATTCTTACCTGATATTAAAAGACTAAAGTAAAACATTACCTTAAAATGTTGGTCAATATGGTGTCTATGGAAATAACACTGGAACTCATATTCCTTCTCGCCTCCCCACCATTATGTATTTGCTTCCTGTGCATGGATTCTTAAAGGATTTACACTGCTTACAGTTTATATTTTTTGTCATAAGAAGGGGTAAACAAAATCTTACAAAAACTAAAATGGAGCAGGAAACATATCCCTTTGTAGGGACCTGAGCATGATGCAAATGGTATGGAGTAAGGGATGAAGATTGTATTTGGTTTGGCTGAGCTGAAGTTAATTCTACTTAAAGCATCTTTCTAGTACTGTGTTTTGCAGCAGTAGTTGATAACACAGCAGTGTTTTGGCTACTGCTGAACAAGTATCCATGCTGTGTTCTTCCAACATTTTCCTGCCCTAAGAGTACACTGAGGGGTGGGCAAGATCTTGGGAGGGGACACAGCTGGGCCGGGTGACCCAGACTGGCCAAAGTGATATTCCATGTCATATGACATCAGCTAAGATATAAGAATGAAGTGAAAGAAGGAAGTGCCATCTGTCCTCCAAAGGAACAAACAAGCACAGAGCGCCCTGTTTCCTGAGACCAATCATCATCACACTGATGGGAGGTAGAGACTAACATCTCCCTATGCTTTCACTTCTCCACAGTGGTCAATGGATTGAAGCTGGCCATTGAGATTATGAAAGCACATGATCTCCTCAGTTCCTTTAGATGAATGAGAAAGATCAGAAACTTATCTAGGATAAAGTCTAGATGAGGTGATACAGAGGCTTTCTTTATGCTGCTTTTAAAGAACTTCATCAGAAAATAGTATTTGACCCTACCAAAGGTAAGCATAGTCTAGGGACCGTCTTTACAAATTAGCATTTCTCAACAGTTGCTTAAAAGTTCCATTTAAAATTGTACCATTTTCCATTGCAACTAGAACAAACAAAATTAAAAAAAAAATAAAGCAACCAAACACTAACCCCCCCCCTCCCCAACCCCCCTCCCCAACAACTACAAAAAAATCCACCAGACTCCCCAAAATATTGTTCCTTGCTCTTTCTTCACTTTGCCACAAGAAATGTGATACCTGAGTTACATTTTTCTGATCTGTTTTGCATAGATAAACCTTAGCCTTGCATTGTGGACAAACATTCTTAACATGTTTTGAAAGTTTAGCAACAACTAATTTAGATTTAAGATACTCTTATAAGGTAGGGAAAAATATTTTGTAATATTTAAACTTCATATTTTCAGAGAGAAGTACGAAGGCATGATTGAGTTTCATATTCACAGTATCACACAGTATCACAGTATAGCTTAGGTTGGAAAGGACCTCGAGGATCATCGAGTCCAACCTATCAACACAGACCCCATGACCAAGTGCCACGTCCAATCTCCTCTTGAACGCCTCCAGGGTCGATGACTCAACCACCTCCCTGCGCAACCCGTTCCAATGACGAATGACTCGCTAGATGAAGAACTTCCTCCTCACCTGGAGTCTAAACCTCCCCTGGCGCAGCTTGAGACTGTGTCCCCTTGTTCTGGTGCTGGTTGCCTGGGAGAAGAGACCAACCCCTTCCCGGCCACAACCACCTTTCAGGTAGTTGTAGAGGGCAATGAGGTCACCCCTGAGCCTCCTCTTCTCCAGGCTAAACAATCCCAGCTCCCTCAGCCTCTCCTCATAGGGCTTGTGTTCAAGGCCTCTCATCAGCCTTGTTGCCCTTCTCTAGACACGTTCAAGTGTTTCGATGTCCTTCTTAAACTGAGGGGCCCAGAACTGGACACAGTACTCAAAATATTAAAGCATTTAAATTTAGGACCTCATGTGTATGTTTGGTTTTTAATAAACTATTACGGCAAAAGAAAAATCTGTACCTGTTTTTTCTACAGGCTGTACATGCAATGAAGAATAGAAAGAAATTAAACTGCCCATTCACAAAGGTTCCCAGTTGCCTAAATGTAGGCATCCGTTGTTGCTTTAGATGATCTAAAGCATCATGCCTAATTTTCACCTACTAATCCAGGAGAACAGGGGTCCCCTATTGGTCCTGTGTGGACATCTCATATATGTAAAGCAATCTCTAGAAACACTAGTAACATTTGTTTAGGCATATGAATCCCACTCTAGACACACACTTAAGGACAAGTACAATCATCCTCCAGACTCAGTTGACTGAGTTGATTGAAGTGGGAAGTCCATTCATTACTAATTGAAACTTTGCCACCAATTGTAAGCACAGGCACCTATAACTGGGTATGGATATTCAGGTGCCTCAGTCTTGAGAACTGACCCTTACTCAAAATTCAGGTCTGTAAGCTGGACATCGTGGTTAAAAATAATTACAACTGTAATGCACTGAATCTAAAAAAGAAAGTGATCTATATATGGCTGATAGGGACACATATCAATTACATCTTAAACTTTTTTTTTTTTGGCTAAAAAGAAAGAAATAACATCTTTCTTGGATTTCTTTCTATCAAAAATTAATATGATTATATTTCAAGAATTTGCTATCCAGTTCTATTACACCTAAGATAATAAAGTTGTTCTCAATGGCTTCTCATGTGCAAGACAGCAGCAGTTCTACTTGTTTCCCCTGTTTAAATATGCTTCCCTATTTTTTGTAGATACAAGCTCAGGATAGAATTGTATGTCACTTTGTTAGTCCAGTTTTGTAAGAGAAAATATGCATGATCATATTTTGCCTGTCAGTCAACCATCAATATCTTCTGAGCCATTTCTTCCAAATGTGACAGAGCTTCAACCATCTGAATTCACTCCAAGTTTAAGGAGAAAGGAAGACAAAGGTGTTATTATTAATGTACCAGCCAAAATAGAGGCTGTGACACAATTGCAGTGCTACACAGATATCAGAGATTTCACGCAGATTCTGCTGCTCATATAAATGTGGTGAGTTTCTTCTTAGAAATAAGCCTGGTTTTCAGTACCTTAGAACAGCAAAATTTGTATGATACTAAAATCCATCTTCTAGAATTAGAAAGCTAAGCAGAGACTAAAGGCTTATAAACAGGAACTTTCAACTTCCTACCTCCTGTTAAAATTGAAAAAGTTACAAAGAACATCTGAAATGCAACCAAAAATGAATTTGAGTTTCATCTTGAAAGGTGTACTTAAAGGTGGCGAAAAGTGAAGACAATCAGATCTTCAGTACTGCTGTATATTTTGAACAATGTTATACACTGGCAGAACCCAGCTGCAGGTATTTGTTGATGTAACACGGTTCTTAGACACCCAACTGTTTTCATAAAGTTTATCTGTTGTGGGTAGTGTATTTCTTTGATACTGCAAGCAGTGTTTAATAACTGTAAGGGGCTCACAAGGATCAATGTGGGATTGCAGGAAAGACAGGTCACTCTCAGCCCAAGTTACAAAATACCATCCTTCACTCTAAGGCAAACCTATGAGGTAACATCTTCTGCTTATCTTCCATCACTCTAATAGTATCAGTAAAGAATATTATAAAATGGGAAAATAAGAGGGAAAGCATTATTATCTTTATCCAGATCAGGATAAACAGTTGCACTGTATTAAAAAACAGAAGAGACAAAGAGATATAACACACCACGACTGGTATAGAGCTGCTGTTGGAACAACTACTAGTGGCTTGGAGTTTGTTCCCTTGGAATAAATACTGACAAGATTCACTGGCAGGGACCTTAAGAGCTGGTGAACTCTTGGCTAAAAGAATAAAATAGTAACTGAGGAGGAGATTGGTTCCTTGTCTGTGAACTTCAGGAAAATGGAAATACGAACAGGCTTTTTCCATACCACTCAAATCCTCAGGTTTCCTTATGTACATCCATGTCTGGCAGCATCAGTGTCTCCACTCAGCACTTCAGAGCTGTTCTGCTATAGGTTCTAAGTCTGTACATCAATGCAATATTAAAAAATGCATGAACTATTCTCACATCTACCATGGAGTGACTATTACCAACTTCTAAAAATACCAAAACTTAAAAAAACATTTTTACAGTACACCTTTATACACTGATGATTGTACATTTGTTCTCATCATTACACTCTGGTCTCATGTGAGGCTTCCTAATCAGCAGTGGGTTTGTGGATAATAATTTAGAAAGTCTTTCCAGTTCACAAATTTGTAAGAGTCTTTATCTTTCATAGATACACTACAATGGGAGCATTCACCTACTCAGGTGTATTTTAGAATTAAGCAACTTGATAAAGAGAGCACCACAAATCCATTGTCAATTTCCAGCTACTCTGGAAAGCAGATATGCTATGTATACACTCTACCTTCTTTCTTTCTTCCTTTCTCTCTTTTTCTTCCATTCTCTCTTTCTTCTCTTTCTCTTTCCTTCTTTCCTTCCTTCCTTCCTTTCTGTTTCTTTCTTTCTTTCCTTCTTTCTTTCCTTCTTTCTCTTTCTTTCTGTTTCTTTCTTTCTTTCCTTCTTTCTTTCTTTCTCTTTCTTTCTTTCTTTCTTTCTTTCTTTCTTTCTTTCTTTCTTTCTTTCTTTCTTTCTTTCTTTCTTTCTTTCTTTCTTTCTTTCTTTCTTTCTTTCTTTCTTTCTTTCTTTCTTTCTTTCTTTCTTTCTTTCTTTCTTTCTTTCTTTCTTTCTTTCTTTCTTTCTTTCTTTCTTTCTTTCTTTCTTTCTTTCTTTCTTTTCTTTTCTTTTCCTTCCTTCCTTCCTCCCTTCCTCCCTCCCTCCCTCCCTCCCTCCCTCCCTCCCTCCCTCCCTTCCTCCCTTCCTTCCTTCCTTCCTTCCTTCCTTCCTTCCTTCCTTCCTTCCTTCCTTCCTTCCTTCCTTCCTTCCTTCCTTCCTTCCTTCCTTCCTTCCTTCCTTCCTTCCTTCCTTCCTTCCTTCCTTCCTTCCTTCCTTCCTTCCCCTCATTCCTTCCTTCTTTTTTTTTTTTTCTAGCCAAAGCAGCTGGTAAAATTCTTCATAAACCAGTGAAGCAGAGGGTAAATTGGGAATACCAGATATGACAGGAATAGTTGTAACTCCAGTCATGTCAACAGAAGCGCTTTTTCCAGTCAGGAAAAATAAGGTTAGCACATATCTGGAGGAGAAATAAAGCCTCCAGGAAAAAAAAAAATGTAAAAAAAAACAAACTTGTGTGCTGCAACAGAGCAATGCATTGCAATGCATTTCCCTTATTCACAGCAGATTAGCACAAAATAAAATACAAAATACTACCTTTTGTAATTGCAACGAATCCAAAGAGTCAATGTTACGGATTTGTGTGAAAGTAGCCACAAATACTTTGTAAGCCATACAGATATTGCAGAATACTTGGAGATTACTTATCTCATAAAATTCAAAAGCAGCTAGAAGCTCAAGGTGCTGATCAAACTGATTTTACAAGCGATTTTGTTCTTTTTCCTAGCAGATGACAGTGATGCTGTAAATCATGGATTAAAATGTATGATTTCAGATCTCAGGAGACTGAAGTCAATAGGACAGCACCATGGGAAAAACAGGTACAAGTGCAACAACGTTGGTCAGTGCCACAGGGCTCCGGGGTTTCAGGAAAGCCTGCTGTCTACAAGGGAGACTTTGAGAATGACATTGGGGAATAAGGAGGGGGTAGAGAAGTCTGACCAAGCAGAAGGGGGGGACATAAATAACATCTACTTCACAGGACTGCACTCTGCAACAGAGGCCACACAACACTTACTCCCTGATATGTCTTTCTAGCAATTACCTTTTATTCCCTATTGTTCTGGAGGGCATCTCCAGAACCTGAACGATGCTGACAAGCTCTAGGATAACCCCTCACTTACTAGTGTTTGGGTGAAGTTGGGTGAATCAGACCGGATTGAAATGCTTGGTCAAGGGTTACCTTTCTTGATTGAAAGAAATATAATGCACCTTGTCACAATATAAGGAGGTTTTGGAAACTTTCCTCTTCTTACATGTTATAGCAAAATAGTGTAAATGACTCGTCGATAAAAATCCTTTCACTTCTACGATGAATTAAAGAAATTTAATTAAATTGTAAATTTTGTGTGTCTTATTCTGAAAAAGAAGATACAAGAAAAATCCAAGCAAAGAAAATGCCAAAGCCTTTTCAATGTAAGCAAAATTCTTGACATATGATATTCACAGAACCACTCCATGTATGATTTTGTATTTCTTGAATAGGTGAATGATGCTACAAGTCAACCACTTAGAACAGAAATTAAAGACTATTTTACAGAGGGTAAAAAGAATGGACATCGGACACTTGTGGGTTTGGTAAGTGCTCACATATATCAGAATAAAAACTTCAAAACAGTTCGAATTATATAGCAGAAATAAAGCAAAGGAAAAGCAGAAAACCAGCACTATAAAATCCATGTACTGATTGCAACTTTTAAAAGTGATGACAAAGCTAACCAAATCACAAGCAAAGGAAAGCATAGTCTTAAAGAGGCTGCAAGGTTGTTTTTTAGAAACATATTGAGAGTTAACAATATTTTAGTCATGCTACAGCATCTAGGCTATTCTGCTTTAGAAAGGCCTGATCTAAGACACACAGGGATAGCCTGAAGGTAGGCAGTCTGACCAGAGACTGAGAGCTGTGACTGATGTGCCTGTTAAGAAACAGACATTCAAAGGACAACCCAAAATCTCTTCTGTGCAGGCCAGGGTGAGTGCTACATGCTTTATTTATCTCCTTTATCCCAAATAAAATTTGAGATTACACCTGTGAAGCAGGACACATTAAAAAAGGTAAGGTGGGTAAGTTGATTAGCTAATTAACCAAGCTCTTATATACAACCCATAGGGAGCATCTCAAATGCATAGGACATTTTTTGTTATTAAAGAAAAATAGGACAAGGAAGATTTATCATTAAAATATATTTCACTAATTATACCACCTGGAGTTCCTTGCACAAAACAAACTTTTAATTAGAAAATGTGGGTTTATGGAAAATGTTTGGTATAAAAGTTTGATTGTTTATTAGAAGTAGAATGTGGAAAGTTCCTTGCATGCTAAGGAGCAGCTGTACTTCTTCAGAGTACACTTTGTCTATTTAAATGGCTCAGAAATCTCTTCAGAAACTACTGGCATTTGTTCTTTGTACCCTCTTTAGGAAGAAGACAGGCAAGGTAAAATGGGTATTTGTTTTAACATGATAGGTGAACTTCGCTAATTGTAGACATACAGTTTCTTTTTAAGGAAGTAGTAAAACCTGATGATCCATTTAATATGAGCCAACCTGAGAAACTGAATATTCAAACCTGGTACAGGCCCTTTGTATCAGCTGAGTGGTGCAAACTAGCTACTTTCTTTCCATCAATCTCCTCATTCTCCATTCGTGGAGGAGAAACTCACCTCATATACCACAATGCACTTTTCTGTTGCAAAGCACAGCCTTGCACTGGGGGTGTAGCTACATCTGCTGTGGTTAAAATCACTGAAATAGCTTATAGAGTGTTTTACACAGAAGTAGCACACTACTGCTTTTACTACATGCTGATGCAGAAAGCAGCACAGACAAAAGGGAGCATTTTTTAATACCCATCTTCACGCTCTTACAATAGCCATCTATTTCTTTTACTGTGTGAATATCCTTTTCAAAACAGTATTAGTTAACATTTTTCTGAATTGAGTTTTTTATTCTGAATATTTGTCTCAAATAAGGAGTTACAAGAAAGTCACTGGACAGGCAAGGGAAATCTGATGCTCTATATGTAGTATCAAAGGGGCAAATCCCTCTTTCCCATATTCCCCAACTTAGTCATCGTACTAGGGAAGAACTGTGAAGTCCCATCTCAGGGGCTGGAAAAACGAAGTGAACAGCAGTCCTCCAAAAACAGGAATGTTCAAGGAAAGAACAATGACCTGCATTTATTGCCGGGTAGTGCTCCCAGTTGAGTTAATAAAGTTGTGGCCTAATTAAACTGAGCACTTCACATCTTGTTTTTCTTCTTGCATGGTCGGGACAATTAAGCATCCTTTGATGTAGAGTGCTCTGAGGAAATCTCCCAATTACTTTATGAACAATTTTTGTCACAAAGCCTGAGAGAATTTATTGAAACCACCTACAGTGGAATGAGGCCAGAACCAATCAATATTGGATGACCAGACTTAGGGCTAAGGAGTTGAAAACTAGAAGGCCACTAAAACCCTAAGCACTGCATCATAGAGAGAAATATAAGCTCTAGAAAGTGCTAGCTGGGTACTGTAAGCTGAACTAAATTCCGTGGATATTACTCAGCTTCACTCCTTGAACACAAAGTGTTGACAATCACTGATTTTGTGTGTACTGGAGGTGGTGGTGTTACATTCTGACTGTATTCCAATTGATAACTAAATAGTACAGATAAACTGCTTTTGTTAATCAAGTTGAAAAAGACATTTTGTTACTTCTTACCAAAAATAAGCAAGAATATTACTAATTCCACATATTAGCAATGTTAAATAATAGTTTGTTTAAAGTCAAACTGTTGTGGACATAGGATAAGGACTATCTGCGCTTTCAAACTTATTGATATCACAGACAACTATGCTGTGTATTTCCTCTGTAGACTGATCTATTTCCACCTTAAAACTAGTCAGGTTCACTAATACAGCTGAAAAGCTGAAAATACAGAAGAAATAGACTTAGAAAGCAATATATGCATATATTCCAAGTGCATATATATTTAAATCTCAAACTGTGTATTTCATATACTCCATTTCATTAATTGGTGCATGCAATTAATCTGAATTCAGATGCCTCATAAATACAGCTTCTTTTAAAAGCAATTTTCCAATGGCAGTGATAAGGAAATAATAATTAGAATTTTATATATATTTAAACAGAACCATTTATAGAATCATAGCACTGTTTCAGTTGGAAAAGACCTCTAAGATCAACAAGACCAATCATCAATTATAGTGCCTTCCAGCTTTAAGGAAAGTATCACTTTCATGTAATTCTACCATTCAAAAAAAAAATGTTAGGTCAAAACTATTGTCTCTATTCAGTATCCACTTGTGGAGATAAAATAACCCCAAACCTAACAAGAACAATTATACAATTGCCCCATCTAAAATATGGTTTCTTTCGAGCATAAGAAAAGTACAGTATTGGAAACTCTCATCTGATAGTACTTCTTTTCTGCATGTGGCAAAATTTGTTTTGTGAAATTTGGTTTTCTGGATAACTCAGCTCTCTGGCACCGAGTCTTTACAACTAAACTGTGAATGAAGTATTAAAATTAGGGTTATTCTAATACAAACTGGTCAGAAAATAAATAAATAATGAGAAACCAACATAAAATTCCCTGTAACACAATTCATCATTAGTACAAATTATCTCTAAAATGCATCACAGGAAAGTAAAAAAAAAAAGTTTCAATTATTTTTGCATTGCAGTATAATAATGAGTCGTGACTAGGGAAAAAAAGGATACAGTCATTTACTAATGTTAAGTTCTACCCACTGGAAAACACCACTACTTCTGGTGAAATATTTTAAGACATATATATTCCATTCAACTCCCCAAACAAATAGCAGACAGTACTTCAAATGCATTGCAAGACTATTAGGTAATCTTTTTCTTTGTTTAGATTCAGTAGGGTTCAGTGACAAACATTCATCTTCTCTTTCTATAAAAGTTCCTGTTCTTTTGCATAGTTAAGAATTGCTTTAATTTTAGCAGCAAGTCACCATTTTCTTCACCACCGATTAGCCTCACACAATAAACTTCAAACAAAATGCAAAAAAAAAGAGCCTTTAACTGTTTTAAAATTATGAATTATTTGTTCTATGTTTAGATCACACAGCGGAAAGAGAAGCTACATCTGTAGGTAGGCTAACAGAATCCGACACAAAGCTTCTGAAATAAACCAATACCAGCTGCTCCCATGCCTCATTACTCGGCAGTAGCTGCTAGCCTGAAATATTGTACGTTGCGGAATCGTTGACTTTCAAAAGCCAAGCAGACTTTTGAGAAGATGTAGCAGTACAAAACAGACACTTCCCTCAGACAGAAAAAGGAAAAAAAACACCAGTCCTATACTTCAGGGTATGTGTTCAACTGTTTTCCATTCTAAAGCACACATACTTTCCACCCCTGCGCATTTTACTTATTTTAACAGGTGAAAGCAATTAGATTTAAAAAATTATTACATGGTCAGTGTTCCCACTTCTAAAAGAATTATGTAAAAATCCTGAAACTAATGAAATGCCTTTTTGAGTAGTACCACATACTTCATGCTTATAGAAGATACTGATGTAGGAATGACTATTTTAATCAGTTTCTAATCATTGAGCTCCCTAAGAGAGGAAATATTCATGGAAAAAAAACAAAACATTTTGTTCCAGATATACAGTGCTGCCAAAAATGCTATGCACACAGGGGATTTTGTACAGTTATACGCATGCTGTACAAAAATAGAACTTCTAAAAAATAATCAGTCTTTGAAATCTATTAAATATCTTGTGTTTGCTGTACTGTGCAAAAACTAGATTACGACAGCTGAAACTCTCAATAAAAGGTACAGTCAGACCATCACTGTCTCAAATCACAGAACGGTAGGAGTTGGAAGGGACCCGTGAAGATCATCTACTCTAACCCCTCCCTGCTAGAGCAGGATCACCTAGAGTAAATTGTCCAGGAACATGACCAGGAGGGTTTTGAGTGCCTCCAGAGATGGAATCTGCCACCTCTCTGGGCAGCTTGTTCCAGTGTCCTGCCACACTCGAAAGTGAACATTTTTAACTTAGGCTTACTCGGAACCTCCTGTGTTCCAGTTTGTGTCCATTGCCTCTTGTCCTGTTATTGCACACCTCTGAGAAGAGTCTGGCTCTCTACACCTGACACTCACCCTTAAGATATTTATAAGAACTAATAATACACCCCCTCACCCCCCAAGTCTCTTATTTCTCCAGCCTAAATAGACCCAGTTCTCATTGGTGAGATCACTGGTGACCATTAAGAAAGTGGTCATCAAGAAAGCCAACAGTGATTCACCTGCTCAAAACACAGAAGTAATTTTAAGGCAAAAGTTTATACAATTAAAATTTCAGAGGTTTAATTTCCCAAATAATTAAATATTCCATGACTTTCAGGATTCATTTTCAACAGAGTCAAAGTTTTAAACATTTATGTAATACATTTGGTATTAGAATTAGAAACCTGACTATGTTTGAAACAACAGGAATCAAATATGTATTTTAATTTGCCTACACCAAAGACAACATTTTGATACACACAAACTATTTAGGCAGAAAAGTTAATGCAGACTTGTGCTTTACTTAAAAAAATTAATTCAACATGGTGGGTCTTCTGTAGTACTCTGGAGTATCATTTAGAGGAAGTATGTCACAGTATCATTCTTCATTTAAAAATAAAGTAATGAAAAGCAAGTTCTGTGATGGCTTATGTTTTAGAACACCATTGCCATTTATCATCAATCATCAAGTATTTTTTTCTAATATTTCATATCTCTGAAACTGCCTTCTGCAAAATAAATTCAACTGACCATTTCAGAATAATAAGTGCTCACTGAATATTATTTGCCTTACTCTCAAGTGGAAAATTATAAAAAATATTGTATGAGATCTAAAATGTAAGCAGACACTAGTAGCAAGCATGTTAGGTAAGGCACCTTGAGTACTGCGTCCAGTTCTGGGCCCCTCAGTTTAAGAAGGACATCGAAACACTTGAATGTGTCCAGAGAAGGGCAACAAGGCTGGGGAGAGGCCTTGAGCACGAGCCCTATGAGGAGAGGCTGAGGGAGCTGGGATTGTTTAGCCTGGAGAAGAGGAGGCTCAGGGGTGACCTCATTGCCCTCTACAACTACCTGAGGGGTGGTTGTGGCCGGGAAGGGGTTGGCCTCTTCTCCCAGGCAACCAGCACCAGAACAAGGGGACACAGTCTCAAGCTGCGCCAGGGGAGGTTTAGACTCGAGGTGAGGAGGAAGTTCTTCATTGAGCGAGTCATTCGTCATTGGAATGGGTTGCCCAGGGAGGTGGTGGAGTCATCGTCCCTGGAGGAGTTCAAGAGGAGATTGGACGTGGCACTTGGTGCCATGGTCTAGTCATGGGGTTTGTGTTGAAAGGTTGGACTCGATGATCCTCGAGGTCCTTTCCAACCTAAGTTATACTGTGATACTGTGGCAATACCTTTTAAGTTCATCAGATAAATTCTTAGACATGTACAGATCTTCCTGCCTGTTCAATGGTATGATATGGTCAGCACTATATCTTAGAAGCCTATTTCATCAGTTTTTAAATTGCTTTAATTTAAACCCCCCCCTAATAAATAAAACACACAAATCCAAGCTGAAAAATACTGAATATTTCATTTAAAATATAACATTCAACTACTTTAAAGAAATAACATTATTTTCAGTGAAATGAGGCCTCTCTTTCTTCTGCATTTATCAGATGTAAAATAAATTTTGCTCAGTATCCTGGATTGCTTTTGACAAATAAAAAGTACCTACAAAAATTACTACCAATTAATAGTGGAAAAAAATTCTCAAGACAGAAATGCAGCACAGCATCCAGATAGTGCAAACCTGGAACAGAGATGATTTTCTCACTGCTGGACACTCATTTTGCAAAGTTATCACACATAATTTGCTCTCCCTCCAGAAGAATTACAGCATAGTCCATCTTGGCAGTCTGGCAATGAACCAGCTCAAAATTCAGCATCTACAGTGATATCTTTTATACTAACGACACATCCATGTACGAAGTCCTTTACCAACTGAACACAAACAATAAGAGGGTGTATTTTTTTTGGCATTACTGTGTCATGGCATTCTCAAACCATAAAGTTTACTCACAAAACCTGAGTTATCATCCACAGGAGGTTGGTTAATTCATTACTTTTCTAACACTGTTTCCTTAATCCCAGGAAGCCCAGTCCTACTTATATCTTCAGGGAAGTATTTATAGGTTCTGGACCTGACAAGATGGCATATTAAAGCTGGATTTGTTCATTAGCATACTGCAAACACTTTATAACTGCTCTCTAAGGAGAAGACAAAGGTGCATTAGTTATGTTTCAAGAAAGCATCCAGAAAGAAGAGTGAGAAAATGTGCAACAAAACTGTCCAGACACTAAGGTAAATGAAGAAGGAGGGGGAAGAGCTGCTCCAGGTGCCATAGCAGAGATTCCCCTGTAGCCTATGGTGAAGATCATGCTGAGGCAGGCTGTCCTCCTTCAGCCCACAGAGGACCCCATGCTGGATCAGGTGGATGTGCTCAAAGGAGACTGTGACTCCATGGGAAACCCATGATAGAACAGGCTCCTGACAGGACCTGTGGAACCATGGAGAGAGAAGCCAGCTTGCTGGCAGGACTTGTGATCCTGTGAAAGAGACCTGTGCTGGGGCAGTGTTCGAATTGCTGCAGCCCGTGGGAAGGACCCACATGGGAGTTCATGGAGAACCATCTCCTGTGGGAAGGACTCTATACTGGAGCAGGGGAAGACTGTGAGTTTTCCCTCTGAACATGATGGAGTAGCAGAGACAATGAGTGATGAAATGATCACAACCCCCATTCCCTGTCTCTCTGATATGCTGGTGGGTAGGAGGCAGAGAAAATCAGGAACAAAGTTGAGCCCAGGAGGTACGCAGGGGTGGATGGAAGATGTTCTTATGATTTGGCTTTATTTCTCATTATCTGACCCTGATTTGATTTGCAATAGATTCCCCAAGTCAGGTTTTGCCTGCAATGGTATTTGGTGAGTGATTGCTCCTGGTCCTTGTCTGAAGCAATGACCCTTTTGGCTAAGGAAGCTAGGGAAGGGGAGTGATAGAGTGGCTTGGTAGGTAGGCACCTGGCATCCAGCCAGGGTCAACTCACCACAAAAATGCATATGAGTAAGAGGAAAACCAAGAGGTGTCAATAAAAATCCACAACCATTAGGGCTTAAGAAAATAACAACGAATTCTTAAAGAGTAACTGGGAAAGAATAAGCATTCCGCAAATTTCAATTTGGGGAAAAGGAGGTTTTTTTTATTAAAATTCAGAGAGATAATTTATAACCCAAAAGTATTAAAGTCATTGGAGAGCAATTAAAGCAAAAGGAATTCACTGCAACATTAATGTGGGTTTTTAACAAATCTTGGAATACTCTACAAGATCAAGAGAACTGCAAAAACTCAGTGTGGTGTTCATGTTTATGAAGATCAAACCTGAGAAGCTACAGGCAGGCTGACATCAAGCCAGTATAAATTCTGGAAAGGTTGAGCAGTCAATAATTAAGAAATGATAGCATAATTCATGCACTTGTAAGTCTTGCCAACTAAACTCAATACCATTTTTTTAAATGCTGTAACAAGTTTGGCTAATAACATTAACTTGTATTGTCATAGTACACTTAGATTGCTATAAGATTTAATCTTGCATGACATTTTCAAGCACCATACAAAATCAATACTCTACATTACATGGATTAAAACTGTTTAAATACACGGATCTTGAAAACTGTAAGTGGAAAATTGTCAGACAGTGTAAGTTCTCTGAAGACCTTATTGTCCCAAATTTATTACTTCCATTGTAAATCTGAGATCAATTTTTTTCAGATGACCTGAGCCTTGATACAAAGGGAAACATCAGTCAAAGAGATGGACTCATATTTCTCAGTACAACTCATCTGAGCATCACACAACTAAAATGTACCTTTCAAACAGAAATATTAAAGCTATAATCCAGTTCATTTATATAAACTAGCATTAAGAGATGACCAACCCCTACCAAGTAGGGGTAGACAATTGTTTAATTTACCAGGAAAAAAAAAGAAAAAGAGCATTAAAAAAAGAGCATTTTGGAATCTAATGGTAGAAAGCCATTATTTGGCTTTGGTCATGTAAAAATCACATTTCTTGATTTTTACACAATTACAATAAATAATCTATTGGCACCAACTGTTGACATATGTGGTAGATTATCTGCCTTTCCAAATCCTCACAAAAAACTATGATACCTTTATAAAAGAGACATCACATTTTAAGTAGACGTTGCAATCTCAAGGAAAATACAAAAGTCCTTCAGAATGTTCTGAGACCTGCACTATACAATGATTCTAAGTGAATTAGCAGGACTAGATTACTAGTCTTGACACACAGCATTTTGCAAAAGAAAGAAAGAGTTTGGCCTTGACACAGATATGCACAAGTTCTTAAGGAAAAGAAGATGTTAGTAGCTTAAATAAAAGGGAGAGTTTATAGCTACTTAATCTCATCCTCCTGTTTTCTCTACAAGAGGTAGTCCTGAAAGTGAATCTACAAGTGGAAAGTTTGACAGTAGTCGCTTCTAGGTATTAGTAGTTCTACACCTAGGAATGTAACTTTTTTTACTTCAGCAAAGTAGTTTAGAGCAACTGCCAGAAGAGGATTGGACTGCCCCATTTATTACAGCCCAGCTGTGTCTTAAGGACACTGGCTGGCTAGTGGCATTACTGAAGCTCAGAAAGTCAACATAGGTTATGAAGGATTTTTACACACATATCTCTTTTACTGCAACTTCAGAAGCAATCATATTTTAGATTTAGTTTTAGTGTTCAGAGAGGGGGATAGAAAAGTGGCAAAATAACCTGAAGAAATCACAAGACTGAGTCTCTTTTCAGCAACAGAAGAATTTAATCTCTGACACTTATCAGAATATGCTATGGATATATATGGATACAAATAGTCAGATCTATCTGAGTGCAAAAAGGGGAAACTGCATCTGTTATTTATCTGTTTAACATTCTAATAGAGATACTGTATACAGACAGTGCTCCATTCTTCTGATGAAATAACCAAGTGTGTCTGTGTGCAGAACTAACAAAGCTCAGGGTTTTTTCAGAAACTGTTCTTAAAATTTCCTCATGCAAGACGTATTGCTTCCCCTCTCTCTTTACTACAATTACTCTAAGTTCCTCCCTTCTTCCCTAATTCCTTTTCCTTTCTTATCCTTTTTACTCCCTTTCCGTAAGAGAATTCTCCCAGCTCTTTCATACCTCAACTAACTCCCAGCTGGCCAAGGGCCAGCACATGCTCTGAGGTCTTCCGTAGAGACATGCTGATTTGCTGCTGAATACCCATGTACTGACTCTGGGACTGAAAGAAAAGTTAATGGTAGTTCTAAGAATCAATTCAGCTTGGGTGTCATATTGACATTGGTTAAGAAGCAGATCTAAACATTTATTTATTTCTTTTTCCCTTTTTCCTGCTGGAGGTTACTTGGTCTAGTAGACTGGTACAAATCATTTTCAATTCCTGAATATTTGATTCCAAACACCACAGTCTAATCACACACACACACACACACACACACACACTCACACTCACATTTTTCTTCATTTAGCTTTTCTTGAACACTAATATACAGCTGTGATGAAACTGAGCAATCCAGTCCCAGTTCCCACTACCTGGAATCTCCTCAGAAGTAACAACAGAAAAATAGTCAATTATTAAATTTGCAGCAGATGCTGATTAGGATAGCCAAACTTTAAAATTAATATGCATAATTACATTCCTCACTCATATTCTCACTGACTAAGCCTCCTTTTTTATCTGCCAAGCAAAACCTGTATTTTCAAATTCTTTTAAAAAATCCATTTTAAAATCCACTTCTTTAGGAAGTCTTTTCATCTTTTACCTGTTTTACCTGATGTTTCCTACTTTTTCTTCTGTTTTACCTCATGTTTCCTACTTTTTCTTCTGCTGCTTTAAGTAAGGATCCAATACAGAAGAACTCAAAAGTTGAAGGATATCTTAGTTTGCCACATCTAGGAAGAAAATCATACTGCAGATACAGGATACAGTTTCTGGGGGCTCCCATAGTAGGAAGAATAGTTCAGCTTTGGGTTTATGAGGAGGTCATAAGTGAAGGCACGTTTAAACCCCCAGAGCAGTGAGTGAAAGCTAGTACCAACAATTCTGCGGCTGTTGGGTTGGGAAGTTGTGTGACTATTCATAGCACTTAACCCAAAAAGTTCTGTTGAGGAGCAGAAACTTTCTAAAAACATGTATTTGCGTTACTGAAAAACATGGTGTATACATTGGAGCTTGCAGAGAAACATCAGTAAAAAGACTTGGTAATTATCTAGAAAAGTATCAGACACGTGTAGGTCCTGCCTCAAACTCTTTTTGACTCCAACTTCTCTTCCACTAAACGCTGCCTTTTAAAAACTTTAGAACGTATTTAAAACCTAAGAGCTTTCTAGGTTAAACAGACACAAACCAACCAGACAAATGAGAATACTTGTTCACGTTACTGTGGATAGAACTATTGATAGAACTATGTAGGTAAGCTTGTTAAACCTTTCTGCATGTACAGATCAATATTTGTGACTTAAAAAGAAAAAAAGTTACTTTTTTGGAGAAGTTTCATAATGTCAAATTAACCATACAAAACTTGTACCTGCAATTTTAGAATATAGATGTAGATTATAGATTATATTGTGCTCACTGTGTGATCCCCATATACAGAATGCATAGAAGAACAGAAAATAATTCCCTATAGATCTCTAGATTTTTTTAAAATCACTTTCCATTTTATTCATGAAAGGTTTTAAATAAGAAGTGCTACAGGACTGCAGAAATAATTCAGGAAAAGTCTAGAGCTCGGAAATGGGAGATGCATGTTTACATATAACCACCTCTAACTATGTGTCTGTTTATCTTGCTAATAAGAATAAAATCCACAGCGATCAACAATGTAATAATGACAACAAGAAGAAGAATGTATTTTACTAAACTCAAATTTAGATTTAACTATGGAGCATTTAATTTCATTGGAATTCAAACAACCTCTATTTATGTATAGGTTCCATGACATCTACATACATGTAACAGAAGCAATATTAACGGTGGAATTTAAAAGGTAAAAGTCAAACCAACAATAACTAAATATAAAATTAGAACCAGACTTCACTGAAGTCCTAATCAGGTTTTGAAACCAGCAACCTTTCAGGAAGGGCCAAATATTTTCCACCTTTTCCCCTTTTCCCTGTTCCAGGTCAGATCCTTACTAATTCAACTGGCTCAAATGAACAGGCTAAACGAAAAAGACATACATAGTGAGACTAGAAGAATTGTACCTTTTTTCCTCCCCCAAAAATATCAAAAGAAGTATATCAGAATCTGTTTATACTAATCAGTTAGTCTAAAGAGCTAACAACATATAACATTGTTTGTTAAATTCCAGTTTTACAAGCAATTAATTTTTGTGGCAGATATGTACTAGATTATTTTATTTTTATTTACAACAATTTTCATTTACTTTCTGCATTCCTAATTTTCTCTGGAACGGAGTTACACAAAATCAATACAAAAAGCTTCATTTTAATCTTAAGAAACTATACCTGAGATTCAAACTACAGGAATAACTTTTAAGTATTACAGTAATAGCTGATTAAAAAAAAAAACAACTGCAAGAAAACAAACACTAATGAGGTTAAAGATAACTTAGAAAGTTAAATGGAACTGGATCACCATTAATCAAAATATTTGGTTTGTTATTTTAACAAAAATCTAGCACTTCAATATATATTGGGGCAGCACTATTTTAAAGAAGTGACTAAAATTCTAATTTACTAACATTTCAATAAATACCCAGACATTATACACAAAGATTATCAACTTTTGCCCCTCCATTAAGAAGTTCACGTTTCCATTTGTAAATGATCCATTTTGTGACATCCATGTCCCACCAGAATTTTCATCATACTGTATTGATACAACTGAAAATGTAACTGCATATGCTTCTGCAACTGGGAGACAGAATCTTAATGTGGCTAAAACTCAGACACCAAAGTGAGCACTATCTTAAGCCAGCTATAAGCAATGACTTCAAGAGGGTTTTTTCCTATATTTATAAGACAAAGAGTAGAGTACATTTTAGTCTTTTTTATTTTACTGATTGATCTAAAGCAGTGATCTACCAGCCTTTTTATTCCAGCATAATCACAACAAATGTATTCTTTCACACTCTTGGGACACCACAATCTGAATACCTCCATTTGGTATGTACCACTGATATGTATCACAGTATCACAGTATCACTAAGGTTGGAAGAGACCTTGAGGATCATCGAGTCCAACCTGTCATCACAGACCACATGACTATGTAGTACTGGTCTGGACAATATTATTATGGATTTTCCCTGATTAGCTCCCCTGGTTGCATCGTTACATATATTATTAATGACAAGCATCATGGTACTAAATAAACAGAATTCCTACTCAATCTTCTGAGACAATATTGTCACTCACTCTAAGCATGATATTAATCACCAGAAATTGTGTACCATCAGAGATTTCATTCATAAACTAGAAGATTGAATTTAGATGATACACCTTATGGATTTTATTTGGCAATAATACTGATAAGTACTTCACTGTTAAGTAAAACCTTTTCCTGATAAAGTAGGGTTTTGTCTTCCTTATTCTGTTCTTCAACCAGACTGAAATTACTGATCAGTGCAAAACTATCCCTTCACTTCAAGAAGAGATACTGTTTGCTTAGAACTTTGAATTTTCTTTAGGTATAATGCACAAAGAATACAACATTGAGAGTTCAGAGTATGGAATATGGTGTTGTTTAAGAATAAGGTCCAGTAAAGTTTGAATATCAAACTTATTTTTTGTGTAATCCATGTAGATATTCATACAAGACATACTTATTTGGAATTCACATACTGGAATGAAAAAGTATCATTTATTCTTATTTTGTAAATAACTTGTGAAAGCATCTAAGAGAAAAATAGAAAAGGAATATGTAATGAATTGATCATTCTAGTTCTAAGTCAGCGTGCTGTAAGCATCTGTCAGGAACATTCATCCCAAAGTCTAGAAGAAATGAACATTTTCTCAGGAGAAAGGTATAGTATACAAACCTAAATATAGTCATCTCCGAAATCACACATGAGCTTTAATCAATATGTAATGGGTTAGTTGATTAGGTGGTGTTGGATGATAGGTTGGACGCGATGATCTTGAAGGTCTCTTCCAACCTGGTTTATTCTATTCTATTCTATTCTAATTCACAATTAAGGGATTACTTTCTGATTTACAAGCATTGCAAGCATAACAAATACAATTAACCTAGCATTTCAGACACAAATTAGCTCAATTAATATACCTCATCTATATGCCACTATGGATCTATCTACATTTCTACATTTTGATTTTTAATTGGATATGAAACATAACTTTAACACAGAAGTAAATACACAAAGCACCTATATGTTCACTTTAAAGCAATTATTCAAGTACAGTGTTTTGTGTCAACAAACTATGCAAAAAGTTTAAAAAAATTCCTAAATCAAATCAGAATATAGCAGAAATTAGCATATACATTCATGAGACTTACAAGAAAATAATTATTATTAATTTAAGAAAATACCTCCTTAAACCAATTCTGTTCTCTGTGCTTTAGCAGGTGATAGTTGTCATTCCATACCTCAAGCAGTCAGCCATGTCATAACATAGCTCAAAGAGCTGTAAAGCTTTTTATATCCTGAGTCACCAAAACCCTTTCAGACCTCATCCCAACCTGCATCAGGTTGAGAGGAGTCCTTCTTTACAAATGTCCTTTTCTTTCCAGTGATGATAATGAGTGTCCAGATGACATTCACAGCTCTAGATTGCCTTCACTATGGGGAGTCTGGAGTTATGTGAGATGAATATTGTCTTACATAAAGTCAGTTTCTGATATTTGTCTCTGACAAGTTGTCTTCCTTCTGCAATACATCTGGATAATGTTTGACCTAGTACCTTATTCTTTGTGATTCTTTTGTGATTTAATTTTTTTATTAATGTATTCCTCGTTCATTTCTTTAACTGCCCTTTGTATAAGTCTAACAGGTGTATAGTGTTTTTTCCCTATCTTTTTCTGTCTAAAAAGAAAGGATAACTCAAAATATTTATGCATGAACTAAGCAGAGTTCAAAAGCTAATTAATGTTTCAAATGTGAACAGACAGAAGGAGGTTTTCTATTCAGACATGCTATTCAGCAAAATGATGTAATTCCTAGACAGACAAAAGTCTGTTAAAATCATCTGTGTATCCCAGTTAAGTCAGTTAATTCCTGTTCACCCCTAAATATGGGATGTATCAATTAATTTATCTTTTTGAGAATTCTGAAAGAAAACAAATTAGACATTTGAGGTTCAAGGGAAACATTACTGAGTTCAAGCTCAGTATTTAATTCTGACAGCAAAATAACTGCTTCCAGTTCAACTGGAATGCTATGAAATTTTAGTTCATCCATGACTGCTAAAGATTTTGAGAGAAGCAGGCTCCAACTCTATTTAAAAACAAAAAAGTTGTATGTCTCCAAGCATTATTTTATATAAATATATGTATGAATCTGTCAGAGAAGTCATCTCTTCTAACAAAAGGAATCCATGCAAACGTGAAAATCTACATGAGGTTGATTAAATTCTAAAAAAACTGAAGACTACACATGCTTAGATGAGTTGCAGAAAGTAAATATTTTGGAGTCTTTTATCTTAATTAAGAATACTCTACCACCTAACATTTCCTAAGTAATAAATCAAGTTTAACATAGGTCAAAATTTAGCCATCTACATGGAACTGCCCTTACTCAAGGGGCCGGTGGGGTGGGGGTAAAAAGATCTAGAAGTCAAGGGACAATCTATTCTACTAAAATTACTGGAGACAACAGAGCATCCCAGCTCATCCTAAAGTAAATGCCCAGTGACTCATCAGTATTATCATTGATCTGAATGATACTTTCCAACAGCAACCTTTACCAAGGCACAAAGAAATTGGTTTTCCATAGGATAAAAGAGAAGATCATGGCATAAAAACATAATTGGATAAAAGATGGAAAATAGAAAAAGTTAAAATGAGTAAAATTAAGTTGTATTATGTTATTTATGAATTTATGATAAAGAAAAATGTGGACCTTTGTATGGGTTTGTGTGGCTAACTGGAAAACAAAATAGTGAACATTATTCAACATAGGTAAACATAAAATGATGTGTTGATGTTAAAAGCTATCCCAACTTTATCTATACAATGACAGATAGGCATGACCACTAAAGAATCAGGTCATGGGATACAAACAAGACCAGAACAAACCACTATGTTAAAACTGCAATCAAAAAAGCAAAACTACTATACCAAACTATTAATTAGGCCACACCTCAAGTACTGCGTCCAGTCCTGGGCCCCTCAGTTTAGGAAGGATGTTGACTTGCTGGAGCATGTCCAGAGAAGGGCAACAAAGTTGGTGAGGGGCTTGGAACACAAGCCCTATGAGGAGAGGCTGAGGGAGCTGGAGCTGCTTAGCCTGGAGAAGAGGAGACTCAGGGGTGACCTTATTGCTGTCTACAACTACCTGAAGGGGGGTTGTAGACAGGCAGAGGTTGGTCTCTTCTCCCAGGCAGCCAGCACCAGAACAAGAGGACACAGTCTCAGGCTACACCAGGGGAGGTTCAGGCTGGAGGTCAGGAGGAAGTTTTACACAGAGAGAATGATTGCCCACTGGAATGGGCTGCCCAAGGAGGTGGTGGAATCACCATCACTGGAGGTATTCAGGAGGAGACCTGACAGGGTGCTTGGTTGCATGGGTTAGTTGATTAGGTGGTGTTGGATGATAGGTTGGACGCGATGATCTTGAAGGTCTCTTCCAACCTGGTCTATTCTATTCTATTCTATTCTATTCTATTCTATTCTATTCTATTCTATTCTAATCTAATTAATGTACCAGATAGGATACAACTCCTTCTGTTGTCTGTGTCCAGACCCTTTCTGCACTAATTCCACAGATGGAGCAAAACTGGAAAATGTGTATGAAAAAGGCTATCAAGTGTGATCAACTGCAATAGTTTTGACTAATCTGATCACTACTCAATAGTCCAGGGAAAAGATTATTAAGAGAGAATGTACAAAAGAAGTAAATAAAACTGTCAAAAGCAAAAGATAAGCAAAGGACATCCTCTATCGCTTCCCACATGAATGCAAGATGGTATCAAGCACTTGGTGCCATGGTTTAGTAGTCATGAGGTCTTGGGTGACAGGTTTGACTTGATGATCTTTGAGGTCTTTTCCAACTTTATTGATTCTATGATTTTATGATTCTATGAAATGACATCGATACTGGGTTCAAAACACATCAAAGCAGGTGATTATTTACAGAACTAGGATAAAGTTATGGTGAAAATCATTACTGGCATAAATTGAAATCTCCACTGGATCAGGAAGTCCTTGAGTTGCAAAAATATTCCGCCTGTTTGACATGCTCACTTTCTCTTCCCTAGTGTATGCTGTTGGCTTTTTTTGGTGACAACACTACAGGGAGGGACAGGTCTCTGCTTTGTGAAACCACTCAGTCCTATAAAGAAGCACACATACTGAAATTGGTTTTAGTGGCATTCTGGAGTACTGGACTAACTTCACTTGTATCATGGAGGTTTTGTGTGACACTAAACACATGTTAAAACTTTTTTTCTTCTGGGTGACATGAATTTAAGCTTCCCTCTCTGAAGGGGTCAAATCAATCTGATGTGCTGGACATCACAGGACATCAGTGACTGCAGTATTCTGGATAAAGCAAGTTTCGGTAACACTCAGTACTCCAAAAGCAATAGACCACAGAAGTCCCTGTGTCTTTGCTTGCTATTTATAAAGCATGAATAATATCAAAGCATCCCCCAAACAATTTTGGAAATTATTCTGGAAAGTTTTAGAACTATATATAATGTGGCTGAACCACAGCTTGTACACACAGAAGAAATATATAAACCCAAAGACACTAACAAGGATGATTGGGAGATGTGCCTCCAAAGAGCATTCCTCATAGAACGTAAAATTAAAGCAATAAATACAATATAATATAATATGAAAATGAAGTGGATATTTAAATAAAGCTGCTAAGAAGGAAGGCAATAATATTGGCACCTCATCTTTATTTTGTTTTATTCTCCTAGAATGAAGTCAGGATGTACAATAAAAGCAAAGAACATCTCACCACAGAACAACTTATACTGAAGTGATGGTGATGCTAGATTAGTGACACATATGGGGAAGATTTGTGAATGACTCATAAAATATATAGACGTTTATGTGATACCGTTGTCTGAAATTATTGGAGGGAAAGTAATGAATAATGAATTCAACAAGTACATGTTTAGTCTGATTTGCATCTATGAAATACTAACTTTAATGTAGTGAACCTGCTATTTAGGAAAGCGGATAATAAAGTGCAGCCAAATGGGTGAAAACTATTTGTGGAATCGTAATACTGTCACCTAATCACACAAAACAGAACCCAGAATCTGGGACTTGTATTGGCATTATCTACTCTGCTTTATTGGAAATGCAATTTATAATTAATCTTAACATTGCAAGGTTCCTAGATGTCTCATTCTTACTTCATATCTTTTTCTAACCAAGAAAATTAAATACCTGTTAAAGTGTTTTTAATGAAAAGGTTAAATTTTTTAAACAAAGCTAAAAATAATTGGTACTGATTTTAAATGAGGTCTATGATGTTCTAAGTTCAGGATATTCTTCAGGCTTTAAAAAAAAAATGGTAAAAAACGTCCTGTAATTAATTTTTCCAAGGTCCTAAAGATTTTTGTATACTATTTTTTCCTATTTTTAGTATTTACGCAATATGTGCAATACATAAACAGATTTTTAAAGGCAAAACAAGCAAAAAAACCCCCCTATTAACAATTATTCAACTTTCAATGAAAATTATTACATGTAATATTTACATAAATTTAAAACTTCTGTGCAAGCTGTTTGTTGGAGGTATTATATCTCTTTTACAGAAGTATTTAACATTCTAATATTTCATGTTACTCCTAGACTGGAAAAATTCAAAATTCTCTATTTGTTAAAATTCTCTTAGCAGAGACTCTGCAGAGATCAAATCGGGGGTACAAATTACATTGTAGATTTAAGTAACTACCAGTTACTACAGTATAGATTTAGGTAACTAACTAAGTATTCCTTAGCTTGTTTTAGCCTTCTACAGCTCACAAACTTTGACGGCTTCAAGTTTTGACCAACAAACTACAACCTCCTTACCTTCAATATGACTCTTTGAGGACCAGTTTGATAGCTCAGCCTCTCTCTCCACTAAATTGACTCACCACAAATGAAATTGAGGAAGCATTCTCATTGAGAGGTGAAGATTCAGAGACATGGGACAAGCAGATTACCTCTGGATATGACAGCAAAAGTAAAATGATTAAGAAGAGAATAAAACTCAAGCTTCAATGAACTCAGCTGCTGATGACTCTAATCAATTTCTATAGCCAGACCTCTTCACCCATTGATGATTACAAACTGGTTTTACTTTTCATAGCAGAACTTTTGACATATACTTAAAAAATATATATATATATAAATTCATGGTTCTCATGGGTAAAAATTACACATATAAAAGCCTAAAATCTAAAAGGTTAACAGTTTCAAAATCAGCTAAAAATAATAGAGTGTTTTTTTCAAAGCCCTCCTAAAGCCCAAGTATCAAAATTGGAGGTGTCCAAATTCTGATTTCATTAGATTCTAAGTATCACCAAAAAATGTAACTGACATGGCAAGACCTAGGAGACTTTTCTGTTTCCCTTCTGTTTTCATCTCTGTTGGCAATATATATTATTACAATACTCACATGCTCTTACATCTGATCCTCATTGTGAGTGGAATCAGTTCTCAGTCATAGTTTTCATAACCACATTCTCAATAGCTGCTGCATCACTAGCTGCAAAATGGTATTCAACAGTGGTTCAGAGATATCTGTTGTTGAGGTTTATGGTCAACAAAAAGCACTTTCTCAGTGATGGCAGAAGCTATATATAGAGCTGGAAGGATGAGTCACAGTGAATGAAGTATATGATAAATTTAGCACTACTTTGTGTTTATGCTTTATTCACTGAAGGGAATGACATTTTACAAAACTCTTCATCATTTGGACCTATCTGTTCAAACAAAATTCAGATTAGGACTTGGTCATGTGCTGGTTGCTTTCAGTTTTGCTATATGTGGAAGTCCTTATTCAATACTGTCTGGTTCAGGATATAAATAATGGCGTTTACTCTGTTCCTTGACTGAATGACCCACACAGAACAATTTGGGGAGAGGTGTCTCTCGTCAGCAGGTTACCGTTTGTGCTGTTTGCTTCTCTGTTGTTCTCAAAATGCTTCTTGAAACTGCTCACACATTATGAATAAGATCTTGCTGAAGTACTTATGAGCAAAGACTAATGCTTTTTCATAAGAAACACTCAAATGCTTTTCAACATTTCCCCTCCAGAAATCTCAGACATACCTCTTGCAGAAAACACACTCAGATTAATCTAAAACTGCTAACTTCTGTGCTAACTTTAATATATAGATTAGTAATATAGTGACTAGCAGATGATCAATTCCTAACCAGAATATTGGGGGTCATTCTTGTTAAGGCTTTATGCAAAAGCAAAGGATTACTTTTGCAAGCCATTCTACTGACAATAAACCGCACTTTTTTAAAGAACACACAGAAAATTGATCATAGAAGACTGCTAAAAAACTTTCAATTTCTTTTTCTTTCCTGTATTTGTTCATTTAAAAGAGCAATATTCAAGTGTTTGTAACTGTGTGTGGTATGTATTATTCCAAAGAATTTTGCTTATACTTTGGTGAGAAGCCACAGAGCACTGACAAACTAGTATGATTGTTCATGCTTTGACTTAGCAAATTCAAAATTCCTTTAACACTTCCCAAGTTATGTCTGAAATGCAATTTCTCAAAGTATTCTTAGCTTGCATTCTGGAAAATCTGGATATTACCCAAATTCTAACTGACTGCTTTCTCTCTTTCTAGGCAAGGAAAGGACAGGAGGAAGCTTAACACAGGAAGATAAACATCTTGAAGTATCAGTAACATGTTATCTTGATGAAGCAGTTAAGAAGTCACTACTTTCAAGGGCACATTAAGATTTAACCACCAAACCCACCAACTTACTTTACCATTCCCACTTGCCCTCTTGCTTCAAAAATGGTGATACGTGGCAAAATTTGTAATATGCATTATAATACTCTTTCAAAAATATTTTAATGCTATATTAATTTATCTACATTGCAAGACTTTTTTTTTTTCTTCTTTAATCTGAACCATGCCTAAAGAACTGGGCTTTCTCTTTTTTCTTCCGAATCTACAGTAGTTCCGTTTCCATACAGATATAAGCCCTTGTATAAGCAATTGAACTTTTCACACCCTCAAAAGCCGCAAAATCAGATGGTCTGTGGTTTTTGCAGCTGGTGCACTGTAATCATATTGGGTAGTGTCATATGAAAAATATTTCACTCCCCAAGCTCTAAACAGAGTCACTCATTAATGAAATGCAGGCAGTACAATGAGATCATGTAAGGTATAGATTTCAACAGTTATACTAAAACCAGTAAAGGAACACTGAACAAGAACACAAATCAAGCTCCTCTGCCAGAACAGGATGTTTTTTAAAGGAATGTCTTCCTAGATTTAACGTTTGCTTTCAAAACAACTGCTAACCACTACCCAGAAAAACCTACAGTACAAGTGTTAGCAGACTAAACAATGACAATTTGGCAGAGGAAAAACAGTAAATAACTTCAGACATAGTTACTTTACAGTCTGTCTCACCCCAATACACCACTATCAAATCACAAAATTATTTACTTAATACCACATATGGAATCTGCTTACTTAAGAAAATAAGCTGTCACCAGAAAAACTTTGTTTAAAAATAATTTCAGGGCTGAGGTTTATCAAATTTCACTTTAGTTTGTTTTTACAGAAACCTAAAAAAAAAAGAAAGTTGAGGCAATCTAGTTGCAAAAATATTATATTAAGCCCACTTACACAAAAAAACATATATTTAGGCAGAATTTTTAAACTCTATTACTAGTACTATTCATTAAAAGAATGACCATGATTTTGCAATGTATGCCATGATATTTTGAGTAAAATTTATCAGAATACATTACTTCCTTTCTATCTTCCCCAAATGATACCCATCTGGGTTTCCTTAATCTAAAAGCTTTCTTTAACTAAGAAAAGCCTCAGCAGAAATAAACACCAATGCCACTGAGGTACTTTATGGAACTGATTCTCCTCTCACTGACTCCGACACAGCTCTGCAGACTTCAGTGGCCTGAACATGATAGCTGTAACTGAGCCAAGGATCAGGCTCTGTGCAACTATTTTATAATCTAAGGGCTATAACAGGTTTATTTTATCTGGGGAGAATATCTGGAAGAGGAAAGTATATCCAAGCAAAACAGGTTATATCTTTCCAGTGAATATATATCAGTAACGAATGGCCATCTATATTTGCATCTCTCCCACATTTTTTGACTTCTAAAATAACAGCAGTTTGAAAATCCCATGCAATTGGGATAACACTTTAAATCAAATTTAAAATAAAATGGATGTCTAATTTAGTCATTGGAGACCTGAGAGGTTTTTTCCTGCTACTCCTCACTCTCCTACACTTTTCTCCTACAATGCAGAAGAAAACTTCACTGCAAAGTTTTTGAGAAGCAACTTTCTATTTGATGGATAGTGTGTTATGATTATCCTCTTTTTGTAGTAATTACTTTTGTAGTAATTTATATGCTTTTAATTGTCCAATATCAGTCAGCATAGGAGAATTACTGAAGGTTATATCTCTTAGCTAAACAAGTATACAGTGCGTGAGATAAATTTCTCCGTTTATCTGCATCTGTTGTCCATAAAATGTTTATATGCCTCATTTCTGCCACCTGGCAATAAACTCCAGCTTACACTTGAAACACTACATGGAGTTGAAATAATCCATAGTACCACAGCTCAATACGGAGAATTAAATATGAGCTAAGAATAGAGCCGCTTCCATATGAATCCAGTATCAGTACCAACACAAAAGCCTACAAGGAGTCATAAATTCCACGTAAACAGTAAAGAAAACTGCACATTTTCCAGTCCTTTATTTTTCCACAAGTTTCCACAATTACAAGCCATCTGTTTAAAAACAAACTGCAATAAAACAAATAAATAAATAACCCCCCAAACCTAAACACCTCCACGAATCCCCACAACGCAACAATATCATAAAGCAATAATAAACCATAGAATATATTAGGTTGGAAGAGGCCCAAAGGGATCATGCATTCCAACTCCTAGATTATTACTACTACTGATTAGTAATTATTACTAATCAGAAGTAGTAATAACAATAATAAAAAACAAGAGCTACACTTGGAGCTTCAATTCAGTGTATGTTAAGTTCCCAAATACATCTAAGTACTTCGTAAAACCCTGTATTCTACACTGTGATCACAGCATTTTTATATATTGTTTCTTTGTAAAGCAGCATAGTAAATGCACCAGGTTTGTTGCAAACATTCAATAACAAGTCTTCTCAAATAAAATTCTTCTACAACTAAATACATCTAAAAAAAAAAGTGCTGTTCTTAATTGAGAGAATTATATTAAGTGTAATTGGAAGAAATTGTCTCAAAATATAAACTGTCTCCACGGGTTTTATACCATATACTGATACAGTATCATGCTTCCTACATATAAAAGTTAGAAACATTTATAGAGTACTTTGCAATAAAAAGTCCCTCTAATTGAAGAAAATATTGAGGCATATAATGTATGGCCATTTTCTATTTACACCTGGTTTTACACAAACTTTCACTTGACTTCAGTAAAAAAAACCTACTTTGTGTGTTAGCTTGCAGGGCACCACTCTAGGACTTCAAAGCAAGAATGATACAAAATTAACATCAAAAATATGTTATGGATTAGAATGGATTAGGAGCAGGCAAATCAGTAAGTCTCAGAATGTAATTGCAAACAGGGAGTTATATTAAGGGCATTTGCAAGAGAGATCCGCTGCGTTAGGTTACTGGTCCCATACTGTTCACACTTTTATTAACAACCTTCAAGTAAATGCAAATGCATTAATGATGATGTTTGCTGACAACACAGCAAATGATGATGAGAGCCAAGTATTAAGAATAAAATTATCTAAATCTCTAAAAATGCTCTGCTTAACACAAATACTTTTTCTACCACCACATACGTAAACCTCTACATCTAGCTACTAAGAAAGAAGTCTGGATTCAGAGGATGAAACATGGCATCTTAGGAAAATTACAGACTTGGAGTTGGGATGCACAGCTAAGTCCCACAGCACAGTGGTCAATGTGCAAAGACCATGACAGCATGAAGAATAGGAAAAGGAAGGTTATGCTTCTTTAAATCCCAAAGTAACATAAGCACTGCAGAACACCGTGACCAGTTGTAATGTTCACCACGTATCTGAAGAGTTTAAAAGCTAGTCCAGATAATATGAAAACATTTCTAATACACTGAACACCAGGAGTATTGTTTTCTATTCAGATACTCAAAGGAAAAGTTAAAAATGTGTGATAATCAGGTTCTTCATCACATGAAGATCCAATGATTGCAGTTTAAACCTAGAGACATACAGATGTCAATGGCTAGAGCAGCATTTTAAAACTTTAGTAGTCCCCTTAATCAGCAGTGGACTATCTTAACTGATCTGCCAGCCACAAGAAGAAAACCTGTAAGCAATGGCTTTAGCTTGAGTAAAATAACTGCCTTTCTATACAAAATGTCATTGCCTATTACACTCTCCTACACTCATATTCCAAAAGCAGCTCCAGGGTACAGTCACAATTATCTTTTAAGACAAAGATGCAGCTATTTAATGGTGGCTATGGGAACACATGATAATCTAGCCACTGTTCATACACTACTGTTAAAGCCATTGTAGATATCTGGTCACTAGGAACTCGATACCAGATGATAATATCGTTACTGACTGAATTGGACCCTTCTGTTTCATAAAGCACAAGAAGAGGTGCAGATACTAAAAGTATCATATTTACATTGGAAAAGAATGTAATTTGAAAATTTAAGCATACGCAATAAAAGAAGAAGTAGGCATAGTAAAATTTTGTAGCAGTGATCTCATCTGAGTAAGGAAATGGAATGATTTGAAAATTAATGTCTGCTGAATATTGGGAAACCAGGTAGGAAAACTAACAGTCTTCTAAACCATTAATACTTCATTGAAACCAAAAGTATTGTTTTTTACTTTTATTTACTCAGACATCGGCTGGGTAACAAAATAAAATCTCACCACAAAATGTCCTGAGTTATGCAAAACACAAGCTTGTATTCTAGTAGTGGAAAATCCCAGAGCACCTTTCACATGCCCTGTTCAGATTAAGAAAACCAGAATGTTAAAGGTATGATTAAGTTTAAATAATGTAGGAAAAAAAACTGAAGAATGCAACATTTTATGCATATTGTAACACTCACATTGTTCAGAATACGACTGGTTATGAACAGACTAATGGTACATGACAGAAAGGAGAGGACAGAAAAGAAGTTCACTGAGACATCACAACATCCAGTTGGCAGTGTTCTCGGAGATCCTTAATGATCTGGAAATGAATGTGAATAACTACACCAAAATTGGCAGCTTGTATTAAACTGGAAAACTCTAAAAACTATCAATGTAAACACAGAAATGATTGCTTTAAAGAAAGACCTTAAGGAAGATTAAAGACATCACTTCAGCAGCACAACACAAACTTTTTCAACTAGAAGAAAAATTATTATAATCTTGCATTCCATAGGATGAATTAATCATCATCATATTATTCAAATATCTATGTGCTCCTGGATAACAAATTGGATATGAAAATGAATGAAATATTACAACATAGCATAAGGCAGAACTACCACAAAGCAACACAAAAACATACAGAATTACCACCTTCTGGAAAAAGGGGTCTCCTGTCTCTTTGTACACATTTGGTAGCATATCACTTATGTTTAGCTGGAATCCTGGTGTACTGTAAAGCCCTCCAGGGTAGCAGGAGTCCCAAAGGACTGTAAATCTTCCTAAGTGAAGGGGTGAATCTCTTTGCTTTTCCACAGCACAGGAGAACCCATGCTTATCAAAGCTACTACTTGGGAGCCCTGCCCCAGTGAATAGCCACAGTAGGTCAAACAAACAGTGGACCAACCATCAGAAGAAAGATATAGCAAAAAATAAGAATTGAATAGAATAGAATTAACCAGGTTGGAAAAGACCTTTGAGATCATTGAGTCCAACCTATCATCCAACTAAACCATGGCACCAAGCACCCCATCCAGATTCTTCCTAAACACCTGCAATGATGGCAACTCCACCACCGCCCTAGGCAGCCCATTCCAATGGGCAATCACTCTCTCTATGAACAACTTCTTCCTAAAATCCAGCCTAAACCTCCCCTGGTACAGCTTGAGACTGTCCTCTTCTTCTGGTGCTGGTTGCCTGGGAGAAGAGACCAACTCCCACTTGGCTACAACCTCCCTTCAGGTAGTTGTAGACAGCAATAAGGTCTCCCCTGAGCCTCCTCTTCTCCAGGCTAAGCAACCCCAACTCCCTCAGCTTCTCCTCATAAGGCTTGTGCTCCAAACCCCTCACCAGCTTTGTTGCCCTTCTCTGGACACATTCCAGCAACGCAACATCTTTCCTAAACTGAGGGGCCCAGAACTGGACACAGGACTCAAGGTGTGGCCTAACCAGTGCTGAGTACAGGGGCACAATGACCTCCCTGCTCCTGCTGGCCACACTGTTCCTGATACAGGCCAGGATGCCATTTGCTTTCTTGGCCACCTGGGCACACTGCTGGCTCATGTTCAGCCTACTATCAACCAGTACCCCCAGGCCACTTTCTGCCTGGCCGCTCTCCAGCCACTCTGTCCCCAGCCTGTAGCACTGCATGGGGTTGTTGTGGCCAATGTGCAGAACTGAGCACTTGGATGTGTTAAATCTCATGCCCTTGGACTCTGCCATCTGTCCAGCCTGTCGAGGTCTCTCTGCAGAGCAGTCTCCAACCCTCTAACAGATCAACACCTGCTCCCAGCTTGGTGTCATCTACAAACTTACTGATGATGGACTCAATGCCCTCATCCAGATCATCAATAAAAATATTAAAGAGCATGGGGCCCAGCATTGATCCTCGGGGAACACCACTAGTGACCGGCTGCCAGCTGGATGTGGCACCATTCACCACCACTCTCTGGGCTCGGCCCTCCATCCACAGCCTTCCCTACATCCTGCAGGTGGGTCACCTGATCATAGAAAGTGAACAGGTTGGTCAGGCAGGACCTCACCCACTTCTTACGGGCAACTTTAACCTGCTTGAAAAGATCGGGCTTTCAGATAAACTGTTAGGGAATATACAAGCTCTGGAACTTACCAAAAATGTTTGATGTAAAATGAACTACAGAAAAGTTGTTGGTCTACATAGCAAGGAGTGAATATTTCAACTGTTTGTAATGATAAATAACTAGAAATGGCATTTACTTAAATTCTTTTCTTTCCAGACACACTGATCTGACCAGATGCAGCTATCCTGTATGGAATGGAAGAATCACGCAAAATGCTTACAAGTATGCAAAACAAAACAAAGCAAAATCCCCAACCAACCAAAAAAAAAGAAAAAAAAAGAAAAAACAACAAAACCAACCAACCAACCAAAAGAAATCACACACACACACACAAACAAACAAAAACCAACCAACCAACCAACCACACGCCAGCGAGAATTTCATTTTTCCAGACTTTCCGCTGGATCTGCATATAACAGTTCTTCACAGATAAAACCAGAGCTTCTGAGCAGACCTTATTTTGACTTGTACTCAACTCCATCATCAGAATTCAGAGCAAGTCAATGATCAGGTATATGTGTTGTGTGAACCTGTTAAAATCTAACCCAAAATATAAATATATACCTTCTGGAATGAGATGCTGCTTTTGGTTTCTCCTGAGCTGCAGTGTGCTAGCATGCTCCTTTTAACACCCATGAAGAATCCAACCTGCTTCGTTTTCCTCCATCTCTAGATGGCAGCAGCAGCAGCTGAAGCTCCTGGCATCTGTAGTGAGGTTAGCCACTAACACAAATGTATGTTTAGTCATAAAAGGAGAATTTCTCTTCCCACCTGACTTTCACAAAAAATGGCTCCTCTTTAATCACCACGTTTACACGTGAGAACAGATCTCAAATTGAGTTACTAAATGCTCAACCTAATGAGAATGTCACTGACTGAGAAAGGAATTTTAATAAACTCCTATTTCAACCAGGTTCAATCCCTTCATAAGCACAAATGAGAACACAGTCATCGTTGAAAACAAAATAAAATAAACCTGCCCAACATACATTGTCTGAGCTGGGCAAACTAAATAGCATGGCAAATATGCCTGAAAGCCACACTCTTTCTATAGTTTCAAAAGAGAAATTAATATATATGATCTTTATTTTGCTGATAAGATTGGATCAAGTCACAAATCTAGCAAAAATAATTCCTACAAGTAAGAGTCACATTAGATAAAATAACTGAAATAGCATGACAAAAAAAAAAAGGCTTTCTCAGTATTTGTATCTTTATTTCTGCTTCCAGCCCACCCCAGAGAGAGAGAGCGCTCCTGAGCTTTAAGGCAACAGGGCTGCTGGAAAGGTGACACCATGTGAGCAGAGGCTGTTGCAGGATCAGGCAAAGGAAGTCAAATTAGGGTAATCCAACTGCTAGGCCTCTCCTTCTCAAATCTCAGAATTAAGAGAGATTCCTTTAGAAGATCTTTAGGAAGGGGAAAAAAAATAATGCAAGGGGAAATCCAGACATAGGCTAAATGGTTAGAACAATCTGTAAAAGCGGCTGCAACATCAGCTCCCTGAGAGACATTTCAGTAGGTTTTACAGGAGCATTTCTGTCGTTCTTTGGTTGGACATTTAGTCCATTTGTTCTCATAGAACTTAAGGCCACATCTCTGAGTTTCTTCCTCATACACTCCTTAAATTTCAGAAAAAGAAAAAAAAAAAAAAAAAGAAAAAGAAAAGAAAAGAAAAACAGGAGGAAAAAAAATAAAAGAAAAAAAGGACACGTTCATGTGACAAAATAGCTGGCACCCTTGCACCACCTTTCTTAAATCATCACATTCCATCTATATTAATCAATTTCTATTTTTTTTCTGGAATGAGAAAGCAAGGTAATCAGTTGTTTTCAAGAGGAAGTCCAGACACAATTAAAAGGACAACCAGTTGCTGGGTCTGCTCCAGTTCAACAGCATGAAGCTGAACCATGTATGTAACTCATGGAGAGTCTCTCCAATGCCTTCTGGTTTTACACACTACTATTTTCCAAAATATGTGTGAGCTGACAGTTACAATGTTCCATACACTTTAAACCACTGTGTTTTTCATTAAGAAGTTTGGATTTGTGGCCATAACTGTGAAACACAGGCAAGAAAGAGGAAAACACACCAGTGATTGGAAGTGGCATGTACAAACCCACAAAAACCCATTTACACATTTATTCCTACAATATAGCTCCCATACACATCTTTACCAAAAGTCCAAGAGAAATGCATTAACTTTGGTAAAGGTTTTCCTTCTAACTCCAGCAGCTTCTCAAAGGCAGGCTTCCTGCTGTTAACAGAATAGCAGTATCAGCTGGCAATCCTACTTGTCCTTCATATAAGGCAGTTTATTGGCCTCTTATTCTGCACAACGACACCCAAATGGGTAAATCTCCCTTTGTCCCATGGTAACTCCTGTTTGTTACTGTATCAATAAGAGTGTGTCTTTGTGCTTCATTCCCACAGAAAAAATAACTGCTCACAAATGTAGGGTCCAAAGTCTTCTGCATAGTGAATAGCACAGACTTATTACAAAACAAAGTATAAAAGCCCAACATTATCCAATGTAGACATACTATTTTTGGAGGATTTTTCTTTTTCATGCACAAACTGGAAGATATTTGTCCCAAATGAAAATGATGAGCTATCAGCCATCCAACTCAAACACCCTCCATTAGAATAGAATAGAATAGAATAGAATAGAATAGAATAGACTAGACTAGACTAGACTAGAATAGAATAGAATAGAATAGAATAGAATAGAATAGAATAGAATAGAATAGAATAGAATAGAATAGAATAGAATATAGACCAGACCAGACCAGACCAGACCAGGTTGGAAGAGACCTTCAAGATCATTGTGTCCAACCTATCATCCATCACCACCCAACCAACTAAACCATGCAACCAAGCACCCTGTCAAGTCTCCTCCTGAACACCTCCAGCGATGGTGACTCCACCACCTCCTTGGGCAGCCCATTCCAATGGGCAATCACTCTCTCTGTGTAAAACTTCCTCCTAACCTCCAGCTTAAACCTCCCCTGGTGCAGCCTGAGACTGTGTCCTCTTGTTCTGGTACTGGGAGAAGAGACCAACCTCTGCCTGTCTACAACCTCCCTTCTGGTAGTTGTAGACAGCAATAAGGTCACCCCTGAGTCTCCTTCTCTCCAGGCTAAGCAACCCCAGCTCCCTCAGCCTCTCCTTATAGAGCTTGTGTTCCAAGCCCCTCACCAATTTTGTTGCCCTTCTCTGGACACACTCCAGCAAGTCAACATCCTTCCTAAACTGAGGGGCCCAGGACTGGACACAGTACTCGAGGTGTGGCCTAACCAGTGCAGTGTACAGGGGCAGAATGACCTCCCTGCTCCTGCTGGCCACACTGTTCTTGATGCAGGCCAGGATGCCATTGGCCCTCCTGGCCGCCTGGGCACACTGCAGTGCATTGCCACACACTTAAAAACCTTCCACCCAAACTGGAGAACACTGCTGCTTTTATTAACAATAGACATTAAAGGGTTTGAGCTGAAAACTGCAAATTTCATAATAACTAATACGAACTGTGGCAGAACAATCGCACCATACTGCCTCTAGGAAATAAGTAGAAACAAACTATGGAAACAGATTAGGGAAAATGGTTACAATCACTGACTGTACATGTTTAAAAGATAAAAGGATCATTTTGCCCCACTTTTCAGCCCTAATACTTAAACTGTAGCAAAAGAAAAAAATAAAATACAAAGAAAAAAAATCTTGTGTGTAAAAGAACAGCAATCTTATTAATATTGCCTATAAGAGCAAGAATAAAATCAAATACATTTCATTTTCAGAGATTTAATAATCTGCCAAGAAGTGACAAGAGAAAAAGAAAAAAAAAATGAAGTCTCCCTATTTTTCCCAGAAGATCTTTTTCTCTAACATTACAGACCCATCAAAACAATTAGATTACTGAAGTCTTCTTAAAAATTTGTTTTTACAAAGACTTGCTAAACAGACTGGGTTTAAAGTCATGGCCAAACATGACAAGTCTAGAAAGGTTCAGTGTATCATTGAGAATTGACTCAGTTCTCCAAACTGTTTCACGTGCATTATGTATACCATACCTTAAGGCATGTAGCCATCATATGGTAAAGGAGGAAATCTCTTTAGGAATTACAGTATCACAGTAACACAAAGGTTGGAAGAGACCTCAAAGATCATTGAGTCCAACCTGTCACCACAGACCTCATGACTAGACCATGGCACCAAGTGCCACGTCCAATCCCCTCTTGAACACCTCCAGGGATGGTGACTCCACCACCTCCCTGGGCAGCCCATTCCAATGACGAATGACTCTCTCCATGAAGAACTTTCTCCTCACCTTGAGCCTAAACTTCCCCTGGTGCAGCTTGAGACTGTGTCCCCTTGTTCTGGTGCTGGTTGCTAGAGAGAAGAGACCAACCCCTTCCTGGCTACAACCACATTTCAGGTAGCTGTAGAATTAATTGCATGTTTTCTGTTTTTCCCATTGGAGAAAAACACCTACATAAAATAATTTGATTTTTTCACTTCTTTCCTTCTTCATTATGTAGAGGGCCAACAAGAAATTTCCTCAGGTTTCTCTCCTTAGAATATATGGAACAGACACAGAGGTTACTTGGGGAACAGAGACAGAGGTTACCTGGTTTCTTAGTTTTGACTCAGGAGGATAATCACACCTCTGCCTGTATTTTTTCCATAAGAGCTGGAGGTTAAATGACCTGGAATAGGAACTTTCCAGTTAGAGGGATGAAAACATTGTGGGAAGATTTTTATAAACTCTGATTTTTTTCCAGAGGAAAGCCAGTTAAATTGAGTTAGGTTAAGTTAAATTAATTCTAAAATTTTAGCAAAAAAATCTCTCTTTCATAATTTTGTGCATTTCCCTAGTATAGATGGTGTTATCATCTTACTCATTTTCCAATCTTCTAAGACAAAAAAACCCAAAAAAAGTTAAATTCTACACACAATTGATAAGAACCAAATTGCAATGGGATCGGGAACATCACATGTAAGATAATGATAAGCATTCATTAACTATTTATACCAGGGCATTAGCCTTTAATAGCAGAAGTCTGCATTCAAGTCTTACTTTCAGAAACTGCACTGTCATAAATTAGAATAAAAGTAACAGTTTTAGGAAACTCAATTAATAGAGGAAAGTCAGGTGGTGAGAGACAAGTATGTCAGAACAATGCATCTGAACAACTATGTTGGAAACAATCGATCAGTGGAAGAAAAACATGGACCAGTCAGCAGCCAGCCAGGTGTATCTATCTGTTCCTAGAAAAGCCTCTGAATGGAGGCAAAAGAATTTCCCTTTACAATGCACTCGTTCTTTCCCCTTGTATAATCCCAACCCACCACCTATACTTTGTGTTGGATCAAAACCATGTCTGTTTCAAACTATAGCAGGAATAAAGGTCCATGATCTTTTCTGCTGGTCACTTATCACCAGTACAACAGGAGACCAAGGATTGGGAATCTGAAGAGTGGCCTGGTGTATTTTTTTTCATCACATTTGCTGACTGATCTGTGAAGCCTAGCAGTACTTTATTTCAAAGCATTAACTGTTTCAGAGCAGTGAATAAATACTCTGTAACTGTGCAATAACCCCAGTACCGGTTTTAAATGAAAAAAAATCAACTAAATGAATTACTGCTTATTACATTATTACCTGAAAAGTACTGAAGAGTATTATTTTGTTTATAATATTTCTGGGTTTCTCTTACAAGGATTATTGCTATGATCATTTTGCTGTTAAACTTTATTTTTCTCATCCAGAAACAAGTTGAAAGCAGAAAGAGTGTGAATCATATGGATCAAAGACTATCCATCAGTGTGTCACACACCATGTGGCACTGTGTTTTGCTAAGTCAAAGCCATGCTCCAAGTTTCAAAACTTCAAACAACTGAAATACCACAACATTCATAAAACAGAACTGAGCTACTGGGAGTAAGAAAAAAAAAAATACAAAAAAGGTAACAGACCTCAACAGCAGATAGTAAAATTAACATTTCAACAGTTCATGCCTTTCATCTCAGTCTCCATAGTACATTTTTTTCTGGAAAAGCTACGATTTAGGTTTAGAAAGATGCAGAATTACATAAAACATCTGGAATATGGGACAAGGAATATTGGCTTATTATCCCTAGTGGACCCTCCCTATGAAAAATTTAATAGGTCTGTTTTGGTAGTTTTAATCTCCAGAGCACCCCAAGCTATGTTATGGAAACATCATCTTGGTAATTTATATTAGAAAGAACACCTGGTGATGAAAGCAAATATACCCTCTTTAAAATTGTGAGTGATTTTTCTTTAATCCTCAAACTTTTCATCTTCTTAAATATATAATTTTTAACAGCTTGACTAAAAATTAGTTTTTGTATCTTTGAGACTGATCACATTGTAACCATTGTGAACTTACAGTATTTTATTAGAGAGCTACGTTTCTTCATTCGTGTCTTCAGAGAACAAGTCATTTTGTCTTTACTTTGACATTGGCCTTTTACAGATTACAGAGCAAGCACTGTTGAATCTTATATGAATATCACAAAATCACTTAAAATGTTGTAAGTTTATTACTGCATTAAGGAGAAAAAGCACTGTAAAATAGCTATCTACCATTCTTATTCCCATCCCTAATTCCAGAGTTACCTATAAATAATAAGAAATACATACATTTAGTCACAGTTTATTCTAGTGCCGATTCCAAGTGACAGCATACAGCACACACAAGTTCTGCTCTGTGATTTATTTTTTTGTGACATCTATTATGTTTAGGATACAATTTTGAAATAACCAGTAAAAATCTATGCATGGAAGCAGGGAAATTATTTCCCATTAAAAGCATTAACTGGGTTCCAACGCATATAAATGCAATTAATATGCGATACTGAAAGGAATTTAGGATACACCTTTCTATTGTCACATCGCCTTATGGCTTCCCCAGAAAAAGGCACGTATTTAACTATTGGCAATTTGCTATTTTATCGATAAATAGTAAATTAATGAAAGCATCAGTCAATCTACAAATCATGTTACAGGAAAAATGCATTCTATGCTTTCCACTTCCAATCATGTTTCCAGGTATCAAATTTCTAAAGAAACAACACATGTACCAATTGATCTGGGTTTATCACTTAACACGCCTCAGCTAAAATATAGCCTAAGCCACATTTGTATTTTCTAACGCAAACCCCCCCCCCCAATATTATAATCTGCAGCCTATAAAGATTTTCAGAAACATTTTTTTTATTAATTTGACACTGATACGCCTCCATTTCTAATATCTCAACCCTGCAACATTTTAAATGCAATTAAAAGTGGTTATGAAAGAGTGTGGACTTCCTTGTGAAGTAGGAAATCACTCTTGTGATTAACATGCAAACGAGCTCATGCTGGCAGAATAGATTGGGGTTTTAAAACCCCAATTACTTTTGTATGATTATCTATTTACCCGTACACAGACTATTTTCATTTTTCATCTAATACAAAGTCATCCTGCTTACATTTTTAGCACAGCAATTAATATTTACAATAATTATGACATCAAGTACCATTGAGAGTACACCAAGTGCATCATTTACCATGTTTTTTAATATATACGTTATTAAAATAACATCTATGGTAACACACGGCAGAGGATGGAAATACATCGTTGGCCTTTATACACAAACTGGCCTAATACAACATTTTATTGCCTTTACATTTAGTTAAGGGGCATATTATTTTTAGTATCTGAGTAAGTCAACTGCTGTTCACTCAGATTACAGATGCCAAAACTCCCAAGTCTGTAACTGCTTAGTATAAAGTGTAAGGTTTGTTTAAACTTTCACAGTAAAAATAACAATAAAATTACTTCCTCACGTTTTTCTCTTTTTTTTCTTCCCCCCCCCCCCTTTTTTTTTCTTTAGTAATAACAGCCAATTCTTAACTTTCACTAACACACTTTGATTCATACCTGCTACAGAGTGCACATATACACATTTTTTCCAGACTTCTAAAGAAAATTATAATGCATTAATGACAGGAACTATGGTAATGGAAAAAGGTCACCCTCTTTTGAACACCTTCTGTTTTAAACCATTATATATAAAGACATTTGAGAAAGTAAAGAATTAAAAGGCAGCCTTTGTGCAACCCATTACTGAAATATTATAGAATAATCTATATCAAATGTAGTGAAATAGCAGATTCTTTTGGATCTAAATTTACCACAGCCATAGAAATGCTTTTATGCTTATTATGTATCTGCATGTTGATTCAATTATTAAAAGAACACCTGACAGCAGACTTACTTAATTGAATTAATTAAACTGGATGAATAATCACAGAATTACTATTGTAGGAAATTTGTCCTGAAAAGTAACACTGACATTTTGAAATTGCAAGTAATTTGAATGGTGAAATACACTGAGAAGTCTTCACTTACTGTAATCTGAAATTCTTCATCTCATACATGAACAAATGGGACATATAAATGAATAGACAGCTCGGAGTAATAGCTGTGAGCAATGAATGCTTTTTCTTATGTATTGTAATTTACTGTGTAAGCCCAGATACAGCACTACATCTTTAAAAAACTTTGCAAAAACATTTGAAATAATAGCAATAATTTTAATCTCTTGCTCTAAAATAATACAACACAGTAGACTATCAGCTGTTGAGAGAGAGGTAGTGTAACACTGAAACATTTGTGTAAGACAGTGCTTCCAACCAGGATATCTAGAAAATATTTGAATATGTGCAATTAAAATCTCCAAAATAGTGTTTACCGACTAAAGCAAGCAAATTAAAGATGTTAAACCGTTTAAAAATCTTTTAGTAGATCAGTAAAGTGAGCTTCTACCACTGATTTTAGCAAAAGAAGCAATTTTCTTTAGTGATTAAATGTTATGACATACTGTATATAATATATTCCTTTTAAGGTCTTCTGAAACCATTTTTTGTTATTATTTAAAACCTTTCTACTGATGGAGTTTAGAAGAATTTATTATACACTCTTCTATTTAGTTACATTAGATGATTCACCAGATAGATGTGAAATTTTACATGGCAGCTTTTTTTCAGCATGTATTTTCTGTTGCCCCTGCTTTCACACCAAAATAGACACAGGCAGCCTCATACTGCTCAGAAGTTTATACTGGCAGAGAACATTCCTGGAGTGCAAGCACCCATTTTGGCATATATCCAAGTCCCAGTTATTAGCTCTGCATCACCAGTGGGTATTTTTCTCACTTTCTCTTGCTGAGTTTTTGGGTTGTTTTCTTTTGTTTGCTTTTTTTTTTTGCAGTGGTCCCCATAATAGCAAAATGTATTAACCAGTCTGATTTTATATGAGAGACTGGTGAGACTGGATATTTACCTCACTGTAATATAAACTGTAGCATGGCAGAATCACCCCTACCACCTTCTTTGCTGGTGTATTTTCTTCTGTTTTTAAAATCAGCAATGTGTTTTCTCCTGCTACAAATTAATATTGAGGATTTTACAAATAGAAAATATTAGAGGTATTAATTTATATTGCTAAAAAATAACATGAACATTTACTGGTATCCCATTAGAAGATCTAAAAGTGAAATAATACTACATCTAACATCTATATCCTATAAATCACTGATTATTTCTTTTATTAATTTTTATTTTTTACATTCATATTCCCCCTCATATTCTTACTTGAATATAATTCATTTCACAAATACATCTGATCCTGCCTCTGACCCTACTACACTTTAAGCTCTTTTCTGCTCATGGAAAGCTAATTTGCATTTTTTAAAAATGTGTCTGTATTAATGATCTAATTCACCACAAAAAGGCTTTATATTAAATACAAAAAAGGACAGCCATTAGCTTTTTTTTCCACAATAAAATCAAAACAAAAAATAAAGCATCTCATTTACACAACAATTAACAGGGTTGTGGTTTTTTTTTCCCCCCCCTAACGCAATGCTAAATGAATCTGCAGAGTTCAGCATGTATAAACATTATATATTGTGCAGAATTCTTGTCCTACAGCCAAAATAAGGAATATTATAAATATGCAAAGTTTTACAAAACACTTTTCTGAGGAATCTATACATCCATTTTAATACCTGTATTAATAACCACAGTGGTTAGATTTTTCTTTTACATAAATTATACAAAGTACATTGGCATTACATACCATTTTAATGCCAGTTTATTATAGCTTTATTTCATAATATTGGGAGGTGGAAATGGAAACAGTGCCATCATGTGATACTTTTCAGGCTACTTCACTCCTTTTATTTCCAAGGAGTGAGTCTGTGGCTGCTATACAAATAAGAGTTCCTAGAAAAGCATGCAATGGCAGTAAAATTTATTATATGCCATGTTGTAACTAGATCATTTGAGGTATTTTAATGCATCAAACACCTTCTAAATCTGCAAAAGTAAACAAGCATATGATCAGCACAAATGTTACCTAGCCCCTTTTATTAAGAGTTCACAAATTATCTAACACAGGCTTGTGAAATTCCTTTCAGTTTACAGTCAAGATATTAATCCGAACAGCTTCATTTTCACAAAAGAGCATAGAAGTTAAATTTGCTGGTTTTAATTACCACTGGGCAGGGCCACTTGGAAAAAAACTAATACACGGAATTATCACAGGCATACAAAGCCAAATTCAAATCATTGTATTTATTGTACAAGATTCTTTTTAATGACATCAAAGACATGGTCGTTTATTCTTTTGTATTCATTTCTCATTGAAATAAAGGCATTTTTCTCCCTTGAGGTCACAGCACTCTGCACAATCCAGAGCTGATGCTAAAGACAGGTATTTCCACTTATCCACTCCCTTTTCCAGAGATCAAGACAAGCATTTGACAACCACTTGGAATCTAGAAATGCAAGTAATCTATTAAATCTGAACTCCCACTTTACTGCACACTCACAGCTACCAAATCTCAAATTTTTTTAAAGACAAGTCTTTATACAAAATTAAGCCCTTACAGCAAATTCATTGCTACATGGGTGAAAGTTGATGGAAAAATACCACAGGAATGGTAAATTCTAAAAGCAAGCACAGGTGCTAGATATTGCTTATGGAGTTTCAGAATTTATAGAACATGAACAGTGACTGAATTCTCTAAGACTAAAAAAAACCCATGAATTTTAATTGTCCATTATTCCACAGGAGAAGTGTTACTATTACACGCTTACGTGTAAGCTTATGAGCACATACATCCATTTAAAAGTGTTTAGATACCTTTACATAGGACTCAAAAGTTCATGGTATATGCATGCAAACCGCACATAGAAGTTATGCTCTGGTGTGTTTGGAGTCTAAAACTAACAAAAGAGCTTTTTATAAAAGTCTGTATACTTCATATATCCAGAACTCTGTTTATGGGTCAGCATTACAGCTGGCAAACCTATCTGCTTTTGCTGAAAGCTAACAAGACAAACTCCTCCACCCTTAAGAACCTTTGGAGACATTAAATATAAGAAAAATACTGCAGTAAGACAAACACTTAAATTTATATGTACTACTTACTGATATCATTTCATAAATTGAATTTCATTGCATCTAACATGTTAGAAGGCAGGATAAAAACAAAAAACAATTAAGTACTACTTGTTATTTAATCTCCAAGAGCCTGATGTTTTCATTAATGCCATCAATAACCATCCTACCTCCCCACTTGACATCCCTACCTTGACAAACTGGTTAGAAAACTAAATTAACTGGAATTTTACCCACTCAAGTGATAGATGGAACACTTTGCATGGCAAAGACAATCTGTAGTAAGTTATTAATACCTAATACAGGGCTTTTTAAAGCTTTTTTTGGTTCTTGTTGATAATTATCCCCCTTCATGGTGATAAACATTTAATTTTTTATGGTTAGGGTTTATACTTGGTCCCTCTCTAAGGGTGGAACAATGAGGAACAGCAAGTAACAATTTCTTGTGATACTGAGACACATCAGCCCTTCCTATGAAGTTTTAGTATGTTGATCATGAACTAGATGATGAGTATTAAAAACAAACTCACAAAACACAGTCAGGATACTCACCAAGTGATTATAAAGCAGATAAAATAGTAACTATTTAACTACATTAAGCACTAAGCTAAGGGAAGCATAACCTGGTAGGGCACTTCCTGGTCAATCAGACAAGATGTTTGAGAAATTTGGAAAGGGAAGCCCAAACTCATCATTTTCCAGATCCCTTCCCAGTCACCCATTCAGCAGCTACTATAAAAGGAACTTTGATATCCTTTGATTTCTGTTATTTCCTGTCACATACAAAAGAGATGCTCAGTTAAGTGGAGGAGAGTATTCTACATAAATATTTGCTGAAGTTTTTCTGTAATTTTGAACCAAGGGACAGGCTGTGTATCCTCTGGGTGAAAAGACAAGATTACATTTCTTATCAGTATTATTTCTCCATCTCAGAAATTCAGTGTTCTAGATAGAAGCCAAAGTAGCAGAACAAAGATCAAATATTTGATGGGGAAGCTCCAATATTGAGAAAATATGAAATTAGAGACAGTACTGCAAACTGAAATTAAAGAATGCAAACATTTGTATGTATGAAGCTACAAATGCTCATAACACATCTCATCCCACTACAAAGAAAATTTAAAAATCCTTTAGGATCATTCTGCTTTGAGGAAATTGGAGGAAAACTCCAAGTTACATTGAACTTACACTGGCCAATATATTGCAAAACGTCTTATTTTCCCCCTTCAACCAGCCTGCAATTATGTGAATCTCACTTTTGTAATATACTGAGACCACAACAGAGAGTACTTTTTAAAAAACTCTAAAAAAAACCCAGAGAAGTAATTGTAAAAAATTTAGTGCTGAACTCTTTAGATAAATGTATTGGCCAGGAGTCAGACGGCAGACTTGTAGATGCTTAAGCCAGTAGGTTAACATCTATCTACCCATGTAGCACTCACCTATTTGAATAAACCACAAAATCTGAAGTAGATTCCCAAAGTGCTAACTGAATTGCTCCAGCTCAGAGCTGTTGTACTCAATTGAAGGAAGTTTCCTTGAGATACAACAAAATGTAAAACTGAAGGAAATGATGAGATCTTTTCTACAGAAAGCACAATTTTGGCCAGATTCTCCTTAGTTTAAGAGAGTGAAAACTGAAAGAAGATTTCCCCATACGTATCAAAGCACACTCGACCAACAAACTTTAGCTGGTGTGTAAGGCTTTCTCGAATACAAACTTTAGCTGGTGTGTGAGGCTTTCTGGAATACAAACTTTAGCTGGTGTGTAAGGCTTTCTCGAATACAAATGCTGTTACCCATATTAACTCTCCAACCCAAACAAAATGTCAGATTAAGTAAGATACACTGTCAGGAAAGAAAAATAAGCCATAGGTGGCAGTTTAAAAACAGGTTCACTGATAGCTGCAGCACCATATTCCATCACCTCAGAGCCACAGGTTGCCTTATAAAGAGGGTTACATTGTAAGGCAATAATGGCTGCCATCATTCACTGACATGGTTAGAAACTAGTTTACTCAGTGATTGTCAGTCAAGTTAAACTGAAGGAAAACTTAGATGTTCTTTTGTGTAGGGACAGCTGAAATAGGTCTCTGAGTGAGAGCAGCATGCATATGCCCATGCAGATCTCTAGTTACATGTTACAAAGCAATGTATATTGGGATGTATGAGACATGGGAATGTTTCACTGAACAATGAAGCTCAAAACTATGCAAACTATCAGTCTTCATGAAACAGTTTTTTATAAAGAACTCTAAAGTTTTGCCGAGGAAAATAGATGTTACTTTAATAAAGACTCTACTGAGGTCAAAGAATATCTAAATGAATTCTTATTGAGAAGTCAACTAGAAAGTTGCAGAAATTTAATCAGACAATACCAAATGAGTGTAGTATCAGAGTCTATGCAACTGAAAACATTTTTTAATTTGAGAAGAATATCCACAAAAAGGAAGAGATGGTCAACATACAGCTAAATATGACTGGACATATTTTTCTATCTGTGGATTGACAGACAAAAGGAAAATCCCTAGAGGATGAACTCCTGCAAGCTTCAAGACAGCTTTAGTATAGATTTCAATGTGTGCAAAAGACACAGGAGGTCAAGTAATCCCCTTATGGTTAGAGAATATATAGAAAAAATTCCATTTGCTTGTAAAGTCTCTTTATTTCACTAGCCTTTCAGATAAAGTATTATGATTAAGTGACACATGTCCTTTAGTAGGGCACATTGGCTTCTGAAATGGTATCTACTACTAGAAACTTGCTAGAAGAAAAAAAAGACTGAAATAAAGCAAAAGATCTGAAACAAAATGCAAAAAAAAAAAAAGATCATTTAATCCCTAAGTCACTCATTTTGGAGTGGAGCATTCTTCTGCTCTTATCTGAAGACTTTTTTCCCCCATCAAACTTACCTATGTTTTGCTAAATCTTCCTCTCTGTTGAATGGATGCCTACTAACAACCTTTCTTCTGTCTGGATTCCTGTTTTACAGGAAGAAGGAAAACACTTTCTACTTCAATTACTTTATGCTCCCTGAAGTGTTTCTGAGGGACTTCTAATAATATTTCATCAGAAAGAACACACAATACTGCATTCTCTCTAAAGAAGCCTCTGATGCTGGTGCCTATAGTCACTCATTGCCACATGAAGCAAGACTCCTCGGAAATTACTACAACTCTCAGAAGCAACAAGAAGCTGAAGATAAGTTTAAGTTGTCTCCTGTTGTTGTTTCTTTAAAGTAGGAGCACCTACAACACATGCAGTTTCTCTGAAAAGAAGCTAAATATATTTAGACACAATATAGAAGCAATGTAAACACAAGATCAAGCAGTTTCTTGATGTAATTTTCAACTTCATTGAACAGAAATAAATCAGGATGCCAAATAAGGAAGTCCTGAGAAACAAATTAAAATACCAGAAATTGTATCTCTTCACCTGCTGAATATACAACCAGAATCAGGTTTTAAGACATGAAAACCAGCACTGGCTCAAAATTATTCAGGCAGTATTTTTCACTGTGAATCAACACTAAATCAATTTCCAGTCTTGCCTTACCAGGAACATACTTGGATTCTGGCTGTTCATAGCATTTCAGATGAGCCATAAAATAGAATTCCCAAACATTTGTGCTTACAGATCACATTGCACTTCACAGCTGTTGTTTTTTACCCCAGCAGAGGGTGCATTTAAGCAAGTGGAAAAAAGTAATTTTGCTTTGCACGTAACTTAATGTGCTTAGGGATGGTTTTGAATGACATGTAAACATACATATATCAAATTTGAAATACATTATGTAATTTGTAACAAATAATTATTACATCTCTCTACAAGGTTTGTCTCTTTTTTGTAGTTCCTTGTGTGCAACAATGAAAAACAGCATGATGCTGCAACTAGTTGGATGAAGTAGTGAAGTCTGAGGACCCTGTAATACATATGAGGTCAGTATATCTGTATAATGGAATTGCCATTATGATTACCTTTTAAAAAGGAAATTTTTGTTTAATCTTCTACATTAAAAGACTGCTGAGATTGCAAAAGTGAAGCATCTAAAACACAGAACCTGCCTGAAGTAAAGCTGTTCATATGGCATTATTTCAACTTCCTTTGCATGACCTCTCCTCCAGCTTTGTTACTAAGTATCCCATTATTTCTTTCCCCAGGACCTACATTTCATCACAGCATTGGATAGACTAAGTTCTGAAGATGAACTGAGTTTTCTAAATACTTCTATTTTGTGTTACTTAATGCAGGCACTGTTGTCTCTGACCTGTACTCCCTTTGTTGCTGAAATTGGAAGGGATGCTTTGGGAACAGGAGGGGGATTTTAGGGAAGCTGAATATCATTCCAAGGAAATGCATTTCTGACACAAATAATTTTTCATCCAGCTCCATAAAATGAAAAAAGATGAACAATTTACCATTCAGTACAAATTCTTCCCCTTCTCGTTTGACATACACATCTACCATTATGATAGTTAGATGTAAATAAATGCAAAGCCTCCTCAAAATTTCATGCATATTCTCTGCTGCATATACTTTCTCCTATGAAGTCTCATAAAGTAATCTACTTCCACAGTTTACTTCTCTAGCCCATATGAACAAAAATTCAGAAATCAAACAGTTCATTTATTATCCTACTGATTTTTCTCTTAATATTGGGGGGGTGGGGGGGAGTAAACCAACTTTTACCAATTTAATGTCAAAGTAAAAATAAGCAGTCATTCTTTGCAAAATATTGAATTGTATTTGAAGGAGCAGAGTTTCATACCAAATTGCACAGGATTAAACCTGTGAGGACATATTCAAATAAAACTCTTAAAGGGCATGTGACTAGCAGTTCTACACTTCTAACTGCAGTTGGATATGGGATGTATAAACAAATAAATTATTATGGATGGAAGCAAAGCAACAATAAAACCACACAGTTCTGTGAGCAACAGAATTTACAACTAACAGCATGGTCATCCTCAATGCTACAACGTTTTTCTGCGGCACATACACTACTTTGTATGTTTCTGGAACTTTAGTCCATCTGTTTTCATGGACATTAGTAGCCTGTAGTCTCTGAGGCCTCTACTGCGAGTATGTTTGAAGCTGGCCAGCAGGTTCAAGATTTATTGTAGGGGACTCACAGACAGATAGTATGATGGTATCAACTTACAAAACTTCTGATTGCGAACTAAAGTACAACAAAAACAGCAAATCTAGGCTATGGTAGCCTAGGAGGTAGACAGTTCCACAGCAAGGTGCACTTTGCATGGAAGGCCAGGACAGAACAACATAGAAATTCAGAGTTCATGTCTAGCAGTAATAATTCTCAAGCTGATAAACTGTCCTAACACAGTAAAAAAAGGGAAAGAGAACAGAAAAAAAAATAAAAATGCCCAGTACTAAATTAAGTATTAAAAATAAGATGAAACAATTGGACTACTTTAGATAGCATGCTTAAAGAAGAAGGAAATAACATCTTCTAATATATCATAATTGCCTGTTGCTAGCAACTTTTGATTAATTCTGTAAGAAAATCCTAAACAGGTGTCTTAACACAAAGGAGAGCTTGCTTTGATATCAAAATGTAGCCTGGTATTGGTTCAGCAACAGAACATGACAGACTAAATTAATTTGACTGTAGTACTTCAAATGGAGCTTTATGAGGGATTAATATACCACAGTACTTTCAAGTGTTACAATCATGGGGTCATCAGCTCAGGTGTAGTAACTTCCCTTCTAGTAATTCAGTCATGCTTTGAATACCCATCTCACCTCTTTTTTTTTGTTTTTTTTCTGTCAGAAGCCGTTTGTAAAGAATGGTGTGGGTTTATTACATGAAAACTAATACAATAGAATCTCTTCATTTCACTTCATCCATTGTGTTGTTTAGTATGAGATCAAGGGTAGGGCTCAGAAGGTGGCAAATATCCCACATAGCATTACTGTCAGAAGTTTCTGAAGCATCAGGTTTACAAAGTACACTGAATTCTATTCCATATAGAGGTAGACCAATGACATAGAGCACCTTCAAGACATTCACAAGCATGAAATGCTTTTTCCCTCCTTCAAGTAACTCCCTCAGGTAAACAAGTATCAGAAGCTACAGTTACATTTGGTGCACACACTATGTTGGTAAGACTGCTGAGGAACCTCAATTCCTTCACACTGGACTAATGTTACATCCAAGCTAGTTACATATTTGGACGTGATGATCTTGAAGGTCTCTTCCAACCTGGTTTATTCTATTCTATTCTACAGTTCTTCACAGAGAGAGCTGTCAGTCATTGGAACGTGCTGCCCAGGGAGGTGGTGGAGTCCCGGCCCCTGGAGGTGTTCAAGAAAGCATTGGCACTTGAAGCCATGGTTTATTTGTCAGGAGATGTTAGGTATTAGGTAATAGGTTGGACTTGATAATCTCTGAGGTCTTTTCCAACCTTATTGATTCTATGATTCTATATATTAACTTTAATTTATGTAATAGATGTGAAATTTACAGTCTTCAATGGCATCACTAAAGAGATGTACAGCTTTGCTAAAGTCTAAAACAACTGAACACAAATTATGGTTTAGACTTCACTGATGAGAATGGCTTCATATACACAATATTGTAGTAGAATTATATTCAGTATTCAGTATCACTAAGGTTGGAAGAGACCTCAAAGATCATTGAGTCCAGCCTGTCACCACAGACCTCATGACTAGAGTAGGGAGGACACTACTGCCCACTGCAGGCTTGAACTCACGACCTTCCCATTAAGGGTCTTGTGCGCTACCAACTGAGCCACACTGATGTTGTGTGAGAGCCAAAATATCATTATAAAAGGTAAAAAGTACAACAACAACAAAAGAAATACTGAAACTATGAATTAAATTTCTCAGCTGCTACACATCTTCAAGTAACTGAACTCTGTTTCCACGAAAGATTTTTCAACTGGAAATCAGGGGAAAATAGGATATGGGGATAAAATAAACAACAACCAACCAAACCAAACCAAATCCCCACCACCAAAAAAAAAACCCAACAAAACAAAACAGAAACAAACAAACAAAAAACTACCCACAAACCCAGCTAGAGAAACCTTTAACATTCAATTTAAATAGTTTAATATTCAAGACTTTTTTTTTTAAATGCTCAATTACATATTAAAATGTGGAAAGAGATCACATTCATCAAACTGTTCAATAAAAATGAGCATTGCAACTCACTGAAGAATCAATCATCAATTAGAAACCATAAAATGTCATTAAACACTGCAACATGAGCTGCACAAATGCATGTTTCATGTCTCACAACATGACAGCACTGCAAGAGGGAAAACTTTCCTTCCATTTTTCCTGATGCTTAAGGTACCTGAGGACTTAAAATGGAGGTCTTCAGAAGTAAATCCAAAGAAAACAACAGGGAAGAAAAGAGGAAGATGCTGATGCAGAAACAGAGGTAAATAGGAGACATCTACCTGAGGTAAATATCAATTCGAGACATGGGTGTATGTGTTTAAAAATAAATAAAACACAAACGATCAATTATGGGAATGTATTTCCACTTTGATGTCCTACTGACTATGCAAAGTAGAGAAGCTTTGGTTTCACACTTTAAGACCTCCTAAGAAGCTCCTCAGTGGTATTACAGCCCACGATTTTACAGTTGCCTTATTTGTTCTAAGTGTATTATACTATTATGGATGTCATTAATATGAATAATATGTAATAAAACCACAGAAGAATATTAATACTTTGTGGCATCATCACATGCTGATCTAGAACTCTTAGACTTTAATTACTTTATATTTTACTACATCTTCATATATCTTGCCTTCATGATCAAAGCTGACTTTGTTCCAACAGGGAATCATCTTAAACCAATAAAAGGGTAAGGAATGAAGGTACTTCAACCATCGACATCACTAACAACGTCATAGAGCAGAGATGGGTATAGATTTTACTCAAGGTCTTCATGACTTAATTCCCAAATGTCAGAAGACAAATATTATACACTTATTTGCAGGAGCTTTTCCAGGTTTCCATCTTTCCTCCTTCTGTTCTGACACAATTAACCAGTTCCATCCTGCCTCTTCTGAATCCTGAACCTCTCTTGTACTGTGTCTCCATCCCAGACAAGTTCTTTTCTATTAGAGAGCTAGTAGTTATTCTACTTTCTCTGCTATATGCACATATGATTCTTTTTATACTTCAGAAACATTCAGTCTCATGTACTTTGTCTCCTCACTGCTATCTTTCCCCCCATTTCTTTGGGACCAGAACCAACATAGAAATATTGTTACAGCTAGAAGAATGTATCTGATGACTTAGCATGGCAGCCGTGAAACACAAAATTACTTCTTTTTTTTCTTTTAATGGTCAATGATTATGACATATCCCAATTACCACCACCAGAATCATCATCCCATATGTTAATAGCTTCTTAAAAATTAAATAAAAAAACAAACAACACAAAACCAACCTTTAGTCCATCTTCCTTACAGCACCATTTATCCTGCTTTTTAATCAAAACCAACTAACACATCATGACATTTAATACAGATGATTCAGTCTATCCTAGAAAAGCATTCATTAATCTGTCTGATTAAAAATAGAAAAAAAATCAGTAAAAATTTTGAATGGTAATAAAATGCAAATATTTTCAGAACAATTTAACAAAATCAAACCCCATTAAAGTAAGTTATGGAATGTGAAGCAGCAGACTAGCTGCGTCTATTCTGCATGCACTTCTGATGCACTTCTATTAAGGCAGAAAGTAAGATAGAAGAGAGACGCAGAAAGTAAGATATGAGAAACCTCTTCAAAGAAGCATGATAGATTATAGACAGGAGGAGAAGTACATTAAGGTCAAGTTAGCTTTTCATGTTCATTAAAAGACCTAGACCGAGGATTATGTGGACTGTGGCCACTGTTGTGACTGAATTTTCTGCATACTTAGTGGAGCTACCCTGAAACCAGACAGCTCAAGCACTGTGACCCATGTAGCCATAGCTATGATGAACTCAGCACAGACTGCAAAACCTATCTGAGAAACTGAGTAGATATGAAGTTAACATAATTGCTTCTGTATCTCCAGCCCCACAGATGTAGACATACTCTGCAGGAATCACAGATCAATATAAAGGGGCAAGTGACTGCTGTTGAATGACACCACTGAGTGCCCTTGGAATACTTCCAAGAACTGAATCAGAAGAAAAGTAGGAAACAACTTTGTCTTTATGGTGAAACCAGCTAATTTAAAGATGAATAGAGAAATCAGACCCTAACATGACTATATATAGTAAAATTCAACAAAAAGGTAATACATGTGGAAAAGAATTTTTAGTATTTGGTGTTCTTATTTCAGTGATACTAAATGTATATATACATATATATACACACACACATATATATTCACACACTTCATACAACTCTCATTTAGAAAATATTTATGAGAAAGTGTCTCCAAAATCTATCTACAGTATCTTCTCCATTTTATGTATTTTCAATGTAAAATTATTGCTATTTTGAGACAGAAATACTTGTTCCATGATAGAAAATAATAATAACAACCAAAAAAAAAAAAGTTTAAATCAATTTTTTACCCCAAATGGTTACAAAAGATTGATATATATATAGCTCTTACCTGAAAGGGGCCCTGTACCTCACAATGATATTTTAATAAATCAGGTTAAAAAGTACTAATTGCAAGCAGTGATTAAGTACTACAGTTAAAACTCCTCACTTTCCATGCGATAGGACAGGAACTAAGAATTGGTGCACAACCTCAGATTAGTCTATTGAATTCAAATAACTGGAAATTCCAGAATTCCAGATGGCAATTCTCGTCTACATGGATCACAAAAATCTGTAATCTTAGTATTTCCAGAACTTTTCTATCACATACAGTTTATTTTAATTGTCAGATTGTCCTCCAAAGGTTGACCTTTTTAATGTATTCCTTATTGATTCATTTCGTTCATAACAGAACCAAAGGCCATGTTACACATCACACCACTCTTGCCCCTGTGAAAAGTCTAGGTCTTCCATGTTCTACTATATAGAAGGGAACAGGATGGACCCAGAGCATATGTGCCCCTGTGTTTGTCTCTCTGTGATTAAGAGATCACAAGGCAAAGACAGTAGTACTTCATGAACTTTGTAAGCTTCTGTGTCTCACTGTAGAACACTTCAGGAGTACTATCTAAAATGAGACCTCACTTCCCCTATTCATACCTGTGCCATCTCTCTATAAAAGTGCTATGAAAGCATGTTATTAGTGACTGCTGCCAGTTTTCTTGACTAGAACTTGACTATTCCTATTGGAAGGGACCTGCAACAATCATCTAGTTCAACTGCCTGACCAGTCCAGAGCTGATCAACAGTTAAAGCGCATTATTATTATGGCCATTGTTTAAAGTCTTCTTAAACACTGACAGACCTGGGACATTGACCTGTTCCAGTGTTTGACCACCTTCTTGGTGAAGAAAATGTTTCCTAACACACAGCCAAAACCTCCAATGATGCAGCTTTCAACTATTCACACATGTCCTATTACTGGATAGCAGGGAGTAGAGCACAGCACCCTCTCCGCTTACCCTCCCCAGGAAGCTGTAGAGAGCAATGAGGTCATCCATCCACCCTTTCTCCAAGATAGACAAGTCCAAAGTCCTCCACTGCTCCTCTTTGGACGCTTTTCCTAGTTCTTTCATCACCTTTGTTACAGTCCTCTGGACACATGCAAGTGCCCTTCACACCCTTAATTCTGAGGCCTAGAACACAGTATTCAATAGAGCTGCTGTATTTGATCACTGATCAACCCTTTGTTATAACATCTACTGCACATAGTAAATGATGACACAGATGAAGCCAAAGTTAAAAAGTTTTATTATTTTTCACACAAAATGGACCTTGCACATCAAATACTTAATATATTCAGCTATTTACTACTTAGTAATAAATGTATAGTTGAATAAATTAAATTGCCAAAAAGTGAATACAACTTTAATAGTTTTGAAGACTTTGTCTTGGAAGAGATGACTACTAACCTATGCAGTCCTAAAAGATTATAAGCATGCATCACAACTGAGCCAAAGATCTATTTGTAGTCTTAAAATTAAATGTATATATTTATGATTGAGTCCTGATGGCTCAAATTTTGTCAAGTCAAGCCACAGATGAATGTGTCATCAAAACAACTGGTACTTCTACAAAACTCTGGCATTAATTACTTTAATCATGCTTAAGTGCTCCCATTGACAAAAAAAGATATTTGGATATTCGACTTCAGCAGAAAAACATGCAGATTTTCTGCATTTCTTTTTAAACTCTATCCCCCTACTGTGACAGCCTGAAAAAGCAGTATTTGCATCACTAGCAGGGTGGAAACTACTAGATTAGTATTTTTCCTGAAAAACAAACTCAAAGAAGTGGTAAAGTAAGAGTGGCAGCAGGGGTCACTGGGTCAGTCACAAACTAAGTTAAAAAATAAAAACAAGTATAAGTCATATACTTCTCATCTATCTTAATTATTAACAAAATTGATACTATTTGATTTGCTAATTTGCTGGGGGAAAACAAACAAACAAACATAAGCTGCACCAGCCAACCCGATGAATACAAATACAGAAATTAAATCTCCAAAACGCTCCCTGTACTTCACGCAACTTCATCTGACCTTGAATGACAGTGGTACAAAGATCCCAGACAAATTAGATTTTACATTTACAAGAATTCCACATCTTAGAGTGTGAAAGCCTCCTGACAGTTTTTCCAGGTTATTCTCAAAAACAGGTAAGAATTTCCATGCTAAAACATCAATCACCTCCTGATGAGAGTTTAGGTAGGCCTGAGGAATAGAATCTTCAGAATTATGGCCTTTCCATCACAGTACAGCAGCTCAAGAAAAAGGACAAGAGCAAGGGATTAAGGAAGCTTAGACATTGTTCACAATTCAAATTAATCTTTGAGTAGATGATGGTTTATAAGTGACAGATGAATAAGGAAGAATTTTCAAGTAAATGTTGCTTCTGCCCCACAGCCAGAAGGATTTGCTTAGCTGAACTACAGTTTCCTCAGTGCCTGACTGATACAAGAACCAACAAGAAGGTGTAAATTTAAGCTAAAAAGCTTACCCTCATTAATAAAATATTTAAAGAAGTAAGTTTTTATTTACTCACTTTTTAAGCAGGAAGTGGGTAAGTCAAGAGAGGAAGTGAAGCAGATATAATTTAGAGGAAAAAAAGAGCAACAAACACTCCTCAAAGTCTCTTTAAGTCATTTGGAAAATGCTTCTATCAAGGGTAAAAAGATCAGATCGGTGTGCTCAAATAGCTGGTGTTATAGGATGGGTCATCTATATCGGACAAGAATAATAAAGTACACCTAGAAAAGCCTAAGTAAACATGAAGCATCCTGTAGGTAATTATCCTGTGTGCAATTAATTAAAAAAATTAATAAGACATTTTGAATAGCTCCATATTAAATTAGCCAATTAGAGACAAGCTTTATCTTTTTCTCTTGAAGTACGCATAAATATCCTTGACAATGAATGAAGAAAAATTAAAGAAACACAAAACCAAAACCCAACACAAATCCATTAAGACTGACCCTACCTATTTAAAAATGCAGAAACCCCAAATGCGAGTGGTTTAAGCAATCGCTTGTAAGGTATTTAGACAGCCTTTTGTCGTAGTATGTTTGTTGTGCTGTGTCAAAGCAAAAAAAGTCTGTTCAGTAGGTATAATTATTCTGACGGATATGAATGAAACTGTTCAGAACAGAATTTTGAAGCTATTTTATTACACAGAGTAAGTTAGAAGCAATATTTTTAGATTCCAATAAAGCGGTTTAAGGTATTTTAATAAACGTCTGTAAGTTACAGGATTTTGTATTCCTGAGATGTAAATAAAACAATAACTCTGTAAAGCTCACAGAATAACTCTATAAGCCATTTTACAAGAATGATATACTTTTCCTTCTTTTCTATGAATGTATAAAGCTCTCCTTCAAGCTCTTACTAAAGCTATTGATCTGTGAAACACAGTGCACTCCAGGGAGGCAATTCACTTGACATTATATATCAAATGATGAGATGAATAATGATCATACCATTTGGTAATTAAACGTCTTACAAACCTTTTAACTGACTGAACGTCAGAAAGGTCAAATGAGATCAAACCTATTTTTTTCTGTTGTTTTTAGTTCTTTTCTTACATTAGCAATACAAGTCATATTTAACAATAGCTGTAACACTACATTGTAAATCCAAATAATTAAACAATGTAATTTTCATTCCTATATTATTACACAGTTTGAATACAGATAGAAATTGTTCCTTCATCCTACAGTCCTATTTTAACTTTTATTGTTAAGCTCTCAGAGAAGTAGCCACTCACTAGTACACTGGTAATAACTAGAAATGTTATTGAATTAAGGGAAATGAACAGTACACAAAGCAAATAAAAATATGCCAAACCATCAAGTAATTAAAATAAACTTCTTTGATAGCCTCCTCTGTAGTTTTAGGAATCTGATTTTTTTATTAGAGGATTGATTCAGGTCATTTCAACAGTTTGAAGGCACTATCAGTGTTCATCACCTTACATGCTATTTTGGACATTTTATCTATACAAATAATAGTAACTTAAATGTTTGGCACTAAAAACAAAGCAAACATATTTAATAAAGAAATATCTACAACAGCAATTTCATTAACAGTTTTGCATTTTGAATGTATTTTGTATGTAGCAGCTGCAAACCCAATTAATTCCAAGATGATGCAGATTGCTGATACTGTGAAAATCATTTGCCTCTGTCTAAAAGTTTCTCTCCCACACCTCTGTCAACAAAGGGGTTCCTAGAAAAGAGTGTATCTATTCCTATATGACTTCACATTAACCTTACGGGTTGTGATGAATCAAGGCCTTCACTGTCAAACAAATATGTCCCTCCATCTCTTTTTCTTCACTGTCCAAAGAGACTCAGACTCAGAAAACAAATAAATCTTTATGAGCTTGTGAAGAAAACATTCAGTATCTTTCTCAAAACCGACATCCCATATCATTCTCATAACCAAGCTGGGACAGATTCAGCCAATTTTCACACACATACAATCACACAAACACATAATTAAAATCTGGAATAACTAAACAATGTGACCAGCAATAGCCTAAATGTATGTTACATTTCTGGCTTGTGGAAGAGCAAACTGGCCATCACTTTTGAAAACCATACTCAGCCTACAGGGGCCAGTACCCTTGTGTTGTGCCAGGTGCTTCTGCACAGCTAGAGCTAACCCAGAAAAGAGAGAGTTTTCTGGGGCAGAAGCTGAAAGTAAGACAGAGGATTTTCACAAGGCATCTAAGGAAGTAAGGCAGCAGATTCATTTGCCAGACAAATGACAGAATTTTTTCTAATTCCCACATCCATGCTGAGAACTGATTGTTACTATGGATGTGACAGAGATGTGTGATACATCTTCTTAGTTTCAACTGCCAGCTGCTCACAGTGCTTTGCCTTCCTTTGTCTCAGGGCTGGGAACAGAGGTCAATTTCACAAAATGAAAAAAAAGAGGTAATTAAGTGATGTGATCTATATTCAGGGATCTTTTAACTATTGGAGTTTCAAGTACTCAAGTTCGTGATGTAGCAACTTCAAAACACTGTCCTATCAAACACATTTAATCAGTCCAATATATAGCTTTTACAGGCCTAATGAATCAAATAAATGCAAAATACCTTGAACTAAAATATTTCTGGCTTGCTGATTTAAAACTCAGATTTTCACTTTTCATACAGTCCAAAAGTACAGCGCCCAACAAATCTTCAAGATAAAGAGCAAACACTTATTTTTCTAAGAGACCAACATGCAAAATTTCAGAAGAGAAAAGAAAAAAAATAGAAGCAAAAAAAAAAAAGTTACTTTACTACAAACTAACTAGAGTATTCCATTCCATTACAATGGAAATAACCTCCGGACTTTCACAGCAGAACAACTTCCCTCAGAAAAGCAAATAAACAGGTACTCAGATCAACTTATTTTACCAGAGTATTATGCATGTGATTTAAGCACTGACCTGTGAAAAGATGTTCTGTGGAGGCTTAAGGGCTTCAACATATGCTCACTTAGCAAACAGCTGCAGCAGTAAAGGATGCTCCTGCCCTCCTCCCTCCTTCCCCATATGAACATATGAACACTCCTCAGTAACACTCCTAAGTAAACCTCTTGCAAGCTTATGTAGTATGGATTAAACTCTTCCACTGCATCAGCCTGGGATCGTTTCCACACTCATTTTAATTTCACTTTTGAAAATGACAGGTTGAGGAACAGAAAGAAGAAAGCAAACACAAGTTCTGGTATAGGGGCAACAATTAATTTCTTGAAGAACGCAAATACCTAGAACTGCAGCACATGTTCATTAAACAATGTTGTGCTTTATTTATTAAAAGGATTATTGATGATGAGCCTAGCACTTCTGAAGTCAAGAAAGATTTATAAATGGGCGTGATTCCCCCCCACATTCCTTATGATGCTACTGCTCAAAAAAGCAAATGCAAAATGATTCCATCATAAGACACCTCGAAGTGTTTAATTTCATCAATCCAGTTCAAAATATCATCCTTATTCATTAAAATGGAATAAATAATAAATCTTTCATTTATTTAGTGCACTTCTCCAGCACAGAGAAAGTGGTCTGAGGCCAAACTTCAGTTTAGAAGGTCTGAAAGAATGATGATGCAAAGAGTACAAATTCCTGAAATAATATTTTTAAACAAGTAGTAACAATCAAATTTGAGGAATAATGCACTCATCTTCTTAAAACTAAAGTAAATGATTTTTGACTGGGTTGAGTAGAAATTTATTATGTGTTATTGTTTCAGTTCTTCATTAAATTATCAAAATAGAGAACTGTATTTACATTATGTAAAGAAAATACACCTCACAGCAAACAGAAAACAGACTACATTGAAAATTCTGAGGCCCAGTTCCTAAGAAACAGTGATCTTTGTTCAGTTACTAGAGGACAGTACCAACAAATAAACCACCTTTCTCTTTGCTAGATTCCATAATGCACTTTCCAGAGGAGAGAAGAAATCACTCCCCAAGACAGCTAGCAAGCACCACTTCCAAATAAAAAACTAATTTAAAATCAGTTTTATAAAGAGCTTAACTCTCAAAGCAATCAAATGAATATCTAGTCCATTTTTAAGATCCCATTTATTTTCAGGAATTAGATCTGTTGTTATTTTTTCCATATATAGTTACTTCTATGACTGGCTTGTTTTGTTGTCTACCTTTATTTGATTTTTTTACATTTTCTTAAATAAGGATTTTAACATGAAATTCAGTTGTTCAGAATTACCTCAGATATGGCCAAATAAGCAGACATGCTGAAAACAAACCAACCAACTAACCAAAACCAAAAACCCAGCATAAATAAGTTGTTCTGAAAAACAAAGGAAAACATATTTGGTTTCCTTGAGTTTTACAGAAATCCAAAGAAAACTACTGTTGGGGTTTTCTTTTTCTCTTGATAAAAATAGCTTTTATGCTGTCTAAATCAATCAATGTTGGAGCCCTCATTGGTCTCAGTATTTTCTTCCAAAAACTGTGGTAATGCTTAATGGCTTTCCAATTTAACTAGAAAGGCTTATGAAAGAGAAAAGACTTCACAACACAGAAATGAGCAGTGATTCTTTGTCTTGGATCTCATACCAGGGAGAAAAAGAAGGCAATTTTATGTACGTAATTAAACTCATGTTCTTTGTTGCCTCCTGCAAAAAAAAAACTTCCTATGAAATTCTTAGAAAGCAAAAAAGGAAAACGAAAAGGCTAAAATATGGATTTGTGACAGAGTTCTTTCTCTAGTCTCTCCCAGAGAAAGACAAAGCTGTTGATGACCCTTTTATCCTGTTGCATACAAGAAAGAGCACCACAGAATGAATGAGAATTCCTTCAGGAGGGTGTTGCTGGCATCACACTCACTGTGTTTTGCTTTTTAAGTCTTGAAATTTTAAGTCTGGAACTGAGAGCTTTAAGAGTTTGGCCAGACACACACAGTCATCAGTATGGCAACAACCGAAAAGAGAGAAGACCTCTCCAGAGCACAGCTGGTGCCAGTGCTCTGCAGTATAAACACGACAGAGTAATTTTTCCCTGTTAAAAATATAACCAGGATGGGAAAAACTGAGACTATCATTCACATTTCTTAGATTTATTCAAATCATATTGGAAATATGATTTGACCAGCATTGGCCCTGACACTGTGCATATCAGCACATCTAGCTGTGTATTCTGGCTAACAGTTAATCTGAAAATCCATTTTTACTATGTTTTTCCAGTCTGTCAACTCACTCCTGCAAGTCATTTTCAAAGAGCTCATTCATAATTTATTTCAAACCCAACATTCATGAAATCTCATGAGCAACTCATCGTTAAGTAACAACAGCACAATCTGTTGTAATAGATTTCTTAACTTAAACAAATAAAATTAATATCTAACACTGAATAAAAATATTTTGTTTAACAAAAGAAAGAGTGAAGTGAATGCATTTGTTATTTAAACCTCTTTTCTATTTGAATTTATATTTTCTTTATTAACTCTGAGTTTAACATAATTTATTTTACTAAACTAAAACACAGGGGTCTTGCTTTCTCGAAGAAGTGGTCCAACTAATAAGAAGGAACCCACCAGGGTGACTAAAAAGAGAAAACCTCATTGTTATCCAGATATGAGTAAGTGTATACATTATTATCTGTATCTTCTTAAGATCCTTATTACGTCTCATTAAAAAAACCAACAAACCACAAGACATTATACTGCTATCTACAGCAATTCTTTGTGAAACAGAAGTGTTGTGAAGAATATTTGGGGTTTGTTGACCATTATTCTGAACACCCTGTGGCAACAGTTCTAGCAGTTCATATTTTTTCATACACTGCCACACATACTTTTAGAAATGACAGGGTTTATTTTAACGACTTTACTTGCAAAATGCTATTATAGACCTATAAAAGCAACAATCTCTTTTGCCTTATATCACAGAATTATTTTCTCAGATAATAAACTCACCTTTATTTAAATTCTATTATTTAAAAAAATTAAATTTTAAGTGACTAGTTATCTTAAAGAATTAGAAGCAGTGAGAAAATAAAATCAGTATATTCAGTACACAAAAGCAAACAAGCAAACAAGCCTCTGTTTGAGAGAGTACAATTTAAACACCAATGGAAATTCTGTTGGAAATGATGACAATATTTTCAACAATTATAGTCTTGGTATAAACTCATTAACAGTTCAAAATCAGCCCAGCAGACACCTTTCCCTAGTATATTGGTGCATAAAGAATATTCTTATCCGTTTCAATGCTTTGGGTTTTTCATGGGCTTAAACTTGTCAAATTACTCCATTTGATTTCAGAGAATTCTCATATGGCAATCTATTTTATTTACTTTATCTTCAATAAAATGGTTGACTGAGCATTAGTAACTATGAGACACAAGTTTCAATCAGTCCTCTGGCAAAGGCGTCAATCTACATTAGATCTACTGTGCTGTGAGCTGCAGCCAGTAAACTGGAGTAAGACAGGGCAACAGTGAATGAGTGAGCAAGACCTAATAAAGCAGCAGTGAAGAGAGAGAAAATTCTCCCTAGACACTGCTATACACTGCTTATATAATGCGTGTGCCTAGCTCAACACACCAGTAGCTCCTTAATAAAGCTGACAGCTAAAAAGGAGCTTCAGACTCCAACTTTATTTTACATGACAACTGCAGTAATGGTCCTCTGTTCTCAAGCAGGCCACATTTAGAAACCTGTATTCAGGGCAGTTAAAAAGTAAGAGTTCTCACCTCTCTCATTCAAGTCACATAGAAAAAAAAGAATCACAAAATTAATTTGCACACACTCTCTCTTCATTTCGTACTACTACTTGAAAAGCCATCAGATTTCAACTAGCCTTTCATTAAAACAATGGCTGTGTTTGAGCAACAACTAATTTCTGAAGACAGTATCATAAAGGACTACTTCCAACAAATACTGGGCAACATCCTAGATGCCAAGAAAATATCTTCCAAAACATAGTCTGTAGTAAGAGATGTAAGTTTACATATGGGCAGTAAAAAGTAGATTGTTGTATTAGTGCTCTTCCCAGGAAATCAGACCATTAAGACTGTACTTACTGCTCATCTGAATTGGAAAGCAGGCCAGTTTAAATCCATAGTTTGTATATCATAGTGAAATTTTGCTACCTCAAAGTTCCAGGCCACAAATTCAATTCTATCAATGTAAACTACTTTTTGACAGAAGTTGCCTTCACGTTCCCCCAAGTCATCAATTTACAGCTCCTCACTATCACCCTAGAAAGATAATTCAAAATTCTGCAATGAATAGTGTCTCTTTATTCATACAATTCCACTAAAATACAAAGTACTGTTTTTGCTTCAGATTCTTGCTGGTGGAAACCAGACTGAGGACAAAGTCCGTCAATCTACATTCAAATTTATTGAAAGCAACCAAATTTTTCTCTGTTGATTAAAAATGTAATAATGAATACAATTTAAAAAAATATTTCTATCACTACTTTTATGACTAAATTTGACTAGGGGGAAATTTGACTAGGGGGAATGGAATGAAGCTGGAGGTGGGGAGATTCAGGCTAGATGTGAGGAGGAGGTTCTTCACCATGAGAGTGGTGAAGCCCTGGAATGGATTGTCCAGGGAGGTGGTCGAGGCCCCGTCCCTGGAGGTGTTTAAGAGCAGGCTGGATGAGGCTCCGTCCAGCCTGATCTAGTGTGGGGTGTCCCTGCCCATGGCAGGGGGGTTGGAACTAGATGATCCTTGTGGTCCCTTCCAACCCTGAATGATACTATGATACTATGAAATTTAAGTTTTCAATCAGTGCACAGACAGTGTGTCCTACAATAAAAGTCTGTCAACTCTAAATCACATACTGAAGAACTAGCATTCAGAATTTACTAGCATTTCCTCATGGACTACAAATCCATTCCCTCTCTACTTTCATATACTGCAAATGCTAAAAAGGCCAAAGAGATTTTGGCTTTCTTTACAGAAAGCACTTTTATAGATAGTATTTAAATTAGAGTTATGGAAGAAAATAATGTAGGAAACAGGATAATAGTTGCTTTCCTCCATATGATTTAAGTTCCAGACATACTGAAATTCAATAAAATGATACTGCCAAACTGTTATAGATGCACAAGTCAGTATTAGTGCATTTCTGACATTATTTGGTGCAGAACGTAGTAAATTTCCAGAAAATAAAACAAAACCTCTAAAAAAAATAAAAGTCTCTTGCTGGCTCACCAGATTTGAGTTACCACAGTTTCTATCAAACCAAACAGTTCTCCAAAATACTGACACTACAAAGAAATACTACAGATAAGTCACACCATTCAGACATGTAGATAAATACATTATTAAAATCCAGTCATAGTTTCATTGCTACCTAGAAAGCAATGAATCTGACCTTTTTTACTGTTTTCTGCATGGGGTAATATAAGAAGAAACAATGTTTTGCAACATCCATACATAAATGTTGCCAGTAACATCTAAAGTTTCCCTGTATAGTGCCATATATCCTTTGATTTATAGCACTGCTGAAGCTAATACTTTATCTTTTTTTTTTCTTTTTATGGTTTCACCATATTAATACTGTACCCTTTAGGCTAGTACCTCAAGTTCTTTGTAGAAGGTGCAGATAAATAGGAAGAAAGGAATTTTCCTTTCTTATTACCCAGTAGGTAAAGACAGTTGCAGTGAAACACATACCAGGATGGTCTGATTTTACATTGCTTTGAATTAGGTTAGAATGGTCTGTGCTTCCGCCCAGAGGGTGTAACTTTAGAAAATGTGTCATAAACACAGCTTCTGCAGCAATTTCTCTCCCCATCATTAGCTACTCTTGAGTTATAATTCTTTTCTTTCTGAGCAATCAATTCATGAAGATGAATACATCAATATTATTGAGTGTATAGGTATATTTGAATATTTCATAATAACTTAGCAGTGAATGGCATAATTTGGAAACAGTTGGGTCTGGCTCCTATTATGGTGAGTGAGTTACACCCTGCTGAAATTTGCATCTATAAGATTTAGTATCAGGCACCAGTTGAGCATATTTTGCAATTTTGATGTTAAAATATTTCCTAAAATGTTGAATTGGAAAAATTATGGAAGTATTCTTACAGAATTTTCTACTCCTGTAGGAAAAGCAAAATATGAACAATTTCAACACTCAAAATGTAGACTGATTCTTTGTTGCAAATGCAAGTATAAAAAATGTGAAATAGATGTGGTTTGCTAAGATCTCACTGTACACTAATTTCTTCAGAATGTCCCTTTCTAGACCTAAGGTAAAAAACCCTCATATCCAGTCGTACATGACCTGTTTGAGATAGATGTTAAGCTCTGGAGCAAAGCAAGGTATTCAGTGTAGGCATACCAAGTCCCAGAGTGGTACTATACCCACTAACAGTGTTTATCCACAGGCAGGTTCAGGCTGTTAACACACAAAGCAGTTCAAACAAGATTTGAACTCATGGTCCTTGACATCATTGAATATTCCTGGTTACCAGTGAAATACACATCCTTCTGCTTTCACAAAACTAGAAAGTCCAAATTCAGGGATTCATTACTATTTGACATTGTCTTTTCAAATTTTAACTTATCAATCACAGCAAATATTTATACAAAGATAGTCTAAAAGAATTTTGTAACTAAATTAGCTTAATTATTATACTCCTAATGCAGCGTATATAATAAAACCACACTGTAATACTAATTCCAGAGTTCAGAGATCTCAGTGACAGAACCATGCCTTCACATGTTTTCATGGCAGGCACTGAACAAGCATATAGGGAATCTCTAATGTGACTTAAATAATCTCTGCTATCTAGTCTCAGTGAATCAGAGGAAGTAGAGATCAGCTATTTGAATATAGGCTGGTAAGCAAGAGTAGCAATTCCCAAGCAATAGAACATTGCAACAAATAGTAGTCAAAGATGCTTGAGCAGTACTCACCTGCTTCTTCTAAGCTTCAAAAAGACCTTTTAACTTCAGCCTTGAACTGAAGTGATGTCCACAGTCAATTCCAGTACCACCATCCTGACAAGACAAAGAGTTTTTACATTTAGATATTAAAAACAATAAAATTTGGCTTTATCACACCCCCTTATTAATTCCTGATGTGCATAAACTGATTCATAAGTATTTTGAAACAAAAAGGGAAGAGTCATCATTTTAAATTCTATTTTAACAAACATTATGATTGAAAGACTAAGCAAGTTGAAAGATAAAGATTCTTCTCTTAACCAGCCATCAGCTTAAATGTAGTCCACAAAGACATGTAATTGTTCATCAAGTTTCTGCCTTGTAGTACAGGGACATATCTTTGAGGCATCACTCAAAATCTAGTCTTACCTTTTTTATTTTTTTTTTTATTCTATTTTTATTATTGAAAAGTACCTAAAGGCATAGAAGTGGGAGGCTTCCCTGAAGTAGTTTATGGCAGATGGAACTGACACAGTATCACTACCAGTAATTTCACAGGGTCATCTGAAGGAAGCAATAGAAGCTGGGAGACAGCATGTCAATGAAATGTAAATTTCTATACATTTTAGGAAGGACAAAAGGACAAGTAAAAAAAAGATCTCTGGAGCTGAGACTGCAAGATTACACTGAAGAGAGAAGGCTGAACAAAGAACGATCATGGAGGTCCATAGAAAGTATATTTAGATTACATCTATGCCTGAGCACATTTCTCTCTGCTGAAATCAGCTGGCACAGATAATCCAACATCTCTGCTAATATACTCACATATGCTCTGAAACAGAGGGGCTGCATGCAAACTTTCTAACAGAGGTGGTCAAACAAGGATCGGGGAATTTTCTGGAACAGTGCTGGTTTGCAAAGACCAAGACTGTGGCAGAGACCTGGAAATACTTCCAAGCCTTCTTTAATTTATTAATATAGACATAGCCTTAATGCCTGAAACTCCGCTACTTCTGAAGTTGATCCTACCAGCCTCTCAATGGTGCCTCTTGGCAATTCTCCCTTGCTGACAAGGTCAGGCAGCAGACTAAAAAGTAAAATGAATGTACAGTTTTATACAGAAAAGACTGCTTTCCTGCAGTTTAAAAAAAAAAATATTAAAAATCTGTGTTCCAACTGGCATTAGTAAAACACACTTTGTTACAAGATGTTTGGACATTTAAAAGAGCTGCAGTTCTAACTTCTTCCTTTGTTTGTAGAGTGTAACAAAACCTGCTGGGAAGGTCGAAGTTCCTAGAAAACTGAAAGCTACCTGGCAGCCTCTGTAGTACAGCAAGTGAAGAAGGAAGAGCAAAGAATGACAGGCTGGAGGAATAAACACTACATGAAACCTCTGCACAGTAGGACAGCACTGGGAAATGAGAAGAAAATCTTATGAGCTCTTAATACAAAGAGAAAAAAAGAATAAAATGTTAAAACCAGGTAAGGATCCTAAGGCAAATATGAGGAGGTGAAGGTGGGTGGCAGTTTCTTAAAAGTTGTTGGAAAGTAAAATATGTGTCAATAAAACTTTGCTTGATGGTCATGTGGTGACCTAGATCTAGAATGGATATGTCCAACAAATTGAGAGAGAATAATTCCCCTTGCTATCCTATTTTCCTTTGAAAGACTGCAGGTGTAGCAGTACCTCTAAGTCTCTGAAGTTTCTTGTGCACCTGAAATTTAGATAGAAATGCACCTAATAGTTATTTCTTCAGCAATAGGTGTTTGTTGCCAGATGCTAGTATGTACTTCTCAAACAAATATTCTGTACTTTTTCTTTTTTTCCTGTATTCATTTGTGCCAAAAAAAGAATGAAAAAAATCCATTTTCTTGGCTTGGATAGTATTAAAAAGATTTTCCTTCAGCTCAGAAAGCAAGCCAAGACAGTTATGATACATGAAATCTTACATCAAAACATGACCTATAATGGTGAGATACAGCATTCTTAGAAGACATTCACAATTATAACATTTCATCATAATCATTATAAATATGAAAACCACAAATTAGTCTTCATTATTAAAATTGTATCTTTATTCTTTTTGAATTATCAGGAATTCTACCATTTTTAAGATATCAATAAAGAATATATAAAGTGGGCAGGAAAGCACATAGTAGATGTGACAAATAAGTCACAGACAGATGGCAGGCCTTACCTATCAACTTTTTTTTTAACACTACAAATCTTCACCTTTAGAAGCTTAATCTTTTGAGCTATGTTTCATTTATGCTACATTCTAGTGTGGTTTATCTGACAAAGGGAGCTGTCTCTTAAAAATATTATTTTTGATACCAATATTGATTCATTTTGGGGTTTGCTCACACTCTAAAATCTGGACCTGAATCATTCCAGTTATTTCAGTTTAACAGTAACATTTCTCTACCTTCCTTCCAGCTGAGCCAGGACCTTTGATCTCCTGGACCATAGCAGGTATATCTTCAATATCACCGCTTACCTATCCCATACTGACAGTGCTACAGAGATTGGGTTGTTGTTGTTGTTCTTCTTCTTCTGTATCTAGCAATTGCATCTGGTTTTGATCTGGATCTTACAAGTTCATAATCAAATTCACAAAACTTGCCAATCAAAGCCTTAAAAGCACACTGACAGAATTTCCTCTTTAAATACAATTGTAGTGGATGAAAATTCAAGCTATTCTGGTGGTTTAATTTCACATACAACCTAATTGTTCACATTTTTCTATAGCAAAAATAGTTCAAACTCTGCAGCACTCCTTTAACCAGGTATTTGTATAAAACACTCGAATGAAGCACTTCTCGCCAAAACATTCAGGAGTAATTTAGAACATGGTTGAGGGCCACCTATATAAGGTATCTCTAGATATGCTTGGTTTTTTGAATCAGACTGGGCCAAAGACATAACTAACTTCAGCAAAGCAAGATGGACTATTATTTTAAAGGTATACGCATCACTGGTATCCATAGCTTCCACCTTTTCATTGTATAGGCCTCACTAAGATTAAAGACAGAACAAGTCTCGACTCACAATAGGACTTCTAAATAAGTCTGAAACTGAATGATGTCAACGAGACATCCCGAATTTTATTTGAAAATATGAAATTCACACAAAGTAGACATGCATCTTCTGAACATATGAAATAAAAATGTTTAAAGTTCCTTAATAGACTATGTACTTTTTGTTGTATTTAAACTACTTCAAGACATTAATCTACACTACAAATAGGCATTCTTAAAGAATATTGTTTAAACTGCAGAACTGCAAATACTAACAAAAGAAAAAAGCTAAACTCCTTCCTGAATCCAAGTGTTGAGACAGAAAATTTCAGTGACAGCGAAACACTCAGAAGCTCATAACCAAATGAGCACTACTGAATGCCATTATAATTAACAAGAACATGCAAAATAAATTAGTAGCTATGTTTTATAATCATTCCAAAGTTAAATGAGCCTATGAAAAGACCTTCATACTACTGTGATCTCATTAGCTAATTTTTACATGCTATTCTACATTACTACTTAGATAAATGAAGACAGATAAATACTGTAATGTTACCAGCGAGTCCAAACAGAAGTACTGTGGTAGTGAGAGAATAGCCTTTTTTTTTTCAATCAGCTACAGAGAAAATAATGAATTCCTGAATGTTTCTTGAGCTGTCAACCTGCCCTAACTATAACTTGTCCAAAATTTTAAGTAAATGCCTCCCTATATTTCCCATTATGCTCTATACTATTAGAACAGATCTTGAATTTTCGCAACATGGAATTGGCTGATCAAAATCTCTATACTCAAGCAAGACAACATGCAACTATGTGAAGAAATAGGTCAAGGAAAATAACACAATTTGTGGAAAAGCGTTGAAGTAGTTAATGCCTTGGAAATTCACTGTTGAAAAAAACAACCACCAAACACAAAGAAAAGGAGAGGAGAAGTATGGCAGGGACTAAATATGTGATCTACTTCTGGTATGTCCCATTCACTGTGTAACTGATGTGCAAGTTACATGTAACTCCTCCCAAGAGTGGAGGGCTTGGGGCAAGGGGTTGGTCTTGCTTATCCTAAATATGAATAGGACATTGGTTACATGTACTTAGCCTTGGCACACTGGAGAAAACGGAGATAGTCCAAATAAACAAGAAGCCTGGGACAAAGGCAAATCACCCCTCCTCAGACTTCTTCAAAACCTCCACAGCAGCATTGTCTGAATAGTTTGGTAAACAAGACTAAGCCACCCTGAGGCAGGTCTAACTTGCTTGACTTGCCCTGACATGATAGATAACCTGTGTTGACAGTAATCTTACAAGTATGCATGATATCAATGATATTCATGGAGATTCCTAAACAAATTATCCAACGGGCCCAGATACCATGCCTTACTATATCTTCATGCATATCTATATCTCTTCTGAAATTGTGCAATGTAAGACAGCTCAAAGAACAACTTTCCACTTGTTAATATTTTTTATCTTAATAAACAGCACTAGTCTACAGCAACTGAAGGCAAAATCACAAATAAAAAAAATAAAGCAATTAACTAGTCCTGAGAATCTTGATCTGCAATGCCAGGGTTATAATTTGTTTCTCCCATTTTCTCATGTGATATGATTAGAAGTGAAATAATACTATCAGATGAGAATGTAGAAGTAACAACTTTAAAAAGCATTATCTTGTAAAAGCATATATATGGTGTAAGGAGACATAACGTATAGATTTATAGATCAGTAACACAGAAATTTATAAAGCACCTTACCATTCTGCTATGATGATATCACAGATTCATTCGCTCACACTAGAAGGTTTTGTAGTACGAACTGCATAAAGCAGCACCTGAATTTACAGTATCACAGTATCATAATATCACAGTATCGCTTAGGTTGGAAAGGACCTCGAGGATCATCGAGTCCAACCTATCAACACAGACCCCATGACTAGACCATGGCACCAAGTGCCATGTCCAATCTCCCCTTGAACGCCTCCAGGGTCGATGACTCAACCACCTCCCTGGGCAACCCGTTCCAATGACGAATGACTCGCTCGGTGAAGAACTTCCTCCTCACCTTGAGTCTAAACCTCCCCTGGCGCAGCTTGAGACTGTGTCCCCTTGTTCTGGTGCTGCTTGCCTGGGAGAAGAGGCCAACCCCTTCCTGGCTACAACCACCTTTCAGATAGTTGTAGAGGGCAATGAGGTCACCCCTGAGCCTCCTCTTCTCCAGGCTAAACAATCCCAGCTCCCTCAGCCTCTCCTCATAGGGCTTGTGCTCAAGGCCTCTCACCAGCCTTGTTGCCCTTCTCTGGACACATTCAAGTGTTTCAATGTCCTTCTTAAACTGAGGGGCCCAGAACTGGACACAGGACTCAAGGTGCGGCCTAACCAATACAGAGTACAGGGGCACTATGACCTCCCTGCTCCTGCTGGCCACACTATTCCTAATGCAGGCCAGGATGCTATTGGCCCTCCTGGCCACCTGGGCACACTGTTGGCTCGTATTCAGGCGGCTGTCGATCAGCACACCCAGGTCCCTATCTGTTTGGGAGCTCTCCAGCCACTCTGACCCCAGCCTGTAGCTCTGCATGGGATTGCCGTAGCCAACTGGGCTCTAAGACTGGGTCACTAAGGACAGCAGCCAGATGAACTTCCGTCATCCACTGCTGAACTCCCAGCACTCAAGCTATTCTGCCACTTTGCAGATGCAAGTGTACGATCAAGTCTTCGGTAATGTTATATTTTCATATGGACCACACTTCAGATTACTAGGTAAGCTCAAAGACTCAGGTTTTGCCTTGTTTTGTTTCAAAAAGAAAAATATAGATAATGACTGCTTTTGATTATCAGATCTATCTGGAAGTTAGCAATTGTTCATGCTAAACAGGCCGGAGACTCCTTTTCAGCAGTGGCCAAGGAACACAACACTGAGAAAAGACAGAGGTTATAAATATAATCCATGTTCTGAACCAATCCTTGAAGGCAGCTAAGAAACAGAGAACCTTGATAATACTTCGTAACTCATCAACAAAATAGGATCTTCAGTTAAGAAAAAAGAATACTTAAAAAATAAGGTTTTTTCCAACTCTCTGTTCAAAATCAGCATAAATGCTCATGTTAGTAGTAATTATAACTGAAGTCACTGGTATTAGCAGCTAATCTAGTCCTGCTAATCACCTGTATCAGGGTCATGAGGAGAGCCACAACAATGAAAGAAGACTGGAGTACCTCTCCTACACAGACAGGATGAGCAAGTTCGGTCTGTTTGACTGGGAGAAAAGGTGTCTTTGGAGGGACCATAGAACAGCCTTCCAATACCTGAAGGGGGCCTACAGAAAGCTGGAGAGGGACTGTCTACAGGGGTATATGCTGATAGGACAAGGGGTAGTGGCTTTAAAGCAGGGCAGATTTAGATTAGACATTAGGAAGAAGTGGTGATGAGACACTGGAATGGGATGCCCAGAGAATTTGTGGACACCTTATCCCTGGAAGTGTTTAAGACTGGGGTGGATGAAGCTTTGAGCCACCTGGCCTAGTGGGAAGTGTCTATGCCCATGGCATGAGAGTGGGAACTAGTTGATCTTTAAGGTCCCTGCCAACTCAAGCCATTCTATGATCTTGATTTCTCACTTATAGTTTCATAGTTTCATTCAGGGTTGGAAGGGACCACAAGGATCATCTAGTTCCAACCCCCCTGCCATGGGCAGGGACACCCCACACTACATCAGGCTGGACAGAGCCTCATCCAGCCTGCTCTTAAACACCTCCAGGAACAGGGCCTCAACCACCTCCCTGGACAACACATTCCAGGGTTTCACCACTCTCATGGTGAAGAACCTCCTCCTCACATCCAGCCTGAATCTCCCCACCTCCAGCTTCATTCCATTCCCCCTAGTCCTATCACTACCTGAGATCCTGAGAAGTCCCTCCCCAGCCTTCCTGTAGGCCCCCTTCAGATACTGGAAGGCCACAATTAGGTCACCTCGGAGCCTTCTCTTCTGCAGACTGAACAGCCCCAACTCCTTCAGTCTGTCCTCATAGGAGAGGTGCTCCAGCCCTCTGATCATCCTTGTGGCCCTTCTCTGGACACGTTCCAGCACCTCCACATCCCTCTTGTAATAGGGGCTCCAGAACTGGACACAGTACTCCAGGTGGGGTCTCACCAGGGCTGAGTAGAGGGGGAGGATCACCTCCCTCGACCTGCTAGCCACACTTCTCCTGATGCAGCCCAGGATCTGATTGGCTTTGCGGGCTGCAAGTGCACACTGAGAGCTCATGTTGAGCTTTTTGTCCACCAGCACCCCCAAGTCTCTCTCTTCAGGGCTACTTTCCAGCCAGTCACTGCCCAGCCTGTATTTGTGCCTGGGATTGCCTCGACCCAGATGCAGGACCCTGCACTTGCTCTTATTGAACTTCATGAGGTTGGCTTGTGCCCACCTCTCCAGCCTGTCAAGGTCCCTCTGGATGGCCTCCCTTCCCTCCAGCGTGTCTGCTGCACCACACAGCTTGGTGTCATCAGCAAACTTGCTGAGGGTGCACTCAATGCCACTGTCCATGTCCCCCACAAAGATGTTGAATAAGACAGGTCCCAGGACTGATCCCTGAGGGACTCCGCTTGTCACTGGCCTCCACTGGGACATGGAGCCATTGACAGCCACTCTTTGGGTGCGGCCATCAAGCCAGTTCCTTATCCATCTAGTGGTCCACCCATCAAACCCATGTTTGATGTTTCACCCATGTTTCACCCAAAACCCTGGAAAAATGTGCCACACTGTTCACATTGGGTCATTTTTTAACTTTCAGTCACAAAAAACTCTTTCTCTCACAAGAGTATGACAGACTGTTTACTGTACTGGGTGTCCATAGTGAGGTGCTGGCAGCAGGGGCTGTGGGGCGACCTCTGTGAGGAAAGGCCAAGGATGTCACATCCATTACACAGCTGGTTCCAGCTAGCTCCAATTGACCAACCCTGCAGGGTGGTGCTTTGGGAGCAGAGATTTAGGAAATGGCAAAACCACCACACAAGCCAAGCAGGAGTGGGGAAAAGTGTGAGAAAATAGCCCTGCAAACATCAAGATCAGTGAAGAAGGTGAGGAGGTGCTTCCAGAAGAAGGTGATACCTTAATTTTCTTAATTTCTCACTAATTAGCAACACTTTCTTTCCCCTGCCCCCTCCTAGGCCAGGTCTCTTTTTCCAGGCACAGTAAGTGGTAATGAATCTGTCTGTCTTATATTTTAACTCATGAGCTTTCTTGTTTGCCCTACTTTTTCTCCCCTGTCCTGCCAATGAGGGGCAGAAAATGAGTGCCTGGCCGAAGGTAACCCACCACCACTTACCTCCTGTACAACTGTGGACATTTTGCTGATATTTTGAAGGATGTTTATATACTGTAACATTGTGAAAAATTAGTCCTTATGTTCTGAAGACTAGTAACCCTAAACTGTGAAATTAAGAAAAGTGGTAGAATGTAAAAATCTCCTACCGTTATCAATATAGCTACAGATATGCAGTCTCCAACATTACATGCTTCAAAAGTCTTTCCTACGTACTGCAATGTACATTACAGCATCCCAACTATAAAGTTTAAAATGCCTAGATTATTAAAAACAAATCAGAAATCACAAAAAATCTAAGCTGTTATACTCAATGATTGTTTCTGTAACACAAATATTGTCACAATGGCTGAAACTTCTCTACAAAAGAGATGTCATACGGAATCGATCTCAAACCCATTGCTGCAGACAGCTCCTGATGCATGTGGTAAACCTTCTCAGTAAAATAAGCAGACTTTTTGTTTCACAAGTGAATTTAACAAAATAAAGGGGAAATATATCTGTTCAAAGCTGAGAAATGAAAACATAGTAAGTGGTAACAGAAGTCAAGTGCCAAAAGCAAAAGAGGGCAACAAGAGCAAGCTGTGGAACCTAGGGGAGACTGAAAAGTCTGCTCAGGCTTGCTGAGCTCATCTGCCAGCTCTCACCACCCTAGGATAGATCCCATCCAGTCCCATAGACTTGTGGGGATCCAAGTGGCTCAACAGGTCTCTAAGTGCTTCCTCCTAGATTACAGGAGGACTATACTGCTCCCTGACTCCACCTACCAGATCAGTTGTCCTGAAGACAATCTATCCTGCTATTGAAAATTGAGGCAAAGAAGGCATTATGTACCTCTGCCTTTTCCTCATCTTTTGTTACTATATTCCCCTCCATGTCCAATAAGGAATGGAGGTTGTCCTTGCCCCTTCTTCTGCCATTAATATATTTATAAAAACATTTTTTATTGTCCTTCACAGCAGGGGCCAGTCTAAGTTCTAAATGGGCTTTTGCCTCTCTTAATTTTTTCCTACATGACCTAGCAACATCCTTAAACATTTCCTGGATCACCTCCTCTTTTGTCCAAAGATGATACACCCTCTTTTTTTCCCCTTAATTCACTCAGAAGCTCATTGCCCATCCAGGCCGGCTGCCTACCCCAGCAGCTCATCTTCCAGCACATTGGCACAGCCTGTTCCTGTGCCTTCAAGATTTCTTTCTTGAAGTAGGTCCAGCACCCTGGACTCTTTTGTTTTTAAGGGCTTTTTCCCAAGGTACTTTCTAAGTTAGTTCCTTAAGTAGTCTGAAGTATGCCATCCAGAAGTCCAGAGTGGAGGTTTTGTTGCTGCCCCTCTTAGCTTGACTGCATATTGAAAACTCAATTATCTCATGGCCACTGAGCCCCAGACAGCCTCCAACCACCACATCTCCCACCAGCCCTTCTCTATTTGTAAAGAGTAGGTCAAGCAAAGCCTCACCCCTGGCAGGCTCACACAGCAGCTGGGATAAGAAGCTATCCTCCATACACTCCAAGAACCTTCTAGACTGCCTCTTTGCTGCTGTGTTAAGTTCCTGGCAGATATCTGGCAGGCAAAGTCACCCATAAGAAAAAGGTCTGGTGATCTTGAGACAGCCTCCAGCTGCTTATAGAATAATTCATTAACCTCTTCATTCTGGTTGGGTGGTCTGTAACAGACTTCAAGCAGGATGTCAGCTTTGTTGGCTTTCCCTCTAATTCTCACCTACAGGCACTCAACCTGATCATCCTTAATCTCTAGTTCCATGGTGTCTAGAGCCTCCCTAATGTACAGGGCCACTCTTCCACCCCTTCTCCCTGGCTCATCTCTCCTGAAGAGCCTGTAGCCATCAATTACAGCACTCCAGTTGTGTGAGTCATCCCACCACATTTCTGTGATGGCAACTACATCATAGCTTTCCTGCTGCACCAAGGCTTCCAGCTCCGCTTGTTTGTTACCCATAGTGCATGCATTGTTGTACCTGCACTGCAGTTGGGCTGCTGCTTTCTCCTCTAACTCTTGCATACCACCCTCAGTCTCCTGTCTGCAGAGACTGGTTTTGTCCTCCTTCAAGTCTAGTTTAAAGTCCTGTCAATGAGCCCTGCCCACTCCCTTCCTAAAACCCTTTTCCTCCCATGGGATTCCCATCTGTTGCCAATAGGCCTGGTCTCTTGTAAATCAAGCCAATGGACTCAATGGTATAAAAGGTCTTTTTCACACTTAGTGATGCTATTATTCTATAGGAGTGCTTTTCCCACTTATTCCCAGTTATGTTTACTTTAGCCTCCAATACAATTAGTTCTTCTACTCAAATTTGGATCTGATGTCCGTGTACTAGGACACCAGAGGCCTACTCATGGTAGACTAGTACAGCTTTCCTGGAAGAACTCTCTCTTCTCTTTACTTTTCTTTATAACTCATGCCTGTAGAACAAAGGGTTCCCATCTCATATTGTCTCCATATTCACACAGGAGAGAACACAGGGTTCCTTGTGGCATGGACTCTTCCTGTTTAGCTGTAGGAGAGTTCAGCTCTGGTAGCTAAACACATTGGCTCATCTTCAGAGTAGCATTGTCCTGGCTTCACACAGCCTGCTCTCAGAAGCAAGCCCCCTCCCCCACATACAGATACAAAACCAAAACAAAAGAGTTTTCTGAGATGATAATGCTATACAATTACCTTAGCAGAAGCTGTGTGGGGTTTTTTGTTTATTGAACTTAATACTGGCCTGTCAAAATTGTGTTTGGGTTTGTTAATAAATTATCTGATATCCCAGAGTAGTGGAACATACTGAAATAACCATATTAAGCATCTAGCAATCACTAAAAGTCAACAATTCATATTTTAATATTATTTTAATATCCATCCTTTCTCAGTAACACTGTTTTCACAGTCTGCCCCTTTTCCACCCCACCCACCCCTTTTTCCCCTCACATCCCAGAGCACCTGGGCTCTGTTGGAGTCTCCTCCTACCCCAGGTGTGGCCACTTTGCCCTCCCCGCCCATACCCCTTTATAATCCCTCCCAGGAAAAGCAGAACCTCTAAGCTGAGCCCATCTGGGCTGAGGGATCCTCCTCTCATCGCTGGTGAGTGCCTGTGGTGCACACTGGGTGATGGTGGTGGTGACAACAAAGGCCGGGGGGCCTGGTGGCCCCCCGGTTAGATAGGAAGAACATTGATGGCTACTCCAATATCACCCACAGGTGCTGGCTGGGCTTCCTTACTGGGGTTGAGCTCTTCTGTATGGTATCTTGGCTGGCTGAGGGTCTTGCCCCCAGTTCTGGGATGGGTGAAAAAATGTTGGTGGTGGAGCAGGAGCTGTTTAGGAAGAGTGGAAGCTGGTCCTGGTCCCTGGAGGTCCTATTTTCCTTTAGTAGAACTAAAGCATGGCATTGCCCTCTATTGAGGGAATGTCTGTCTTTGGGAGAATGTGGATAAAGCTGACCCCTTGAAATGGCCTTAAGTGGTGCTAGGGGAGGGTTAGGTTGGATATTAGGAAACACTTATTTGCTGCAAGAGTGGTCATGGATTAGAACAGGCTGCCCAGAGAGGTGGTGGAGTCCCCATCCCCAGAAGTGTTCCTGAAACATGTGGCCATGGCACTTGGATGATCCTAGAGGGCTTTTCTAACTGAAACAAATCTATGATTCTGTGATTCTAAATGTGGGTATTTTATTATTATTTTTCTCTCTCCTTCCTTTCCTCTCCCCTCCCTCCTCTATTTTTCAGCTTTCATTCTTTCTTCTCATTATTTTCTTTTATAGTGCTTTGAATGGGAGAAGTGTAGCAAACATAGCTGACAAGAAGGCAAGTTATTGTGCCTGAAATTAATTCTTGCCTCTATCAAAGGCAAGAAATATTCTGAAAGCAGTCCTATTGTAGATGCTTTCAACAGGAAGAGGTTGGCACCTTGATCACACTGAGCAATAGTATATTCTAACCAGGCTGCCAGCACTGGAATGAGAGCTGCAATTCTCTGGCTCAAAGAGCAGTGAGATCAACATATCCAGCATGGTTACCACCTAGAAATCATGTCAATGGGCTTCCATTCTATGTTTTTTACTGTTTTCCTTCCTCTCTCATGGTGTTTTTTCCCCTCTTTTCATGCATCTGCCACCAGCATCCTGGCCTGGATCAGCAATGGTGTGGCCAGCAGGACCAGGGAAGAGATTGTACCCTGGACTTAGCACTGGCAAATGCTCCAAGAAGGACACTGATGGACTGGAGCAGATCCAGAGAAGGGCAGCAAAGCTGGGGAAGGCTCTGGAGAGAAGCATCTGAGGGAACTTGGGCTGTTTAGCCTGGAGAAGAGGAGGCTGAGAGGAGACCTCATTGTTCTCTAAAGCTCCCTGAAAGGAGGTTGAAGCTAGGTGTGGGTTGGCCTCTTCTCTCAGGTAAGGAGTGGCAGGACAATAGGGAATGGTTTCAAGTTGTGCCAGGGGAAGTTTAGGTTGGATATTTGGAAAAATTTCCTTTCCAAAGAGGTCATCAATTTTTGAACAGGGATGTGGTAGAGTGACCATTCCTGGAGGTGTTTAAAAGACATTTAGATGAGGTGCTCAGGGACATGGTCTAAGAATTGTGTACAGGGACAGAATGACGTCCCTGGTCCTGCTGGCCACACTATTCTTCATACTGGCCAGGGTGCCGTTGGCCTTCTTGGCCATCTGGGCACCCTGCTGGCTCATGTTCAGCCTACTGTTGACCAGTACCCCCAGGTCCCTTTCTGCCTGGCTGCTCTCCAGACACGCTGTTCCCAGCCTGTAGCGCTGCATGGGGTTGTTGTAGCCAATATGTAGAACCCAGCACTTAGATGTGTTAAATCTCCCCTCTTCCAGTGCCTAGTGGAAGCAGAAAGGAAGGAGAACATGACTATAGTACTGATGGGTAGCCTGAGTTGCAGACTGTTTTGGGACAGCTTGAGGTGCCTGTGTGACCATGTAAGCACAAGGACAAACACATAGTTCCAGTATGGTAAATAAAAAAGATCAAGTAAGCTGTAAGCAGTTATTTAATGCATGCAGATGGTCTGCCATACCACAGCAGATGCACTTCAGATGTTATTCAGCAGTAGCTTTTCCACCTGCCCTTATGCAGTGTCTTGTGCAATCACAAGAGGAAAAGCACAAGCAGCTGAACAGTTAAGTAATTAAAGCAGGAGGGAGGTTTAAAAAACAAAAAGGAAATACAGATGGAGAAGAGCTGAACACTAATGGAAGTAATTTAGGAGATTTTAAATGCTCTTGATTTAGAGAAATTGAAACTTTTCAATGAAATATCAAAAATAAATTTAATTCTCTGCAGTGTTTCCATTAAACACTGTAAGAGTTGCTTTCTGAAATGTTTCTAGATTTAAGAGATTTCCAGGGTGGCTCAGAGCTGAACTCTGCTACCCTGCAATAGTGAAATTCCCAATTACTTCAGAAGAGCAGATTTAAAGCTAGAACTGTTCACTTCCAAAGTTCTTTTATTTGTGGATTCCACAACTGGGGTTCATGCAATGCTGCTATGGAGTAGAGATGGAATCATATGTATACTTTGGTAGATACATAATAAAGGAAAAATACATACAAAACTAGGATCACTTTGGCTTTTTTTTCAAGTCAGTATTCTGTTGACTCTATTGATTGTAATAAAACTCTGCCTGAGACAAAAAAGACAACATCCAGCCTTTGAGTTCATAATATTCCAAGTACTTTGGAAGAGCCTTTCACAGTATCACCAAGGTTGGAAGAGACCTCAAAGATCAAGTCCAACCTGTCACCACAGACCTCATGACTAGACCATGGCATCAAGTGCCACATCCAATCCCCTCTTGAACACCTCCAGGGACAGTGACTCCACCACCTCCCTGGGCAGCCCATTCCAATGGCGAACGACTCGATCGGTGAAGAACTTTCTCCTCACCTTGAGCCTAAACCTCCCCTGGTGCAGCTTGAGACTCTGTCACCTTGTTCTGGTGCTGGTTGCTAGAGAGAAGAGACCAACCCCTTCCTGGCTACAACCACCTTTCAGATAGTTGTAGAGGGCAATGAGGTCACCCCTGAGCCTCCTCTTCTCCAGGCTAAACAATCCCAGCTCCCTCAGCCTCTCCTCATAGGACTTGTGTTCAAGGCCTCTCCCCAGCCTTGTTGCCCTTCTCTGGACACATTCAAGTGTCTCGATGCCCTTCTTAAACTGAGGGGCCCAGAACTGGACACAGTACTAAAGGTGTGGCCTAACCAAAGCAGAGTACAAGGACTGAATGACTTCCCTGCTCCTGCTGGCCCCGCTATTCCTAATGCAGGCCAGGATGCTATTGGCCTTCTTGGCCACCTGGGCACACTGCTGGCTCATGTTTAGGCAGCTGTCAATCAGCACCCCTAGGTCCCTCTCTGTTTGGGAACTCTCCAGCCGCTCTAAGTCCAGCCTGAATCTTTCTTAAGATTCAAGACATCCATTTAAAAGAATAACTTATTACACTCTAAAAATTAGAGAATATCTTGGTACCTCAGTAAGCATGGCAATCTCTATTCAGTTGTCCAGAGTGGTCTAAGGTAATCCTATCTGGCCACCAGTTGTTATTTCAGAAGGATGCAACTCTCCTGTGTTACATCTGCCAGACCTCTCAGGACGTCTCAGATTTGCAAGATCCAGAATGAAACCCACCATGTCAAGTATAAAACAACTGAACTGTGTTCAGCAGACTTTACATTATTTGTACAAGGCTGTTTTAGTGAGTGATTACATCAGCATGTAAATCTACTCAGGTAAATCCTTACATTTGGAAGTTCCTCTAACATAACCAAAGAATTCCACACTCTTCTACTTTTTACATCTTATCCACTTAGGATTTATGAATTTGTTATAAACATTTCCTGATTCCAAATGCTCTACGTGAGCTGTTGAAAGTTTAGCCCAACTAATTCATGTAAAATACATGTTCATAGACCTACACTAATCTTGAAGCAAAAAAAATGCATTTTGCTGATAAATCCAACTCTGTTTTTCTCATGTGCCCAACACATACTGAAAGTGTTCACTGATATGCCAGACAAAACATATTTGCAATATATTTTTAGTCCTTCAATGTTTAAGACAGTAAGATCTGATCAAAATTTCTATGGCTAATTCTACATTCTCTTTTAACCACTGAAGTGTAAAATAGAGGGATTTTGGTTGATATTGTTAACTCCAACTCGAGTTTACATTTAGTGTTCCTAGTGCCCCTTTATGTTGTTATGAGATGCCAATCCTAAAGCAACAGGTGACTTTCATTGTCTGATTATAGCATGAAATGGAACTACAATACTGCACTTTCATTTAGTTAATAAAGTTACCAATTTCAGAATTTCCAATGATGCCAGTTTTTTTTCCTTAAAAATTAAGTCAAGGAGAAGATCTATTTTTCTGCCACTTCTGTATTTCTCTGTTCCATGTGTGACACTCTGTTGTCACCAGCTAGATGGAATGGAAATATCCACTAGCTGTGGATAATGTAAAAATCTTCAGCTGGCCAGTACAAATAATGGATTGCTCACTGTCATTTACATATAAGTAACTTCAGCATATATCCTATCCCACTGGTTGAACTCTAAAGGGTGCTTCTATTAACTTGTTAGTGCACCTGAATTTTACAACCCCCAACACAAATCAGAAATGTTTGCATACAGGAAATTTTGAAATAAGTTGTGCTTTTACATTGACTCCTACTATTTATCCCATTTTTGACAGTCACTAGAATTCTGCAGTTGGAAAAGCAACCGAATAATATGCTAACACAAATCTGCCACTGACGTTATGCCCTCCATGATAAATATTTTGTTATATATTAAAATATCTATCGTCACCAAATGTGATGGGACTGTACATAGTTTGTTCTGAACAAGAGGTAGTGTGGAGATACATGGAGAGAAAACGTAACAAGACAAATTACTGTATATTACAGAAAATAAAGTTGCTGTAAAAAGAAACATTGTAAAAGTGGAATTCCTGAAGTCATGTTTTCTGCCAGGGCATTCTACAGTGCATCAACAGATGTCTTCTGGACAGTGCGTAACTATTGACACACAGATGGGATGGAGGGAGCTGGAGTAATCCACTGATTACACTGAGGGGAGGATGGATCTCCCATCAGTAGTAGATATGTCCAATCCTCTCACAAAAATGAGACAGTTATTTTAGAAAAACCCACAAAACTAAACATGTCCAGCAAAATGTGAGGGCACCAGATCACCAATTGCATTAAACAAGTCAAGATTTGATGGTAAGATCAAATTCCAAACTAAAGCAGAACTTTGCTTTTCTTTTTTAAACATCTTTCTAATATCCATCACAAAGAATGCAGAAAGATCAACTAACTCACTTGAATGAAACACAATTAAGCTAAAATGCCTGCTGCCTCAAATCAAACACAGCTTACTCTCCTTCACCTCGAGAATGCAGTATCTTGGCTGCAAAAAGAGGGTATCCAGAGATTTCATTCTGCTAATTCTCTGTAACGTAAATAACAGAAGCTGTTTTACACAAGATAATTGTTTTCTAGACTATTATAGTGGTAATCATGACATTACAGAAACTTTCCCCCACTGCAGATTGAACAGTAGCAGTAAGAGATGAGGGACCTGCGACAGGTGTGTAAGGAACAAGAACTACTACTGTCATTCCAAGACTAGCAACATTAAAACTATATGCACTTCACCCAACTCTGTCTAGCACTGACATCAGTAGAGCTGCTGAGTAGGCATGCTTACAGCAAATTTCCCATTCCACCTCTAGTATGAGAAAGGGAATGAAACAATAAGACTGAATTTAAGTATCTTCTAGGATACAAGATGTAGTTGTCTTACTATCTTGAAAAGTGAAAGGGTTGTGCAGAGAGTGATCCTAAAAATAAAAAAGAAGGTATCACACTGGACCTAATTCTTAGCTCCCTCTTTCTGATTTTAAGAACAATGCCCTTAAAAAGGCCATGTTCTCAGAAAGCTGGCCAGAAATGTATTCTCAGGGTTTGATGTATTTGCAGTTCTTGGTCAGCCCAGTTAACTCTTTCCACAACCTTGCTTTGCTTTCCTGTTGCTGGAGACCATGTGTGATACTCCTTATGATGCCCAGGTGTACACCAAAGTGATCCACAGATTCTGCAAATGGCCCAAGCTCCAAATGAACAAAATTCTCATCGAGAATAAAAACATTAAGCTTGGAGGTACTCTGAATGGCTTTTTCAGCGGGTTGGATTGGTTGATGGGTTGGATGCGATGATCTTGAAGGTCTCTTCCAACCTGGTGGCTATTATTATTATTATCATCATCATCATCACCATCATCAAAGTGCCAAAAATGGCAAGGGAAATATTAAAATATTTATGCTGCCAATACTTTTTGGAACCTGTCCACTATACCTTACTAGGTATACCTGAAAAAAACATTCAGAGTTCCCATTACAACTAAAGATTCACTTCTCCTATATGTTACACAAATAGCAGAAATAGAATTTCCCAGAGACACAGGCTAAAGGAAATAAAAACAGAAGACAGAAGCAATGATTAAATATCCTATCAGCAGGCAATCAGTATGTGGGCATAGTATTATTTCTTAGTAACAGTTAATTTCCTTATATCTGCTTTAGTCTTGAAAGAAAAAAAAGTAGTATGTATTTAATTGAAATATTCATTATGCATTTTATGTATATAGATATTATTTGCCATTTTAGCTTTGATGTTTCTCTTGTTGCTACTGTAACAGTAGTGAGAATATTAGATTCAGCTCTGCCTTTTTCAGCTCTTTAATAATCAGATTTCTAATAATTCTTCCCTATTCAAATACTGTTACAACGTTTCTACATGTCTTTGCCATTGTTTTCCGCAGTTGTTCTTAAAAATACTTGCATTTGAAAACAAGCAAAATTAAAGTCTGTCAAATAAGGAGCACTTCTCTTGAATTGAAAAGATTCAGTAATTTTGACATTTCCCCCTTCTATGACTTTCTACAATTCTGAACAGACTGTGCTTTAAAATATTCTGCTTATATGACATTTTTACACTACACTGTCACAAAACTACGACCTAAGCAATCACAAGAACTTCTCACCAGCATAACCACAAACACAACTCAGGAGTTAACAAATGCTGCGCTAACTCATGAACAAACAGTATATAGTATTATGCTTGTCAGCTTTTCTGTTATTTTTAATTAAAATAAAAAATGAAGACTATATAATTTATACCTAAATATGTAACATACCAGCAAGCTCTCCAGCTTTGCATATTTTCATGGTTGAAGAATAAACTCCAGAAAATATTAACCACCCACAGAGATCACCTTGACATGCTTTTGCTGCAGAAAATAGAACATTATACAAACTACTGAAGCCTGAAGCGTACTCAAAACATCACATCCTATTTGTAAAATGCACAGAAAGAATAATCAGATCAGTAGGAACATTTAAAATGTAACATATTATATTCATTTTCAACTCTAGGAAAAAAAAGGTTTATCAAAAAACAGGCATACATAGTTTGCAACATCATCAGACTATGATGAACATGGATACATTCTGCTTGGTTTTACAGACATAATCTCAGAGGCCCTAAAGAGTAAAACTCAAGCAATAGCCATAAAAATATGTATGCCTGTTATGAATAACAGAGGACAAGCTACTGGCCAACCAATGCCCTTATGTGAAAAACCGGCAATTACATTAGAACTTCCCAAATACTTATTTGAAAGGAATCTGGCATTCAATTTCCCTTACTTTGAAAGAAAATAACATTTGTAAAAGCCTTAGTCTAAAAATTACAGTTTACTTCCAACTATGATTGTTCTTGAGTTTGGATAAACCAGTATGAAGGTTTAGGAGGTTCTTCTCCATCACAGGTTCATGTGAACTGTCACAGGGCTTGTGACCATAAAAAGAGGGTTATGCAAACAAATTATGATTCTATTTTTTTTTTAATGAATTGCAAAGAAAAATACAGCATTACAGCTGTGACAGTAAAAATCAACCTTAGTAGCTCAGAAGAGCCCTTCCAGTCCTAAATGATGAGGCAAATACACAAATTCAGGCTGAATATTAGCATGCATAGAGAAAGATAACGTAGTACAATTGCTATGAGGGCAAATACGACATTGTCCAGTAACAAGTTTCATATATGGAGATCCTTTATTTGTCATTACTTGTTTTTTGGTCCATACTGAAAAGCTAAAATATGCATTATTAGAGTACAGTGAATTTATAGTAAACCTATTTCATGCCTTAATTGCTCTGAGTCCTCAAAGAAGACAATACAAACTCAGAAAAAAAGGACAACATAAAAGAATAAGAAATTACATCTATTAAAAAACAAAGAAAGAAAGAAAGAAACATTCAACACATAGGTTTTTGGATTTGATTTGGGTTTTTTTTAAAGGAAGCGTGATTCCACAAGAAAAAATATTATCTGTTTGTCAAGCAGTAAATAAAACTGCAGCACATAAATACAGAAAGATCCACTAACTCATGTTGTGTAATTCACTGGCAAGACAGCAGTCACTGTTTTCTACAGAAAGTACAGAAGACACTCACAACCTTCCTTGATGGTCTTCAGCAACTGTTCTTGGGATACTCCAAAACCCCTCAGAATAGACTAGCTGGAAATGTCAAGAGGATTTCTGATATTCTTATCCCAATAGAGCCTTTCTATGCTGGTGGGGAAAAACAAAAAATGCAAACAAACAAACAATAAAAAAAAGGAAGAAAAGGAAGAAGAGGGAAGGAAAGAAAGAGTAAAAGGGATGGAAGAAGAGTGGGAGGAGAGAGACACAAATATACCGAATCATTTTAGCTCACTTCAATCTTTGCTTCACTCTAAGTCTCATATAACCTTCAGTAAATGTATGAAGACATATCCTTCAGTTCATTACAGAATAGTTTCATCATTTGGTAACAGGAGAACCTCTTAAGGAGTTGGCATTCAAAATGCCATTACTAAAGAGCTACTAGCTTTAACATTGTTTCTGTCCACATCTCCTCTTTTGAAGTGCCTACACATGGACAGTAAGAACAGAAACTTCAAAATCTGTAAGCTACTGTGGTGGAGGAAGGACAGGACTGACACCGAAGGAGCTAACAGGCCATTCAGGAAGAAGCCAGATAATTTCTTGAGGTTATACGATGCATTTATACAGAAACTGGTAGATTTAAAAGTTACTCTGCTGGAAAACCATCCTGTTTTGCTGTATGTTTCATGCAACATTTGTTTAGGTATTTTGATGAATCACTTGCACAGACATCAAACCTGAGTTTTTCCATATCACTAAAGCTTCAAGCAGGTGAACTATAATTGCACTTTTAGCCTCCCTTTATTTTTTCCTGTCATCTGTTTTATTCCTGGGACTATCACTCTGAACATGCTGTAAGGTCAGTAGGGCTCAAAAGTTTAATCTCAATCTCAAAGGGGAATCAGCTGGGTGCTCCTGCCTGCATATTTCCTTCCATTATTTCCTCACAGCAGCAAACTAAGTCAGTATACTTCTCCCACTACACCCAAAAATTCAGTGTGTTTGCACTTCTGCAACTGGTGTCTCCAGTGGGAACCAGCAATACCATGGGCTAAAGAGAGTGGGGAGAGTGCCAGCAATAGGACCAGAACATACAATACCTCTCATAAATACCTCTGACAAAGTAAAAAATACTTATGCCAAATGCTGCTGCCCCAACAAATCTCTGTATCCCCAAGGTAGGCATACTGTGTTTCACATTTTTTACATAAACTAGAGTATCTACTGAGCTCTATAAAGCCATATATAAACAAGCATGGTTATTGCAACGTTTTCATATGCTAAAATTGTACAAGATCAACTACAAATCATCAGAAAGTGTGTCTCAGACGCACAGCATTTTCTAAACTTCTGTTGGAGTAGTTTTGCCTTATCTTTTCCTTTCTTGTCTCATGAAATAATTCACCTCAGCAGTTCTCAGGATGTGTTGGGTTTGTGCTTTTTTTTTTTTTTAAAGAACTCAATATAATTCATAATTCCACAGGATTTCACAATAATCAGATGATTTTTTTTTTCCTCTAAGTAATTTGGTCTGTCATTTTTAGCGAATGTAAAAACTATCTTTCAGGATGACAAATGAAGCAAAATAATGTAAAAGCTTAAGAAATTTCATAAACACCTTCTGTCAGTAATACCTGCTAGTGGTAGAGTTTACAGGGGGAGAAAAAGGAGCCATTCAGAGCAGATGCTTATAAATTCCAATTATGCTTGTGGGTTTTGGAATATATTTCATATATTTTGGCAAAGCTTCACTTGCCATGTAGATTTCCAAAGTAATGCACTGAGGGAAACAGGTGCATGAACTATTTCATGAAGTAAAATTCCTTGAGCAATTAGCTGCTGAAGTGTCATCAGTCAGAGAGCTCTTTCATGTGCATTGTCACTGCACTCTTAGCAAATCCTCAATGTAGTCATTAGGGAGGAAGAAAATTGAGACTTATCTCAACAGAAGAGGCACACAAAGCGTTTAGAAAAAGTTGCACACAAAACATGGTGCAACATGAGTTCAATTATCTCCTTATACTACAGTATGAGCATGCAGAATGTGTAAATAGAAGGGAAACAGTACAAATACTAAGATTCAATCTGCACAATATAGAGAGCAGTTAGATAAAGGGCACAATACATCCTATCTGAGCAGTGTAGTGAAGCTAAAAAAAACCAACCATACAAAAAAACTCCTAAAAGACAAACCACAAAAGGTGTGAGAATGAGGCACCTGCAGGCACCATGGCCTGAAAATTATTTACATTTGAAGGGTTATGTTGGACCTTATTGGCACAAAATGGCAAAAAATTTGTTAACTTTTTAAAGCTTTTTTTTTTAAATTTCTGGTTCTTGCTTTATTTTATGTAACTTCATTTTAAAAAGACAGTTGAGCTGAAGTCTTCCTTTCACCATTATTACATAGAAGTAATTCAAACCCACTAACAGTAATCAGCAATAGTTGACAATTTTAACAGTGACTCAAAACTTTTGTAATTTTTCCTAGAAAGCCCCAAGATGCCAGAATGATACCCAGTCACTCCCCAGTGCTATTCAAATCATGGTAATTACATTATACTTCCTTTGCTCCCAATATGTTGAAAGCAGTAAGCAGCACAAGTAGGCTCAGATATCTGTGTACATAAGACACATGGATTCAGTTTCAGTCCGGCATTACATGTGGTGCCCATTTACACATTAAGAACATTCATTTGGGTGGAAAAAAAGAAAGGGTAACCTGAAGTAATCAAAACCTAGCACAGATTGTTCAGACTCTCAGTAGAGCAGTTTTTAAAGTAATAATCAATCTTCTCGTTCAACACTGCCCAGGTATGGCTCGGGAGAGTATTTATGGACATGTGTAGCGTCATCTTGGAACAAATACAAGTTTTAAATAGAAATTACAGGTTCACACTTCTGAAATACTTGTAATTTAATAAGAACCAGCATCTGATAAAAAAATTACAGTGAGGTTTCCATGAAGGGGACAGCAATATAGTTCCACACATAATTTCTTTCTTGTTTCCAATTACAGCCAGGGAGAATTTCTATAAATTTCTATGGAAGATTACTGCTATGAACTGATAAAACTGTTTTATTGGCCATGTTTGCAAAAGTACCATGTGTTTGTTCTCAAGCCATAATCCCAACACAGTTAAAATCTTGTTGAAATCATGGCAGAAAGCTGTTCAACTCTTTCCAAGCTATTCAAATTACCATGTATCACAAATACGGATCAGAATGAACTAGGGTCACCAGGCCAGGTAAAAAATTGCATCTGACCAAAAGTGGCTCTAGTAATGTTGTGTTGAATCTGTCACCCTAATCTTAAAGCACCTGCAACGCATCCAGAAACATTTCACATTATCACAGTATAACTAAGGTTGGAAGAGACCTCGAGGATCATCAAGTCCAACCTGTCACCAGACCTCATGACTAGACCATGGCACCAAGTGCCACGTCCAATCTCCTCTTGAACACCTCCAGGGATGGTGACTCCACCACCTCCCTGGGCAGCCCATTCCAATGATGAACAACTTGCTCGGTGAAGAACTTTCTCCTCACCTCAAGCCTAAACTTCCCCTGGCGCAGCTTGAGACTGTGTCCCCTTGTTCTGGTGCTGGTTGCCTGGGAGAAGAGACCAACCCCTTCCTGGCTACAACCACCTTTCAGGTAGTTGTAGAGGGCAATGAGGTCACCCCTGAGCCTCCTCTTCTTCAGGCTAAACAATCCCAGCTCCCTCAGCCTCTCCTCATAGGGCTTGTGCTCATGGCCTCTCCCCAGCCTTGTTGCCCTTCTCTGGACACGTTCAAGCGTCTCGATGTCCTTCTTGAACTGAGGGGGCCTAGAACTGGACACAGTACTCAAGGTGTGGCCTAACCAGTGCAGAGTACAGGGGCACAATGACTTCGCTGCTCCTGCTGGCCACACTATTCCTAGTGCAGGCCAGGATTCCATTGGCCTTCTTGGCCACTTGGGCACACCAGTTTAGGTCCTCAAATGCCATTAAGCAACAAAGCCTCTGAACAGCCATTGGAGAAAAAGAAAAAGACATTTCTAGAGTTTGACGAACCCTACAGCTTTCTGAAGTGCTTGCTGAAGAAGCCTGTCTCTCTCCAGCCTGCTAGTGTAGGCATCTAGCATAAAACTGTGAGAGTACCTTTCTTTTCTTTCTAAACAGACACTTTTTAATAGGAAGTACTGAAGTTGTGTTTTCTTTTAAAAAGTTGAGAAGGCAATAAAATACTTCTTTCACGTCTGTTAATATGAGACTTGATCTTTATGCTTCTATCCTGTGGCATCTCAATAAAAAAAAAATGAAAAAAAATTAAAATTAAAAAGAAGCAAGACCCCATACCCACCAACCCACAGGAAATAATCTTCACATAATAAGCAACATGTTTACTCCTTCCAGCATAGAAAACCAACTACTTATTATCTCTGATAGTATGAGGTTTGCTTAATTCTCCAGTCAGCCATCACAACACAGCATCAGCAATGCTGCTCACCACAACAGCACAGGATAATAAAGAATGAGTTTTACACTAATACAGACTGTACCAATGCCATCCTCAGAAGACTGTGGCCATGGTGGGGCAGAAGGCAAGCTGTCCCCACTTTTTCACAATTTGCACAGCAGTTGCAAATACCTTGCTTCTTAGTTTGATAGTTAATTTTATGTGGTAGAGCTGCTTTGAAATACTGTTGCAGTAGTCAAGAATCTCAGTTAGGATAGGTCCTCCCCATCAAATGCCTCCATAAAAGCAAAAATATTTAAAATACAGGTATTCTGTGCACATCTGATAACTCAGGTAATTAAACAGATGTTTTGCTATCCAGCACCAAACCAGCTGAAATATGTTTTGCATCTGCACCACGAACCTCATATCTGGTATGTAACGAATGTGTTTGGGTAGCCAGTGACATTTCCATCACTCCACTTTAGAACAGCAGGTGACTAAAAATGTCTCCTGTAAAATTTGGGTTGAATATCTATCCATAGTCGTAATCTTTATGTACCTGCAACACATCCTTCAAAGAGAGCTCAATTCATCAGGACACGACTTACCACTAGGCTCTAACCAAGCACACTAAAAAAGTAGATGTCACCTTTTCAAATAATGTCTGGTAAAGAACAGTATGAAATATTTACAGCTACGAACAGCTCTTCAAAATATATCTGCTTTCCCCAACACATTGGTCGCTTCTGATCACTCTGTCAACGTGATGTTGCTTCATTGAGGCATACTGCACTGACATACGGCTTTAAGAGCAGAAATTGGAGGGTGGTCTTATAAGAGCATGGAGATTTGTAGTCACCTTTAAGTAGGAAACATACAGGTGTGCATAGGTATCTTAGATTCTTTTGGGGAGATTTTGCTTAAATCCAAACTATTTAACTTAATATTACTGCAATGAGAACACATATGGCTACAGATAACAACAGATATTACAATAACCTGGAAAAAATCAAAATATAATTAAAAATATTTAAATTTACTTCTGAATCTCTACAGAAAAATAAGCCTTTTGAAAGGTAACCCACAAAAAGTTATACTGTGATACTGTGATACAAATACACAAAGGGGAAGTAGGGTACAGTTCTATTTTCAACAATGATGCCACAATCTCTGCTTAGGACTAAAGAAAGACAGGTTCTATGGCAAAATCATGTAGCAGTATTTTAAGAGATCTTGAAGACTGACCAAGTCAGAGATCTCTATAGATATGGCAAAAATAGACTGTAAAAATTACCAAAAATCTAAAGTATTAGTATGGCCTGCTGCAGAAAACAATTGGATAGATAGACTAATACTACAAAAGCATACTCAAAGTGTATCAATGTATGAAGAACAGATGGACAACCAAAAGCATTTTAAAACACACAAAAACCACACAGATAAATAAAAGGACATGTTTTCTATATTTTTTTCCTAATAATTTTGTGATTTTTGAGGTATTCTGAGGTATTACAGGGAGGTCACATTTTCAGATGTGAAAAAAAATGAAATAAAATGCACGGTGGTAATTATCCCTAAGTATTATAGACAATAGATCAACAGCTTCTAACACTTCCTCCTGCTCTACATGCCATGCTTGGCCAGGGAACTGAAATACATCCCACTGCTGTCTGAGACTTCAGTTAGGTAAAGCCCAGCTGCTTGAGGCTATCAACTTCAATAACATCAGAATACCCACAACCAAACCAATCACCACCAAAATCTATGTGCAGAAAAATCTGATTGAAATGTCTCAATCACGGGCATGCATCCAGATCTATTTATATTCCCACTTCAAAACATTTGTGCAATGTTTGGACTTAGTTGCTTGTAGCTATTCAGAAAATATGGCTGAAAAGAGCATTCTGAAGTTTTGCTATACAGAACAGTGACTGCCCAGCTGATGGCCTCTTTCAGGATTAAACCTTGTCTGCCCCTGTAACACTTTCCCTCTAACCTACACTTAAAGCTATGCCTCATGGGGGTTGAACTTGAAGATCCCCAGAGGTATTTCCAACCTCTAACATCCTGTGATGCCTCTACAAACCTTCTACTCTGGACAGTGTCATCACATCCTCCCATAAACTCACCTTTCAAGTGGATCTACGTGGCAGACAGTAGTCTTACTATCTCATACTCCACAGACCACCACCTTTGATCTGATCTCCTCACACAGCGGTGCCATCTTCTTTGTTCAGTTGTTTGGTTATTTTTCCTTGCTGTCAGAAGCCAATCCACAGAGGATCAAAACTGATAAGACTTCTTGATGAGCTAGTTTGTGACTCTTACAGAGTATGACTTCCTGATGACATCATCTTGATCCTAGCAAGAGTCTGAACCTGGCCCACAATCGTCACTATTTTGCACTGAGTCACCACAACAAATGGAAGATAAGTTTTGTAGAAATTACTAGAGGAAGGGGGAAATATAAGATCACAAAAGAAGCAGAGAATAAATGAACAGAGGAGCAAGAGAACACAGGTACTCAAGGCAGCTAAGCTTTTCACAGGTATTTCAGCTGCATAGCAACTTCAAGCAATATAGTTTTATAAGTGTTTATTAAAAAAAAGAAGGGAAGGAAAAAAGCTTCAGGAAAATAAATACAGTAGGGACTCTGAATGAGGCAAATCAGACTGCTGCTTGGGGTTTTTGCTTCAAGTCCAAAGGGTCTTTTTTTTTTTTTTTTTACTATACAAAAACTCAAAAGAGACAAGAAAGCTAAATAAATAAATAACTCCTGGCAGTTTTAAGCACACGCATAGAGGCATTCACACACACATTCGCTCTCACACAATTTCAGAGGGGACTGCACTTCAGTCTAGAGTTATTAATCCTGCAATCTTACTGTAAGACTGTATCACAGCTTTTTCACTTAACTCCCTGTATATTCGTCTTTGTTAAGGAATAAAACCTCAAGAAGTTCTCATTTCTGAGCACACCTGTAAGAGCATATTTTAAGATAAAATCTTCTAAATATGTCATTTGACATCTTTAGTGCATTCAATAAGTTATGAGCAGGGAACTTCAAAATTCTCCCTTTATGTAAACATCCAAATCTTTTCACTATCCCACAGACTCTTTAGTTGGAGTTTTCATTTAATCAATATGTTTACTACAACAAGTACTGCAGGACAGGAGACTATATTTCAGAAAGCTTAATTAAGCCTGTAGTAGTTTTATTTTATATTACTGATTTTACAAATCTTTGTTTATTGCTGGAGAATACACTGAATCCCACCCTCTGCTGGACCTGTGGTGAAGTGGTGAAGCCCTGGAATGGGTTGTCCAGGGAGGTGGTCAAGGCCCCGTCCTTGGAGGTGTTTAGGACCAGGCTGGATGAGGCTCTGGCCAGCCTGATCTAGTGTGGGGTGTCCCTGCCCATGGCAGGGGGGTTGGAACTAGATGATCCTTGTGGTCCCTTCCAACCCTGAATGATACTATGATACTATGATACTAAAGTCAGCCTAACAGTTACTAAAAGAAATAATGACTGCAGGCATGATTTTTCTAGCGTGCAGGTAAACACTAATAAGAAATTAAAATTCATGGTTTGGTTTGGGTTGGGTTTTTGTGTTGTTTTTTGTTTTGATTTTTTTTTAAAGAACAAGGCAGACATAAATGATACTTTATTAAAACAAAACTGAGAATTTCCAGAAACAAAACTTTTGAAATAAGACAAACATCTATTACACCTACATTTAAAAGATGAGTGAAAGGTGATGGAATTAAATATACCTAAGGGTTTAAATAGTACCTAAACAAAAGATCCATTCAAATATATAATAATGGAGGCCTGAGGCACTCAGCTTCTTAAACTCCTCAGGGAGGAGAGAAAGTGAAAGCTGGATCCTTCTGGACAGATTCCGGTCCTCCAGTAAGATAAACTCAGCTGAGGAGAAGGAATTTTAAGAAAGGTGAAGGAGACTTTCACATCCAACCACAGTCCCAAAACTGCCACTCTTCTTTACTAGAAGACCTTACAATGTTATAGAAAAACATCTAGTGCTGTTGTCTTTCACTGCTGGATGCTTTACAGGACAAAGATTTAATACAATCAGCACAGTACAGTTACCCATCAGCTAGGGAGTTAATGAGAACCAGAGGCTCTCTTCTTGTGGAATATTGCTCTAGATAGCATGTAGAAAACAGCACTAACTATTATAGTAATAGGATGACAGGAAGTTGAAAGTATAGCATGGCAGCAGACTAGCACTTGAAGGACAGGCAGCTTTCCCACTCTTCAAAACTCCTCTAAAGCACAGAGCAAGTTTAGTCAAAGAGATTTGAAAACAAGAATTGTCTGTGACATACACTCAGTTGAACGAAACTAGAAAGTTAAGAAACTCATGCTTTGAAAACATTATAGTACTTCCAAACTTAAGGATAGGAAAGTGCAAATGTTGGTATAAGCATAGGTAGACACACTGCTCTTGGACAGCATTAGCTGTTTCAAGGACAAAGGAAGTGTTTCTTTTCTGCAAGCAACACCTCTCAGAGAAGCAAATACAAAGTAACATCACACAAATAAGAGAATAATCTGTACTTCTAGGAACTTTCTCCCTTAAATAATATGCCTTAGTCTGCCTCTTTATGGCTAACTGTTCCTTTTAGTAAACACCTGACTGAAAATATTTTGAGAATCTGCAGTAAGCAGATGAAGTACATGAAAGCACTGTTGTAAGAATACAGACACTTGTATATAAAACATTCACAGAAACAAAAAATATGTGAAGTTGAAGCAATTCAGAACGTGAAATGTATGGCAGGCCTGAGAAGTCAGAAATATTATTCAATCTACAAACCAGACAATGTCATTACTTTTCAGACACAGGACAGGAGACTATATTTCAGAAAGCTTAATTAAGCCTGTAGTAGTTTTATTTTATATTACTGATTTTACAAATCTTTGTTTATTGCTGGAGAATACACTGAACCCCACCCTCTGCTGGACCTGCATCTCTTTGAATGTTACACCTCTGTAGCTTCACTCCAACTGTGCTAGAAATTATTTTCAGCTGGCTCAGAGGCACTGTCGAATGCTATGCGCTGCCATGGGCAAGACCAATATTTGATAGCTAACTTAGGATTCCTGCTGCCTGAACTGGTAGAGAACAGGCATGTGGTAGAAGTGATGAGCTTGTTCTCCTGAGGGCAGGGTGCCAGCTGCACTATAAAAGAGAGATAGTGTGGAATTAATAGTGGCCTCACAGGCAGGCTGTATATTTTGCCTTTCAGCAGAAAAATTCATGCCTTAGTGGAAGGTAGAATGGAAGAGCAAAACCTCAGAATGCAGAAAAGATGACTGCTGCCTTGCAAAATGAATTTAATTCAGTTTTGTGTGCTTCAGTCTACTATTGCAGGATGCTTCTCAGATACTTTAGAGGACAGTTTGTGTCTAAATAAGCCTATAAGCTAATGACAAACCACTACAGAACTGCAACAAAAAAGTGAAGATAACAATACAAGCAAATTCTGTACATGGAAACTTTCAATTGATGCATGCAAGAAGGCAGAAGTGGGCTTATGAGAAGGACGCATAGGCAAATGCAACAGAAGCTTTTTTGATGAGCTCATGATCCCTCATGGGTACAAAGCTGTGGAAAACAAAAATAGCTGTGAGAAATGAACAGGCAGGACAAAACTTGATGACAGAAAAAAAAAAAAAAAGGAGGAAAAAAAAAAAAGCAAAAAAAAACCCCACCCCACCACCACACACACACAAATCACACAGTTCAAATATCAGTTTCCTGAGTTTTTGGATCTAACAAACTTTCTCAAAGAAAATCAATGCAGCACTGATACTTCATTTGGTTTCACCAACATTTTCCACCCCCTCACAATCTATTACTGGACTGCTCGCCACATTTGGAACTCATCCATGTAAAGCTTTATGAGTAGCTTATATTTGAGGCAAGAGGCCTAGAGAGGAATATAAAATAGGGAGGGATATGAAAATACAGGCTGACTAAAAGAGAGAATTCACTGACTTAATTTTGCTTTAAGGGAGGCAACATCTGATTTGCATACCAAAAAAAAAGGAAGAATGAAGAATGAAATTGCAAAAGTTAGGACAGAGGCAAGGTCTGAATAAGAAAATTAACAGGAAAGAGAAAGGAGCCAAATGGGATTTTAAAACTAGGTGCAAAAGTTGTTTCTGCTCAGGATGAATGAAGCACGAGGAAAGTAAAACTTTGAGTCACTGGATCTGAGTGACAGGGAAGAAAATGTTGCTGTCATCTGTGATAGAGAAGTGGACAGAGTTCTGTTTTGAAATTATAAGGTAATTAATAGACACCATATTAGAGATTCAGCCTAAGACACAGAGTTAGATAGAAGGAACAGTAACACATATTTACAAGTCACCTGTATAGCCATAACAGTAAAAGCAATGCAAATAGCTAACTCACCTGGAAATGAAGAATGAAATTTAAAAGCCCATAAAAGTCCAAAACCACTCTTTTAGCAACTTAAGGATTAAATATGAAAGAGGGAAAACAGATATCCTGGAAAAGACATTGAAGAAGTCATAGGGAAGAGAAGAAAGAATAGAGAATTATCTTGAAGTGACCCTGAAGATATTAAAACACAATTGAAGGCTAGAACTGCACTAAGAATTGAACAAGGATAAAGCCACTGAGGAGACTAGCAGTTTTCCTATGACATAGTAAAGTGGTACTGTATGCAAATGTAAAAAAACATGAGACATCATCCAAATACAACTCCACTGTGTGCAAGGAGCTGAACTGTGACAAGTAGATCTGCAACCTTAACACCAGTGGTGGCGGTGACTCCTCTGGGATCAAATGCTGCACTCAACACCAGTATCAGCAGATGAATTGTAAGAACCAAGGATTATTTCTGATCCTTCATTGTTTTTCTTTTTGTTTTACAATGAAATTTGCATAAAGCATAATTCTGTCTTTTGGAGTTTGGATTTGTTCCACTTGCTATCCAACAGAATTATTGATACTAGATTCAATCACACAACCAGGAACAGGTAAAGTTGCCAACAACAGCTCCTTAAGACATGACATTTTCCCAGAGGTGCTTCCTGCTATACACATAGTGTGGGCTGCATTTCCCAATGTTTAAGACCTTTCCAGACCAACCCAGGGAAACTAGTTTTAGCTTTGTCTCATGAATCAAGTCCTCACAAAAAGTGATTTATTGATTAATCATATACTAAAATACAGAAATTACTCCAGAAGTTATTACCCTAGCTAGCACTTAGTTTCCTAAAGTGCTCATGACATAAGAATTCACACTATTATGCAACTCTGTCACTGGGTTTTGTACTGCTTTGTTACTTATTATGGAGGAGTTGGGCCACCACAAGGCTGACAGCATCAAAAGACTTAAAACATACCATGCACAGAAGAGGACCTCCACCCAGGTTGTAAGAACACTTCATGATTATTGGCAGAGAATAATAGGACTGAAAGGGATCACAGGAAGTTACCTAGTCCACTTCTGTTACTCTAGATCAGCTGCCCATGCCAGGGAGGTCTTAAAGGCTCATAATTATGAAGAGCCCACAGTCTCACCAGAGCATTTATTCCAACATCTTCCTGTCCTCCCAGTCCAAAGCAATTCTAGCATCTAGCCTTAATCTCCTGCAATTTAAATCCATCATTTCTTGTTCTTGCAACCTGGAGTAAGGTGAACAACCTTGCAGCAGCTTTCTAATGCATCTAAAGATTTACCCTCCTCTCTCATTCTTCTATTTTTTAATCTATTAAATTTTCTAAACTTACTCTAATTGTCATTGCTCTTCTATAGACTCTTCAGTTCATCCACATCTTTTCTGAAGTGCCCAGAACTGAATATATTAATCCAGATGAAACCTGAACAGTGCTGAAAGATAGTTTCATACATGTTCTATTACATACTTCATTATCCAATGTTTGCAATTTTTGCAACAGCATCACACCAGTGTCTCAATCTTGGTTGGGATCCCCTGCAATCCCAAAATTCTATTTTAAGGAACTGCTATCTACATAATTATTCCCCGCTCTGTATTTCTTCATTGGATTAGTCTTGACTAATGCTAAGCACATCATTCTTTCTTTTTGGAATGTATTTCCAGTTCCTACCACCATTATGAGTAATAATGCTGTCCCTCCTCAGCTTCAACTTTTCGGATGTCATTTTTTAACAGAGCACACTTTGAATCTGAACATTGCTTTGCTTAGTCAAACCAAATCACAAACATTAAGGAACTATCCATTCACCTCAGAAATCTGACAGTGTAAATGGCGTCTTGCTAAATGTCCCTTTCTTCTGTTTTCAGCGGACCACTTTACTACACCCTTCCTTCTCCCTGCAACAAGTGTAAAGGAAATAACTGCTAAATCAAATATTTTGTATAAAATCTTGACTCAAGTCAAGCAAGCAAACACTACATTTTACACAAGGTGCTAAGAAAGAATGATGCTATTCTTTCCAAGTTGATATACAGCTGCTTTCCATAAAACTCATCTGTAAAAACAGGCTGCCTTACAGTATTTTTTAGACCTCCCCTATACCACTGTGGTGATTCCAAGACATGGACACCTCCGGTGCTCAGACTCCACCACACACTCACCCAACAGTAGCCTCACAGCCAGCATGGCTAACCCCTTTCTTGGTCTCTGGTGCCACAGACATGGTGCCTCTGCTGGGGAGCCATCCCTGCCTAGACATTGCAGGACATGCTGCGCTACACATCTTTCAGAACCAATTTTTTCCTTCTCCAGGAACAGGTAAGACTCTGCCCCTTGTTCATATAAATTAGAAACAGGCCATCCACCATCTTGTGGTCAGCAAAAAGTATGATAAAACAACAATAAACGTTTCTTGTCAACATACTCACAAAGCATTCCTGTGAAAGGGTTATTCTTTCCCAGTACTAATCTGGAATGTGAAATACCTTAGCAAGCAAGAAACTTCAATGGATAGATAGAAACTATTACATGTCAAATGTCACACAAGATGGTTTTTCCATGTGTCATATAATTTTGTAGAATAGAGTAGAACAGAACAGAACCTTTCTACTGGAAGTCCTACAATGACCATCTGAGTCCAGCTCTCTGACCAACTCAGAGCTGATCAGAAGTTAAAGAATGTTACTAAGGGCATTGTTCAAACGTCTCTTAAACACTGACAGGCTTGGGGGCTCCCACCTTCTCTCCAAACTAGACAAGTCCTCCAGGTGCATTCAAAGACCCTCACATCCTTCTTAAATTGTGGGGACCGGAATGGCACACCTCACTGAAGCTGAGGTTGCATAAATCCTGAATATAGTGGGACAATCATATCTTTGATTGAGTGAGCACTTCTGTGACCACAACAAATTATGAAACTAGAATTTTCCTGGACCACAACTGAGACTGTACACTCATACAGGAATATCCCTTTTCCCCACTTTCATGTATGCACCCCTGTTTTACTCGTTTGCTTTCAGGCTGCAGTGAGGTAGCACTGGTTGAATATTATTTTATGTCTTGTTGGTATGTTCGGTGATGCCACTGATCATTGCTAAATCCATTCTCTGTTTGTTCTAACACATGTTTTCTGTCATATTTCCAGCACACTGAATGTATAAAAAAATCGGAAGTTCTCCTCATCTGAGCAGTGTGATACAGACTGACATATTTTATAAAGATCATTTTTGGCATAAATAACAAGTGGGATCCTAGGCAACTCAAGTTCACTCTGGTATGCTAAAGAAAGAAAGGCCTGCCAAGCCACTCAAAGAACAGAAATATTTTGTAATTGTTTTCAATTCTCTTCCTTCTCTACAATATTTTTACTGGACAAACTGAACTTCAGACAAACTCTTCTCAGCCTTTCAGTCCAAACTTGAAGTCAGGTCAGTTAGTTTCACACGGCATAATTCACATAAACTTTTCCAAAAGTGCTTGGGAAGGGCTATTTTCAATATTCAGATTACCATATGTATATAGCTGCAGCATTCACAGCTTCAAGAAAATGTGACAGGACTTTCATCAATATAACAAGATGTGATTACTGCTCTTAAATTTTGCTTAGATTTTAACTTTTCCAGCCTTAAAAAGCAGCATTAAAAATGTACTTTTTCCTCAGTTATTTTAAATCATAATATTCAATTGAAGTTTGGGTCAAAATAAATAACCTGGCCCAAGGGCCTAATTTGCAGTGAAGTCCCATTTAAGAGTTTGCTGATATCCTCATGAAGAAATAATTAGAACATTTAAAGTGACAAATTAAAGCCAATGCAATTAGCAATAACCCTCATGATTACTTAATATTTTCTAAGTGCTTTTGAAAAAGCAATGACAGGATTTTATGCTAGAAGATAGAACTCTATTCATGTGGAGAAGTGAATTACATATGTTTACCATATTAAACAGGGTAAGAAAAAATCAGATGGAGTAAAAGGGTATTAATAAATTATCGCAAGAGAGTATTACCAAAGTGAAATATCCATCCTGTCACTTGATTCTGTCATGGTGATCTGTGAGTCCAGAACGTACACCATCAATGCCTGGTCAAAGCAGATGTCAATCTCCATCTTTAAAAATAGCATGTGATCATTTGAATCAATATAGATTTTAGCACCTGATCAAAGAAATGCATTTGGAAAACAGTTTTCATTAAGAATCCTCTGTAGTAGACTTTTTTCCTGTAGAATCAAATAAAAGAAAACTGCAAGGGATCTAAGAGAAGTATGGCCTTCATCCCAAGGGATCTAAGAGAAGTATGGCCTTCACCCCAAAGACAAGCATGTACCTAAATGTTTTTCTACTCTTTCTGTAGCATCACTTTTGGTTCTTCACCATTCTCAGAAAAAGCACAGTCTGAAAACACTTCAGAGATCAATGATTGCACACCAGATGATCACAAACACATAAACCTACATTTATTGTTCACAAATCTAAAAATTTTCACTCATCCCACATTTTCTTTCCATTTAAAATAGTTTCAGAATGGGGAATTAAGTGCTGCTTGGAGAAAAAAAAAAATCAAAATCCCAACAAACTGTTGTACTCAAAATCTGTGGAAATATTTCCCATCAACCTCCAGGTCTAGAAATGAGAATAAACTCATTAAATCCAAACAGACTACTATGAAACAACTCACTTCAGTAAAAGATGTATCTGCTAGACTTGTTATAAACAGCAAACATTTTCTTTTTAATCAAATAATCAGTACTAAGAAATACACTTCAGTAACATAAGAACATGGAAATGCACAAAAAGATGTGCAGTATCAAACCAGTTAGCACTTTATGAAGTATGTGGGACGTGAAACAAAGTACAAGTTTTATGTCTCTATGCAACACATACAAAAAACTCCCCAAAAGATAAGATCTTCCATCATAAAAATCTAACATATTAGAAGAGCAATTTTATATTAAAATGTTTTACAATACCAACTGTATTACCCAGTTTCAGATGTGTACTATAGGCTTTCTGACATATTTTGACTCAGCAAGCAGTGTACTTTGTAGCCAAATGCAGGAAAGCACACAAGCAGGGACTTTTCTCAACGCGCAGCTGAGCATCCTCCTTTATCTTTGCATATCATAGATGCTCTTTCTACCCTCCCTGCTCGTTTCCATCCAGATCCAGCTCCAGAACTATAAGGGAACATTTTTTTCCCTTCTCTATCAGCACAAAAAGCTAATGCTGTTTTATATGTGACTATTCAGTCGCCATTCTTGTCTGTTATTGAAGCCCATTCTGTCAACATCTAGCATATGTTTTCTTCATAAGGATAGGAGTATTGCAAAGGAAAACTATTTTGGCGGAAAACTCTGATGCACAGCTCATAGACCATTAAAATAGTAAATGCTGGTTGTTTCACAGAATCACAGAATGCCAGGGGTTGGAAGGGACCTCCAGAGATCATTGAGTCCAAGCCCCCTGCTAAAGCAGAATCACCAAGTGCAAACCACACAGGAATGCATTCAGGTGGGTTTTGGAAGGCTCTAGAGAAGGAGACTCCACAACCTCTCTGAGAAGCCTGCTTCAGGGCTCCATCACCCTCACAGGATTGAAGTGTCTCCTCATGTTGAGGTGGAACCTCCTGTGTTCTAGCTTATATCCACTGTTCTTTGTCCTACCACTAGAAATCACTGAAAAGAGACTGGCACCTTCATCTTGACATCCACCCCTCAGATATTTATAGACATTGATAAAATCCCCTTTCAGCCTTCTCAAGACTAAACTGCCCCAGTTCTCTCAGTCTTTCTTCATAGGAGATATATACAAGTCCTGCAATCATCCTTGTAGCTCTCCATTGGACTCTCTCCAAGAGATCCCTATCTCTCTTGAGTTGGGGAACCCAAAACTGGACACAGTATTCCAGGTGTTGTCTCGCCTGGGCAGAGTAGAGGGGCAGAAGAACTTCCCTATACCTGCTGGAAACTTCTTAATGCACCACAGGATGCTATTGACCCTCCTGGCTGCAAGGGCACATTCCTGTCCTGTGGAGAGCTTGTTGTCCACTAGGATTCCAAGGTTGTTCCCCATGAAGCTGCTTTCCAGTAGGACAAGCCCTAGTCTGTGCTGGTGCCTGCTGCTTTTCCTCCTCAGATGCAAGACTCTACACTTGTCCTTATTGAACTTCATGAGGTTCACCTTTGCTCAGCTCTCCAACCAGTTTGATTTTCTCTTTATGGTTCTGTTAATCAAGTTAAGAATACAAAATAAGCAGCATGATTGACTCTGTCAGACTCCTGGAACCAACACTTCACATAAACGAGGTACAGCCCACAGTAACGCAGCACAGAGGAGATGACACACCTCTGGTTGCTGAAACACCTACTGCTGTTAAATGATAAATTCTTATCTCCTGTCTATATGTACTCATTTTCAAGTGTCTGAATGTTGGCAATACTGAATATCTCATTTTGCCAGTTAGTACATATCACCAGGCAGAGTGCTGACTGCTTTTTAAGTCATTTGCAATTGAAATTTTCTGATAAGAGCCTTTGCTTACAGCCACCATGATTTCTGTTTCCTCAAAAATATTAGCAAAAACAGGTTTAAAGCAAAACAAAAGTGTGCTTTGTTGCTTAGTAACCTATTATGCAAAGTTTTTAACTCCCTCTTAAGTTATTTTAGATTGGTTGACCGTTCTTCAGAGAAAAAGTTCTGGCTTACAATGCAGCAGCAAACACTATAATCCTCTACACCAAGTAAAATAAATTTTCATTATTTTCCATTCAAGAAGCAGCAACAACTGCAGTATCTGCCACAACATCTTTGAAGTTCTGTGTCGTTCTTTCCAACTGGAAAAAATACTGTAGCAGTCACAACTTGGACAGGAAAAACATCCAAAAGTAGCTGAAGAGTTTCAGGAACTTTAATGTGCAGATTTTGAGCATTCTGCTTCCTCCTTTTTTTTTTATTTTTAATTATTTTAAAACCAAATAGGATGACACAATCTCAGGTACAGAAACATTTTCATATCAAAACCAGTGATCCCTGGATCACTGCTGCTGCTAGTGATTTTGAGTCAATGTTGTTTAGGCTGGATAAGAAAACTTTGTCAAAGAACACATGCACCACTGTCAGAGGGACCCTACATGTGTTTTTCTTCCACAGAGGCTGGAGGCAGAGCATCATACTCTCTTGCCACTGTTCCATACCAAACTAACAGCTCCGTTAGCTCAGCAATAGTTTAGAAACACAGCTGACAGATGAAGAAAATCTACATACAGCCCAATACCTAGAGAAAACACAGAATCACAGAATGATAGAGGTTGGAAAGGACCACAGGAGATTATCTAGTCAAACCCTCCTGCTAAAGCAGGTTCACCTAAAGCAGGCTGCCCAGGAGAGAAACCACATGGTTTCTGCCTACCTCCAGGGAAGGAGTCTTCACAACCTCCCTGGGCATTCTGTTCCAATGTTCTGTCACCTATGTGTTGCTGCACAGACACCAATACCAGTCTCAGACAGCTAGCTATCCCATGGGCTTCCAAGCCACGCTTCCAGTGCAAGAGTACCAAAATTTAACACTTCCAAAAATGTTTCAGTTTTATATTTGAAACTCTAAATTTTCTTTTTTGGAACACTTTCTTTTCTGGAACACTTTCTTTTCTGATTGGCAATATTTTATTGAAGATAGCAAAAAACCCAAATGTACTTGCAAGGACGTTTCTGTGATGAGGATGTGTTTTCTTGATCTTGTTAGTGTTTACAAGACTCCGGTGAAGTCCAAATATTTTTTTACACCAATATCTAAGTTCCTTCCCTTTGCCCAACTCCTTGCAGACTTTCAGAGTGGCTCAGTGAGTCCTGTTCTCGAATGTATATATTTCATACGCTTGGGAAGTATCAAGTCGACATTTAAAAATGTTCTTTGGAAGACCTCTCCTAGTCAAGTCTTAGAGCAACCTGCAAATTTATTTAGAAAATTACACAATATTGAGATTATCACCTAGATGTGCTAAACTATACAAAAATCTGCATAGGAGAATATATGCAAAAATTTGTTCAAACTGCAAATTAACATATTCGGCGGAATTCCGTTTTCCCGGATTATCATCATGCTCCTACACAATGGCTTTGCTCTCCATTCAGGAGAGATAATTCATAGTAAATAAATCATTTTTAAAAACAAATCATTTTTAAAATTACATTTCTGTCAGAATTGGGGAAGACCAATATTATTTGCATTAAATGAAAAGTGTCCTTTTCAAAAATGCAGCAGATATTAAGTTACTACGAACTACAGAGTAAACAACTGAATTACATATTTACTGCCCACTCTAAGCTGTGTTTCCATTAGTCTTTTAATTTCAGTGAATGCCTGTATTCAGTTAATTACTGTTTTTTGTCCACAATAATCAATTAAAAAAGTTCATAAAAGACTACAGAGAGGTTTGCTGTTTTCTAAATAATGAATTCAGAAAAAAATTTCAGATTCAAAGAAGAATTTATAAAGCAAGAGATGGCGCTTGTGGAGGCTTCTACTCATGAAAGGTATCTGTCAGGATAAAGGAAAGGAAAAAAACCCAACAAATCTAAGCAGCATAGTAACATGAAATACAGAAATTATAATTGCTTTCAGTTTGAAGCACAAGATGTGGTATCAGGGACAAAAAGACTCATGTAAAAGGTTTCAATGCTCATGTAGTAGTAAATAGACTTTTTAGTAAACAGAAATGTTTCATCTTTCCCTTGAACATACCTGAATCCTTTCTGTGTTTATTTGTTTCTAATTCCACTGGTAACATTTTTCGTTGTGTGATGGCAAAGTAAAGAAAAACTTTTAACAAAATTAAACTGTCGAAAACAAAAAGGAAAAAAACCAGTGCGAGAGCACAACATTAAGACGCAGTCATGTTTAAGAGAGAATCAAAGGAGAGGAGAGCAGCTAAAAAGACTGAAGAAAGATAAAGGGCAAAGGATTTAAAAATTAAACAGAAGGAAAAAGATTAAAGAAAGAGTGGCAAAAGGCAACGCAAAAGGATTTAAGCCAGCATAAAGAAAAGACATACAGTTATGAGAAAGGAAGAGCAACTACTAGAGGAAAAATACTTGAATATAATTAATTAAAAACTGGAACAAAAAAAAGTTAGAAATTAATTAAAAGCAGACTGAAAGTTAGAAAACTTTCTCCATGAAACACAGGAAATAAATACAGAAGACCCAGTGAAATTTCAAAAGAACATTTCTGCCATATACAACATTTTTTCAACAGTTTTCCTGCTTTAGTCATTTTAAGGGTATGAAAATAAAACACAGAGCAATATAATACTAGTTATTTCTTCTCCAGCTAATTGTAGGCAGCTTGTGGAAAGCCAAAAAAGAAAATGTGTTCCTATCTAAAATATCAAATAATTTTTATTAATAATAGTATTAAAAGTCAAGGAATCTTCCTGTCTACTTTTTAACTTCATTATAAAGATCATTATCTTTGAGTGTTTCTAACGGGTTAATAAAGTTTACAGCTGTTTATTTTACAGTCAGGAGTACTGTATGGCAAGCAATTAAAGACAAAACTGTAGCAAGCAGTAGACCAACTGGATGTTGTAAAACTTGTAATTCATTTACTACTAATGCTATCCCTTTAAAAATTTGTAATAGATGGGCTCTTGCTATAGTGGAAATGCTTTTTACCTCAGAGACAGACAGGATAGAGAAAAGCTGAAAGGAAAATAACTCAGAAGATAGGAAGCACAAAGACAATTCAAGGGTGACATTCTCTTTTGAATGTTATACATTACATTCATTATGATTTTCTTTTTTTTTTTTAACTTCTATTCCATAACTTTGGGGATTGCTAGCTATCCATTTCAATATTTATTCTGAGTACCTGATTTTCTCCAAGCCCATAACTTTTGTCACATCCATGGCCTGCATTTAAAGGTACCCATTTTTTATTCTTGTTATTGTTAATATTGTTATTACTTCATTGCCTATCTCCCTGCTCTGTGGTTTCATTACAAAAAGTACAGAGATTTTCAAATTCTACCTCTCTATATTGTTCATCATTTTGTTTACTATTTGTCACTTTTTTCCCCTCTCCACTCTCAATGTCTAAGCTTTTTAATCTCTATTCACATGAAATCATTTTAATGCCTCAAATAATTTTCAGTGGCCTTTTTTGGACCTTTTCTATTGCTGTAATATTTTTCTGAGATGAACTAACCAGACTACACAGACTACTCAAACTGAAGGCATGACATTGCTTTATTTAAATGAATTCTAATGCTTGTGGGAACACTCTCTAGACCGCTCACAAAATTTTATGTGAACAGAACAAGGTAACACCTACATGCCATTACTTGGTAGCAAAATTCCAAATGTCTAATGAGAAGTAGTCCAAGTTCCCTCTCAGCATGCATTGCCATTTTACACCACCCATTGTTAATTGCCCACTGTGCTGAAAACCGATCATTAATGCAACGTTTTGTTTATGCATTCCATAGCACTCTGTAAACCAGGCAGGTAACATAACCTCTTCCCCTAATTAGAAAATTTTCTTTTCTAATCTGAAGGATGTTAGATCAACCAGTTGTCCTTGTTTTACTGAAATATCATGCAGTCTGAAGGAGGAGGAGCACAGTAATCATTTACAGAAGATACAATGGATTTCCTCAATCATATCATTTCAAGCATTTTAATTTACAATAATTAATCACACTTTAAACAAATTTAGTACTACACAAATTTGCCACTAAAATAAGTCTTGAAATTGTTTTCTGCAATATGGTAATTTCCACTGGTTTGCTCATTTCTCTATTTTATTCCTGAAATATTCTACTTTGAAGTTGGGTGCATTTCCTTGAAAATTTTGTCCACTGTTGCAAAAATGAGGATGAAGAAACTAATCCACATTATCAATTAAAAAAAAACAACACCAAACAACACCAGCAACCACAATAAATGTCTTCAAGCTGAAAACCACACCTATTAACATCAATGCCACCAGAGATTCCTATGAATTATTTTGTTCCAGAACTTTTATCCTCATTTACCTTCTCCTTAGACAGAACACCTGCAAAGCAGCACAGTCCAGACAAATGCCAGCACATCTTTCATGTTTGATACTTTTCCCACAAACAGTAACTTGAGCTTAAAACTTTAGCCCTGGTAGAAGCAAGTGCTCTAAAATGTGAAATTTAATCAGATGAACATTTGATTTAATCACATCAGGAAACAGAGATGTTCCATACAGTGCAGTTAACAGTTCCATGTAGAACACTGTCTATGCACATACAGTTGATGGCACAGGAATCTGCTGCAATGTGCTGAGATTTAATTATTTATTGTTTTGGCAAGCTTAATGAACAAGTGTTTTTCATTTCAGGTGAGTGAGGAGATTAATTCAACTACAGCACGTGAATGTCCTCATCAGCTATCCAGAAATTATTTCTTCATTCTGCACATGGCCAATCTCACGTGTTCCTTTACTCAGTCCACAAAATAGTACAAAGCTCAGGAAGAGATGTTCTTACAATAAAACAACATGATGTGCATACCCAACAGGATTCTTACTGAAGAAGTGACTCTCGTTTTAAGATCATTTTAACTTTATAGAATATACTTAGGGTGTATTGCCCTGAATCAGGAAGCCAGCACTCAACATCAGTGCAACAAGCAAAAGTTTTTGAGGAACTTGTTTTACTCATGCTGTTGTCAACTAGTACAGCAAATAAACTAAACAGAGCATTGATACATATACTAAAATATTTACTGTATTACATATACTAGGATTGTGCACACTTAAAACTGATATAGGATTGGAAATATGCATTTAGCTAGGGTACTGTGATATTGTATCTTATTAAGTATCTTTCCAAATATGGTTAGATATCATTCTGGTTTGAAATTTTGGAAGTTTTCTCAATGTTTATATTTTATATATATATAAGGAACAGAAAGCAAAACAAATTTATTCTCTAAATGGAAAGGCTGCATCCTACAGAAGCCAATGCAAATTGCCAGAAGCAAGTCAGACAAACGAAAAACTTCAACCCACAGAAAGAGAGAGCAGAGTAACAGTTGACTTTCCAGGTGGGAGCCAGATAAAAGAAGTAGAAGGATGAAAGAGAACTTACAACAGCCTGTTTCTCAGGTACAGTAAATAAGAAACAAGGAAGAAGCAAGAACTAGCAAACAGTGAGGAGCTGAAGAAAACAATGTAGAAATGGCTATGGAAAACAAAGGGTAATCAACAAAACTATTTGAAGAAATTACATTTAATACAGATTATTATTATTTATCTTTGTGTACTCCAGAAGAAAAGCACAGCATTAGGCCAGTAAAAACAACTGCTATTTGCATAAAACAAAGCAATTAGTGCTTGAACAAGGGCTCCCTTATTGTCCTACCTTCTTATCCCAGCTTACTGTAATATTTCCAGTACAAGACTTCAAACAGCTACACAAGGCAAAATCCCACTCACAACATTCATACAAGAAGCCCTGTGCAGATGCTGGTTTCATGAAATGTCCTGCCTGACTGAACAGAATTTGACTTGTATATGAGTGTGGCAGCTACGTTTTCTCATTTCAAAATGCATTTCATTAAGGATATCCCACTGGTCTTTTCCCAAACAGAAATTGATGAGTTTAAGCTCAGAAGCTGTAATATTGATAAACTCTTTCCTTTTTGAAATCATTATTACTTTATTGGGTTTGATTACTTTATACAGAGATACTGATATGAGCATATTTGTGGAGAAGAAGTATTAGTTAAAATAGCTGTATTAGAAAAGGTTAAGGGGTTTATTAGTAATGAAAAACACAAACCACTTCCCTATTTAGAGATGATCAATTGCTTCACTTTTCAACTGTAATTACAAGGACTACTTTTGACCATGTGAAGTACATCTCTCTTAGAAGAAAGTCATAAAATTATTCTTAGTCTATTCCTTTCAATCCACTTCTTGATTTCACAAAACCAGGTATTTCTGCATTTTCAGAGCTGAAGAAAAACTACTGGGACTCATGTTGTTATTTCCATATGGTGACAGTTCCCTAGAGTGCTTTTAAGATCTCAGCTGGCTGGGATCAGGGCTTCTACTCCAGGCAGTTGTTATTCTAAGAGCTGGACGTTCTGCATCCAATCATACTTCATAAAACAGATGAAGGCTACACCCCATGGTGTAGCAGTTTGAGCATGTACCTCCAAATTGCAATGATCACCTCTATAGATTACAGTGACATTAAGATGATCAAGTCCCTTCTGCCTTCTGTCCTTTAAACTTCATTGCAAGATTATTCTTCATTCTTTAAACTAAGAGCTCTGCTTGGCATTAAAACAAAACCACCTTTATCAAGAAACCATGCACAATCTCACATAATCCAAAAACTTTTTACTATCCTATTGTAGGAAAGAACATTTTTCTGTATAGTAATTTTATCCCAAATTTACCTCACTCATTTTCAGTAAGATCTATTATTGCACAAGACTATATATTAATCATATAAGAAAATAACTAAATCAAGAACTATAATACTTCCATCCAAAGGGAGGGGATGAACTGTCATAACAAGTATTTTAATTTTGCTCCATGATCTAATTTGCCATTACTTAACTGATTTGTAATCTCAACTGCTTTTTCTTTCTTTATGTCTCTTCACCTATTTTATACCACTACTTAGTAACACATGACATGAAAACATTCCAGCCAGAACTGCCAATGTTGGCTACCATGGGACATTATTATGCAAATGACAGCAGTAAGTACAAGATATGCCTTACTTTCAAAAAGCTGAAATTAGTATTTTACAGTTTCAATCATTAAAAAATTGATTACAGTGGCATGGGTCAAAGTGACCTTTAAGAGCTATTCAGTATCAGGTGAGAGACACTGGCAGAAGGGTGCCTAGCTTGTGGAGGTCCACCCGACCCCTGCTTTCATCAGGTCTTGGCATGGATGCAGCTCAAGATGCTGCACTTTGAAGGGAGAGAGGCAAATGAGATTTCAGCAATGCAAACCAAAAAGCTAGCACAACTAATGCAAAAAACCACCCCAAGTTAGCAAAGCTTCTTAGCTTCAAACTTTTTGTGTCTGTACATGCCTGAAAATAGAAAGACTGCTGTTTTGAGGATGTGCAACAACCCACAGCCAGAACCAATAAAGATAATCATCTAGTAATAGAGAAATAAAATATTTTATTTCTGAGAAATACCATGGAATATTTTAACAAAAATCCTATTAGGGTACAGAGCATGAAAATATTCACATCACCTCCTGTTAAATAAAGGGATGCTTCAGAGAGACAGTGACACGCCGTAGGTCAACACATTTATGGGGAGTGACAGAGCTGCAAGTGTGATATAGAAACTGGGAAGTTTTCCAGGCTTGGCACACCAAATGAGAGGGTTTACCTTTTTGACCAGGGCTGTCCTACAGCGAAGGAACACAGAGTATCCTACACCACTTAGCTAATGCAATAAGCTGACAAATAACTACAGGATTCCAACACCTAAAGGGATTTCCCTTTCCTGTTGTCTACTTTCACCACTCCCACACATTCAGAAGCAATGAAATTTGACATAAAATCTTTTAATTGACATTAAGGTGTGTCACATTTGTATATGGCCTATTTCTGAGTAACTTTTCATACAGGTGAAATTTAAAAACAGCTGGGAGTGTACAACAAAATGGCAGTGTACAACCAAATGGTCTGGGCATTACTCTGGTGCTTTTTTTTTCCTTGAAAATTCAAATGATCCCTGCAGGCAACTGACAACTGCTAGATCTGTGGAATGTGCTCTTTGAACTGTACAAAAGCCTTCAGTCTTTCGTGCATTGCTGCAAACAAAAACTGCCAAGTGTAATTATTTCTCAGATTTAATGTTATGGAAGTGTTGTCCTGAGAACAGCTGAAAAAAAACCCCAATAAAATTTACTGGAGTATTTCCCCACAGAAGGTACACATTGCATTTATCACCTTTTGTAAACAAATTATATGAAGGAACACCAGTCAAATACCAAAGAGTGCTGCTCTTCCTTTGGTGCTCTTACAATCATATTTCTATGGAAAGTCAAAGGAGTAAGTGGAAGGAGTCCTTCCAACTCGCAGCTTACATCGGAAACACCAAACAGAAGCACCAAACATCCAGATACTAAAGAGTGACTTAGTAGATATATTACAAAATACAAGCACAGCAGTTTAGGTGATCTTGAATCCATCTGTAGCTCTAAAAAGAACTGCCTTAGTTTTAAACACAGATTTACTAAACTTGCTTGAAAGCAGTTGAAACTTCACTCATTGAATACAGACATACTCCATAATATGACTTTTATTACTGACTTCAGCTATATCTGAGATTGTCAACTAAAGAGGGCATTGAAGCAAAACTAACTGCTTTTAAACAAGTTTCTGTATCTGAAACAAACTATGAAGATGTCCAAATTCAAACCCATTACTTTTGTTTGGGTTACAGAACAAGCTATTTAGTTCTAGTGTAAACTTTATTACAATTCAGACATGAGGTGGAACCCTGTCTACAAGCCAACTAGTTCCCAAAGCAGACCTAAGCTTGTAGATCTTGTCCAGGATACCTCATCTACACTCATGCATTAAGTTAGTTACAAAGCAGAAGAAGGGACCTGCAAGCAGCCCTATCCAAGGATACCAAGCTCAGCCTAAGCAGATGCAGTCATAAACCATGAAATCCAAGCTGTGAAATAATCCAGACATACATATGGTCCAAATGCAATCCTCAACTGATATCAAATGAAGGTGAGACACTGCATGGTGAAACAAACACATACACACACATATCCCCCCCCCCAAAAAAAAAAACAAACCATAAAATATATTTTAAGAAAACAAACAAAGGAAAAAAACAGGATCCATAAGGAGATGAAATGAAAAGCAGCCTCACTTTTTACTTTTTAGTTTGATCATGTGGACAGGATGGAACAGATGAAGGCATTTACTATGCTTACAACTCCTTCAGATTCAGTGAGGGTCAAGAATTAGAATAAACCCCTGAGTCTAGCGCCTCCAACTGGTTGCTATATCTGTACGGAATCCTCAGTCAACAACAGCAATTAAATGTTTTTCGAGTACATAACGTGGCTAAAAATCACCTTTCTTGTACCACATGCTTACTTGAGTCACACTTAGGCAGCACAGAAAAAAAAGACATTCAAAATCACATCCTTTGGCACAGAGCGGAATCTAGACAGCAGTAAGATAGGCACAGCATCTCCAAGCTGCTAAAGGTCAAGGCAAAGCAAAGGAAATTAAAAGCCAGTGCTTTAAGTAGATGTTCCCCCAAGAGAGCTGAGCAACAAAGCCATTTAATTCATATATTAAGTACAAAATAAAAAGGATATGCTGCAATGGCACCAAGAAAGATCAAATCATTATTCAAATGTAACCTGTGCTACCATTCAAAGTGAAGCAGTATTCAGCATCATTTTATACAGGGGTTTGTTTGTTTGTTTGTTTGTTTTAATAGCAACATATTGTCATATTTTAGGCAAACATCTGTATTCAGAATGACAACAGTACTGTCTTGCACACAGGCAAGATGTGATCAAGGCTTGGGTCACTGACAGGCAGCAGTTCTCTTACTGAGCTCAAGCAAGTGACAGGACACATTTCACTTTTCAGCTGCAGCAAGATACAGCTCCGTGGCAACACCTTGAAGCACTGCAAGATGAATGTGCTGTAAGTCACTGATTCACCAAGGAGGTTGGTTGGTGGTGCAGCGTGCCACATGGCATCACTAAGTTTCAACAAGTAGTATTAAAAAGGGTGCACAAAACTGTGACACTTCCATTCCAAATTACAAAAGAGAGTAGTGCTTCAGTACTGGCAACACCCCACTGAACACCTTGCCATATCCTGGATATTATTCACTTGTTTGCTTCAAACATGGACAAACATCTGCTATTTTTAAAATAGAATTGTTTGGGGGGGTTTTTTTGGTCTTTTTTAAATTGTCTTTGCAGTAAGGGAATTTTGGTTAATCTTCAGTGTTAACATCACTTTGACAAATACCAAAGAGCAGACCACAGAACTGCCAGTGAGGAACATAAGGACATTAAGAAGGATGTGGTTGGTCTCCAAGTTCATGGTAAATCAAGCCAATGCAAGCAAAACTTGTAACAGAAAAACTGCAATGAATTTTGAAGAGTGCTGTGGTACTGTTTCTCCATGTTGATCTTTCCTGCAGGACAGCAAAAAGCAAAATAATAACAATATTCATGGGCTTTTTCAAACTGTTCTGTATAAAAGCAACAAAACATGAAATACACTCATAATTTTATGAATGAGGCAGTTGCTGTTGCAAAAGACAGACAGTTGTGCCCTTTTAAAATTACAAAATAAGCTGAAAAAAAACAAAACTCTGGCATCAAAACAGACACTTACAGACTCCCTCCTATAAGGACAGACTGAGGGAGCTGGGACTATTCGGTCTGGAGAAGAGAAGGCTCCAAGGTGACCTAATTGTGGCCTTCCAGTATCTGAAGGGGGCCTACAGGAAGGCTGGGGAGGGACTTCTCAGGATCTCAGGTAGTGATAGGACTAGGGGGAATGGAATGAAGCTGGAGGTGGGGAGATTCAGGCTGGATGTGAGGAGGAGGTTCTTCACCATGAGAGTGGTGTAGCCTTGGAATGGGTTGTCCAGGGAGGTGGTCGAGGCCCCATCTCTGGAGGTGTTTAAGCCCAGGCTGGACAAGGCTCTGGCCAGCCTGATCTAGTGTGGGGTGTCCCTGCCCATGGCAGGGGGGTTGGAACTAGATGATCCTTGTGGTCCCTTCCAACCCTGACTGATACTATGATACTAGAAAGCTGGTAAGGGATTCTTTAGGGTGTCAGGGAGTGATAGGATTAGGGGGAATGGAAAAAAATGGAAAAATGGAAAAAATGGGTAGATTCAGATTGGATATTAGGAAGAAGTTATTCCCCATGAGGGTGGTGAGACACTGGAACAGGTTGCCCAGGGAGTTGGGTAGAAGCCCCATCCCTGGAGGTTTTTAAGGCCAGGCTGGATGTGGCTCTGGGCAACCTGATCTAGTGTGAGGTGTCCCTTCCCATGGTAGGGGGGGTGGAACTAGATGATCCTTGAGGTCCCTTCCAACCCTAACAATTCTATGAGTACAAAATAAACAAAAGTATCTTTTTTTTTATCAGTTTCTAACATTAAAAGTCATAACCCTTTATATCATTAAACTTCTTTCCAGCAAATGAAGTGGATCATCTCTCATTCTTACTACCTTTTGCCAATACGGTAAGAAAATGTCAGAAAATATTTAGAAAAGAAAAATCAGTAGAAAGGTTTGTTGAAAATAATCTTAAACTAGGCAAGATAAATTCAATTGTTGTGAAGTGAAGTACTTCACTGGTGATTTGCATAAGAGTCGTGATGCCTCATTTTTAGGATCCAGTGGGCATGTTGCTAGATTTTTAGATAGATAGATAGATAGATAGATAGATAGACAGACAGACACACAATTGCTGAGGCCACTCAATATCCAGATGCCACAAAGGCAGAAAGTGTTTATAGCTAAAGATGCTTCCATCTATTGTTTGTGCAGGAAGTTTAAGAAAGCCATGTAAAAAGCAAACATAGGATAACCTGTTTCTCATTAAAGTTTCCCAAAACTTATTAGAAGTTTGCCTAGTACCAGGCATTCCTCTCTTGACACACACACACTAAATAAAAAACCAAAACCAGATATGTGGCTCTACATGGCAGGATAGTGTAATGCTGTCTACCTTTTACATTTCATAAAACATGACTGATGAAAAAAAAACCTGACCCCCCCAAAATCTGCTCTTGGGTAGAGAGTTTAAATGCCAAATTTCGACCTAAGGCACATTTCAAAACCCAAATGTTAATCCTTGAGGGGGATAAAGGGGTTTATTATGATTTCTTGATTACAACCTTTGGGCTGCAAGTGTCTGTAATTTCTCAACAATATTTCCTTTCCTCAAATTCTAGGATTCCAGTAAGTAAATTAAAATAACCCAATGAGCATCCTGTAGCTTTGGTACTGCACTGGGTAAGGCTAGTGGACACAGCTCTAACTGAAGTGAGTTAACATTTTAATACTGTAAAAGACAATAACTGGAAAGAGAGAATGCCCAGCTTTTAATGTGAGCCAAGATGAAAGAATTCACTAATGGTCTCTGCATTCCAGATACCAAGTCTTGTGTCACCTCTCTGAATTTTTCTTAAATAGTCAACAAAGCCCACTAGAAGCTGGCCAAATGAGCAACATATCTCAATTAAAGAATACGTGAATCACCAAGATTCTGGAAGGAGTCCCTCACCTAGAAAAAGAAAATGGAAACCACTCACAAATTTAGAAAATGCCTTTAGAAATCAGATCCCCAATAATGAACCAAAGGTAGTTCAAAAGGAAATCTCCCTTCCCCTGCTCATTTTTCATCTTATTGTATGAGTCCCTCCCAGTCCAAGCGTATTTATCTTCTGTGGGCTGTCAAGACTGTCAAGAAGAGGGCCACATGTTTTGCAGAAGAACAGCCAAAGTTGAGAAAATTCACGGATTAAAGAGAATGTGAAGTCAGAAAGGACCATCGAGTCTGACTTTCTACAATATCACAGAACATGAAATTTCAGGCACTTACCTTATTAGTGGGCCCAAACACTTATATTTGATTAAAGAATAAATTCTGCTTTAGCTCCAACAATTGTTTCATGTCATCACACTTTTTCCATACTAGATTAAAGAGCTCTTTAGAGAACCAGGTATTTTCTCTCTGTGAAGGTATGCTGTAATTAAGTCACTTCTCAAACATCTTTTTGATAAGGTAAACAGATTGATCTTTTTTAATATTTCACTGCAGGGCAATTTTCAAGCTCTTAAATCACTTTCATAATTGTTTCTGGCACCATCTCTAATTTCCCAAAAGGTTTTATTTTTTGTTTTAGATGTGACCACAAGAACCATAAGCTGAAATTCAATCTGTTTACTGAAGTAGTATAAAAAGATACATTCACATCTTTGCTGATATTTGTTGGCCTGTACGCACAGCACAATTCTTTCCCTGTTGCATAGCATACTGTTTTCTCTCCTCAGAAAAACGATCATACAAATGAGATATTTTTTTGTGTGTGAACAAGCAATGCGCAAGCAAGTATCAGCTGAACTTAACACTCTCTTCATCTTTTTGGCAAGAAGAAAGCAGGACACAGACTATCTAGCAATGTGTTGGCAACCATTTTTTCAGTACAGAATCTGAGGAAAACATTCAAAGGAAAAAAATGTTTTAGATTCTACTTCAGCCTTCATGTCACTGGATGTGAAAATTGAGGGCAGTTTGGTTAAAAGAAACCATAGCATAACAGAACTCCCATTTCTAATGAAGGAAAGGAGAAGGAAGAAGAATAAAGTCCAAATGGAGATCAGTGATAAGTGGCATCCCTCAGGGGCTGGTGTTCAATATCTTTGTCAGTGGGAGCAAGTTTGTGGATGACACTAAACTGTGTGGTCTGGTTGACTCATTGGAGGGAAGGGCATATCCAGAGTGACTTGGACAGGCTTGAGAGGTGAGCCCAAGCAAACCTCATGAAGTTCAACAAGTCCAAATGCAAGGTCCAACACCTGGTTCAGGGCAATTCCAAGCACAAATACATGCTGGGAGAGTAGTGGCTCAAGTGTAGTCTTGAGAAGACAGACTTGGAATTGTCAGTTGATGATAAACTCAACATGAGCCATCAATGTGTACTTGCAGCCCAGAAGGCAAACTGTGCCCTGGGCTGTACCAAAAGAAGTGTGACCAGCAGGACAAGGGATGAGATTCTCTCCCTCTGCTCTGCTCTTGTGACACCCTACCTGGAGTACTACATCCAGTTCTGGTACTCAAAGCATAAGAAAGACATCAAACTGCTGGAGTAGGTCCAGAGGAAGGCCACAAAGATGATCAGAGGGCTAGAGAACCTTCCTCAGGGACAGGCTACAAGTGTTGGGGCTGTTCAGCCTGGAGGAGAGAAGGCTCCAAGGAGACCTTATAGAAGCCTTCCAGTACCTGAAGGAGGTCTACAAGAAAGCCAGGAAGGAACTTCTTTCAAGTGATAGGAAGAGAGGGAGTGGATTGAAGCTTGAAGAATGTAGATTTAGACTAGCTATTAGAAAGAAATTCTTTATATTGAGGGTGTTGAGACACTGGAACAGGTTGCCCAGGGAGGTCATGGATGTCCCCTCCCTGGAGGTGTTAAAGGTCAGGTTGCATGAGGCCTTGAGCAACCTGTCTAGTGGCAAGTGTCCCTACCCATGGCAAGGGAGTTGGAATGAGATGATCTTTAAGGTACCTTCCAACCCAAACCGTTCTACGAATCTATGAGATTACAGAAGAAGACTTGGCTAAATTAATTAGTAGCCAAGTAACTTGAAGGGAAGAAGAAAGAGTTCAAGAGATCTGGTAGTTCCATAAAGGAATAACATTTAAGGCACAAGAGCAAACTAAGTCAATATTGAAAAAGCTTAAATCACAAATTCTTCAAGAACCTCCAACTTAAGAAGAGTACAGATCCATAGACATCAGTATGCAAGAGAGAATAACAAGACAATGCAGAAAAATATTTAGATGGGGGAAAAAAAGAAATTGAAATATAACTTAAATAAATAGAATTGTATTAACAGCAAGAAAGCATTTTTCACATTCCTTAATAGTAAAGGGAAAATTCAAGAAAGAGTTGATCAGGCTATTTGCAGAACAATCAGAGACAAATACATTTTGCTTAGGCTTTGATATAAAAGATAAGTACATTCTGATAGCTAAAACTTTTGACAAAAAAAGATAAAAAATTAAGAGTATAACATAGAGAACATATGAAGAGACACTTTAATAAGTTAGATGCTGTTCGATCAGCTCAGTCTAACCAAGTTCATACTTAGGATAGGTAAGAATACAATGTTCGCCTATGCTGTGAAGCCAGTTGAAGTATGCCAAAATCCAATGTCTTCAATGCCACACTGAATGAAATTTTTTTCTGAGTCACCATTTATTGCTACTTAAAACCAAAGAAGTGAAACTCTAAGAGTTAAAAATAATATTTATTGTTGGAATTTATTTTTAACTCAAATCAACCCAGTGACTAAAGTGTTTTAGCCCCTATTCCAACAACCAGCTGCATTTCCTCAGTAGGATGAACAGAGAGCTGCAGCACAAAGGAGTGAGAAAGAATTAATTGAAATTCTCTCACAGCCATTAGTGATTTTTCAGACTTTCAGAGAATGAATGAAGTTCCAGAACAATGAGAAGGGAAAAATCTAGTGCTTGTCTTAAAAAAAGTTTAAAAAAAGAGGAGGTAAGGAATGACAGACTTGTCCAATTAGTTTCAGTTCCTGGGATATTCTTGGAAAAAAAAACAACAAGACCAACATGATTTTTTTATTCTTTTTTTTTTTTTTTAAAGAAAAAAAAAAAAAGAAGAAGTAAATACCTGCCAATATAGTTTTGTCATGAGCAAAATCTGCTAAGCCAATTAAATTTGTCTCTCAATAGGAAAATAGTTTGTGAATGGGAAAGAAGCAGTAGATGACATATAGAAAGAAGGGGATGACTCATAAAAAGAAGCTGAGGAAACAAAGTCTAAATTAAAATACCTTAAGTTGCATAGAAAATGTGTTAAAAATGTTGATATAGAGGCTAGTAATAAAAGAAAGGTGTTGTGAATGAGACTCAACAGGGGGCCATCCTGGTCTGGTGCGTTGAATGTTTTCTTTCATAACCTGGATGTTGAAAAGGTCATTCATATAGAACCTGTTTGAAATTCTCAGATGATGCTAAGTTGGACAGAGAGAAAGACAAGAAACCTTTGGTCATTTCTCCATTTGGTCTACCAAATGTAATAGGAAATTATATTTAATTAAAAAAACATATACAAAAACATATATTTTAATAATTTGGAAGAGTTACTATGAACCGTGAGTCGGTTCTGAAGCAGCTCAACTCACAATTATACCACACCCAGTCCAAAACACAATAATTTGATTGTATGGAATCAGTACATAAAAACAATAGTTCAATCACTGCACTTAAGTTTTTCATTTTCATGTATGTTGTAGTTTGTTAACCGTCTTTCTCCATCAGATTTTTCTTAACTCTCAATTAACTGATACCGAACAAGACCACAGACATAGCCTGGAAGATGTCAGGTACTTGTGTTCTGACCACCCCACCCTCTGAATGCACTATACTACTAACTGTTGGTGATACTTTGTCATAACTCCTGGGACAGAGTGAGCCAGCAATACCATCAATATTAGAATACTCACGGCATAAATGACAGCATATTTTAGATTGCTGGGATATTATCAGTGAACTTTCTGCATGTGGCCATGTGGAAGACTCCTCACTCATACCACCTACACAGGTGAATACAGCCTGTATGTTGCCTGCCCAGTCACAAAGGCTTCAGGTTACCCTCACACTCAGCTCTGATTCCTGTAGATGCCGCTCTCCTCCTCAAGTGGTAAACTATTTTTTTTGTCTGGGCAGCATTATCAGCAAGGAGCTCCTACCAAGCAGCATGTCAACTCATGCACTTCATGCTGCATAGACAACATTTTGGCAATTATGCCACCACAGAAGAGAGGGACGTTCTGCTAACATTCTCCCTGCCAAAACACTGTATCCTGGACATATGACCATCACAGAGATAATGTAATGTCTTCCCCATTGAACCATAATTTAGCATCTTCCCCATGGGACCACTGGACATGGCCCTGATTGCTGTCATGAGTGCTATATAAAAGCAACCTGCAAGAGCAGATACAGCTACCATAGTTGTGCTACATTAACCAAGCAACATTGATGATGTATTAGAGGCCCACGAGAGAAATGTGGGCTTGGACTAACAGACTAGTATCTATTTAGGAATATACCTAAAATTACAGAAGCATAGAAACTTCCAAAAATGCTACATAAATATACCTTAATGAAGAATTCTGGCAAAGCATCTCAGAAGACAAGGTTAAAATTGAATTAAATTTATTACATTTTGGAAAAAAAAAGAAGCTACTGAGACCTATATATATAGTATTTGTTATTATCACTGAGCTACAATATCAGCAGAAATACAAAATGAAACTAAATGGCTTCCTATTTTCTTGCATATTGAATTAAAGATGCTCTTTACCTTCTAAGCTGAAATTGCTTCCTTGCGTTTCCACAATCTGATTCTATCCTGATCTTCTTTACCAAATCATACAGAACAAGCAGAAGAAGAAAAAAAACATTTCTCAGCACATTGGCTGTCAAGATATTAAGAACTACTGCTTCTGGATTTCACACCAGCTGCTTTCTAGCCACCTTCCATTGTCCTGCCCACCTTTGATGCACACTGTAGTGTGGTCAGGTTAATGCTGCTATTGAAACCTAGAATTTTGCACCTCTCAAATGCAGCCCAAACATTGCATCTATAGGAGTTTTAGCATTTATTTTCCTAGGTTCCTTTTAGGGTAAAAAAAAATAAAATGAAAGAAAGAAAAAAGTCCTTAAGGCAATATAAGCACTTAATCCAACTCAAATACTAAAGAGGACATAACCTTTTAAATCATCTTAAATATTTACGATGCCATAAGCTCTTAAACTTCCTGGAATACTTAGCCTTCCTTAAAACCTCACAGTACTCAAAGTCCCTAGAGCAACATAAGCACCTAAACTGCTTCAAATCCTTCCAAAGGACACAACCTTTAAACCAATGTTCAGGGTCTATTTTTCAGAAATATTTTTGTTTCTTCAGGCACAATTCTGCCTGGTTTTGTCCACAAATCAGGTAGATATTTAAATACTATTCACATGCTTCCCTTGACACAATACTTTCATCTAATGGAAGACATATCCATGCAAAAGATATACAGCATCCTGCCACAGTGGGGAAGACAACACCAAATATTAGAAAAGATTCCCTTGGTCCCAAACCTGGCCAGCATAAAACTTCATAGAAAGAGAAGCACCAGAAACAAAAGACAGTCACCAAAGCCTTCATATCACCTTTTTCACACTTTTAAGCAACATCTGACAAGGAATCAAGCCAAATTCATAATATTTCTCCATCAACTTACAGTAAGAATCAGGAAACTACAAAACTTACATCTTCAACAACAGCAACATATGTGATCTCTAGGTGAGAACCTAGCAGTAAGTATTAAGAATACAGACAACATACCAACCACATATAAGAAGCATTCAGCTCATGTACACACACTACTTCAGGACTTTAATTCTTCATGATGATGTCTCCTCCCTATTCATTTTCCAGTATTATTTATCTTTTTAACAACTGTGTTTTGAACTTGAACTGTGAATTGCTCTCTTTCCTTCCTCCAGAAGCCTTTCAGTTAGGTCTGGAGTGGAAAACTCTTTCAGAGTAAAGCGATTTTATGCACAAAAGCTGGCGAAACAAAGGTCCTGCTTCCAGAATTTCCTGGGTTTGGCTTTTTCAGTGCCGTCTATGTTCCACTATAAAGCATATCCCATTCTTTGTTCCAACTGTGGGTATAAATACTAAGTGAAACTTTAGTGCCAGAAGTCTTTTGAAGCAACTGAGAAAAATTACAAATAGTTGTGGGGTTGTTTATTTTGAAATTAACATGGCAGGTTGCTTATCGTTAGGAAGTAAGTAAAGGCAAGCTGTCCATCTTCAGAGCAACCTTAAAAACTCATTTCCTAGACTTTTGCTAGAAGTAGTTGCTGAATACACACATTTGCAATTTTTAAACAGTGTTTCCACATGACTCATAACCCATGTCAGTAAAGCACTGTATCCATCAATGAATAAAATGCTTAAAAAAATTACTGTTTCAATATGTTGAAAATCTGAATGTTGGAGAGTGCTTCCACATCTGTATGGCAATGGCTTCAGAGTTTTAAAGAGTGTGTTTATGGTGAGCCTGGTGAGTAATTACAGTATTATGCAAAGCACTATAAATACCACTTTGGCAATTTTTTTTTTTCCATTTTCTTTACTATCTTCCCAATTAAATCAGTCAAATATTTGATCCTCTCACTCTATAATGGCTGGTGTAATACCACTGAGAGTTAATGGACATTTCATAACTAACATCTTCCTGTCATTCAAGTAGCCTAAATTGTTTTCCCTAAATTGCTACCAACTAGGTCTTTTCCTCCTTTTCCTTGACTTTCATATATATTTACAAACAATGTATTTCTTTAGATCCCATGACGCTCAGTTTCACCTATAAGCATAAAAAAGTACAACATTTTTGGCTACTTCAGTCAGTATGACTACTTAAAAAGTAATGCAAAACTGTAGAATTTTAAATTGCTAAGCAGCAAACTACACTGGAGACAAATGTTGGTTTTTGAGTAATTCCTAAACTTGGCATTTGGATTTTTACCATTGGCAATTCAGAAGTATCGTCTTACTTTTTCACAACATGCTACCAAAGCAACTATCTATGACTCAGTTTGAAGAGCACACAAAAAGGGTAAATCATTAACTCGGTGCCACATGTAGTGTCATGGAAACAAAATACTGGCTGATGGCCCAAAAGCAAAGGCTTTGATAACTAAGAGCTCATAAATCATGGTTAAGTGTCCAATGAAGAACTACAGATACCAGCATACAGCAATCTCCTTTACAAACACTAAGGGAAACACCAGAAATGTGCACAAGATTAGAAACCTGGACACAGAGCAGTGAGACTCTGCTTTAAAAAGCAGACTAAATGCTTCATCTCACAAGCACTGAGGAGGTTAGCAAATACTGCAACACACGGCCTGTCCAACAAGCTATATCATCAATAACACTTACTATGAGCAATGCCCTACTATATGACATACTAAATCCAGCAATAGTATACATACACTTGTGTGCACACGTGTATATATACATACACCCACACACACAATTTCTTACCATACTAAAGACACTGTAAGAATATGATGAAAAGATACTCAATTTGTAACTTTTAGAATTAGCTTCCATTTTTTCCCAAACTATTGATAAACAAGCAATAACTTTGCAGCTATTCCATTTATCATACAATCATAGTAAAGAGAGTTGAAAAGGGCAACCCTCCACAGATCATCTAGTTCTCCTCTTTAAGATCATAGTATCATAGTATCTGTCAGGGTTGGAAGGGACCACAAGGATCACCCAGTTCCAACCCCCCTGCCATGGGCAGGGACACCCCACACTAGATCAGGCTGGCCACAGCCTCATCCAGCCTGGGCTTAAACACCTCCAGGGATGGGGCCTCGACCACCTCCCTGGACAACACATTCCAGGGTTTCACCACTCTCACAGTGAAGAACCTCCTCCTCACATCCAGCCTGAATCTCCCCACCTCCAGCTTCATTCCATTCCCCCTAGTCCTATCACTACCTGAGATCCTGAGAAGTCCTTCCCCAGCCTTCCTGTAGGCCCCCTTCAGATACTGGAAGGCCACCTTGGAGCCTTCTCTTCTCCAGACTGAACAGCCCCAACTCCTTCAATCTGTCCTCATAGGAGAGGTGCTCCAGCCCTCTGATCATCCTCGTGGCCCTTCTCTGGACATGTTCTAGCACCTCCAGATCCCTCTTGTAATAGGGGCTCCAGAACTGGACGCAGTACTCCAGGTGGGTTCTCACCAGAGCTGAGTAGAGGGGGAGGATCACCTCCTTTGACCTGCTGGCCGCACTTCTGATGCAGCCCAGGATCTGATTGGCTTTGCGGGCTGCAAGTGCACATTGAAAGCTCATGTTGAGCTTCTTGTCCACCAGCACCCCCAAGTCTCTCTCCTCAGGGCTGTTTTCCAGCCAGTCACTGCCCAGCCTGTATTTGTGCCTGGGATTGCCTCGACCCAGATGCAAGATACCATTTTAAAGCTTACCTTAGAAATGTGAATAGAGAAGGCAAGATCAAAACTTCAAGACACTACCCTTTAAATGACAGTTTTAATGGAAATAGAAACTATTCCTGATTCAGTAACATTTTAAACAAATGAAATAAAACCAGCCCATTGGACATATAAGTACATGTGGCTATTTGAAAACACTTTTAATTCCAGAGCAGACCTTTATAGCTACAGACTAAACTAACATCTTAGCAAAAAGTAGAAATACTGCATTACTCCCAGATAAGGATGGGGGAGGGCAGAGTTTACAGACTTTGTGACAAGGATCCCCATGATCTTATTTAACTAAGAAAACACATACATTAGGAAACAGGAGAGCCCAACAAGAATGTCCTTATACAGCAGAACAGCTGGAGCCAAGCATTTTACACCCAAGTGTTCTGTACTTCAAGACACTTACTTTGTACTACTGCAGACTTTTGGTCAATTTTTGGAGGACTTGTCTTTGTTCAGCTTCAGTATTAGGAAGGTTCAAAGGCAGGTTGTTTTATCTTCATACTTCTAAAGTGCAGTCCTGATTTGAACTAAAATGCTAACAGAGATGATACCAAAGCCTATTAATACTAAGATGATAACCATTTTCTCTTGTAAGAACACATTAATTTTGTTTGGTATAGCAGTCTGTAAAGATATCTTTTGCTATGGGAGATTTATATCTTTTATCTTTTCAGACAACTGAGAATTTCCAGCCATGTGCAGGGACTCAGATTCATAAGCCACATCTAGCATAGAAGCAACTCATTTGCAGACAATGAAGAGCTTTGAAATTTAGCTGTAGGGCTTCAAACCAAATTTCTCCAAAGACACAGGAGGTCTCAACTCCAAAATACCCAAAGGCTTCTATTTCATCAGGAATTTTAGAGGACTTTGCAGTAATGTATGCATGTGATGGGATTTAGAATGATAAACTTCAACATGCATTCACTAAATTATTGCAAAATCAATTAGAATTCATCTAGAAAAATTTGATCAGACACTGATTTTTGCAGTTGAAAAGGCAGAAGTACACCTTTTACTAACATGCAGCTGGGGATTGCTCACATGCGACTGCATAGTTTCAGATAGCTCATCTGGAGCCCATCTCCCCCATGTTAAACATTTTCATCAGAAACAAGAACTGAGAGATAACGACCTCTTGGGGGAAGGTTGATGACCTTGATTCTGCTCTCAGCAACTGTCTCAGAAATCATTTATCACATCTTGCAAAAATACAGGTATAAGACGCACCCTGAGAATCAAAATACCATTTAGCTGCTCCCCTGAAGAGCTCTTTCTCCCTGAAAGACCTGACAACAGACCATTTTTTCCCCTGAGCAAAGACACCAGCTAAAACTGTGATTCTTTCTCTGTCAGTGTAAAATTAGGGGAAGGAGGTGGAGAGAAAGGGGATCACATTTTAGTTTTATTCCACTGATGATGCTGCCTGTCACTAAAAGATGAAGGGCTAAAATCCCATCAGTCTGGATTTGCAGATCTGAGGATGAAGAATTAGTATTTTTCTGTTTTTGCAGAAAACTCCTTGATGTATGGCTCCATTATTGAATGTTAACAGCTGCAGTTTAAATTACAAATGAGGTTCTATTAGCATAACCCGCACTTGGTTTCTATTTTAAAATATGATTTTAGCCCAAATTGTGTCAGTTGAGAACCTGCATGTTTTCATTTGTTGCTACTGACAAAGAAGAGAAGCAATTTTGTATTTCACTACCACTAAATGTGAGCCCTAAAATAGCAAAAACATTAAACAATACTTTTAAGATACTACTGATATCTCCTTCAACAAAAGGGAGAAGAGGTAAGTGAATGGTCCTTAGCAATGACGTAAAAAAGAAGGCCTTAAACAGGCAGTAGTGCTAACGAGACAAACCCAAAGTGTCTTTTAAAGTTGTCTCTCCAAACCCATTTTCTAAATAAGATTATTTTAAAAGCCTGAATCATGGGATAGCTGTTTAATTAGCTTTGGTTTCCATCCTTCATGTTTTCATCAAAAAACACTACACAACAGATGGTTTCTGCTCTTATACTTTACAACTACAGTGTTTGTGCAACTACTGTCTTGCCCTTGAAAAGCTGTTTGTGTTTAATGTATTTCATACCGGTGGTTTTAACACATATAAATATTCTGGTTTTCTGACATACACATATGTCAGCATATCAGAACTCATGAAATTGTTACTCTAAATGGCCAGGTTCCATCTGCACTGTGTTTGCACAGTGTTATCTTCAGGAATATCTTCAGTGCTCCAAACTGTATAATATCAAGCGACGACAATATTCATTCCAGGTATCTGCAGTTAATTCTTTTCATATGAAGCAGTCAAAAACATCATCTTCATCACAGAGCACAGCTGAGCTCCGGGCACAATCCCCACACGGTTCAGGGAAAATACATAACTAAATGGCAGAATCCAGATAGATCCAGCAGCCCAAACCAGTTGCCACTGCAAGCAGCCAGACAATTTTGAATTATTTTGGATTTAGGATGCTTATGCTGGAATTAGTTTGCCTGTAACAAGCCAATCCATTTTCCTGTTCCTTAACATCTCTGTGTCAAAAATATCGACCAGGATATATATGTGTCTAAAGCTTCCCAATTTACCTGCGCACGGCGAAGGCACGGTAACCAACACACAGCAAACATGATACGGCATTTCTGCATTCAGCCCACCTAATGATTTCAGTAGTCTCAGCAGTACTCCACAGGGCGTTAGGGTGACACTGAATTCATTATTGTTTTCTACAAAGTGCTTTGAAATCCTCAGATGAAATCCACTGTATTGTTACTATTACTACATATGTCATGACTTATGCCCCAAAGGATCTCACCATGCTTTGTTAGCTGTATACAAGAATCCCTTCATTACCATTCAAATGCTTCTACCTCTGAAGCATAACACTGCAGCTGTTTACTAACAGACAGTAATCCTATAAAAACATTTACTGATCTTATATGAAGAATATTGTGTTCCATTACAAATGCATGTTTCATATAATTTCCAATTCCTGAACAGCTCAATGCCAATGAACTGCAGCTGCATGCAGGACACCAGAATCTGTAAAACTGCCATTTCAGTGGAAGGTAATCTGCTTAGGTGGCATCCTTATTCAGTCTATCACTCACCTTTCACTCCCTCACAGCAATGGAAGGATACCTCAAATCAAACTTATAGGACTCACAAAGTAGTAAACCAACAGCCAGAATGTGCATAACATCCAATTAATTGATGGTCTCAATAAAGTAATTCAGGAATCTGATGATCCAAAACCCACTGGAGATGAGAGCTTATACAAGATGAGGAAATAAAAACATGCTGGCAAAAGGTTTTCCTACCTCTTGCTGCTTTGTGACTTGAGACAAGATGCATAGTGTAGAGGCAGTTTTAGCAAAACCATCAATACATATTTATGTTTTCTAAGAATGCCTGCACCAATCAAAACATCTTTCCCTTTCTGCCTAATTGAAATTACAGGTTGCCTTTAAATTCTGAGTCAGATCAACAGCACAATGGCAACTTGATTCACCACCTACATGGAATGCGATTGATTCCGTGTGGAATTTCCCATTATTAAAAGCACTCCCTAGACACAGCCCTAAAACTGAGGAAGGTGGTATGTTATCAACCAATGTTAGGCAATGTAGCTGCCATTACTCAAATACAGATAGCAGCTTAAATTACTAAAAAAAAACCAAAAAACCAACACCTTAATACAAGTGGAAAATAATCTTTAATCATAATTTTGCTTTATAGAACACATTATCAATATTGGTTGACAGTAGAGCAAACTTTTTCACATTGGAAAACTCACCTAGTTAATTTGCTTTTAAAAATTAGCTAAAAGCACATTTCCATCTCTTCTGTTAGCAGCAGGTTTTTTTCACTCAGTCTTTGATTACAAGTTGTACTACAGCAACAATGCTATAATCTCATGATACATGCCTTTTACTGTCTTACTAGAAATTAAGTAACAATGTAATCAAAAGATCTGCATTTCACAACCTAGAGACAAAATATAGAAAGAAAAAAGCCAACATCTATCGCTACCTCATAGTTAATAGTAAAATGGCATTTGACACAGTCTCAAGCTGTGCCAGGGGAGGTTTAGACTCGAGGTGAGGAGAAAGTTCTTCACTGAGCGAGTTGTTCGTCATTGAAATGGGCTGCCCAGGGAGGTGGTGGAGTCACCGTCCCTGGAGGCGTTCAAGAGGAGATTGGACGTGACACTTGGCACCACGGTCTAGTCATGGGGTCTGTGTTGATAGGTTGGACTCGATGATCCTCGAGGTCTCTTCCAGCCTTAGTTATACTGTGATACTGTGATACTGTTTTAATGGTTACACGCAGTGGCTAAGCAGTATGGAATATGTCCTTTTTAATAGGATTCATTTGAATCACCATAACCACAAAGAAATAAATTTCAAAACAATTTTGTTTACAAACATGAAAACAGGAAGTATTTTTCAATGTCAGTGGTAATATCTCTGCGTCTTAAGTCTCATATTATGTCATATGAGATGGAATTTATCTGCCTTAACATTAATAGAAAATTTAGATGTCTGAATTTGTGCTGATCACCTTAGGCTTCTTTTATTGTCAGTGATAAGAAACAGGCACCTTCAAAGGATGAATCACCACACCTTAAAACAGACATAAAATGATGCTATGGGAATCCTCCTGTGTAAGCCTCCCTCTCTCATCACTGATTAAAGAAGTCTACGGTGACCAGCTCAGATTTACAGCACCTTGGGTTATTTTTTGATTTGATGGATAACATTCTTGACACCCATCTCAAAGAGTACTTGGGAAAACTAAGTGTATGATGCAGAAAAACAGAATTCTCAACAAGCATAAACTTCAAAATACACTGTCCCAGAAAAATGTTGCACCAAGTTTGATCTCCAAGCCAGGACAGACTCAATAATTTCTAGGGGCTTAAGAATATAGAGAGAATATTGCCAGAATATGCTGACAAAGTAATAAGCCTCTTCTGATTATGAGTAAGCAGCTATTTTCAAAAGCTTATAATTCAGTGCAATAAGAACAGACGTTCAGAGGCATGGCAAAAAGCACATCTTATAAACCAATCAAGATTTGTTTCCAAATTTCAAGTTTTTGCTCAAAAGCAAGCGAGTTCCTAGAGTCTTTTTTTTAGACCATTTTGTTTTCCATTTTCATAAATGATACACCCATCTCACAGAAGCTTTTGCAAAAACATTCAACCTATAGCACAACTGTGGACAGCAAGTGTCTGCCAAACTAAGAAAGTTGAAATTCAAGAAAGCTGACATTTGGAGAGTTCCTTTTTTTGTATTTCAAAACACAAGAAAGCCCCTGGATCACACATTCATAGAAGATGGAGGGCTAAATTGTGAAGTCTCATTCTACATTTGCCCAGTTTTTAAATGTTTACATTGGCATCCACTTGAATTGTGGACTGTCCTAGAATGGCCATTTGCAAGTATCTGACAACAGAGCCTCCAAGAATTTGTCCCTAGTTTTGCCTTCTCTCTTTTTTTTTTTCCCCCAAACACAAAATGATACTAAAAAATGTATCTTTATTTCCATGTATCAAATGAAAAAGATACTAATTTTAAACATCTAAAATCTCTATCATGTGACTATCCACATCATGTGAATTATGGAGGTAATTCATGGCTAAAAAATATTTTCACAGACTTCAATGTGATTTTCATAGTTATATTCACAAGTATTTAAATATAACTTAACACATTTCAGAAAGCCTGCAACTTCTGCCATCTCTCATCTTTAGCCAAAACTTAAGTAAAACCCTAAACTGAATAGCTAAGTACAGGAAAATAGGAAAAACTAAATAAAATTTAAAAATCACAAAATAAGATGGCAGATGCTTACCTATAAATATTCCTGAAATCATAGAACAGTTGAGGTTGGAATGGACCTCAGAAAATCAAGTCGAAAGCCCTGCTCAAGCAGGGTCAGATGCAGCAGGCTGCTTCTCACTGTGTCCTATTGGGTTTTGGAGTACCTCCATGGGTTGAAACTTTACAGCCTCACTGGACAGTCTGCTTCAGTGTTTGATCATCCACAAGTTTTTTAATTTGTTTAAATGGAATTTTCCATATTCAATTTGTACCTGCAGGCTATCATCCTGTCAGTGGGCACCAATGAGAAAAGACTGGATCTGTCTTCTTAACACTCTTCCATTAGGTATTTAATGTGAGAATTTTATGTGATTCAATATTCAACCATTCAGGAGAGGCAAGGATCTTGTGCTTAAATTAGCCAAACTGCTAATCATATGGTATCACCCAGCCCATGCATCATGCTTGGTGCCATACAAAATATGCCTAGCATTTTTAAGATTCTGAAATTATGTATGTATGTATGTATGTGGGAATTATACAGTATCATGTCTACACTAAAATTCAGACACCATCTTATTGCTAGCCAGTTATGACCATTTCCTGCTTTTGGAGATCTGAATTTTAAGTTACAAAGGATATAAAAGACCCTGAAAAACCACAGCGTGAAATGCACAACAAAACAGTGATTTCCCATTAGATAATGAGTAAGGGTGCCTCACTCAAGTTTTTCCAGCCTTAGAAATGGCAGAACACTAAAAATATCTTCAAGGTCTGAGAGTATCGTTCACCATGCAATTTAAGCTGCAGAAACTAGCACAGCTGCCAAAAGAAGCTATTATGTACTCCCCCATGCTTTTGGCTGCTACTTCCCATCCCCATCACCTTTTGTACCAGTCACAGACCTTGGACAGCCATGTGAGAGAAGGTTGGGATAAACCCAGTTGAAAACAAAACCATACAAATAACCAGTTATTTTCAGCCAGATCCATCCTCCAAATTTATGAGCAGCTACAAATGCTGAGGGAAAACAACAATAAAAGGAGGAGAAAAGAAGCTGGCAGTGCTTCTTATGCAGACATGCCAAGTTGAAGTGTTCACTGAACACTTAGGCTAAAGCTAAGTGGTCAGTGGAGAGAAGCAAGCTACTCAAAGAATAATACTGAATTCCTTAGGCACTAATTTTAGGATGAGTTGGATGGGCCTCTAGAGATCTCTCCAGCTTCTCTCCTGAGGGCAAGCAGAATCTGTGACGATTAATTGAGATTTAGATGCTTAATTTCTAAGCATCTAAATTAACTCAGATCTAGATGAGTAGAAAATGGTAGAAAAACAGGTTTGTGACTCTTGCATCACTTAACTTCCAAGAGCAATTGCCATTTGGAAAACTGTAGTATAGCTTACCACCACACAAACATAGGAAGAGTACATAGTTTCTGTATGCTCCACAAATTTCTTTCTAAATCACATTTTACAGCAATAAGCAATACATTTCAATGACATGGTACTGTATTCCTCCCACAGAGCATATAAATCCACAGTAGAAACAGCCACAGCCATAGTTCAGTTATAAATCACTTACATTTCTTCAGAGTCACTTAGTCACCTTGCTGTGCTGTTGGAGGGGATGGTCTGCCTTTTTGCCCAATCTGGTCCTCCTTCCAGAAGTGTGCGTCACCAATACGGCAGATAAGGACAAATGGTCCTTAACTTTCACTTGAAACTATCTAAGGGTAAGAAGAGAAAGGAATATAGTAAGAGCAAGCATCCATTACTGTGTTTTTAGCAAGGTACTACAACCACCACTTCTAAACACACCTGAAGGCCATTATTACACACATATAATGGATAGCTTCAAAGAAATTCCACACATTGTGCCTATTTCTTACTTTGTAAAGTAGTAACTTTAAGTTGTCACCCATTCCACTCCTGAGACTCATAATAACAGGACTATGTACTTTGTAAAGCATAACTGTATAAATTGTATGATGATTTTCTATTATTTATTTTGCACCATCAAGAAATTTTGAATATGTTGGCAGGGTTCAAGCAGGCAATCACAATTTGCTGAACACAGGAATACTGGAAATTGATTAGACTTTCCATCACTGACAAACATTCGAATTTTGATCTTCTGTTCAACAAACAGCTCTCTATTTCACCACATCTTGCAGCTCAGAAAGTGAGACTTGGGGTTTATGGATGGCTCCATGAAAACATGAAACTCAGCACTTCACCAAGGTCAAAATCATAAACTAAATGTTAAAAACTAGGAAAAGAATAAGGAACAACACTAACATGTAATTTGCCAGTGCATTAATCGTCATCTTGAAAAGTATGCTCCAATTTGGTGTCCAGCACAGAGCACAACTAACTGCAATTGTTAAGAGAAGAAAATAGACCTGATCAAGGGCCTAGGATGGTTTCCATATGAGGAACAATTCAGTACACTCTAACTATCCAGACAGGAAAAGAGTGAGGGCATGACAGAAGACCACAAAAGCCTGAAAAAGATGGGGAGGTTGCACAGATATCATCTGATCTCTATCCCTTGAACTTAGGAGCTGCCTAATAAAGCTCTTGTTTCTTCTGCACAAAACGAGTGACAGAACTATAGTCAACTTCCCAAGGATGTTGTTGATGCAAGGAGTTTTCATGAGTCAAGAGGCAGAGTGAGATACTCTTGAAATACACCCCTTCCAAGAGACGGATGGCGGCATAAGTGAACCATTCGTCTGAACCAGGATGATCAGTCCTCTCTCCTTGTATACTGATTTACGCTAGCACTAATTCATATTCTTAGATCCATTTTACACTTATATTCACTACAAAAAAAATTATGTGCCAGGGAGTCTAGTCTTACTTGCACCTGAGCACAGGCTAGGTACTTTTGAATTGCAAGGTGAAGTCCCATGGTTCTCTCTACACACTGAATAAATCTGATTGACTTCTACAAACTAGCATCACAACAGAAAGGAGAAAAAAAAAAATTAAAAATGAGGTAGCAAAGTTTTACTGCAAAGCAGTAGTAGCCTTCCTCTCCCCAGTCCACAGTCCCAAAGCTGTCAGAGCAGACAGCTACAAAGCAAGGTTCTGCTTCTTAAACTGTTTGACGGTCTCCTGTGTTTGAGTCTGTAACTTCATCCATATGTTCTCACTCAGTTCAACACTTACATAAATGAAGGTCAGCATCTCCATGTCCCAAGTTTCATCTCAAAGCAAACCTTAAAAATCACATACTCTGTATTCCAGTATTTTCCCTTTTGCTTTAATCTCTAGGATACAGCAGTGTTTCTGATTTATTTTGGGTAAGTGCAGATCAATTAAAATTCCTTCAGGGAAGCCTTCTGAACCAGCAGAAAGTGAATGACTGTCATCAGGAACAAACACTTTTTGCTGTCATGGGCTGGCATGTCACTTTTGAGCAAAACCTAAGTTAATTAATTCTATCTATACCTACCAGGTGTACCAAAGGAATATAAGCAGTCCTTTCTGCTCTCTTGCTAGATACAAATCACTCTGTGAACTGAGTATCCCTGTATGAAGACTTATGCATGGGCATATTATACAAATCAGCAGCCTGTATTAGACAAAAATAACTTTGTTCAGACATCAGTATACAACCAAACTCGCTTCTGCAAAATGCATGAATACCCTAACATTTCGCTCCAAAATCAGAAAGTTTCTACTACATCTACACACAGACCAATTTATTAACATTCTTTTTAGACCCTACAGTGAGGAATTTGAACTACTGATACTTTTTCTGGTCAGCTTGATATATCGGATCGAAGTTTGTTTACTCTTCTGTCTAGTTCCCCTCATCACTTCTATACTCTGGCAAAAGAAGTAGCTGCTATGGTGTTCACTGCTCTGTTGCTTCTGCAGCTCAAATGGCTACACTGAGGATGAAAGAAAATTCACTGTACAGCATGCTAATGATCAAAGACATGTACTGCTGGCCCATAGCAACATTTTAGGCTACCTCTCTCTTCTACCATTTGCCCAATGTCTCTGTTTAGAATGTAAAATCTTAAGGGTAGGAAAATAACCCATCCAGCTCAAAAGGAATCCAAGCTCTGTTTGATATCTTGCATGTCACCATGATATTAACTATAAATAAGTGCAAGCTATAGCAAACAAGAACCAAATGTCTTAGAATTGATATATGAGCAACGGTAAGCATCTCATAAAATTTAGAGAACTTCACTCCAGGTATTTGAGAGCAGGTAAAATATGATTACAGCATAAACCCATTAAAAACAATTTGGTAGAGGTGTTAAGAACAATTAAGAATTATCATCGTCTCCATTTTTACATTGAGAAAGAACAGCATGACAGCAGTTATTAGAATATGGCTATCTACTGGTTGCCTAAGAAGAGCCACAGTTCTCACTCCTCCCATACATGGCTTTCAGTTACAATTAAGTTTACAAAACCTTCCCATGAATATGAACCTGGCTCTCACACAAGTGCACATAAAGGGGAGAAAATTGATATGTAATTACCTCTGTTGCAAGTGCTGAGAATCAAGTTCCCGAAAAAATTGTGTAAACTAAGAATGCTTTCTTTTCAACCACTTGTAATATAATCTCATCTGAAGGTTAAACAAGCATTCATGCCTGCTTTAAAAATTTATTCCATATATTCCCTAATTCAATTACGCTCTGGTGGAAATCCACTTATATCAAAGATGTATGAAGAAATTTTTACATGAAGAGTTTCCTAGTTTACGTTTTTCATTTCCAAAACAGCATGGTGATACTAACAACCTGCAAGATTAAACACACAAACATATTCCAGAGTACACAGATATTAATCTGAGGTATTAAAAGATATGTTTGTGTGCAAGCTCATGCCATTTCCTAAGCTACTGAAGGCACAAAGTAAAAACTGTACACAGTGATGTGAGATCTTATTAGTATTACTGTTATGGGACATTTTCAGCCAATCATAAAGCCACAGCTGCATTACAAAGCCATCCCAAATGAGTATTGGTTAAATACTTTATCTCATGATGGTTGTGTTTAGAGTACACTACAGAAAAACGCGTTAGAGGAAAAAGTATTTGAGGATTATACAAGCAAGTTTCTCTATTGTTTTAGGATTATGCATTTTATTTACAAACAATCCAGCAGCTTGAGTCCTTGACTAAATAGGCTATAACATTCCAGGTTTGTACATAAGCGTCCCATTAAATTTACTTTCAATACCTATAGCCCACTAGGCGAAATGAAGCAAAAGAGCAGTGCAGGATTTGGCCTGAAATCATACCACATAAACAATCAAGGACTGGATCGGAGTTTAAGACTTAATAATATTTACTCTCTTATGCAAATGTAGTATTACAATCATGTGTCTTTAGCATCATGTTTACCTAAAAGCCTTTACCCAAAAATCTTATCTCACAAAAACATAAACTCAGAAAAACAATCAGTGCTTTGCTAGTAAATGCTGAAACCTCTGTTAAAAAAAAAGGTGCATTAAGATACAGTTACAAAAGACACAAATATATATCTGTGCAAATGTCCCTTCTAGCCGGCATCTGGTATCACTGTCCTAATCTGGAAACAATGAGTAAACAAGAGATCAATCCTGATGTAAATAATTAGAAAAGTAAAGGTGTGATACTGCAAACTGGATGAAGCTGTTTGATTTGTCTGTAATTTAAGAAAGTTTATTATGTTATGATACACCCCCCAATATTTAGAAAACATCAGTTAGCACCATTTCCCTTCTATCATGCAATGAAAAAAAAAAGACAAAAATGCCTATCTACAAGCAAAATGGTCTTTCAACTACTAGAGCCACTAAAGCCATCATGACATTAAGACAATCAGTAACCTTCCCTACAACTTCAGGAAAACCCCCTGCAGAATCTGAAAACACCTTCCAGAATTTGTAGTATTTTAAAATCTAGACCTCTCATCATTTGTACACCAAACTTCAATTAATTTCTCTAAGAGTTAGTCTTGCAGATTTATTTAGTATTTATTTAAAATACATTGACCAGAAATACAACCTTAAACTGAGTTCTAAGAGGATAAACTGGCATGAAAACAAAGTTAAGACCTGTGTCTGAATAGTTTCTTGCGCAGCTAAGTGTCTACCATCACAAAGTAAATGCTACATATGAGGTAGATGATAGAAGACCCAGGCTAACCAGCTCTATCAGGCAATCTGTCAACAATGATATAATGTTGGATTTGAAACAATCAGATGGAACAGCTGGTAAACTGTTGTTAAACCAACATCCAAGCTTAGTGAGGTTCAACACATAGTGATAAACTTGCACAGTACTTCTTGTGGCAAATATGTCTGTGAATATTTTTCTCAATCAATCCCCAGTGGGAAGAACACCACCTCTTTTCTCCAATATTCCTTCCAGCTCTATCTGCCCTTGTCTTTCCAGTCTTAGGCTGCCATTCAACACAGGGAGACACAGAGGGAACTGGAGAGATGAATGCTGAGCAGTTCAGTGTGATTCCAGACATGCATCACATATTATTCAGTCAGCCAGGGCTCTGCAATCGACATCAGCACTGACCATAGCAGGAATTCAAGTTTTATTTTTCAATCCATCTCATTTCTAGATGGTTTTGATCCCCATTACCTGAGAGAAGATCATGCATTAGCACACAGTACTGTTAGAGTTCTGCAGCAGTCCTAGACTGAGTGTGATGAAGGTTTCTGTAGAGGGGAAATTCCATAAAACTCAATTCAGCATTTCTTTCCTCTATTTCTCATTTTTATCTTTGTCTCCTATTCTCCCTTCTACTTGAAAATGCTTCCCTTTCTGCAGCCCTGTGAGGAACACAGCACATAGATGGAGCCAGCAGGGACAGAACAAGAGGCAAGCATTCAGTGACAGCCAGGATGGCTCCTTGTCACCTTAGGCAATGCCAGGACAGAGGAAGGGCTTAGACAGGATGGGGCAAGGGTAAGTGATTCTGAAGCCAAAGGTACAAGGGCATGAGGTCTGAAAAACAGATAATACTCTGGAGACTGTGGTAGGTCAGACAGTAGGAGCATATGTTTTATCTGAGGGGATGATTTAAATAGTCATATAAAAGAAGAAAAATCTAAACACATAAATCTAAAAACATAAACATCACTGTGTCTGAAGTGACTTGCTCTTGTGGATCTACCTGTTTGCTCCTGGGTGCTGTAAGCAGGATGGCATCCTTTGGACATCCTCAACTGCAAAATTTTCCTTCTGAACTTTGGCAGATTGGGTTGTAATTAAGCTTTCATACACACTGTAGAGTGCTCGAGAAGAGTTTGATTTGTTGTCACCACACTGGTATATATTATTTTATAAAGCACTGCAAGTCACCATTTGAATAATTGCTATTTGTATTGTTTACTTCATTTCACACATGTGGAGCACACAGTGGTCTGCAGGCTAAAGGCAAAATTTCCAGAGAGGATGCAGCCACACAATGATTTAAAGAACTGGAGCTGAAGCAGCCCCAACTTCCCTCACCTTTATCCACAGCTTCAGCTGCAAACTCCCATTCCTTCCTTTTGCTAACTTGAATGTAGCGCAGTTTCAAGGTGAGACAAACCAGAGAGTTCAATTACTTGCAAATAGTCCTGCAAAACACGTGACCAACTTTTGACCAAAATGGGGACAACCCTGCCAGGGCAAGAGAGGAATGGGGGCATGTGGCCTGGGTAAAGGTGGGACCACACTATTGTGATGTGACTTGATTTGCACTGCTGAGGAAGCTTACCCTGTGCAGGGATGCAGACTGCTGCAGCACCAGCCCTCCCTTCTCAGCACCGGCCACTGAGCTGTGCCAAGGCAACTGTGCATGAAGCTACATGGTCAACTGTGCTGCTGGCCAATCTGACTAGGTTAAAAGCATGGTTTCAAATAAAAGCTGGTTTCAACCCTATGCAGTCCACTTTGCCAAATCCCTGTGTGATCATCTTCAGAGATACAGGAATGAGGAGAAGGAACCAAAAGATGCTTACGCCAGTACCACTACTAAAGGAATATTTACCACCCCATGATGTGATTAGCTTGCAGACTCCAGCAGCCAAAGGCTATCTGATATCACTGCAGCCTACCAAGTGCTATCATCATCAGCTGCCTTCCCCTCCACTCCTCTCCAGCCTAAGATGTACTACAAAGAAGTGTAAAGACCCACACTAGAAATGAGACAGAAATGCGGTCCTTGGTGCACAGGTGTAGGCTCAACAAGGACAGGCTGCAGAAGGGCAGCAAGAACTATAGCATTAAAGGGCAGCAGCTGCTGGTTTTGATTTACATGTGTTAAGAGAACTGAGCCCCATTATTAGAGTGCAAGTATGGCATGCTTTGCCGTATTACTGTTATATCTGTACATAGTTATGCACACACTTGTGACTGATTCTCTAAACAGCCCATTGTTAGTGTTTGTATTGTAATGTGAAAACCCAAGTTAAAGGGTGGAGTCTGGCCTTAAGATTAAATATTAATTTTTTTTCATTCTGAAAGAGGACCCTAAATTCCATTTTTTATCACCTTTCATTTTAATCATACTTGATTTGTCCAACATATTTATCACATTTTTTTCTATACAACATGGTTGTACTTTAGCAAGTACAAAGTACATAACTTATATACACATTGTCCACATCATTTAGAATGCACATAAAACTAACTGTGGTCCAGCATTCTATTAAGCTATTGTCTACCTCTTAATAGTCTTAACAGATACAGGAGGGTAATCATTAAATGAAAACTTAATTTATCAGTTTCTAAAAAGAGTAATAAAGTATGTAATGACTGCATTCACAGTTCAAGAAATTGTGTTTCAATAATTTCAGATTTGCTTATGTATTCAATTTCCCCACAATAAAAAAAAAAAAACCAACCACACATATAAAAAACACTTAGAGAAAACAAGAGAAAATACCTTATCTTCATTTCTTTTGCCATTCCAGTTGGAGACAGTATTTCCTAAACATAGCCTATTCACTGCTGGATATGTAATTACCTCCAGTTCATAGTCTAGACATTAATGCTTTCGTAGTATTTAAGACTCCTTGTAACATGCTTGCTGCTTTAAGTAAGCAAGGCTAAATCTTGACCAGATAAATTAGCAAAGAATGCAATAAAAGCTGCAATAAAAGAACTTTATCCTCCAAACCTTCAAGTTGCTGCTAAATGAGATTTCTTTGAAATGCAGATCAGTTGAACTAGATTAGTGAATTTTAGCTCCTGTCAACATCATAACAAAATACAAATACAATTGTTCACTGGCCTTATCTCCATGCTTCCATCTGCTGCCTTGTTATTTACTTTCCTTGATTTACTATGCAGATCTAAATAAGACACATCAAGGAGGGCTTACAACACAATGGCTTCTTAAGCTTTACATCAAGGTATTTGAAACTGAAGCCCTGAAAGGGCTGCCATCAAAGACATATCTCTAATGAACTTCCATATCAGAGGAGGTTTGGTATTTAATACTGCTGTGAAAAGAAAGAGCTACAAATCAGAATGGCCTATGAAGAAAAATGTCTGCAAATCTTGATGAGATTAGCACCTACCAGAATTAATATCCCAATAAAAATGATATCTGGTTCCTTGAAGAGTTAAACTTACAACCTTTGCAAAAATAATGTCTGGTGTCAGAATTAGAAAACTCGGCTGACAAGGTCGAAAGGGCAGGGTGATAGTATTTTCTGTCCACAAAATGTTTAGAAAGGCATTTTTGCTGGTGGCTTGATTAAAATTCTGTTAACAAACTAGCCTTGAAATCAAATAATTAACACAGTGGAAAGCACTACTGTGTACTTTCCACAGGAGCGGAATTTTACAGTATCTTTTAAAAAATTGGCAACAACTTCATGGCAAAACAACATAATCTAAAATGACAGCACACAACATTTTTTCATCAATTTTACTATTTCCCTTTCTCCCCCACAGCAATCTATGGCAGTACAGGATAAAATTTTCTGTCAGCTTGCTCAAAAAAACTAATCTTTAAGTGCCATTTCTGTTACATGCCACAGCCCTACTTGCAAAGCGCAATAAATGAAGTAGATTCCTCCTCGTGAGTTAAACTTTCTATATATCTGATAGATTAAACAAATATAAACAGCTTAAAAGTTTCCACAACCCATGCGTAACCTTGTGCAACAAATCATCAGCTCTCACAGCATGTTGCTGTTTGATAGGATTTTTTTTTTGCTAGGCACCAAAGTACATAAACAAATGATACTTTTCTTTCTTAAGAAAGCATTTCAATCATTTATGTTCTTCTATAGCAAGGGAAGATCCCACAAGCATGTTCCGTACCGTGGATCAATCAGCTCCAAACCGAAGTAGACATGTTGTATGCTCCAGTGCCCGGAAATCATGCTGCAGGCTTACCAGATGATGAAAACGGAGGTATGCAGTGTAGGGGAGCCCCACATGGCACCCGTTAGCTTCTGGGCATGTCAAACTTCAGAACTACCCTACAGTCAGTGACAGCAAACACCTTCCATTTTCTTCTTGCCCTCAAACATATACTTGTCTTTCTACCCTCCTTCCAAATTACAGGCAGTCTTCCAGAAACAAAGCCCCCAAACAGAAGCAGCATCCCATGGCTATACTGCAGAAACCACAGTTGTCTTTTTGCTAGATTTCATTTCGTACAGGCTATGTTCCAGGCTTACTTATGGCCACAAGAGACCACTACCTTTCCTTGTTTAATGAAATGACAAAACAGCAGATTTGCATATGTAGAAGCAGGTGCTGTAACAGGTTTGACTACTCTTGACCTAAAGCATGTAAAAAAGATTTATCAGCAACAGCTGTCCCTAAGGTATTGGGGCTCTCACGGACAGTCAAAACTTTACCATCTGCACCACCGTGTGTTAAAAATGACAATCTGAATTAAAAGCTGGTCAAAAAATCTCATATAACTAATGCCTTCCATATCCCCATCCATATGTTGAATTCCCAAGATATATAACACTTGGATTACCTATTGCAAATACCAGTCTTTAAATCTAAATAAAGTAAGACAATCTAGGAAGATGCAAAACCAAGTCCGTAGAGTCACTACTTACTCTCGAAACAAGCATTTAAATAACACTTTGAAATGTTTCAACAATTTCACATGTTATAAACATCTGTTCTTTTAAAAGAATAGTGTATCTCTTTTCAGAATTTAAAAGAAAAAAAGGCTATAAACATTTGTCAGCCTAATTTGAGGATTTATAGTGCTTAAAGCACTGGTTAGCTTGTGGATTATTAACCAACATAATTTTGTTTAGCTTAACTTCCCTGAAACCTTTCTTGAATGCCTTGACATTACTGACATCAAAACATTTCAGAGCATCTCTGTTTTCTATACAATGAAGGCATCGCATGGAAGTGAGGTTAGCAGTTTAGGTTCTAATTTTTCCACATGAAAAGGAACTGTGTTTTTTCCCCTGGACCAGAGGAAGGAAGCTGAGAGTCTGAATATGACCCTTTGGTGAACACAGTGACTTGTTCTGGAGCTATGCTAGCAGAAGGTAGCACCATATGCCCCGAGCCCCAACTTGGATGCTCTTTCTACAGTCTAATGTGCTTGTCAAAAGATGTTAAAATCACAGTTTTACTTTCTCTGGACACACTTACTATTGCACAAGGTAAAAATGAAAGGATAATACCATTTATTATGAGCTGAATAGCCTAGTATCCAAAACATACTTCCACCAGTTCAATCTGCAAGTTCTTATTTATTTTTTTTTAATGGGTAACATATTTTGACGTGTTGAACATTACAGCAAACTTGTGCCTGGTATCAATCACAGCTCTTCTAACTCTTATTGATCACAAACTAACTACATGCTGAATTTCAGGCTTAATCATTTACCTTTTCATACTTGTGTGGAAAAATACACCTCGTTACCTTAAAATGACTCAACATCACCAATTTCTGCTCCACTAAATTTCACTGAACTTTTTAATTTATTTTAAGAAACATTCAAATATTCAGAACACCAAAAATCTTTAGCAGGAAAATTACTAAAATAAAAAACAATAATCCATGGAGCTCATGAAAGAAGACATTCTAAAATAACAGAAAACGCGCCTCACCAACATTTCCAATGGTAATTTAAAATGTGGTGGCACATGTAAATTAATTCACTTTGTGGTTTGTTCTTTAGTTTTTAGAAGAAAGACAAGTATTTTATTTTAAGTATAGATATGCATGCATATATTTGCAGGCAGTGCTGAAAGACATGAAGTATTTTTCTCTCAAGTAAATATTAAAGCTATCTCGCAGAATCTTCTAAAATTCAAGTGATATTTTAGTTGCAGTTCTGTAAATACAAAATAACAATGAAGACTTGAAAAAAAGAGAAATACAATTTATTTACTTGCTATGTTGTAAGCGGCTGTTGAGCGCTACAGTGATTCCCTCGAGAGCATAAATATTTAGACAAACTTTAAAATGTGTATTATAGACTTGACAGAATGTATTTACATGACAACTCAGAGCTTAAGCAATCTGATCAGAAATATTTCCCCCATAAAACAAAGTCAAGTTAGGGGAAGGAAAAAAAAAAAAAGAAAGAAAAGGTGGCAGCTCATCCATGTAAAGAGGCTTGAGATTAAAAACAGAACCATTTAGAAACAGATTAGCCATTTAAGTGTTTGCCTCAAAATTGTGATAACCTTCATCCTACTTCTCAATTCACTGGATCCTATGTATGAGTTTATGAAAATCAAAGATGAGCAGCATACAGCATTAACTCTGTGTCTTCTTTTACTAAGCCATTTAATTGCTTGCTGGTTATCTGCTGCCCTCTGCTCTGGCAGGCACCCTGGCCTGGGCAGGCACGGCTGCCTTGGTGGCATGGGGATGCCTGTGCCATCCAGCCACCACAGGGATAGTCAGAGGCTGAGAAAGGAAATCACCTTTCTTCTGCCTGGCAGAACGATGGAAGCTGGTCTCCATACAAAACTGCCAAGGCTATGTTGAAGACTGACAGAGATGGGGGAAAAAAAAAATGGAAATAAGCCTTACATACCTTGTTGTCACTTAAGGACTAGTGTGGACTCATCAACCTGAAACCCAGCAGCACTCTCCCCAGCACACTCACTGTGGGAGCTGAGGGCTCATCCCTCTGTCGCCCACTGCTTTTTATCTCGCAGATGTTTAAACAAACTATACATTGTGGGATCAGATGCCGTGTCTTAAAGCCTGTCTTACAAAAGCAGTAACAAGTACATTCATCAAGCCAAATTTTAGAACACCACTATGACTCTCAGGAGTTCTCCCTCTTTCAAGAGACCATAAAGAGCAGGAGACTCAGGACCTCAAATGTGGCTGAAACAAACTGCCAACACATGAGAAAAGCACATATAGAAAAATACAATAAATTTTCAAAATGGAAACAAGCTTTGGGAAGAAGGCAGAGTTGGCTCAATGCAGCCATCAGACACTTCAACACAAACTGCTGCCACCAAGCAGCAACTTACAAGAAAAGAAGTGTGAAAGGTTTATAAGAACACATGTATAGAAAAGCTACCATGTGAGCAACTTGAAGGACCATTTACATTCTCATCAGGGGAAAATCAGTATCTGAGGGAAACTATTTACATTAAAAGTATATAGAAATCAGAGATAGAAGTGCTTAACAAGGAGTAGACCCAGAGCCCAACAGTAAACTGGAAAAGCTTGCTTAAAGAAATAATATTTGGAGAATCCTTTTGCACTGTTATGCAACACTAAAATCAGACTCATCCTACCTAACTTTAAACATGTAATAAGATGTAATTAGTATCTAACACAGAGCTCACAGCAGAGCCTGTGGCTCTCCCCCGTTCCATTTAAGAGCACCAGTCCAGTATCCCATTTCTGAATGGATGAACACAGCCACTGTTAGGATGAATCACAAGAGGGAGCAGACCGCAAGACCTCTTTTTCTTTCTTTTAAAGAGAGAAGGAATTGTTGAATAATCTTTGAAACACAATGCAATCTCAGTTAAACCCAAAATGTCAGCTTCAAATTGTAGGTCAAGTTTACACTGAGCATGTCATAAAGCCTAATAAATTACACAGTTACAAAGATTTCATTTTTTTCTGTTTTGGACTCAGTGACTATTAAGTTGAATTCTGTGTACTTAGGGGTATTTCTCAAGTTAGCTATTTCTCCTACAGAACAAATCTTAGCTATAATTTTCACTGTCTGAATAACTCAAAACTAAGCAACTGGTGAAAAAATTATGGGAATACTTTTTAAGCCCCCCCATAAAAAACAACAAAAAAGCAACCGAACAAAAGTACCTATGGACACCACGTATTTGTAGACTATAAAAAATACTTGTCAAAGAAACTATTTCTTATTCTACTCTCCTTTCAAATTATCAAGCAACCATTTAGACTTAATATTGAAAACTGTTGCCCTTTGTAAAAAGACACATGCCTCTCAATGAGCACGCAATAGTTTCTTCACACAGACTTGTTTACTTAACATATTAAGCAGCATACAGAGGTAATCTTTATGCTTGCAGAATACAAAACCTAGATTATTCATATTTTTTCATTAAAACAAGGTGCAAATTAGTAAATTTTCATGTATTAATCTCCCTCCTAAAGTCTATTTCCTTTTTGTTTACATACAGTAATTCTCTTTTAAATTTTGAAAGTGAGAATCTTACAAAGTTGAAAAATACAATTAGAAAAACGTTCTTTATTTGCAATTAGATTCCAAGGTTGTAGAATACTGTATCTGTCCCAATTTTACAGAACTGCTTAAGGCATCTGCCAACTAAGTTTCAAGAGGATTAGCTGTAATGAAAATGCAACATATGTAAATACAACCATGTATTTAAATGTCAAATACTACAAACACAATAGGAAAATTACAAATTCAAAGTTATCTTTCCAAACACAGAATTATACCAACTCCTTCCATGAAAGATAAAACTTGAAAACAGCATTTTTATACTGTACAAAACACAAAGTGTGGCAATATGTTAACTTAGTGTTCTTAATTATCTCATTATTGCACTGAAGGTTTGTTTGGGGTTTTTTTGTGAACACACAATATACTCTACCTTTAACATCAATTCCAAGTATTTTAAATACACCTTGCAGATTCAGAAGAACCTGGTTCCTCACACTAAAGCTAGCAAAAATAGGGTACAGTATGAACTGTAAAAAGCATCATTTTCCTTTCTGTAGGTTGGTTTTCTTGTTTACTTGACATGATGTATAATACTAACACAATTACAAAATAAAACCATGCAGTTAAAACTCCTCTGACTTCAGACACGTTTTTCTCATCTCCGGATGTGGTACTACCTTGCTGTGAACTATTCAGTTTCCACTACTTACAGACAGACGGTTTCATACTGCTCAACAGAGATTAATGCTGTCTATCTAAATAGGGCTTACAGTGGAATCAGCATATTATATTAACTCAGAACCATAAATCCTATTCTTATATGCTCTCAAAGACCAATACTCCTAGGGTCAGTTAAATTTACAACAACATGGCACAACAAGCTTCAAAGCACATATCTGCTCCTTTCCAATAACCCCCAGAGCAATTGTGGTATCTATTCCAAGTTTAAAAAACAATGCCCCATCCTTGATGCTACACAAGTTTTCCAAACATATTTTTAGCTCACTACAATGTTATATGGCATCCCAATACACTTTATAATGCCTCACAAAACAAGTTTCCTTTGTATTTCAAGAATTATTCCTCCTTTGCGTGCTAAGCATGGTATTTGTAGGTGAGCAGATCTTAACAGCCACTCTTCTGTGACTGAGACAGTGAACATCTGTGAAGGAAAAATCTCCACATTTTTCAGCATTCAAGCAATATTCCTTTATATTTTGTTGCATGTCAGTACATGGAAGTGTTCTTACTGGCACCAACAAAATTACTCTTGCTTGCACTTCTCTCTGCTATTCTCTGAACTCACAGAGGAGCACAATTGTACTGTTGCATGCGTACTGTTAAGGACTGCCTGTGAGGTGAGGCCAGAGGTGACAAAGCCAAGGAAGTAGTAGTCTACAGTAACACAAAAATTTGTCAACTTCATTCAAACTCTACAAACCAGGTGATCATTTTAAATAAGTGGTTGGTGTATACTTACATGTACCTTTATTTTGCTCTTTCTGAATAAACAAACTAACCACCACAGGTGTCTCCCAAACAAAATTTGGACTACAGCAGCAATGATGCAGTTATCTAGATAAGCACTGATTTTCCACAGAGGTGCACTAAACATCATTTAGCCTCAAGCAATCCTCAGAAATACAAATCACATCCTTGTGCCTCCTCAGGGGAAGAACCAGCCTTGGCATCTCTCTCTGAATCATTCAGTGACACTAAACTCTGTAGGGCAGTCAAATAGTCTCCAGAAGTCAAGAAAAAGAGAAGCCCTGCACAATATTTTGCTGAACTTGGAGAAACTAAAAGAAATTGCATACTTAATTCCATTGATTGTTCTGAGTTTGTTTTTCCCCTTTCTATACCCTTTAGTAAGAGTCCTACATCAAAATCAGACATCAGGAAGATGGTTTTACCTCCATTGTCAAGGCAAGCCCTGCACACTGAGGAGAAACCTTGGGTCTTTTCTAAGAATGAATCACAAAGGTATAATAAATCCATACATCAATAATATTATTTTTGTGATATTAAATATCCTAATTAAATAAGCCAACAGCTATTTAAAGATCCCTTCCTTATGCTAAAAATAGCCTTATTTATAAACAAATTTTAAATAACATCTTTTCAAACTGCAAACCATTTACCAATTACTGTTTTATCTTATTTTTATTGTAACACAACACCAGTCAGGGGAGTGTCACTCTTAAATGAATACTTTCACAATTCAATATAACCACTGCAATGAAGATAAAAAAAAGTGAATGTTGAAGCAACCTGATCACCTCAGATCAAAACTGCGGTCTCGGGAGGTGGTGGAGTCGCCATCACTGGAGGTGTTCAGGAGGAGACTTGACAGGGTGCTTGGTCACATGGTTTAGTTGGCTGGGTGGTGTTGGATGTTAGGTTGGACACGATGATCTTGAAGGTCTCTTCCAACCTGGTCCTATTCTATTCTATTCTATTCTATTCTATTCTATTCTATTCTATTCTATTCTATTCTATTCTATTCTATTCTATTCTATTCTATTTCAAAATCTACTTAATTTGATATTTTGTAACAAAAATGACATTACTTTTTGTAGTCTCTTTTTGCAGTTTTTCCTTTGTGGAAAGAGACAGAAGTAAACATTTTGATCAACCTAATTTTCTTTTAAAAAAACCAAAACTCCTGCTGTTCTTTTTAGAAAAATACCCCAGCGTTTAAAGACAAAATAAGTGCATGTGTGTGACTTGTTTACATCAGATTGAAATAAAATCCCTCCTCAATGTAGAAAGCAAAAAGTTTTCTTTTGGTAGCTTATGAAAAATATTTAAGGAAATGCTTAAAACACTTAGCAAGTCTTTTGACAACTTAGCAAGCTCATCAGTGAAGCTGCTCAGACACCATGATGAGGTGCATCTTCCCTAGACTTCTGAAAAAGAAGCAGAAACTCAACACAAGCATGCAATTTTAGTGCATAGAGAAGCCACATGGTGCAATTATACTGCAAGCAATAAGGTAGGTTTTGCAGTATCATATGGTGTACCATCAGCAGGCAGCCAGTACCAGAACAAGAGGAGACAGTCTCAGGCTGCACCAGGGGAGGTTTAGGTTGGATGTTAGGAAGAAGTTCTACACAGAGAGAGTGATTGTCCATTGGAATGGGCTGCCTGGGGAGGTGGTGGAGGTCATTGGAGGTTTTCAGGAGGAGACTTGATGGGGTGCTTGGTGCCATGGGTTAGCTGTTTAGGTGGGTTGGATTGGTTGAAGGGCTGGACGCAATGATCTTGAAGGTCTCTTCCAACCTGGTCTGGTCTATTCCATTCTATTCTATTCTATTCTATTCTATATCAGGAAATGGGAGAAGTGCTATGTCAGAAACACTGATTATTTGCTATGATGTGCATGTCAGCAAAAATATGGTTTGGAAGGAACTGTGGTTTGGCCCACATGAAAAACAAACAAACAAACAACAACAACAAAACTATGTACTAAATACTTTAAGCATGAAGACTTGTCATTAGTATGAAATTCAGCTACCAAAGTAAAATTGCACAAAACCTCCTTTCTTCAGATCCATTTCAGCTTGCATCTACATGAATGCTATGCTGGCTTTGAGCAAACCACCACAACCTCTGGTTTCTTATGCTTCAAACTCAGATACTAATAGGTTCTTCAATTCAGAAATTTCCACACTGGGCAACCTCCCAGTGTCCACTGTTTTACAAGTACACCATCCTCAGACATACACTGACACTGATGTAAGTGACTTTTTAAGGCAAATCAGTGCTCACAGGATTACTTCTGAAGATAGACCAAGCACCCCATTACTACCAGAAAGGGAATACTCCCCATCTCTTTACTCTCTGCCTTTCCAAACCAGCTACTTTATGTTGTCTACAATGATATTAGATCCCTCTGTGACACAATTCAATTTACAGAAATGGAAGGCTTTTCTGAGTTCATTTGACCCACAGAAGAGTCTGCTGAGCATCAGCTTAAGCTCAAGAGAGGTTGCAAGCCCACACACATGATAAGAGGTTAGGGGATTGGGGCAGACCACCCTCTCGAAAAATGGTAACAACATATTGCAAGAGTAGATGAGCTGCTTGTAATACCACTCAAAAACTGATTGTCTCCAATTCATTATTTGCAATGAACTTATTTCCAGTTGCTTCATACATTCCTTCTTGATTTTCTCAAGCACAGGAGATTTTCTTCTTCCCAAGACATAGCTCAGAGTTACTTCTCAGAAAATGCTTGTTCTACTGTCCTGTAAATGTCATCAAACCACTGGCTACCCAGTAGTTCCAACTCCTACAGCAACACTGGCCTACCAACCACAGATTCATACTTCTTCCCACCCTGATGGTCGCTCATGAAGAACATGATGGTCCTTATAGAGCCAAGTGCCTTCACAGCATCCTCTAATTGAAATTGTCATCATGTGTCCAACAAAAGGCTTTACTTACCAAAAGCCTACATATTAAATATCAGTAATAACAATTCAAGGGTCACAGTCAAAATGCTACTTGATCTCTCATAGTAAATAGTATCTAAACTTGTGTACCACTTCCTTCTAGTTTACACAATGGAAACAAGTGCTGGGTTTGTAAGTTATTTGTTTGTGTGCTTATGAGAGGTAGGGAGGAAACAAAACAATAGAGGAAAAAAGCATTTTACTGAATCATCATGTGACCCATTAAGATGACTGCTCTTGGATTTATCAAATAGATTTACATACTACCAAATAAATGTACCTAGAGTATTCTGCAGTACTTAACAAAAAAAAAAAAAGGTACAAGGGAGAGGAAAATAAGACTACTTTATAAGACTACTTTGTCATTAGGGTGTTCAACAATAACTTGGAAAGCAGCTGTTCAAGCTTTCAAACCTTGAAACCACGCTCGAGAACTTTTCAGAGCACAAGACTTTTTACACAGACTTCCCAACTCAAACCCTGAATATAACAACTCTCCACGATGGAAATAGTTGATTATCAAGCTAAAAGCATATGCTGTCAAGTGCTACCCAAGATCCTACAATGGTCATTTCATATGGTATAGTGCCAAAGAATCTGCGGGAGGTTGCAGGTTAACGTTTAGACACACTTCAAGCTGCTGATAGGTAAGTTTCCTGGTTGCAAATCCAACTGTTTATTTAATCCATTTTGGTTTTCCCTACTCACAGCAAAGCACAGGGCATTTTTTCACCCACATTTCTTCCAGAGAAGCATCTACATTCTCCCCTTGACAGCTGCATTAGCTCACTATTAAACATAGTATTTGTAGTACCCAGAAGATGTGGATTCTCTATGACATACAACATCTAGTAAAGTGTAAGACACAGTTCTGAGCACAAGTATGTCTTTATGCAAATTTAGGCATTATGGCAAATTAAAACTTCAATATGGTGACATTAGTGAGCTATGTCAACTCCAATGCCTTATATAATAATTCAAGATTAGAGAATTTTTCTCCAGGGCAAAGAGTCTAAATTTCTTCTTTCATCTTATCACACTCCCAAAGGATCTCTCCTATCATGCAGCAGTCTTACTTGTCTACCCTCTGAAATCCTGGAACTGCAAGAACTAGCTGTAAGACAGCTCCACTGCAGATCTTAGTACAACAGCTCTGCAGGTGACTTGAAAGTGCAATATTACAATATTACTGCAGATGAGGTTTACCTCCTTGTTGAGCAGAGTCTTTCATGAACTCTTTCCTTCCCATCCTGTTCCCTTCTGTGTTTACTGGATTGATATCTCCACTGTTTGAGAACAGCATGAACTGGCAGAAAACCTACCACCACAAATAACACTACAAAAAATATAACATATTTATTGTCTTAGTATTCTGAAATGATTAATGAAGTCTAAGAAATATTGGAGTTGATGTATAAAAATCAGACCACAATGAAGTAAGCCAGTACCATAGACTTTGATGACAAATTAAAATCAAATTATCCTGTATCACTAGCCTCAACTTTTCCATTTTCTTTCTATCTCTGGTTTCTCTAAAATAATTTTTATTCCATTATTTTAGATTTACAGAAGTATCTCAGATATTCCTTCTGATGATTCTTCCTATTTCTTGTCTAGTTTCAGTCCTTTAAATGTTGCCCCGCCTTTTGTATCTCCTTCAGAAAGAAGGGCAGCTTTCCCAGGGTACAAGCTACAGCCCTCCTGCTTTCATTCCTTCCATTTGTATTCTTTAGCATTATGTTTAACAGAATGAAGGAACACTACAGGTTCCTACTGAACAAAAAGATTTACAACAAAAATAGAAAACTGAGATGGCATTAAGGCACTGGAGTTTATAGGTAGCTGCAGGAGACAGGAGCACAAGAACACCCAGGATAAAGTAAGGTATGGTATTTAATGCCAAGGGAGTACTCTCACAAAAAATCCTTAAAATGTCTCCATTTTGCTGTCCTCAGTACCAAGCAGTCAAAGACCTTCTGATGTAAAATATTTCACAGGGATGTCAAGAAGCTCTACATGGATACAAGGGATTTTATTGGCAGCCAAGAAGAACTAAAAAGATGTCATTTCTCTTGTAAAAATTATTTTTTTATTAGCTTTTAACTTTTTCATTTAGATCAAGAATATGTGTACAACTAAGATTCATTCTGGTGTTGTCACTTCTCAAAATTTTACTATAAATATTTTTATACCAGCTTTCATATATCCCACACAACTCTGAAATAAGTCCATGCCTAAAAAAACCCACCAAAACCAACACCCAAACCCCATTTCATATCATAGATGGAGTAAAGTTCAAAAATACCTATCTGAAGTTCTCAACCTATGGCCAAGTTTTGTAAAGATATCAGAACCAATAAAAACTTAATACTTCCTGATGCTTCTGAATTTTACATGAGTTCCCAAAAGCATGTGATAATACTTTTTGAAATAACTGAATTCATTCTGCTGTCCCATTCTAATTCTGCAAGGTGACACATTAACATTCATTAAATGACCGGGTTCAAAACACAATTGAAAAAATGTGCTGCTTTTCTCATACAAAAGAGAACCTCATTTTGTTACAAGGCATAAAGAGTGATGCAGAAAGCCAAGCAAAAACTGGAATAAAGATGATTTTTTCATGTATACACCAAGCTATAAGGGTCATCTTATAAACGCATTCAAGTTTACCTTGGAGGATATATACAGAAAGCTTCCATGAAATCAAAGAGCATGGCTGCACAGTTAACAATTTTCAGTGTTTGACTTGAATTCTGTTCTAAGAATGTTTCATCACTCTGTCAGTCTGGAGAGTATCCTAACAATTAGGGAATTTTTTATGAATGAATGTTAAAAACACACAGAAGGAAGGTGCTAACATAAAAGCACAGCAGACATCCAAAAGGTAAGCACTTCCTGCCAGAGGAAGAATCTTGACTCATCCCTCTGTAGGTGTCCATTTGAATGCCAATACCAAGGAAGGCACAGGATATAAAAAAGCGAGAACTTTGGTGGCACTTCCCAGAGCTTCACAAAGCTCAAGCTCTCTGGATGGAATGGCAACACTTGCAAAACAACTTGCTATGAACACAGAGTCCTCACTTGAAATTCAACTTCACAAATTTAAGGGGGGGGGGGGGGGGGGGGGGGGGGGAGAGGAAATTGTAGAATCACTCAAGCCACTCAGTTTACACTAAAATTCTGCTGTCTTTTATTCACAACACTATGTTTCCACTTAAAAAGTAATGTTAAGTCCCTCTGAATAAACATATTTTTATTATAATATTAAGCCTGTTTAGTGTTGAGGGCAAGCTGAATGAGAGTGGAACAGACACACTTATCACAACTACTCAAAGCAAGCAACATATGAAGGCACCACCAGGTGCACACAAGGGCAAACAGGACAGGCACAGCTTAGTCAACTTCTTACAGGAACCAATGACTGAGACAGACAGCAACACCTCAAAATATCACAAAAATATAATCAAAAGGAAGCCAAAAGAGCAGTTATTAGTTTGGAAGACAGACAGACAACTAAAGTTTCTTCTCTGTGATCCAACAACTGATAACCATTCACTGACTTTGTAAATACAGGTTTTACCTTGCGTAGAACTAATCTTGGTAGTCACCAATGATTTTCCAGCATCCAGCAAAATATATTCCGGCTTGCTTAAATTTCAGTCCATAACTTTCTGCAGCTACTGTGATTTGTTATTTAGTTGTGCTTTCAAAAGATAATTTAACAGGTATTTTAAAAATCTAGGCTCAGATCTTCTCTAGAAAGGAGAACATACACGATGTTTTACAGAATAAAGTAATGGTAAACTCCAGTAAGTACATAATACTTTAACTGTATGCTATGTGATCCAGCTACCAAATGGAACCATCATGTCTATGCCTGCTTATGCTCCTGTATTTCAATGCTCAACAATAACATTTCATAAATTCATCTTCTTAAGTCAGTCTCTCATATGAAAGAGTATACAGTTACAGTGAGCAAACAGAATGTATGATATCTGAATAAAGACCAGCGTTAAATTTCAAACAGAAGATGATTGGCAGATGACCAATTTGCTGTTATAACATCAGTATCAAGGTTATACTTAACCTTAAGGACTAAGCCTTCAAGACGAATAAATGACATCTAAGAAATCCAAGGGTGCTTTGTTCCTTGAGGACATCCAGAGCAATACTGGCAATGCTCCCATGCTGACATAAGAAACGAATCAGCTCAAAACAGTGTCAATGAAAAAAACTACAAGAGCCAGCAAATACCATCTCTCAATAGCAGCTCAAACTCAGCAGTGAACAGAAGGTAGGAGAGGACAAATGTTTTGAGAATAAGAAGTCGTGAGGTACAGAGATAGCTGTTACTGAATGATATCTCTTAAGAGACAGAATATTTATTTCCTGTTGGAGACTTCAAGAAGTCTGCTTTCCCCATCCATGTTAGGCATTAGCATTCTGTTAATTGCCTGAAATAGCCTGTCATCACTATTTTTAGTAAAGAATAGCAGACACTTTCTTTGGGCTGAAGGTAAAGGCACAATCCTATACGGAAGAGGGGAAAGCAATGGGAAGGAAATGACTGAGATTCTGCCACACATTCTCTTTATTGCTGTCATCCTGTTTTCACAGAGGAGAGCAGTATTCATCAGGGGCTATGTACGTTTTCTTTCTTCTCTCTTCTCTTTGGTGCTGATGCTGACATACAGAGAGATTCCACTGGAAAAGGCAGCACTCTTAATTATCAAAGGACACCCTGGGCTGAAATTGTGCTGGTACATACTGTACCCTGCACCTTCCTGAGCCGCAGTGCTGTGCCGCACAATTAAAGCACACAGAGTTTCTAGCCTTTGTATTTTTCAAAATCATTCTGAGAATGCTCTAAGTTACTTACTAGCCACTGGAATTTTTCATGGTGTGTTATCCACAGGTATTTTCACACTACGAGAAACACCTTATTTTTTGAGAGTAGAGATTTTTTTTTCCTTTGCAGGACTGGTAAAGGGTCTACTTTCATGGTGAGTAAGAATATCAGTAATCAGTGTCTCAGACCTCACATAAAGTCTGATGGAGACATGGAGGCATCTCCTTGTGGTCACTCAACAATTATGTGGGCTTCAGTTTAAAAAAAAAAAATGCCAGTCAAGTTAAAAGATCCTGCTTTGGCCATTCACTGTAAAACTTGATACTAATCTCAATTCATGAAGAGGGCAACAACCATTCAGAAACCTTCGATGTTTTCAGCAGCAGGCAGGAAGGCTCTGCCCATGCTAATAAACCACAAGGGCCAAAATATATGCTCAGGTGCTGAATCTATCAATCCAAAAACATAGTACTCACTTGTGCTACCCTGACATCATGTGTCTGAATAAGGAAACTTGCAGGTATGAAGTCTGGCAAATCCACAAGAAATGTGACTCTGATGGATGTGACAGACAGCTAGAAGATCACAGACAACAGCTGATCCTTTTCTCTATGGGCCACTCTACAGGGCCTTCACAGAATAGAGAAGATGTTGTACACTTCTGCTGAGGTACACCATCCTTTGATGATCTCAAGAGCTCAGAAATCTGAGTATTCCAGAAGCACTCTGAGTTCCAAAACACTCCTGCACAGACCTCAGCCCTTTGATGGCGAGATCTATCCTATGGGCCACCCAGACCAAATGGGATTTGCTGAGCATCACTGACTGGGGAAGGAAATGCAGCAGTTATTTTCCTGTGGTCACCATAGCAAAAGATCCCAATATTTTGAGAAACAGTAACCAGCCTGATGAAAGGATACAAAGCGGGAGAGAAGATACACTTAAGAGATGTGTGGCACAAGGTATCACAAAGGTTAGCTGGGAAGTGTATTGTCAGAAACAGAAAGCACAAACTAAGATCTATCTACAGACAAAAGAGCTCTCACAAATTGAGAATGAATCATCTCTCCAGTGATCCTAAAGATTTGCAGTAATATAAATTTTGATTCAAGTGTTCACCTTGGGACCCAAATGCTTGGAAGAAGACTAAGCCATTTGCAGAGATTCAGGTTTTGCACCTTTCAGGCACCCTTTATCAAGCAAACAATTGTAAAAGTAAATGAAAAAAGGCACACAGAGACACAAGAAGTTAAGAGCAATTACTGCACCACCACGATGAAAACTTCAAGGGTTACAAACCAGACACATGGAAAGATTCTGAAATGAACATGCTTATCATCTGAGAATAAATTATTGACAAGGGGTCAGATTTATAACTACATGAAAATATGCACCTATGACACTAAGAAGTTACAGACCACCTACTGAACAGCTAGACAAACACTACCTAAAATCATTTTGAGTTTCAGATGCAGCAATAGAGTGACAAAACACTCTTTCTCTTGGCAAGAAACAACCTCTGCATAACCCACTCTTACTGTGGTGTGCTTCAATTGTGATGTAAAGCAAAATGCGCCCATGGATAAGGCAAGCTTTCACAGAACACATGTCTGAAAAAGGAGACAGAAGTGGAGATGCATGGTGAGCTTCATCTCAGTCAGTGCTCATTGTGCCTAGTACCCAAACATCTGATGTTTTGCTATAGCAAGATGGGAGAAAGTCCATCTGGCAACAAAGATAAGAGTGGAAATATGTGTGTATCATATATATATACACACACACACATGTATGTATGTGTGTGTATATATATGTATATATGTACGTGTGTGTGTGTGTGTGTGTGTACTAAGGCAGCAGATGGCAAAGAAAACCATGATATTTTGGAACACCATCGGTCCTGTCCCTGCCTCTAAGACACAACCTAACAGAGTTAGTATCTAGAATTGTCTGCAACCTCAAACATAGCTTTGGCTATCCAAATTGCCATCTGGATCAGACTGTCTGAGGATAGGATTGGGATCATCTGAGGTCCTGTTCTTAACAAGATACACTTTTGTCTCAGGATACATGGAAACGTGACCTTGGAATTGGGTGTCCTTCACAACTTTGCATGAGTATTGAAACTTCACTTATCCAAGAATTGAAGGAAGAGGAAACACTTATCATAGTTTGAGCCTACCCAAGTGGCAACAGAGCACCATGAAGCTGCTCGCTCATTGCTATGCCCCCTTCAGTGGGATGGGGAGGAGATAATACAACATGCTAGAGGGTCAAGACAAAGGACAGAGAGTGCTCATTCACTAGTTATGGTCACAAGCAAAAGGCAGACTCAACTTGGCAAAACAAAATCATTAATTTAAACAAAAGTAGGACAATAGTAAATACAACCATATCTTAAATACAACACTTTCCTTCCACCTTCCTCTCTTCCCAGGCCAAACTCTGCTACCTCCTCTCCATCCGTAGTGCAGGGGGCCATGGAATGGGGGTTGCAGATCAGTTCCAGTCCATCCCATGCTGTTTCTGCTTCTCTCTGCTCCTCAGGGGAAAACTTGGAATCAACCCCTGAGGCAATGTCCTCCATGAACTTCCATGGGTCTCTCCCACATCCTGTGATTCTCCAGGTGGTGGATAACACAGGCTTCCCTCAGAGTCATGGCCTCCTTCAAGGATCATTCCCCTGTTCCACTGTGGGGTCCTGCACCAGATATTTCTCCACTGTTGATCTCCATGAGCTGCATTCTCACCATGGAACAACAGGGAACAGCTGTTTCAGCACACCTTCCCTCCTCCTTCCTTACAGACCTGCATGGTTGTCTCCTGTCCCATTCCTCTCCAAACAAAACAAAATTGTCCAACAGGTTTTCATCTCTTAAATATGCTATCAAAGAGGCACTGACTGGCATAGCCTTGGCCAGAGGCAAGTCCACTTGGAGCCAGGGAAGCCTCTCAAAGTTTCTTACAGAAGCCATCCCAGTAACCTCCTCTCCTGCTACCAAAACCCCACCAGACACAAATCCAACACATGTAATCCTAGGGCCTTGGGAGATGTCTGGAGCCAAGATGAACTTCTCATGAGAAGAATAGACATATCATAGTTACAGAGACTAGCGAGGATAGTCTGTTAACCACCTGTGTCTCAGAAGATATTAGAATGTAGTCTTAAAAGAGAGAAGAAATCTTCTCCAAAAGCCTGATTTACAAGATGAAACTGCCATGATGCACATAAACAGTCTTGCTTCCTCACCCCTGTGAAGTTCTAAAGACAATGGCCACTGAAGTACAAAGATTCATTCTTTCTGAATACAGTAACTGTTTCCAGGGATGAGGGGTTAAGAGGGATGCTGAGTAAAGTCCACACTCCCTGGAGCCTGCAGTTTATTCACAAGTCCTCCTGGTGGCATAAGAGCAGGCTAGAGCGGAATATGTAGTTCTAAATCACCTCAACAGAGGCACTTTCATACAAAATATCCATTCATCTGACTTTATTGTGTTTCCACCTCTATATTTAGATTGAGTCTGTGACCACTTCAGTAGGTTTTTGAAGCAGAATTAGTCACCGTGGTCGATTGTGGTCTCTTAGTGCAGGAGTAGGACAGATGGTTCAGATATGATCAACCATCAGATGACATTATCAAGATGTGAACATCTTACACACGCTCACGGGTGACAAAAAAATTGACTCCAAGGCGGCAAATAGGAAAACCTTTTCTTACAAGAATGACAAATCACTGTTGCATTATTAGCAAGCTTTTTGCCTCAATAATGCGAACCACTTCTGAAGAGATTTCTGTATTGACCAGATCAATATAAATTAAAAAAAAAAAACCAAACACCAAAACCCACAAAAACTGATAACTCAAACCAAAAGCTTTCACAAAGGAGAAACACACAAATGTGAAATTTCTTTCTAAAATAGTATCTGTTTGTATACAAATATTTTTACTACAGGGATACAGGTAAAGGACATTATGAAATGCCACAACGTGGAATGCATCTAATCACTTCATATTAGCAAGATCTTTTGTTCACAAATCTTCATTTCAGATGTGAACTGAAGATCAAATCACATAAGCATATAGTTTTAACTACAGATTATTCATCATAGTATCAGTCAGGGTTGGAAGGGACCACAAGGATCATCTAGTTCCAACCCCCCTGCCATGGGCAGGGACACCCCACACTAGATCAGGCTGGACAGAGCCTCATACAGCCTGGTCTTAAACACCTCCAGGGACGGGGCCTCGACCACCTCCCTGGACAACCCATTCCAGGGTCTCACCACTCTCATGGTGAAGAACCTCCGCCTCACATCCAGCCTGAATCTCCCCACCTCCAGCTTCATTCCATTTCCCCTAGCCCTATCACTACCTGAGATCCTGTATTTCCTTTTTTGACATAAATATTTCTCTCGTGTTGCTTTCATTTTTAAAATTAAATTACATAGCTGGTGTTTGAGGACAAGACTTAAGAGGAAGCTCCCACATGAAATCATAAAAGAAACTTTAAGGTAATTGCTGTATTACTGCAAAGTAATTACTGAATTAAAAGCCAAAGAATATTGCAAATTTTCCTCTCAGAAAACAAAACTACCAAAGTTTTAGGACACTTATGTTATTAAAAAGGAAAAATTTTCAAACCTGCAGAATAGCATATTCTTAGCAATGTCAATCTGCATTCAAGTGGAAAAAGAGTAATGCTGGCAAATAGAATAGAATAGAATAGAATAGAATAGAATAGAATAGAATAGAATAGAATAGAATAGACCAGACCAGGTTGGAAGAGACCTTCAAGATCATCATGTCCAACCTATCATCCAACACCACCCAACCAACTAAACCATGCAACCAAGCACCCTGTCAAGTCTCCTCCTGAACACCTCCAGTGATGGCGATTCCACCACCTCCCTGGGCAATCATATTGTTGATGTTATCACGTTAGGAAATAGTGCTAGTTAACAGTCTCTCAATCATAGTCATAAAGGTACAGCTAAATTAGACCATACAACTCATTCATTACAAGAGTCCTGATTTTGCATTATTTCTGTATTAGTTTTAAATTGCAGGTTACTCTCACAGATAGTAGTTATTTGGAGATCCTCACAATTTTCAGAACTTTCTTGGATTATTGTCTTGGTTTTAAAAATGAAGGAATCTGTAGCTCTGAGTTCCCTTCTCCATGCCATCAAAAGAGATCACATATAACGATAACAAGGAAAACCTCTATAGTTTTTTATGTGCAACACTGTCTGCTCCTCTTGTAAAACTCTCTCTTAAATATAAACATGCTTCCTTAAATTTCTACTATTTGAATCCTGTTTCAAAAAAAAACCCCAAAAGGTACTTCCCAATGAAAACAAGTGGAATTACTGAATTTTATAATTTAATTGTATTTTTACAACTCATTGTTTTAAAAATCAGCATAGATGTTTCATGTTTGTTAGTAAGAACATTTTCAATACTATGAAGCTTTTGCATTTCATAATCAAAATGTGAATGTAGCCTATTGAAATTCAAAACATTTTAAATGCCACAAAATAATTATCCTCATCAGCATGTAATTTTCATAATTTTGGTAAGAGCTACTTCAACAAAGTTTTACTCAAACTGAGCAATAAGAAAATACTATTGTATTTCACACACAGGCACCAAAATGAGGTTTACTGAAGGACTAAAATAATTATTTTGCATTCCTGTTGCTCTTAAATACAATCTTTTCTTTCTTTCATAAGAATAAATCTAACCTTTAAAACATTGCTTAAAATTGCAGCCTGTACAAAAAAATGGTTCTGCCTTCGGCCTAGGGCCCTTGTCTTTGTTTTAGTTCAGGCTGAAGAGGTACTGATGTCACTGATGAATGGCTTTTCCCCCAAGAAAGTATGACTACCCTTCCCTGGCTTCTCTCTAAATGCTCTGAATTCTGCCTCTGCCTATGCCAGCAAAGAGGACAGAAATGCAGGAAAAAAGCAGAAATCCCTTCAGGAGAGGTCACTGCAATCAGTCCCACACAGTACATGCTGCTGACTCTTGCCAAATCCATTGACTATGCCAAGTCTCAAGTGCCTTTTCCTGCTGGGGAGCCTATGGCTGCAGACCGTCCTCCCAGCTTTGCCTTCGACGCTGTTAGCTTTGGAATGTGCCTTCCAGCACTCCAGTGCACCTGCTGAGGCAGCTGCGGCCAGCATCAAAGTATGAATGGATTTTTATACAATTTGAAGTCTATCAATACTGAAAAACAGATTATATTTGTGGATACTAGAGATAAACAAGTTTACATGCTGAAAGTCTTTTATAAAAGCTTTGGAAACAAGCAGCCCACCTGTGTCTTTGTAAGAATGTCAAGTATCATAAACAAGTAGATTCCAAAACAGGAGAGATTCGTAAAGGAAGTTTACCTTATGCACTCTTTGAACTATGGACAAAGTAACTTAAGTTCATCTTAAAATTCAGTGACATAGCTATATAAAACCCAGAAATATAAAATAATTATACTGCATATTAAACTATTAAAAAAAAAAGTATAGAGACAGAACATACCATATGTAGTATTAAGCCATCTCTAAGTAATGTTGGTCAAGTTCAATTAAGTAGAACACATAATTTCAGTGAACTGCTACCATCATTTTAAATTAGCATAAGTACAATATTAATTAAGCATTCTTGGAAAGTGAGACAAATTAGGTGTGAAGGATATGAAACATCCATGATTAAAAAAAACTCCCCACAAATCTTCTATAACACTGTTATTACAGACTATTTTTTTTTCCTAATCTAACATGCTGAAGGTTACTTCCTATTGTATGTATATGATACTACAGAATTTTTAGACTGATATATCATAGTACAACACCACCACCACATTAGGCAACTAAGCATATTTCTTCTGCTACCTGCCACTTCTCTCCGCTAAATGATAACGTGCCATCACTGATGTTCAAATTACATGCTTTTTTAACCAGGATCTGGTAAATAAGCTCTAAAGCACTCTATTAAACTGTCCAGAAGTTCTGCAACTGCCTCACTTAATTAGACAAAGTGTATGAGGATGTCATTAATCAAAAAGAAGCAATACAATGAATTCTTACCTCTTACTTAGTATTCATGTCATGTTGTGCATATCTCTACCATAAAATTCATAGCACAACAAAAGTTTTGTAATATTAACACTGGACAGTTTCATCAAATGGGTAACTTCAAGCTGTGACCTTTAATTGGGAGCCCAGTTTGGAAACCCCATTTTAGCAGCCAGCAGAGGAAATATGATACTGCTGCTGAAAGAGTAGGTACAGGTAACCCTGTACACCTCCCACTGGAAAGGAGTCTAATGATAAAAAAAAATCCCAAAAACAGAGTAATCAGCATTAATATGGGTCTTAGTACTCTAAGAGTATAATTCTAAATCCTATAGTGGCATGTGACAAATTCAGGTGAGAATTTAGGGACAAGGACCAAACACTGAATTTCTAACCACTACAGCTGATGAGTGAAGGCTAACAAAAGACTTTCCATTCGCTTAACCACCCTCCACTGAAATCAGCTGTTTTTCTGAGAGGTGTGATTTACTCCGATCTTTATGGTCCTTAAAGCAGAAACTTCCTTGCCACAAAGGAAGTCATACCCACACGCTTAAAAGCTGTTAAAATAGGGCAACAATAGCTCAAACTCCTTTTAATCCTTTATGCCCTCATGACATGCTCATCAGCAAGAAGCACCTGCTAGCAACTAAGACCCTGTTCTACTCAGTGCTGTATAAACACAATTTATAGGTAATCCCTGCATGGGAAAGCTGAAAACCCAAACATATGACACCAGACAAAACAGGTGGATTCAGAGGGAGAGCAGGAGGAAACAAGGAAACAATATGGGTCAGCAGGAAAGGCAGGAGCCCTCCCATCCGTGGCCCATTCATTGTCACGTTTTCTGTAGGCAACACAGCAAGGGACAGTTTTAATGAGGGAACTGAAGTCAGACAAGTTTAGACCAAAAATAATTTTTAGCAGTGAGGATAATTACCAGCAGAACAACTTACCAAGGGCTGTCATGGGCTCTCCATCATCAGGAGCATTTTAAAGCAATGTTAATTTCCACCCCCCCAAAAAAAGATACGCTCTTCTTCAAATAGAAATTAATTCAAGTTCTGTTAAGATGAAGATCACAGTGGTCCCCCTCTAGCTTTACAGACTGGGTTTTCCAAGCAACTCCTCCCCCTCAAAAAGATGCATCATAATCTCATGTTAAACAAAATTATTAAGATCAATTTAAGGAATCCCACAAAACAAATAAAATTATTAGAAGATGCATCAGATACAAGAGCATCCCAGCACTCTGGTGCACTTTTCTCAATTTATTTAATCCCTGCCATGCCATATGTAAACATATAGAGAAGTAGATGTCCTTAAGCCCACAAGCCTGCAATACAATTAGGTCATTTCCACAGTTGAATGAATTGCTGAATTCTTCAATAAGGATCACAAAAATATTACCCAAAACAATTCTAATATACACTCATGCTACAGAACTTACTTTGCTTTAGATAAACAAAATGAAATAGGGAGAAAGATAACCAAAGTCTAGAATGCTAAAGAAGGAAGAAATATGCAAACCATCCATTCAGAAAAGATGGACACTAATTGCTAGCACATTAAAATAACACGTATCTAATAGCAATGAGCATAAAGAAAAGATTCATATTGTCTGTGTTAAAACATTACTCAAGTTCTCTAACACGGAGAGGAGCTGTGGGCAGTACTCAGTTACAGAGTCACAGATTGTAGACTCGCCATTCCAGGAGGCAGTTAAAATCTAAATGGAGGTGGTCTAGGACAGCCTGCTCTAACTTGCTTTAGAATGGCAGTTTGACTAAGGTAATCTTGAGTTCCCTTCCAACCTCAACTAGTCTTTGATTTTGTGAACTTCATGGCAGAGGACAGAAGTGAATAGCCAATAAAAGCTTTAAGATAGGCATCTTAAGTACCATGCTTGCACCCTTTTGTGGATTTGACTCTTTAGTACCTTATCAAGATATTGAAGTAAGATACGGAATTGAAATGTGGGTTGGTGTTATTGGTAAACACATCAGGATGAAACTTGGAGAAACATTGCATGATTCACCAAAGATACTTAAGGCTGTGTGGGGCAGAAGTCTTTATCAGGTGGACAGATAAGAACAGCAGACTGGGATACAGTCCACTTCACAAGCCCTTCCTGGAGAGGTTTCTGCTACTGATGTTCCCTCTGGTGAGGAGTATCATCCAGGTTTCAAAAGGTGGTATGATTTGCGCTAACTGTTGGCACAGCCCCTAAATTCTGCATTATCTGACCTTGAAGAGGAGGCAGGCACCTGCTCTTATTCCATGTAAGGTGATTCATCTTGGTTCAAAAATTTTCTATACCATCTTAAAGCAACCCAAATAATACAGCTCTTTTTGGTTTATGTCAAAGAGAACATTTACAGGGCCAGGGGAAAAAAATGTGTCATTCTACCTAGCTTAGGAATAATAATAATGCAACAGAGACTAACACCACCCAGTAAAGGCATCAAAGGTTCAAACCTTTTGGTAGTGTCTGAATTACAACTCTGAAAAGCTTCTCCCCCAGGGATGTCAAACAGGGTGAAATGGCTCCATTCATTTCGCAATATGATCAGGACTACCTCTCAGGTGGTACCAACACCTTGTTGCAACACCTTATACACCACTGTGCCATTTGCAGAACTTTACTACTTCCCAGAAAAGAGAATCAGAAATTAAATAGCTTGCCAGCTGTTATAGTACTTCTGAAAGGCTTTCTCACTCGTGTGAATGTGATGACTGTGAGGAATAGGTATAGAACTTTTCTGAAGCATACTGACTTAAGCTCCAAGCCCCTGATGCCTGATCCCTGAAATGTTGTCCATCCAAGTGGAGAAAAAGAAAATACCTTTACTCAGAAAGAAAGAGATCTAGATGGGACATAAAAGGGTACTTTACAAAAGGCACTGCATCTGAGTAGTAATATCTGATATATAATAGTACTACTTAATGCCCTTAAATAAGTGAAGTCTCTTCCTAGGTAGCATCTCATTTTCATAAGCCACCCAGCTTGTTTCACTGGCACTGTCTAGTATGATGCATTATACTGCTGCCATATATTCCCCAGAAAGACCATTAGTACTTTGCAAGGGAAAAATAAAGTCCAGAAAATGAGTACTGCACGACTAGAAGTGCAACATTAACAGCTGATAGATTATAATGATATTAATTCCATTTCTGAAGAAAAGGAAAGAAAAAAAAAAGGGGATGAGGTTTTAGAGCCTCTGAGCTCCATAAGGTCAGGAGAGAAGATCAAGGAAAGCAATCTGTCATTTCTTCCTGAGACTTCAGCTGAAGGGATACAAACAAGTATGTTTTAAAGAAGGAAGCACAACCATGCCATATGGGTATCTGACACAGAAGATGGGTTATCAGTACTGGGTGGTAGACTGACAGGCTTTGGAATTGTATACATATTCCAGAATCAGAGAGGACAAGAAAACAAAATTGATCAACTGCATCTCCGGATATCCTCCTTTTCTGGATCTCCTCATACCAAGAAGTGGTATCTGAGATATCCTCTAAATTTGAGACTGCAGTGATGAGGTGGCCTCAGATGAGGAGCAGATTACCTTTTGCCACCAGACTTCTTTGGATATTAAGAGAACTAGATGATCCTTGTTGTCCCTTCCAACCCTGAATGATACTATGATACTATAGATTCAGGCTAGATGTGAGAGTGGTGAAACCCTGGAATGGGTTGTCCAGGGAGGTGGTTGAGGCCTCGTCCCTGGAGGTGTTTAAGACCAGGCTGGATGAGGCTCTGGCCAGCCTGATGTAGTGTGGGGTGTCCCTGCCCATGGCAGCGGGGTTGGAACTAGATGATCCTTGTGGTCCCTTCCAACCCTGAATGATACTATGATACTATGATACTTAAAAGCATTTCCATCCCTGACATGGTGTTCCCATAGCAATTACTTTTAATAACTTTTGTGGAGTTCAGTTTTGAGTACCTCTAAGTACTGAAAAGCTTGGGAAAAAACTTTCAGGAAGTAGTTATAAGAGACAAAAATGAAGGCTTGAACAGATTAAATAAATGTATAAATTGGTTACACAATAAACTGTCAAGCATATGGTGATAACCACCTTATCTTTCCAGTTGTACAGAAAATACCAAAGAGGGAAAAAAAGAAGCTACTTCGGTTGATTAAAACTTATAACTAACTACAGCAATATGAATCAAAGGAGAAATTAATGACATACATATAATACAACCCAAAAACCCCCAAGTTTTAAAAATCCCATCTGATTATTTTCAGTAACACTGAAGAAGGCACTTCATCTGAAAACAGATTGAAGAATGTATCCAAAAATTAAACATCCACTGGAACTGTGTTTTACAAAAAATAAAAAATCTTAAAAGCCTCTTAGGTTTCATTTACCTTCACAGTACTGTGGAACAAGCAGGCATGAGTTTTACAGATGCAGTTAGGCAAAAAGATGGGCAGGCGATTGGAATGAACAATGTGAGTCACCATGTGTAACCTTTTCCTATTTAGAGCAATTGTATCACACCAATTGTGCTGATAAGTCTCCCTCTTCAAAATCTCCTGCCCCCTCCACACTACTTAAAAGCTTGTTTCTGTCTTGAATGCTCTCTTTTCCAGCCCAAATTTATCCAGGGCCAGTTTACACTCATTTGTACTCGTTCTAACAATGTCCCTCTTCTCCCTCCCTGATGCCTTCTCTGCCTTTCCCTAATACGAAAGAGAAAACATATCCTCTATCAGTTTTTGTTTCATTAAGCCAAGCATGTCACACTTTCTTAGTCTCATCTTGCAAGATAAGATTTCTATTTCCTGATCACCCTCACAGCCCATCTCTGTTGCTCTTCTAATATGAATTTCTTTTTCCTGGGGAAAAAAAAAAAAGTGTTAGGGCTAATGGCCCGTTTGTCCCTCACAGTTCATGCCTACCCTCAATATTCTTTTGTGTCTTGTTCTCAGAGTTGCAGTTCAGATTTAGATACAACCATAGTTACAAAAGGTGTAACCATAGTTACAAAAAAAAAGTAATGGCAGATTACATAATATTATTTCAGACAGAAGAAACTACTGGTTACAAACACTAACTTTGGGAAACAAGCACACAGTGGATATTTGTATCATATGCCTAAGTACTACACAATCTTCCACAATCAAATGACCACCAAGCCTTATTCTTAGTACTATAATAAAATACACTAATTTTTCTAACTCACACAATTTTACCTGCAAGGATGTTTGTAAGCTGAGTTTTCAGATTCTGAATATACCTGTGCATTCAGAGAAACTGATTTAGCTCACTTACCTAAAGCAGATGCAAAGTAACAAGCTGATCTGAACTGAAACTCATATCAACTTAATTTAGATCTTAATTACTTTCAAAAATGTCCAAAGAGTTCAAATGATATAAGTGGACAGTAGCCATGTTCACAGCGCATACCTCACCACCAACCAAGCCCTGCAACTAAAACGGGTTAGGGATTGCTGAGTGGATATCCCCTTCTCTGAGAAGTTTCTCCCTTATTAATGTCCCAGCTACACTAAGTAAGGTACAACAAACCCCTGAAGATGAAATAAGTATATTATGATAATGGCAGCATCTCAAACTGGCAGTGTATACAGAAGTACTCTGTCCACAGCTTGAAGATTTCATTTTCCTTCCTGGCGTCATCAACTATGAACAACCCTGTAAGCAACTCCTGACACTCAACAGACATACAAACTGTGCAAAAGCAATGGCATCTCTATACAAACCTGCAAAAAAATCTTTTCAACCCTGCAAAAAAAATTTTCAACCCTGCAAAAAAATCTTTTCAACCCTTATTAGCTTTAACAAATACTCTCCCTCTACTCAGCTCTGGTGAGACCCCACCTGGAGTACTGCCTCCAGTTCTGGAGCCCCTATTACAAGAGGGATATGGACGTGCTGTAGCGTGTCCAGAGAAGGGCCTCGAGGATGATCAGAGCACCTCTCCTATGAGGACAGACTGAAGGAGTTGGGGCTGTTGAGTCTGCAGAAGACAATGCTCCGAGGTGACCTAATTGTGGCCTTCCAGTATCTGAAGGGGGCCTACAGGAAGGCTGGGGAAGGACTTCTCAGGATCTCAGGTAGTGATAGGACTAGGGGGAATGGAATGAAGCTGGAGGTGGGGAGATTCAAGCTGGATGTGAGGAGGAGGTTATTCACCATGAGAGTGGTGAAGCCCTGGAATGGGTTGTCCAGGGAGGTGGTTGGGGTGCCGTCTTTGGAGGTGTTTAAGAGCAGGCTGGATGAGGCTCTGGCCAGCCTGATCTAGTGTGGGGTGTCCCAGCCCATGGCAGGGGAGTTGGAACTAGATGATCCTTGTGGTCCCTTCCAACCCTGACTGATACTATGATACTCACGAGTGACTTGGTTGCTAAAAAAGTGGTGCTGTAATTGCTTGAAATAATAAGCATTCTTCAATCAATAACTCGTCCAAAAGACTGGGGTCTCCAATATAAATGATGTCTTCACAAGTATCACATCATACCTGAATATATGTGAGTATTAATAAATATTACTCTCTCCCAAACCAAGGTATTTATTATGACAAAATAATTGTTTTCAAAAATATTCTGGAAGACGATGTTGTGCTTTACAAATACTTCGGTTTTTTAAACAAATCTAAAAAACACTGCTGTGCTACACACAAACTCAAGACTCAAGAAGATACTTATTCACTTGCCTGACACTGAACAAACACGTAACAAAAGCAAGTTGTTACAACTCAAGTAACGCCTTCAAACTTACTGCAGGTAGTGAATGAACTTGCTGCAGTAGTTACCAGCTGATTAACAGATCAGATAATAACTCATCCATTTATTTCCAGATGTTCGATCTAGCAAGTGCTCCATGAAGAAAAAAATCACATGCAAAAACTTAACAGCTTCATTCTGAAAACTTTCTGATGGGCATGTACCATACACAATGGTCTACCTGTACTACTCTTATGTTACACTCCAGAGTGGTTACTTCAGTCACCTCTTATGTAAACTTTTTTTAAACTTGAGAGAGACAAAATACCTCTGCTTAAATTATGTTCTTCTTACTGGAGTCCATAACTAGCATACTTCAGCTTCCAACATGACAGACTTCAACTAAATATGAAAAACAGAGCCCAGAAATACTAATTCATAGCACAAATAATTACAGCACTTTCCATTCACCCCATACCATGGAACGTGGTTTTTATCATTCTAAAATACAATAGAGCAAATTTAAAACAGAAAAGCAACTTTTTAATTACTGTTTTTAAAAAAAAAAAATATATATATATAAAATACAAAGGACAAAATTAACTCACCGTTAATGCTCTGGCACTATTAAGTCTAATTTTTTAAGTGTATTGAAGCAAATGGATACTTTTGTACTGATGTGAGTAATTAAAGAGCTTCACAGACCCAGAGATGTAATGCAGCCCTTTTATCAAAAGCAGTCACTCTGTCTCGGCCTGACAGTTAACAGCATATGATCTAGTAAACAAATACTTTCACACAGTACAAAAGTGCCATTAAAGGCCAGAACTGTCAACACAAATTCCATTCTTACATGAGAAAAAAAAATATATAAACTGTTGATCACCTCTGGTTGCCTTAACTAGCATGGAGGTTGTCATGGAAACATTTCTGCGAAGTTCACAGTGATGAAACACAAACACTTCCAGTTTAATTGCTATTAGGTTTAGCATACCAGAGTTTATTTATACTCAAAGAGCATTATGATAAAATGCAGTAGAAAGTAAAGCTAGTAATGATCTGGCATAACAAAGCCAAAGGATTTGAAGGAAAATAAAATAAAGCTAAAAGAAAGGAAGGCAAAAAAAAAGAGAAAGATCTTAGTCTGAAACAAGACAAAAACTAATAATCTCCTTCCCAAAACTATTCACTAAACTTTCAGCATCCATGACAGTTTTAAGGTAAGTACACTAACATACTGACATATGAAGCTACTGAAGAAATAAAATGTCTTCCCAAAGCAAGAATATGTTTGAATTACCCAACATAAGTATTTTAAATACATATTCAAAAGAAATTCTGTTTTTAAAACAAATTGTAGCATCATGTTAACTTCTGTAGCACACATCACATGAACCCCATGTATGGGCACCTGTTTTTTCCAGATAGAATAGACCTAGTCCTTCTATTTTCTTATGAACAGAGCTCCCCCTGCATAAATGACAATTCTGTTGTCCTTGCAGATAAACTGAGCCCCAATGAGATTTCAAATAATAGTACTGACTGACTTCAAGAATGTAAGTCAGGGAAAGCTTAATTTTATTTCATTACAGTTAATGGGGATTCACTCTTATTTTATTAGAATTAAACAAAATTTATAGAGATGCATGGAAGTTCCTAACTAAAATCTGCAAGTTCCTTTCATTATAATCCGATTTCATTTTTTAATAATACTGTGTTCATTCTTAGTGCGTGATTTAAGTTAATGCAAAAGCTTTACTGAATTCCAGTGACTTTTCATCTGTTTTCATTAGAAGAAGTTTACTCAACTCAGCTGACAGCCTGCACCACTGAGAAGCTAAACAGAGGTCAGGGGTTTGGGAAAGGGACTGGAACCAGTCAGCGCACTGAAGTGTGTAAAGCATGAGGACAGAATGAAGATTCAGACACAGTGCTGCAGGCGTGGGCTAAACATGGATGGGGATCAGGAAAAAGAAATCAAGTAGGATGCATCTCGCTTACTTTACAGACGTCGTCAAATTTCTGGCTGCTGACTCTGGCATACAAGTATAGGAATGCAATCTATTGCCCATAACCTGTCATCAATTTATTTTTTTTCATTCACATGAGTGATATGTTTTCAACAAAGGTATAGAAGGGGAAATTACCTATAATGAAATAACTATATTTTTAATAATTTTTCACTGCCTTCTTGTTATATCTAATATCAAAGTAAAAATACATTCATCTTTACAATTACCATATTTATGCTTCTTAATTCTGTTTTTCCTTTTCCCATTTGCTCCTCTTGCATTTATTCATTCTCCACTTTTCTTCCGGCTGATGTTCCTGACAATCATCATTCTCCCCTTCCCAGTCACAAAAGTTATCATAAATGGAATTGCTAACGCTGAATTTTAAAGACCATCATTAGGTTTAGAATGAGTACCTAAAGAAGGATTAATAACGAAAATGGAGTAAGGATAGAGAAAGTGTTTCAGACTACCAGTAGATTCAGAAAAATAACACAGTAACAAGTTTACATCCTCAAGATTACAACCTATTCTCTCAACATGTATATACGGATTTGAAATGAAAGCTTAAATCTGGAACTATTTGGAAAACACCACAAAAAATTTATCAAGTAGGCTCATATTCACCGTATAGAGAATAATTCCTTTCACACTAGCTAGATAGATAGTTCAGCTCCTACTACATAATTTACCTTCCAATATGCTACTTCCTGTAATTAATAACATGCTTCTGATATATATATAAATATTCTTTTGGGGAAAATTACTGAAAGACAGAAGTTTCTTTAACCCAAATATGCTATTCTGCAGTGTTATCATGGCCATTACCACAGAATCTGAATGTACTCAGTTCTGTCACTGTAATGTATTTGTCTCCTGGTCCTCTTTCCACAAAGGAAAAAGATGCGGATGAGTAACCTGTTTTATTAGAGACCTTTACTCTTCTACTTCCGTGAGTTATTTTGTCCTAGGTCCTACTGGAAAGTTGGGTTATTCAGAGTATACACACACAAATAAACTCTCATGTACTCTTATTAAATTTGTATATGTATATATATATGGATAGATAGATAGATAGATAGATAGATAGATAGATAGATAGATAGATAGATAGATAGATAGATACACTAATTTTAAAAGACTGTATTAAAAGTGAAATGTGAAGAAAACCATGGTGGTCTTCATTCCTTCTTTCTTTAAAAGATGGACAGCCCCCTGAGCAAAGTCCCAGATCTGCACAGATAATCTTTAGACTTTCCATGACCAAAAGTTCCCTTTTCCTGAGGAAGCCCAGTGATTCACAGAGGCCAAGCTCACCGGAAACCAGGCTAAGAACTCTGAAAATAAATGTCAAGACACTGAATATCTTCCAGAGTCTCGTGAAAAGATTACACAGAAATCAGAATAGATACAGTTAACTACAGACAGTATATACTGCCTACTTCAACACCTTCAACTGCTACATCTTCACAACTGGTTGTGCTACACAAGTGGTACTGCATGTACAGCTTGCAAAAGGTATGGACACTGAAAACTGTATCACCACCTGACACAATGGTGGAGTGTCCCAGCTCACAGAAAGTTTTAAATCCAGGTAATTCTCCATCAAAAGACATATTTGGGAGGTTTTATGCATTTGTTGAACAGGTGTGTCACAACTGTTCACAATACTTCACAATAAGAATTATGAGAACCTATTATTCCAAGTAATACTTCGGTGAGGTCTCTGAATGAGTTATCTAGGGAGCTCTTGATAGGTCACAAAATCTATGATTGTTTTGACCCCAGTTTCAGCAGTGAGATACCCAAGATACCTTCTCATTCAGTTTTCTTAGCAGAAGCCCACTCAGAAAAGATTAAATAAGCGCCACATATTTTAATTCCATCTGGATCTAGAAAAACTTCCCACCAGCAACATATAATGAGAGGTCACAATATCATTTAGTCTCATATGCATACCAGCACAGGCTCATTCTGCTGGTGACAGGTCTTGCAGCGATGAGCATCAATATTGCATCACATTGTTTTGTGCTACCTTAGAGACCACTAGCTGACAAAGAGTTTTTTTACTACTGAATGTCTCAAATTTGGCTAGTTCTGGTTACTTTCTTAAATTCCTTGGGTTTTGCTTCACAATTCAAAATAAGTAATACAACAGAAGAAGCCTGGGGGGGCTGGATGGGAAAATGTTTCATAGCCACAGATAGTGTTAAAGTCAGGACAGCTGAAGGAGCTGTGGACAGGATACAGAGAAGGCAGAATTATTGAATGCCTTCTTTGCTTCAGCCTTTATTGCTAAGACCAGTCTTCAGGAATCCCAGACCCTGGCGGTAAGACAGGAAGTACAGAGGAAGAAATACTCTCTCTTAGCTGATGAGGACTTAGTTAAGGATCACCTAGTCAAGCTGGACACCCACAACCCATTTTCTCCCAGTGAGATGCACTCTCAAATGCTGAGGGAGCTTGTAACAGTTATTGCTAAGCCACACTCCATCATTTTTGAAAGGTCATGGAGAACAGGAGAGGTGCTTGAGGACTGGAAGAAAGCAAATGTCACTCCAGTCTTCAAAAGGGTGAGGAGGAGGAACCAGGAAACTACAGGCTAGCCCACCTCAACTCCATGCCTAGGCAAGGAGGTGGAAAAGTTCATTCTGGAGGTTACCTCTAAGCATGTGGAGAAAAAATGTATCAGAAGTAGTCAGCAAATATTCACAAAGGGGAAATCACTCTTGATTGATCTGAAAGCCCTCCATGATGGTGTAACCAGCTGGGTAGATGAATGGATGTTGTCTACCACAAATCCAGCAAGGCTTTTGACACTGTCTCCCATAGTATCCTCACAGGTAAGCTTATAAGTGTGGGTTAGATGAGTATACAGTGAAGTGGATTAAGAACTTAATGAATGACAGAAAACAAAGGGCTGTGGTCAGTGGTGCAGGGTCTAGCTAGAGGCCTGTGCCTGGTGGCATTCCACAAAAGTCAGTACTGGGTTCACTTCAGTTTCTTCATCAATGATCTGGACAAAGGAACAGAGTGTATTCTCAACAACTTAGCTGACACAAAACTGGGAGGAGCGGCTGACACACCAGAAGGCGGTGCTGCAATTCGGTGAGTCCTGGACAGGCTAGAGAGGCAGAGGGGAACCTCATGAAGTCCAACATGTAGAGTCCTGCACCTGGGGAGAAATAACCCCAGTCTCGAGTACAGGTTAGGGGTTGACCTGCTGGAAAGCAGCTCTGCGGAGAAGGGTCTGGCTATCCTGGTGGATAACAAGTTCACCATGAGTCTGCAACATCTGGAGTATTGTGTCTAGTTCTGAGCTACCCAGTTCAAGAGAGCTACTGGAGAGAGTCCAACAGAGGGCCACAAAGGTAATACTGGAGTATCTCTCTTAAAAGGAAAGGCTAGGAGAGCTGGGGCTGTTTAGCCTGGAAAAAAGAAGACTGAGAGGGGATCTTTTCAATGCTAGTATCAATATGTAAAGGGCAGGGTCAAGAGAATGAGGCCAGACTCTTTTCAGTGGTGCCCAGTTATAGGACAACAAGCACAAACCAGAACACAAGTGGTTTCACTTAAACATAAGGAAAAACTTATTGAGGGTGATGGAGCACTGGAAGAGGCTGCTCAGAGAGAGGATGTGGAGTCTCCTTGTCTGGTGACTTTCAAAACCTGCATGGATGAGTTCCTGTGCAACCTGATCTAGGTAAACCTACTTTAACAGGGGGGTTGGACTAGATGATATCTAGACATCTCTTCCAACCTCTACCATTCTGTGATTTTGTGAACCACCTTTGATCACTGATGAGAGAAAGCTGAACCAGCAGAACGGGAATCCAATGTTTCAGTGCTGACAGAACAAACAAACAACAAAAACAAACAAAACCCAAAAAAGGGGGAAGACAGGAGAAAAAAAGATCCATCACAAGCTTTGGTAACCTGTCTACTTGAAACAAGCCATTCACGAGGCCGTATTTCCATATCTGCTATTCTATGGGTTTGGTTGGAGAAGGCAAGGAGCAAGAAAAGAAGGCAGCTGTCACTGCATACTAAACAGTGAGCTAAGCCTGCAGCATAACTTCTTTATTTTGAAGAGGCCATGCAAATCAGGACAGGCAGAACTGGGAGTCCAGGACTCCAGGAATACAGGACTCTGAGAGAGCAGAGTTCCCCAGTGGTTTTGTTCTTCATGGCCCATGCAATAGGTGACGGGGCTATGGGGGAACAACAACCTCTTCAGTCTTTCATTGCCATTTTCTCAAGTATTTCCAGTTCCTCAACAAAGTATGACCCTAGACACACCAAACCCACATCTTTTCTAACTAAAAATGGTCACTTTGAGCCAAGCATAGGAAGACTAAAAGAGACAGAAGATGTGAGAACAAATCCCACTATGGGATATAAAGATCCCTGATTATTTCCTTGCTTCATAGTAATAACCAAAATGAGATATAATGAAGACAGAAGTGGAACATCAGACACACACCAGGGTGTTATGTCTTAAATAACCTTCAGTATAAATGAGAAAGAAAAAAAAATCAAAACACACTAATAGGATCTAGAGCCTCTATATCACAGTCCCCAACTGATTCAAATCCTTCGAATTTCAGGCATTTGTTTCCCAAGAGATTAAATACTTAAGGCACAAAAGCTGTTAAGATTATGACTGTTTACCTCATTGGTTTCAGCATCTTCACAACTGAGCAACTACAAGCTCATTCTCACTTTCACTCAAATTCATTTTCTTGTTAAGTGGAATGACAACACAAAGAGAGGATGGCATCTGTATTTTTAAAATTTTACTTGTTATATTAATTAAAAGCTGCCTGATCAATTCATTTCAGTTTTCTTGGTAGCACAATGGCAGTTTGTTAGAAGCAATTCCAGAAACAAAAGCAGAAGGGAAAGGAAATAAACCTCTGAGAAAAATAATTGAGAAACTTAAAAAAACTAATTGCAATGCTGTTAACACTGTTGCTGGCAAACATACATTAACAAGTTTACAGTTGATGTGTTCCAGGCTACACTGAAATTCAGTATGTGTAAAATTTTCCTAATAGAGTACAAAAAGTCTAAAATTTATTAAGGTTTCATGCTGATCCTCCAGTCTGGCAAATGTTGGTAAAAAAAAAAAAAAACAGAAGAAAAGAAAAAAAAAAAAAGAAGACAGTGTTAAGTAAACATTTCAGATCTCAACCTTCTTTATATGCCTTTGAACCTTTGCTTTCATGTGCAATACCTGACAGCCCATTGAGAATAAATGCTGAAAGCCCCAAAGATGGGTAAAACAGAATTTCTGACTCAGGAAATAAAGATCAGCTGAATATGATTCCCATATGGCAAACCAGATCAATGGAAAGCAAGACCAAAATTTACAATATCTATACTGTGCAGTACAACATGGAGGTTGTCTTTTATTGCTGATAGCAAAACTCCCAGTGGCCAAGAATAAAAGCAGACACAAAGATTATACATCCACTAATGGTGAACCCTAAAAATACACACTGATAAATTTCAGAGTAGCAAAAGGGAAAATAAAAAGTTGAGCTTTTATTTAGTATTACTGGATATCAATTAGCAATTATAACAATCAACTTTCAGCACAAAATCCTCAATTATTAATATAAAGGCATGTTTTCAAAGCCAAGGGGAACAAAAAAAAAAAGGCAGATTGGATTACCTGATATGAAAAGAAACACTCTTTGCTGTAAAACTAAAACAGCTTCAAGGCTACTTTTGTGATAGCATGTGTGGCTGAAAGTGAGAGAATGTATAACAATATTATTACTTTTATTTCAAGATTTCCTGTGAAACCTCAGGTCATGCTCATGAAGACTTTCTTAAATAGGAGTGATAAATCTGATGCACAATTTTTAGAACTTGAAAGAAGAATGGGGGGGAGGTAATCAAGCAGTTTCCTCAGTGACTGAAATGGCACAGCAAAACTCGCACTTGGACTAGCAGGAATCCTCTGTCAGGAATCCCAAAGCAGTGCACCTAGCTGTGTCTGCTGGGGTCTCATAGAGCACATAGAGTCAGAAGTCTACAAGTAAAGGAAAAAAGTTTGACTTTAAAGTGCAGATGGAAACACATTGAAGGAGAAGTCTTAAAAAGAAAACAGAACTGACAATTCTTTTAGTAAATACCTAACAGACCAAATTTCATCGGCATAGAATAATTTTCAAACTTCAATACAATATTTGCTCTATTCTATCAGTAAAAGATAAAATTAAATTAAACTAAATTAAATTAAAAAAAAAATAATAAATAAAACCCACCACAAACCCAAAACCCACACCACAAAGTGTCTTGGCCCTACCTTACACTACACTACTCTACCACTTTGCATTTGAAAAAGAACCAAAACAACCTGTTCCTAGCAACACAGCCCTGTCACCTCCCCAACACCAGACCTGGCTGTTGAAGGATGTCCACAGAGGTAAGGTTGGACGTAAAAACTGGGAACTTCATAGCAATGTAGTCTCCTCAATCTCTCTATAAATAAAGCAAATTAAATATCTTGACATTACATATGGAGAGAGATGATTTGCCTAAGGGTTTCCAAACCAGTTTTTTTCCAGTAGGCAGAAATATACCCTATATATGTAAAATATATAGGGTACAAGGCATAGATTCTCCTGCCATTAAACCTTCATCACCTTCATAACTCATGTTTTCATCGTTGGTGAGCAATGCAGGCAAGTCAACATTGGCTCTGAAAACCTAAACACTTAAGCATGTTACTGTGTGTATTAACATCTCTTTTCTGTGGTAACTAACAATAGTGTGGCACTCTTTAATCATTATCTTAGGCTACAAAAACAAATGTTGCCACGAAAGAGCAATATAAAAAAGACAAAGAATAATATTCTAAGAACTTTATGGAAGATTCTCTTTCACAAGAGAACTGATAAGGGAGGCCCTTTTAAAAATTCTGGACCCTATCAGACTGCCACCCATCTGGAGCAGGTGATTTTCCCCCTATTACCAACAGCACACCACTGCTGTGAGCTGTACTATGATTTTGTACAGTTAGAACATAGCAAGTGTATGGTCTCTGCTACAGTGCTACTAAACTCTCCTCTTGCCTCCTTTCTTGGACAAGATTACCATTCACTTAGTAATCTTTAACATCTTTAACTCATACATCTCTTAGTCTTCAGACACAAGTATCTAGGTCCTATAGATTTACCTACTTACAAAAGATTTCCATGTAAAGATCATAGGATCTTTAAAAATGCTACCTCTGAAGTATGTCTCTTCTCTCAAACTGTAAAGCTGTTATACTTCCATTGCTCTTATTTCAGATCTTTTTCTTATCTTTTGTTCTAATCTTGACAAATGCAATATCATTCTACTGACATAAATCCAGTATCCCATTATATATTAATCACTTATCTTCCATGTCAAAGTCTACCCATCATCTCTCATTCCCTATCTAGAAGTAAACTCCCCTCTCTTTTAGGTCCAGGCTGCCAGATTCCATCATCTCTACGTTATTTTTTTTTCAATTAAGTGTCTTCAGGCTTTTTATCCAGGCTGACAACTCACACATCTGTGAACACCCATAAGACAAACTGATTACCTTTTTTCAAACTGCTTTGGAAGGAGACCTATGGAAAAATTCAAAACAGATTATTTGCTGTTACAATATGGTAACTCCTTGTTTTCCTTACTTCTCTTGCTAGTTTCCAGCTGTTGCCTCTACCCACATATCTAAATTGTCCAGCTTCTGGACTGAGACTCACAGCAGTTCCGTGTCTACACAGCACATAGCAGTGGCTTTCAAGTCCATGTCCAGTGCTCTAAAACACTGTCAAAGGACAGACATGGAGTTAATTAATTTGATATACCAATAAGCACACTAAGCACTTTTCTGCTTCTTTCAGAAGAAAACCCAATTCTGATACATTTCTTACTTGTAAGGTACTGCTGGTACATTTCATTCCACAAATTTGAGTGTGTTAGAAAAAAACTCAAATCACAATCTTGTTTCCCTGTGAAATCTATTCTGAAGTCCTTAATAATTAATGTCTTCTTGTGAATAACTAGTCTGAGTGTTAAGAAAGGCTCTTCTTCCAGTGGACTTTGTTGCATCCTCATAAGGTGGACAGCAATCTTCTAGTATCAAGTTTCTCCTCTCTCTATAGCCTCTTTTCCACATATAGCTTTTCAAGAAACTACCAAAAAGAAAAAAAAAAGGGAAGGTTAAAATTTAGGCAGAAACATCTAGCCTTGTTATTTCTATTTAAGATGCATCTTCACACATCCAAGAGTATAAAGCCCCAGTTTTAATAGAAACTGTCCCCATATTTACCTCATTTTCCAGCACAAATATGTACACCTCTTTTCAGAGCCATAACTTTCTGCTCTGGATACAGATGAAAGGAAAACCAGCAGTGATCTCTCTAAATGTATGCTATTGCTTTTGCTTGTACTTACATACAAGTACATACGAGTAAAATTGCTCAGGATTATTTCCTGTCATTTTAATTAAGTAGTTTTTTGTTTCATCAGTTGATGCATTTCCTCTCTACTTTTTAAAATCTTTTGATCAGCTTCACATTTTACTTTCACAGAAATAGCAAATTATGAACAATAGTGACACCTCCAAGTCATTAAAAAAAAAAACCTTCAAAAATATCAGACCGTTCTCTTCACTTCTTGTTACTGTGTATTACTTTCTTATAATTAAAAAAAAAGAAAAAAGAATCCTAAAATCCAAGTTGTTGGAGGTAATGAAGCACTACCACTCAAGAAAGCCAAAGCAAAAAAAAAACCTGTTACTGTGTAGCACACAATTATGAGACAGAGTTTCAACTCACTTCTAAATCAGATCTTCAAAGATTTTCAGTATCTAAAAATATAGAGCATCCTCTCACATTTTAATCTCTGTGGTATAAAGAAAACTAGAGACACACCTCCAAACTGTAAACTGACTTTATTTTCCATCTCTCGTACTCTTTTACATGCTGAATGGTGCTCCTACCAAACCAACTTCCCACATACCATGCAAGATCAATGCAGATCTAGCCTCTTGTCAATGAACCCCAGCTGCCGAGGATGGAAACCTTGCACACTACAGAACATATGGGTTACTGAGTTTAACAGCCTGATTTTTTTCACACTGGGTTCAGGGAGTTTTTACATATCCTATTAATTATAATAATATCAGTGTGGCTTACCCAGCAAACAAGCCAAAGCAGCTGAGCTCTGCAACAAGTTTTTCAAAGGTATAGTGGAGTTTACCGAAGGGCATTAGTACTGATGGAAAAGGGTGAGGGGAGATAACAAAAATGGGCCATCAGCTACAAAACACAAGATGAGATATAAAGGCCACTATTCCCTCTTTCAAGCTCAAGATTGATTTTCTACTGTATCCCTAAGCAAATTTCTTGAATTTTTAGCCTTACAGAAATCAGGTTCCACTTTAACTTTTTCCTGATACATCTTACATTCCAAGCTGACACAAAGCGCTTTTCATTGTACAATGATTTTGGTAAAAATGTGATGGTTGCTTGTGCTACCACTGTACTTTATGCAGATTCTTTATTCTGCAGTATACCTCTAGTCAGGTAGAAGTTTTAAGATCCTTCTTCTCTGATGAAATACTCGTATTCTAGAATCATCCCCTCCACTGTTAGGATTCATTTTAAGTAAGCATGAGATTTAAAAAACAGAGAAAGTACAAGCAGCCAAGAGCAAACAGAAGAATTTCAAAGAATTAATTGTGTTCTTGAAAACCTCCAAAAGCAAAGATGAGACAGGATTACAGCAGAGGGAAAATTCTTTGACCTGTATTCTGGCTTGCAGAAGTTAAGTATCTCATAGCATGAATAGAGTGGCACACCTGCTTAGCATCTCAGCTCTCAAGAGCCATTGCCAATGTGCAGGGCATCAAGTGCCTTGCCATAGCTGCTGCCCAAAAGCCCTGTCCTGGCTATCCAGGAGGTCTACAGTTACTGCTCTAAAGCATTAGTTATTCCAAGACCCATAGATTGTTTTTACAGCTAAACATGAAATCAGTTAAAGTACTTTGGAGAGATAGAATCAAGTTAAGCTGTCTACATAGATAAAACCTTTATATTTTCTAACAGTTCTCTATAGCAAAGAAAATGCATCATTATCGCAGAAGCTCAAAAACCTGAGCTGGTCTCCTTAAAAAATGGAGAAGAGTGGAATTTCCTCTCTCCTCTTCAACCTTTCATTATGAGTAGTATTATATTTCTTTCTGTTTCTCTTTGGCTTTCTGCTGTTTTCTTTTTAATTTGAACATATTTTCCATCTGGCCTGTCTCAAGATTTCATAGCTCCTCTGTCTGCCCATTAGGTATGCATGTATGTGAAAGTGTACTGCCAACCCTGGGAGGTAGATACATGGTTTCCAGATAAATCCATACACACACAGTGGCACATCTTTTTCATCCGCTACAGTCTACTCAGATCCCTAGTTTCTACTTTGTAAGAGCAGTACATAGTCAAACACTTCCAAAGATGAATAACATCTTCCTCTGCATCATCAGCCATGACTGGATTCCACCCTATTCATGGAAATTATGGGCTCCTACTTGGACAAAGTTAACCAAGTCAATTATCACTAAGAGACTAATCCTTTGTAGTGCACACCACACTGTATCAATGTGGTTTACCAAGTATTAAGTGTGGTGTGTGTTTTCTGAAGAACAACACAGTAAAACGAATGGGCCACAGGTCTCCTAGACTACCTATCTGAATCATATTTTACATTTTGTATGGAGTGATTTTAGTGCCAACATTCACCCATCCATTTTGCAGGTGAGATAACAGAGAGTTACACCTCCTTGGAGGAAAGAGTACTGAGCCTTAATGAATAGTAATTATCAGCAAAGGCATATGCATTTTAACAATATTCAGTTAAGAGATAGGCCTATTATTCTTCTTTCTATTAAATCTGCCTTAAATAAAAAGATACTTGAATGAAAACAGGATGACCTTTTTATCTTTTTAAATAAATAAAATTATACAAAAGCTGCCACAATGGAGTCTACAGCAGGTGCAGAAATTATGCTTCATGAAATAAACTTGCACTGCTTAGTATCTGTTTCAGTTGCAGTCTTATTATTGTCTTGAGTCCTATTTATTTGTCTATTTAAATACTTTCAAGTGGTCAAATCTAACTTCTTACATAAATATACAGCCCTCAACAGAAGATCAAACCAAAAAAACCAAAACACAATAGTCTGCAGGAGAATACACAGAACTGCAAAAAAAGTAGCAAGAGCAATAGCCCTTAACTAAGAGAAAGCTTTACATCAACAACAGATCTTGAATTGAAACTTTGAAAATTGACACATTAATGGTTGTTTTTTATTTTATGTACAATTAATTTGAAGAGACTTCAAGATCTTAAAATTGCAACTTCTTGTGGTTCAGGCCCAGCTGGCAGCCAAGCCCGACGCAGCTGCTCACACAACTGTTGTCCCACCATCACCCAACCCCCAGTGTGATGGGGAGAAGAATCAAGAGAAAAAGGCAAAGCCCTGTGGATTGAAATAAGGAAAGTTTAACAGAACAGCACAAAGAAGTAACAACACTCAGAGAACAATAATACTAATGGAATACTACATACAGCAAGTAATACAAAACACAGCATTGACCACAATGGCAAGGAGTAGCCAGCCCAGCCTACACCACAGCAAACTAACTGCTCAAAGCACCCACGTTTGCCCTGACCAGCCCTTCTCTCATATAGAAAGCATGTATCAAATACTCCATTGGTTGGTTCAGCTGCCTCTTGGCTGTGGCCCCTCCTAGATTCTTGTGAAAAGAAAACAAACAAAAACCCATCACCAATATTAGCCAAATGCAGGACACATCCCAAAGACCAAAACACTGCTTATCTAGTTACTTACAATATACATTCACATTGCTAGAATTTTGCTCTTCTTTCCAACAACAACAAAAATTCAGTTCTTCAAGTGAAGTTTACAGTTGCAGAATAAGCAATGTCTTCAATGCTAATACAACAGTAATCAAACTGCTCAAGTCAAAAGTACATTTTATAATACATTGATTTGTGTGGTACAGTTGAGTTTTGTTTGGTGCATCCTTTTTTTTTCACTTTTGTGAAGATTGTTATTTACTGCAAGAATTCGGGTTTTCCTAGTGGCAATTAAAAAGCAACATTTTAATTTACACAAAAAGTGTTTTGTTTGAAAGGTATGGTAGATTTGGAAGCAGTTTGGATACAATCACTAGCTGGTTTACACAGGTTTTATTACACACAGTTGTGAAGTAAATTCAACTTAAACAACTTCATTTAAAGCATTAGAAAAATTCCAGGATAAATTACAAACACTTGTATACTAGCCAATTCACTTTCTTTCAAATCTTCTATGGCAAATTAAACATTACAAACTATGACTGCTGTACTCAAATTGCAACAATGAAACACAGTCAATGCACTTCAGCATTAAGACCTTCCAAGTATCACAGCCATATTAAGCCTATAGTTAGACTGCAGAAAAGACAGGTCTCTTACAACTGTTTTTTTAAGGAAACTATTCCTATTCTTTCTATAATTGAAGGAAACAGATGATTTGGGAACTAATTTAATAAGAATTGTTTTCTAATTCAGCATCATCAAGCATTCTTTTTGTTCAGCTTTATTTTAGTGGATACACATGGCACTTTCACCTTGAAATAAAAATCTAATGAGTAACCCAAGAGGAGAAAGAAACTCACTCAGTAGCTGACTTTGACACTGCACAAGGAGGAAGACCTAGAGCTAATTTGCAGCAAAGCCCAGAGAAGCTGTTCCTTCCTGTTGGCTTGACATCATAGAATCGTTTAGGTTTATTATGACCTTTGAGATTAAGTCCAACCATTAACCTAGCATTGAAATGTATGCCACTAAACCATGTCACTCACCATCTACACAGCTTTTAAATCACCTCCAGGGATAGTGGACCACCTCCAGGTTCTTGCTCATCTACAGGCGTCTGAAATCTACATCAAATGAGCTGGCCAAAAGAAATGATGAGGTTTATCAGTGTAAGGTAATTCTCCATTACCTTTCCACACGCCTTTTGCATTCACATTCCTTGTTTTCCAGTAGTCTTACTGAACTGGGTTGTCCCCATTGAGATGAAGAAATGTACAGCAAATGCTGTTGCAGATGTGGTACCAGTAGTCAAAGTCATATGTACAGGCACAGACATTTTCATCTCAAACTTGGGAGTCTGCAGCCACCTACAGCTCCATACTTCTCAGTGAAAGGAGTAAACCAGACTATCTCTGACCTCAAGCTGCAAGTTGCAGTCACTGGTGAAACAAAGGTTTTGGTCACAATGAGAAGCAGACCAAATCCAGCCTGAGCTGGTAGGCAACTGAGTCTGAGAAGAAAGTCTTCATACACTTACTCCAGGAGAATCTCGTAACTACCAGCCTGCTAGAGAGATGAGGAAGGAAGCTTTTGGCTGCTCCTCTGGTGGGGGTGAGCTACAGTGAGGGAAGTTCACAAAATGTCCATCAAGAGGCCAAATATGGAGCTCATCAGTAACATGTACTGGCACAGAAGACAAGAAGATATCTTTCCTCTACCCAAATAAAACATGTGAAACACCAGAGAGAGATTGAATCCAACACCTTTGCCTGGTCCAGTTGTGCTGTTGTAGTTCTTGTACAACTCCATCATGACTCATACATTTTAGAACTCAAAGGATTATACAGTTATACCTTGATACACTATTAAGTAAATTAACAGAACACAGAGCATTAGATGGAGATACTCTGCACAAAGAATCAACTCAACAAGAAAAAACACCAAGACTTTCCTGAAGAACGTGTTTCTCCATACATTTCTATTCTCAAGATGTGAGGTTAAAAGTGTAAAGTGAACACTTTTCTCATATAGTTAGAACTATCTTTTGTGCAAAAAGCTAATTTCATAGGTATCTAATTTCTGTCAGAAGTAATTCCTGCACACACTTCAATAATCCACAAGGAAAATGCACTCTCTGCATAGAGAATGATCACATGTGTTTAGATCATCCTAGAAGCCAGATGCAAGCAATACTGTAACACCACTGAAAGAAACAGCCTTGGTTGATTTTTCTCATTTGGAGAGTATCTCTTTCATTGGGTCATTTTTAATTTTTCCAAACATGATAGGCAATGTAAAAACTTGTTTGTGTTCTCCATTGTCCATCCAGTCTTAACTTATACTGAGGAAACACTTCAAGTCCTTGTCGAAGCTTCTCCATTTAGAGAACCCAGTTTAGATACTGCAGTTACTGTGCCTGGAATAGGGCAAACTTCTCAGTCTCAAAAGGCTTTCAGCATATGAATGGGAAGCAGCAGATCACAGTTTACAGCCACTGCGCTTCGGAAAGCAATTTACTGGCATTCTCTATTTAATTACATCAACACCTCGTAACCATTAATGAATTTATCTTTACTGCACTGAGATTAAGCAACTCCATCATAAAGTTCCAAAAGAAGACTACATCTGGGCCAAGACTTATAAATTTTAGTATGGTACTTTGTCTATGTCATCATCATTCTTCACGATGTTAAAAGCAGTTAATTTCAACCTCATTAGCCACGACTGCTGCCCCCTTCCCCACCTACTTAAGATAAAAAATAATGTTTGTTTCTCTTAAGGTCATCCTTGCCCACTACATTCCCCTGGATGCATTCAGCCCTGACAGTAGTTTACTGAACACAAGAAAAAAAGAAAAGTATTTTTCAGTTACAGGCCAATAGCCTGAGATGTGCAAAGCCTGCTCCCCTTCTCCAATCCATAATGCCTATTCTTGAGGTAAATGAGAGGGGAAATAAAAAAGTGAAGAAAGAAAAAAAAAGAAAAAGGAGGATGAAGACTTAATTTTAATTTACAACTCTAAACAAGACTGCATTTCTATAAAGCAATCAAAAGCAGACAAACCAATATCCACAGATATAAGCAAAAGTATCACAGTATTGCCAAGGTTGGAAGAGACCTCAAGGATCATCGAGTCCAACCTGTCACCACAGACCCATGATTAGACCATGGCACCAAGTGCCACGTTCAATCCCCTCTTGAACACCTCCAGGGATAATGACTCCACCACCTCCCCAGGCAGCACATTCCAATGACTGATGACTCTCTCGGTGAAGAACTTTCTCCTCACCTTGAGCCTAAACTTCCCCAGGTGCAGCTTGAGACTGTGTCCTCTTGTTCTGGTGCTGGTTGCCTGGGAGAAGAGACCAACCCCTTCCTGGCTACAACCACCTTTCAGTAAGTTGTAGAGAGCAATGAGGTCACCCCTGAGCCTCCTCTTCTCCAGGCTAAACAATCCCAGCTCCCTCAGTCTCTCCTCATAGGGCTTGTGCTCAAGGTCTCTCATCAGCCTTGTTGCCCTTCTCTGGACACGTTCCAGTGCCAACATTGGTCATTGAGGAAAATTAATCTTTAAACCTATTATAAATTAGTGATCCCTGGAGAGCTCCATCAGACATAACCCATGCCTGTTTATCAAGAGCTAAACAAAAAAGTAAACATTTCTGAAAGGACTTCAGTTTTGTGTTAGGCTGTTCTTGAAATGTAAAGAAAGAAATAATTGTGATTTAGCTATGGTATCTGATATGCTTTTTGCATTTTTGTATGCATCAAAGTACAAAAACCTTCTGGAGACAGTAATTTGCACTAGGTTAATAATTACAGGTAAGAAAGATATTGGAGGGGAAAAAAAGATTTTCTCAATATACTGTACCATCTTTCGCTAGCAGGCACACAAAACACAATGAGAACAAATTACATTCAGACAGTACTAACGCTCAGGATTTTAATATTGCTCTCCTTACTACAACTATATAAAACTCTCTGCATAAAGGTTACCTCTAACACATCTTCCAACTCTTTAAACACATTAAAAAACACCCTTATTACATTGTACATTTAACCACAACACAAGAAAAGGTTAGCTCCCAATAATAACCTTATAAAGAAAGTACAGTATCAGTTAAATGGATTTTAAGTAAGGGTCCAAGATCATATTAGGCAGCAATTATAAGCTACAAATTGTATTTCATATCTTCAGCAAGAGTTAGCACAAGTCTTGCTGAGTCAAATCTCTGCTATAAAACCCCTTGCAATGCTTTATATGCCGCAGGCAGCTGTGCCCTGAGGGGTTAAAGCTAATGCTAAAGGTAAAGGCTTCAAGAGTTGACCAGATATCTCATGGCCATAGATCTAAGCATGTCAGCCATGGGCAAATATACTGTACTACGTTTGCCAGTGAAGGCCAAGAGTAATAGATTAAGTTCGTCAGCTGTTACAGAGCCTACCAGAGAAGCACCAGGGCAAAGCATTAGTTTCACTGTGCCTACAACAATCTGAGCAGCAAAGGTGACACTGGATGGTGACTCACTATTTCCATCTGTCAAACAAAAGTAAATGCATTAGAAGTGTTTCTTCCAAATAACACCTTCTGACAATGAGGCCCCCTGAAGTGTCAGAGTATAAAGAAAAGAAAAAAAGAGCCCATCCCACTCAGGTGGCCTCAAGAAGGAGTAATCTCTTACCACAGCCCCCCAGTTCAGCAAAGTAGCCATCCTTGCAGCCCTATCCAAGGCATTCACATACCATGAGCCACTACTCCCTGCAGCCAAACTCTGAGCACTCACCTCTCTGCCTCTACCCCCTTGCCCCTCAGAAGGTCACCCCACCCTCAGCTGAAGTGGACCCAGGGGACTTCTCCACTGGAGGAGGTTCCCAAGAGGAGCAGTTAACTCCTTCCTAAGGCTCAGGTCTGGGTCTTCTTTTGTTACCAAAGCATTCCAGGTTGTGTCAGTTTGGATTGCAACATTAATAATGTGCAACATTAATAATAATGACTCCTTAGTTCAAGTTATGGTAATATCGCAGGTGACAATAAGATATTTGTAACAGTCTGTGGTCACATTCTGCCCTCGCTCATCTGTGAATTAGATTAAGAGAAATTCAGCTAAAGAAAAATGTATTGAAAAGTGAATTTGGAGCAGTATTTTCTGTCTAACAGTGACTTGAAAAAATGGTTCCTTCCCTGATAATAATTTAGTGGTAACAAGACCCAAACAGCAGTCTCTGGGTATAGAAGAGTACTTATAAAACTATATTGAATTGATATGCCAGTATAATTAGAGGTTTTGATGTAAGCACTATTGATTCAAAAAACACAGAGACACCAACATATGATAAGGTAGAGGTACCTATGTATAACCAGGCTAATAGTTTGCATTCAAAATTTAATTCTAGCTACTGAAGACATACTGAAACAGAGGTTAAACTAGCAGTCTAAAGTCCAGGACAGTAGGTTCTATTTTTACACATAATTAAGTAATATAAATGTATTCTTCTACTGAGTCATACAAAGATTTAAAGTACAAATGCTCAGCCTGCAACTCAGGAGAGCCAGTCAAGCATCATGTAGTTTGCTCTATCTGTCACCTTTCTCAAATCTTATACTAACTCTCCTCTTATGTGACAACCAAATAATAAGGGGGAGGAAAAGTGTCAAGAATAGGGTCCAACCTGTAGCCAGATAGTTTCTAGTGGAATATGTAGTAAATTACTGGTACTTACACCAGTATAACAGCAAGCACAAAGCTCCTAGGAAATGCCAGGCTTGCTGCATATGCATATTGGCACTGATCATGAGGCACACAACATCCTGCAGCCACAGCACAAGATATATCATGCTTGGCTGTCATGCTTGGCTAATTAGGCTGGACACCACTGACTTGTTTTAATAACTATACATGATCATATTTTAAGACATGTTTTTTTTCATATGTCTTTGGATCTTCACCAATTATGTGTGTGATTGCTATACTTCTTACTAATACTTCATTACTAAATAAATGAAGCCCTTGAATGTATTTCATTATTATGAAAAAGTCACTTTGAATATGGATTTTTCATTTTAGTGGTAACTTGCTCAGAGCTTATCTACAGTTCGTCTAAGAACCTGCACTGAAAGGAAAAACAAAACCACTTGCACTCAGCTTAAATACGCACAAGCAATCCATCACCAGTCCTGGTCTAGGTGGCTCTGAAAAGTAGCTAAGTAGCCAGTAACTTCTCAACATCAGAAACCAGTGCTGCTCAAGAACATGAAAACTCATCCAAAGCATCAGTGCCTAAGCCAAAACAAAGACTCTTCACATGAACTTCAAGAAACTTGGGATCATGGCTGAAGGTCTTGGGAGACGTTCTTCAACACAAGTATGTGGCCATTGTCTTACGTCCTTCTCCTGAAGCATGAGACAGGTCAAGCTGTGAGAAAGGCTGTGTGCCACAGGAGCTGGAAAGCTCCAGCTGAAAAGTGGGTTATTCTGAGCAGCAGTCTGTCACCCGCAAATAAAGTTGCTCCACCACTTGCCACTACAGATGCCGCTGCTTCTTTAAACCCTCCCAAACTCTACAGCTACCCCAGGGGCTGACTAGCTGCTCGGGGTCAGTAAGACACCAATGCCACAAGCTATGTTTTCTCTTTACTGACTACACTCTTCATTATTTTCTGCCCTATAAACTAAGGTGCAGTAAATGCATGCAATATATTCATATTCCTTTAGAAGGCTGTAGCCTCCTTCCTAGAAAGCTATGAATGGACACAAGAGTGCTGCACTGCTGCACAGCCACACATGCAGGCACAGCAGACAGGGACACACATCGCTCCCAAACCTGCATAGCTCTACAGCAGAAATATCTGAGCAATCATCACTTCTCCACTTAGAAGTGTCCTGCAGCTATACACAAATACTTTGGCAGTTTTACCATTCTCCCAGCTTCTCTGTGACTTGAAAGCATTACCTGGCTTCCAGATACAAAATCAAAACAAATGCAAAAAATTAAAATCCTCAACTAACATCATTAAAAGGCTTCCATATTGCACTTCACAAGATATAAATTGCTGGTGCTCAGGTATACTTCATGCCCTTTCCTCATCATTATTAAACAAAGCCCAAGAACAGATTGATCACAACATCCAATGCTAAACACACCTTTGAATCTTTCACAAGATGTCAGTCACTTACAATAGAATTAAATACCAAATATGTTAGAGTTTCTGTCACAATACACTTAATTCCTTTTCTAACACAAAAGAATGTTAAAATATTTATGACATCATGTAAAACTTTTTCCATATATTCAACACGTTTTTCTGTTGAATTACTGACCATACATATTCTTCAATGTATGCTGACAGTTACTGTGTACCAAGAGCAATTTACAGGCATCTTCACGACATTAGAAGTAATTTAAATACATTCAAGACTGGTAACAAATAAGTCTGAACAAGTTTGGTTTGAAAACACTTCACAATCTTTAGCAAAGTACCATCCTTATTACTTTACAGATTTGCACACATGTAATCCAAAAATTAAGTGTAATTTTTGTTACATATCAAGGAGTCCTCAGCACCCTTCCTCTCATATTCACCACGATGCACATATGATAGCATTTACTCCTTATCGAATTAAGTATGTTTTCTACAAAGATGAAAACAGGTTGACACAAGTGAAAAGCACAACAGTTCACCAGATATGCGCGATCTTTGCCGTCTGTGCACACCTGACTGCATTAGATTTTTGTGTTTTCATTTTTAGGTCATGAGAATACTCTAAGTACTGTAATGAAACCACAACCCTGTCTGTGTTCTCACAGAGAAGTGCCTTGCATCATAAATATTTCAGTTATTGTGTTTTAGACTTTAAAAGATACTAGCCTTTCTTTTCTGGACACCTTTCCTTCCTTTGTTTTCAAAAGAGCTCTGTCACACTAAGAAGATGATACTTTGATTTGCAGTAATTAAAAGTCAGCTTTCAAAGAAGCAACTAATAAGTCATTTTCCAAAGACATACATTGGAATTAGCAAGATCTATTATTTAAAAAATAGCTTACAACATTCTGTAGCCTCAGTAGTGGCCAGCATGAGGTGGCGTAACTCCTGTGGCTGCCAGGTTTGTGACTGACCGTGTGCATAACGCCAGAGTGCAAAAAGTTCATTATTTTTTCTCACAGGTGAAGGTGAAAAAATTTACTTCGTACATTGGGCACCAGATAAAAATCATACCGCTCTTTCTTCTGTGAACCCAAGCCCCAATTCTCTGGGTGGCTGCCCACCTCCTGGCAGCACTGCCTGAGCCTTTGCTGGCTCCTGCCCAGCCACATGTTTTCTCTGGCCTCTTTCCACAGCACTCCCAAACTCTTTATTGTTTGTGTATTGTCCCTCTGCTCCCCAAAGCCCTTTGTGGCTTCCCACTACAAATCCTTACAATTTTCTCTACGTTATTTCTACATAGTAAAACTTGACAGCTTCTGATCTAATTTCCAAGCAGTTTTATGTCAGCCACAGGTTTTATTCCACAGGTATTACCCACTGCTTGTTTTACTAGGTGGGTTGCAAGTCTGGAAGAGCAATCTGCCTCCTCAACATCAATACCAAGACCAACAAAAAGAGAAATTAACAATATAATTGAAAGTAACTTTTTTACAAGACAGCACTGATGAAATGGCAAAGTTGAAATGGTGCTTAGGGATATTCAACTCTTCTAAAATTTCTTTGCCATTCCTGGGTAAATTCAAAACCAACACCTGATAGACCTTTACACAATTATGCCTGAAATAACTTGGAAACTCTTGTTCCTTAGTTTGCAGATTGAATTATCTCATTTGGCCCTGTATGACAAGCCAAGCAATATGCTAAACTTGTATAGTCATTCTCCTTCCTTCCCTCAAAGGACAGATCACAAAAATCAAGACGATAATACCCACCTAGATCATACTGTTTTAAAACACACATGTGACAAAAGCAATTTGTCAAATTACATCACATACATGATTTCAAATTATATCAAATACAGAATTAGCATTTTAAAAATGTGTATCATGATAGTTTAGGTTCAAATAAGGAAATTGGATAATGGAATAAACCAGTATTAGATTTATTTAGGGAATTCTGACAAAGCTGAAAAATACACATCATGCTGCAAGAAAAAAAATAATTATTCTAATAGGAACATCAACAAAACATCAGTCTTAAAGGATATAAGACATTTTTCATAACAGTGTTAAATATTTATCAAAAGAAATAATGTGTTTAGAAAAAGTCAACAACTTTCTAGCTATATATAACAATATACCACCTAGCCTCAAAACATCACTCTTCAAATGAATTTCCAGTTCTGGGCCCAACAGTAAAGAGTATTCCCCACAGGGAGGAAGGTAGGCACAGTCCCTCTGGAATCCCAGTCATCCTCACAACATCCTGGAGGCAAACTAACTGAAGCAGAACTGAGACCAGTAATTTACAGAAATACTTGATTCAATGCAATTTGCAACCATAGTTTGATGCACAGCAGAGGTCTAACAGACCAGCTCACTGAGCAAAGGACCTGCAGTATCTCTGTGGACCCAACAACCACCAATGGGCTCAAACATACATATCTCAAAACATACACACCCTACCACTCACTTTCAGTAAACACTGTCCATAGCAAGGAGGGAGATCAAAGTTTCTTGGGAAACAAGTTTCACAGGTAAGCCAAAACTAGTCTGTGAACCCCAAAGAGGTTTTGGGTTTTATCATGGACATGTGTAATCACTCCTTCCACCCCAGAAGGGCCATCGTACAGCAGCATGGGAGTGGTGGTAGGGGAGTACAGGACAGAAAATGTCCCCTCTGCACACTGAATGAAGATGCTGCCTGCCCCTTAAACCTATCTGGTTGTTTTACCTTTGCACAACCTGATCAATTAGAAAGTAATGTTCATTTTGTTACAACCACAGTGAAGCCCTCTGCCACCAAGTGGAGGAGACACACTTGAGGCACATCAAGGGTACAGCTCACAGTATTCATGGGAATTGACTCAACCCTCAGCAGCCAGCTCTACTAACATATATATATAAATATATATATACACATATATGTATATACAAGTATGAAACTAACTACAACAAAATGCCTTCTAGACACAGAAATGTGATTACTATTTGCAGGAGGAAGAAATAGCTAACTTAACAGATTAAAAAATGAAGCCTAAAATCGTCTTATTCCCCATCCTGAACAACCTCTACAATTTAATAGTATAATAAAATGCACTTAACATTTTTATTTCATTTTCCCTAAAACAGGAACTGAAATTGTTACATTAAACACAATTCCACACACAACTCTTCAGTGTTCAAACTTTACTTTCTAACACCAGCCCATACTAGACTTTGGTGAACCAATAAACATTGTAGCAACTGCTCATTAAAAAGATTATTTTCAGCTACTTCAGTGATGACAGCATAAACTGGCACTTTCAAATCCAGCCTACTGACACAAAATATGGTCTTACCCTTAAAACGCAAACCAGGGTGGAGGGTGGGGGGAGGGAGAGTAGGAAAAACAAAACAGATGCACATCTTGCATCAAAGGATAGATGCCTTACAGTTTGCAGTAAACATCTTGAAAGATTTTAAAAAGTAGTAAGTGTAATTAAAGTACTGAGAGCCTCAGAAAGGAGAAAAAGAGACAATTGGTGTTAGATGATACTTCTGGGATGGCTCCTTGTTTTAGTGCCCATCTAGAGGTTTTGAAATTAAAGTTTAAAACTACCCTTGGAAATTATCACAATCAGGTAAGTATCCTCTTTCTGTGAAGCAGAAAATGAGGGAGAAGAGCTCCACACAACTAACAATGCATCATACAATTAGAATTTTAAGATTAGTTTTCACTTAGGAGGGTAGCTTGTTACAGTTAAATTTTTCTAAAATGTCATCTTTTTTATTCAGGTTTCCTGGTGCCACTAAATTACACCTACAATTAAGAAAGATCTCAAATCAAAACAAGACAGGGAGCAGGAATCCAAATGACAAGTATTTCTTCTAACAAGGATTAGTTGAGAGGTATGCTACAGCGGTTGTGGGGAAGGGGGGAAAAAAGGGAAAAAATAAAAGAGAAAAGGGAAAAAAATAAACACACACAAAAAAGACAATCTGCACTACCCCTAGACCCACTTCCTATCATAAAATTTTAAAAGGTATCAGTTTGAGTGTACCAAAAATTATTTTGCAACACAGTTGATGCATTTTTCAGTTTCACCACGATTTGCAATTTTCTTCAGTCAGAATCATTCCATGAGCACTTCTCAGTGACCTATGTCCTAAATCATTTTAATTTCCTATAAGCAAGTGACCTCTTCATGATCTGACTCGCATAGAAAAAACACAATGACTCCCATGAACCATTCTTTTTCAACCGTCAGAATTTAATTTCTCCAAAATAAGCCTGGTATAAATAGAAATAGAACAAAAGAGAACTCAGTGTTCAAGAAATATTAATTAATCACCCTATCATAAAGTTAGATAAATTCCAGCCCTAACATTTTGATGATGAAAAACAAAGTGATGAAGTGACATTTTCAATGACACATAGCAAAACACTGCCACAACATGGATCACATCTCAGAAGTTTGCTATTGTTTTCAGCCCACTAGCCTTGAATAACTCCTGTGCATGCAATGCTGAATCGGGTATATTCCTCAGAATAATCAAAGCTTATTCTAGCTCATGTAAATCTATCCAGGGGGAAAAACAAAACAAAACACAATGAAACAAAAAACCTTATGCTACAGTAATGGTTTTAAATATATTTGAGTCCAACAAGAACTTTTCTAAATATATACAGGAATGTTTCTAAGTGAATATACCTTTAATCTTAAAATGTTAGTTTCAATGTATTCTATTACAGAAAGCATTTTAAAAATGTATAAGTGCACAGATTATTACCTTAAAAAAAAAAGTCACTTCCAAAATCTATGAAACTTGACAACTGCCTAGTGTACAAACCTAGTGTATCTTTAAAATAGTACCATGGATTCGCTAACTAAAATGTCCTGAATTTGATATACTTCTTCTACCCTTCCCCACACTCGAAAAAAATCTGCTCCCTATAGAGTTTTTTGTAATGTTACACAAACCTTCACAAACCAGAAAGCTACAAAACTTCTTTTTCCCCTCTTTCATATGAGTTGCAGAGATCTCGTGACTAAAGGTAAAAACCAAAAACAATACACAAAATATTTATAGGGTTGATTCTGCTTATGTTTCCTAGTGAGGTTACAGTTAAATTTTTCAAGTCTACACCACCAAGGCCTGACATGAAGCAGCATTTCAGGTGCTACATATTAACAAAATAAGTCCGAATGTCTACTTAAGTATCTTTTGTATGTCACTAAGAGATCTATCAAATGTCATGAAAGTTACAATGTGTTTTGGAAATGCTGTATTTGAAACACTCTGGCCTTTTCCCCAACTGTTAGTAATCTACTGATCTGAGCAGTTAAATGAATGATTTGAGTACATAAAAACGCTACAGAATGCAGCCGGTTTGTAAGAGCTACATTAAAATGGCAAGTTATGGTAAAACAAGGGTCTTTTCAGTATCTGTATTTATTTATAAGCAAATTCTTATACTCAGGAAAAGCTCTGAATTAAAAATAAATACTAACTTGAACATTTAAAACTACATACTCTAAAGGATTTAGTGTGGCATTAGAGAAACTGATTTAATAATTAATCGTATTTTCTTTAAAGTAATATTGCTAGCACTCGTGTTTTCCCTTAATGGTTTTAAATTACCTAGCGGGGGGAGGGGAGGAATAAACCTGTCAAAATTTCTGAAAACTTTGTCTCCGATTTTTTCCCCGCACAAACACACACAAATTAGTGTGGGTATACAGACACTGTACACAACTTCCTAGTCCCACATTCGTAATAAAATTTCAAAGGCCTGATCCAATTCTACCAAGCCAATGGAGCGATTTTTACTGATATTAGTGGAAAGATTCCCACTCACTTGAGTGAGTTTTGGATAGGGGCTTTTACGCAGAGAAAAGACCACAGGAAATCCTACTGAGAAGGGAAACTTATGTGTTTCTCTCTGTAAGAAAATATATAAACCTCTTCTTAAAAGTAGTGATTCCAGTTCTGCAATTTTTATATACAGACGTTGATACTACAAATTTAGCGTGGTTACTTGATATTTTGCCCCTGAGAAGGTAATAGCAGCCCCCTTTCTGCCCGGACTGTTCTTGCAAGTTTCAAATTAATGTTTTCCTGCCTGCACTGTCTGCTTGCCTGCAGCCAAGGCTTTGCCCCTCTGCCAGAAATCCCATCCTGGGACCTCACCAGTTCAGTTGACTGGGGGCTGAACGGGGAAACGGGGCACAGCCTCCTGAACCCGACAAGAGCCGAACTGCGGGAGTGAGAGAGCAAAAACGCCCCAAGGGCTGTCTTTACCTTCTCCATGCATGCTCGGATGGGGGCCAAACGGCTTCCTAGCAGGGTGAGGCAGGACGAGCGCTCTGCAGCCTGTGTGTCCCGTGTTCGGCACAGCAGAATACGGAGCGCCGAGGCACTGACGCTCGCCCTTCCCTCGCCTCGCTGCCTTGGCACTCCTGACGCCAAAAGCAGACCCCAGCACGCCCCACAGCCACAGGCTCGCCACCGCTGCCCTTGCGTGAAAATTAAACTTTCAAAACTTTCCAGGTCCCGCAGTCTTTTTGAATTGCCCGAGCTAATCTCAAGGGAAGAACCCCACACACCAGCCACCGAGTCCTCCTCTGGAACTCCTCAGCTCCAACATCATCATTTATTAATTCTTGCGTTTCGGCTTTTTCTTTTTTTTTTGTCTTGGGGGTGGTGAAGGTGTGAGAGCGAAGTTGGGGGAAGGCAATGTTTTTCCCCGCTTAGCCCAAACAGCGCCGGAAGGCCCCACGGGCACTCCCGTGCCCCTGCGCTTCCCTGCCCACGCCAGAGGGGGCGCCCCGGGGCGGCGGCACGGCCCGAGGAGGCGGACGCGGCGGCCCCTCTGCGCGGGCGGCCAGGCGGAGAGGCGGGAGCTGGGGGGTGCGCCTCTCCCTCCGGCAGGCAGGCAGCACACAAAGGAGAAACGTGACACGTTTCTTCGCCCGGGCTGGGAAGGTCTCGGGGAGAAAAGGAAAAACAAAATACCAACATAAAAAGAGGAAAGAAAAAAAAAAGGGAAAAAAAAAAAAAAAAGGAGGAGAAAAGAAACACCACAAACGGGGAGAGGAGCCCAAGCCTCCTCGGCACACTTTCCCTCGGAAACCCAGCCCCGAGACTTCCCTCCTTCCTCCCCAGCCACCCCCCTCCTCCCCTCCCCCCCGCCTTGCACTTCTGTCCCCGTACAGGGAGGCTACAGGTTGTTTGTTTTTAATTAATCGAGTTGGAGGGGACCGGGATGCGCGGATTCCGCGGCGCTGCGCGGTCCTGCGCGACAGGATGGTGGCCACGCCGGCCCGCGCCCGTGCTGCCAGCCACGGCCACCCCGGGAGATATAGGGGGGAGCCGCCGCCCTGGCCCCGCGGCCGGTCCCGTCCGCCGGGTTAGGCAGGCACAGCCCGAACTCCGGCCGGGGCGCAAGCCTTCTGCCGCCGAGCGCGCCTACCCTCGCCCCCGCCACTGGCAGTGCTTTTTTGGGAGCGGTGCACTCGGGTGCCGGGGAGACCTGACACATGTCACTCCTGCGGCCGCGTTGGCCGCGGCCAAACTTTCCCGCGGCGGCAGCAAGTCAGTAAGCGGCGGTGGGGGAAGAGCGGGTGGAAGTAGCAAGTCACACCGGGGAGCGGGGGGAGGGGTGTGCGGGGAGGAGTGGGGGGTTGGAGCGGGGGGGTGGGTAGCACTTACCGGGAGGAGACGCGGTGTGGAGCGTCCCGGCGAGCTGACACCGAGAACGGGCGAGCGGAGCGGCAGCCGCGCGCACATGCAAAGTCTGTGCGGGCGGAGCCGCCGCCGGAGCGCGCGGGCCGGGGGAGCGGGGGCAGACGGGCGGCGCGGGGCCCTCCGCGGGCGCGGGGCGGCGGCGGGGGCTCGCGCCCTCCTGCCGGCTGGCGCTGCCTCGCGTTGGCAGTGCCGCGCTCCCACCCCCGGCGTGCAGGTCCGCCTGTGTGCGGAGTGTGCCGCCTGTGTGTATGTGTTTTGTTGGGAATGCGAAGAAAAAAAATGGGAAAAAAAAAAAAAAAGAAGAAAGAAAGAAAACCCCGCCGCAGCACACACCGACTCCTTTGGAGAAAGGGGAGTGAGGAGGGAGCCCTCACATGATCGCGAAGTGGCCTGCACAGAAGTGCTAATAATGCGCGGGGGGGCAAAGGGGGTGGGGGGGGAAGCGGAGAGGGGAATGGCAACAACAACAGAAAAAAAAAGTCCGTCGGGACGCGCTGGGCCGAACCCCGCTGCGCGCCGCGCTTCCCTCGGCCGGTCCCCGCCGGAGCCGGATGCTGCGGGACGCGGCGGGTCCACCTGCTATGTAAACAAACCGTCGGGGAAGTTGTTTGCTCTTGGCGGCTGCCCCCTTCCCGCCCCTCTCCCCTCCCGCCGCTCCTCTCCTCTGGCTCCGTTAGACACAACGAGTTTAGCAGACGGGCAGAAAACAAAGCCGTGTGTTGTGCTGGCAGTGCCGGCTGTCTGCAGCCTGCTGGCAACCCTCGAGGTGCGCAGCCCTCAGGCCCGGGGGACCCGCGTGAGAGGGGGGCGGCGTGGCGGGGCAGGCCTGACCACCGACGGTAGCTTTGCCGAGGAGGCGTGCTTGGGCCCCGAAACTTTCTTTCTTCCCCCTCCCGCCCCTGGCATTTCGGAGCAAGGTGCAGGAGCTTCCTGGCTGCCCGTAGAGGGAACCGGCCGCTCTCCACCTCTTTGGTGACAGCGCAGCGGCAAACGAGCGCGACCGCGTATCCCCGGGGATGCCGCAGCCTCGCGGAGAAACACTTTTCAGTGATTCTCGCGTGGGGGAACGAGGCGGGCAGCAGTGCCCGATACCGTGACCAAAAAGCTAGTCCTTTTCTCCCTCTCCCTACCGCGGCGCTCGGCCGCTCGGCGCCGGGGTGTACTTGAGTGGAAAGACTCGCGTAAGCACTGGAAGCAGCGCGCAGCGCTCACCCACGGGGACGTAGGTTTGTTAGCCCAGAGCCCACCTGATCACAGCGCCATAACCCCGCGCCCACGCTTTTCGAGTAGCTGTGAATTGGAACTCGCTGAGGGCCGGAATCAACAGCGACTGCCACTCAAAATTAACATGCACCACATTTACTGAATAAAACGTAAACTGCCACAAACTTTGGGAGGCGAAGTGGGAGGCTGCCCGTTCGCCGCCGCGCCACGCGCCGCTCGCTCCTGGGGACGGCGGCGTGCCACACATGGGATGTTGCCGGCCGCTCGGCCCCCGGCGGCACCGGCCGAGGCGGGGGGAGTGTGAGGGAGCCGCTACCGCGGGGGCGGAGCTGCCGGCAACTCGGCAGGGATTCTCGCGGCGGCCCCCGGCCACGGGCCGCCCCCCGCCACGCCGCGCACCCGCCCGCCCGCGCGCGGCAGTGGGACAGGGGCCGGGCCAGAGGCCGGAGCGGCTTCAGGGCCCATGCGGGGCGGTGGCGGGGCGGCGGGGAGCCAATGGGGCGCGGCCGGGTTCGCGAGGTGAAAGTTCACCGCCGGGGCAGGCTCGCCGCCGGCGCGGCTGCCGTGGGGCCGCGGCGCTGCCGATGGGTGGTCGTAAAATATATTTATTTGCTACTCGTGAGTCTTTTGTCTTGCTCCCAGCCGCCACAGTCACAGTATGAGTTACCGGGGAACTGCTTGCCTCCGCTGCGGTTTGCGAGCGCAACGGTTGCGCGTGCCACTCGCCGCACACTCTGCAGTGATGCGGCGGCGTGGACCAAAGTTTCCGCGGGCAGCCGCCCTCCGTGGCCACGCTCCCCGCGGGGCAGGAAACCTTGAGAAGCCCGCCGCACCGCTCGCCGCCGGCCTGCAAACGAAATCGAACCCCACAGGCTCCGGCCGCCGACGGGCTCCGCAGGCAAAGGCGGGGGCGCCGCGGGGCAGCAGGTTGTGCGCCCGGGAAGCCGCCCCCCACAACCCCGGGAGGGAGCAGGCGGCCAGGAAAGCGCGCCCCGGAGGGTGAGGCAATTCGCCCTCAGGAGCCGTCCTCTGCGAGCCGCCAAACATTGGGGGCGGCAGCAGATGCCGTGTCGCGCACTTGTTGTGGGGAGAGTCCGCGGCCCGGCACATATGCATCGCCAACTTCGTTGGGCGCCGGGCGCCCGCGGCGTTCCCGGATGGACAGACGGACAGGAGCCGCGGCACAGGGCAACCTTCGGGTCCGCCTGAGGTGACCCTGCCCTGCCCCGGGCCACTGCCGTCGGGCTGTGCGCCCTCTGCTCCCGCAGCGCTCCAAACCTTGCCCCCTCCCCCCCTGCGCGCCTTCGCTTTGTTTCAAGGAGATGTGAGCCCTCCACCTCGCCGAAGCAGCCCCACTGGTTGCCTCTCTGTGTGGTGGGCAATAAGGCGCGGGGAACAACACAGAACTTGACTGCTGAAAGTACTCGGCATGGCTCAGGTCTGCGCGCATTGCTGGTCCTGCGCAAAAACGCGAAATCAGAGCTAAACAAACACACGCTTTCCTATCCCTATCCACACTCTTTTTTTCTCCTTTTTTTTTTTTTTTTTTTTTTTTTAACAAAAACACTACCACCTTTTTTTTTTTTTTTCCTAACGATTATTATGGCGTAAGATATACCTTGGCCTTCTAATGAAAAAGGAGAGTACGTATTATTTATTCCTGTTTATGGATCAAGATTTCACCTGTACAGTTGTATTTCTCTCTTGAAATAAACCACTTTGAGACCGTCTTCCTTTAATTAATATAACATATTTTCTCCGTGTATTTGGCAATGCCAGTTATCTATCAGGTTGCCATTTGCCATTAGGATTGTTTAGAAAGCGAGCAATAAAACAAACAGACCCTTATTCTAAATACATTCGTTCCCCTTCCTCCCCGCTCACAGCTCCTGAGACACTTTTGAAAGAGCAGAAAATGCTGGGTTTAACCGAAGTCAAATCGAGTCTATATTACAACATCAAAGCGAAAAAAGACATTACAATTGGTGGAGTTACACCACCATCTGTCGTTAAGCTTCGGGACTACAAACGTTCAGACGTATAATAAATCTTAATGAGAGCAGGCAACTTTCTTTTTTCTTTTTCGCCTACAAATCTCGCCCCCGTGGCGTCGCGACTGTCCTGGCGCGGTCTGAGCCTCCCGAGTGACAGACGGCAGATTGTCGGTGCCCTTCACAAACGTGTACATCCTTTGCTACTTCCCTTGCTGCTTTCTAAGAGGCTAAAGGGTTCCTTTGGGCACCTGATGGCCCCAAGTAGTTGCCCTGCAAATTGCACAGACACCCACACTTCATCTTGGCCTTAGGAGGTTGCATTCATAAAGCACAAACACACATGAAGAACTGAAAAAAAAACCCACCCAAAGCCCAACCACACGCACAACTACACAAGCCCCCTGCAAGTTCCCCACACAGTAAAAGCCCCAGAATTCTTACCTCTTCAGTTGTAAGATTCAAGTTATTCCATTTTGTATAAACATCCTTTGGCAATGCTAAATCCTGAAAAGAAATATATGGGTAACACACCTTGGAATAACACCTGGGGGAAAGCTGTGATGTTCTAATGCTGCCTGTGATTACTCTTAAAATTTCAGGAGCTGTAAACAAGTCATTAGTGGAATCATGCAATGATTTTATATTACCCAATAGAGACCTGGTACTTGCTTTTGTGAGATGTTCATGTCAAACCTCCTGTCAGACATCATCAGCTCATTCTAAACTCTTCAATTACAGGTCTTGCAAATGGCTATTTGACATAGTCACCAAAGAATCAAGCAGCAAGACAAGTTTCCTTTGCTATTTTCTGAGTACTGGTGTTCCCTCTGTTTCAGAGGCCAATTGCTAATAACTACTGGGGAACATGCAAGCAAGGATTCTTACAGAACCCTGGCCACGAAAACCATCAAGTTTATAATTATTTTATCACATTTCCTATTTTAAGGCAAGTGTGGTTTAGTAAGTATTGATCCAAATGGGTTGCTGCATAGAGTGCTTATCATTAAAAGTCAACTTTCAGGTTGTTTCTCTTTCACTGCAAAAATTCATAGCTTTTTTTTTTTGCCTTTCTTCAGCCTGACACTTTGCAAGTGCTCCCAGCCCTTACACTGCAATTAGCGCATGGCATTTTCTAATACTAATGTGAGGTGAACATGGCAGTTTAAGATACTCACAGAAATCCCATTTCCCAAATCTGATTCCTCATCTCAGAGAAACTAAATTTCCTATATCCTCTGAGTTGAGGATGTGTCCACTTTCCCAATTGTCTCATAAAATGAGGAACCATCCTACAGGTAATAAACATTCCTTCATCTACTGTGTTATTTTCATGTTATTCTGAACATGCATATATAAAAAAACCAAACAAATAAAAAAATAACTTTTCTACCTTCTCCATAGTCAACTAGATATTCATAACCACCTAAGCTTTCCAAACAACATTAAAAGCTAAGATTTCAGAATTGGTGAGAAAGGTGTTTAACGTTCATCTGATTTAAATACATCCTCTGCTACTTTCTGATCTTTGAGAAATAGCTGACCCATGACAATCAATTACTTATTTACAGATGTTTGGTAAAAATTTTACTGATCATTTCAGTTTTTGCACCGTATGTGTAACTTCATTTTAAAGCTATTCAACAGACATTATAGCAAGAAGCAAACTGAAAACAAAAATCATGTAACTAATAGTTGCTGGATAAAATAAAAATAAAGCATGGTATTCAGAGTTGTCTTGCTCAGTTTGGAATGAATGCTGCCCCAAAGAGTATGGATCAAAACAGAGGGATTGCACTATGCAGATCTGATATCTTTAATATCGGGACACACACACCCCACACACCCCCCCACTGTGCAAATCTTCAACTTGATTTCTGTACTGAAAAACATGAAATAATTTTTTTGTATTATTCTGGCATCTCTACATAAGATCACCTATGCATCTTTTTGGATTCTTTTCCTATTTTCTGGACAGGTTTGGAGAAATATGTCATGCTGATGTTTCAGGTCCTGATCCCCAACCATTAATTGCATCTTATTTAGCCAAAGGTGAGGAAAGTTTTAAGACTGCTAAACCTTTTGGTGAGTTTCCAAGGTATAACCAGGGGAGCAGTATCACAAACATACATAAACAAGTAGCTGTGTGAGTCCCGTGAACAGCTCATAACTTCTGGAAAGTTTGGCATCTGACCTGTAAGGTGGTGCTAAAGTTTAGGACATAAATCTAATACTGCAATCTTCCAAATCTTTGTTTAGATTTTGAGGAGTTAACATTGATAAGGTGCCAGTAAAATTCCTAGGCCTTCTAAGATACATTTACAAAAATATGCAAAGTAACAACTGTCATACTCAGGCTGAGAAACTTGATGAGTTTTCTCAACCTAATATACCTTCTAAACCAGGCATTCTCTGTGCAGCTCATCCTTAAACTGTAATTACGTAAAATAACCAACCAGTCCCTATAGCAGCAACTGACCCAAGCCTCCCTTTCCTTGATAAGCATCCCACCCTCTGGGCTGCAAACCCATAATTATACTGGTACTCTGACCACTTTTCAACCCCTGTTCTGCAAAGTTACACTGAGACTCCACTTCAGACTGATCGAAACCAAGTCATAGTCCTGGGAGATGCTCGATGGCTTAGCCCTATGAAAAGCCAATTAAAAAACATAACAACATAATTTTTGTACATAAAAAGAAGATACTGCAGCAACTCTCCTTTGCTGTAGTGTTTCAAACTATTGGTGAGAACAACTGTAGCTTTTGGGAAACCATATAAGCACCATCTCCTAAAAAGGATTCAGGGCTCTGAATGGTAAAATAGCATGGCAATCCCAAGAAAGAGTTGTTGCAGTTAAGGCCACACTGTCTTTTCAGCCTTTCCTGCAGTTGCCTTGAGCGACTCAATGCACAAACCACTGTGAATTTCACCTTGAGGTTCCCAACTTTCTTTTCCTGATTCAAAGACAGCCATATATACCCATCTCAAGGTCATGGGTTATATGGGATTGCATGTAAAAGCAGTCTCAACAGTGAAAATGTAGTCTTTACTATAAACAGTGAGCCTTCACAAGTTCCATGAAAGTGTGAAGGCCAACCTCCCCTTTTCTCTTTTGCTCATTTCTGTGCATTTTTCTCTTGCTTGATTTCCTCTGAGCAAAACTTAAGACTGGGACTTGAAGGTATTTTTCATTAAGGCTGACAGAAATCTTCCCAACAGGCAGATTTTTCTCTTTTATTATCTTCTTCCAACTGTTTTCTACTTTCTCACTTCTCAGTAGAAAGCTGTGTAGAAGAGTCTCTGTCCTAATCTGTGCTCCAGTGTGAAGTGTCATAGTTTCATAGTTTCATTCAGGGTTGGAAGGGACCACAAGGATCATCTAGTTCCAACCCCCCTGCCATGGGCAGGGACACCCCACACTAGATCAGGCTGCCCAGAGCCTCATCCAGCCTGCTCTTAAACACCCCCAGGGACGGGGCCTCGACCACCTCCCTGGACAACACATTCCAGGGTTTCACCACTCTCATGGTGAAGAACCTCCTCCTCACATCCAGCCTGAATCTCCCCACCTCCAGCTTCATTCCATTCCCCCTAGTCCTATCACTACCTGATATCCTGAGAAGTCCTTCCCCAGCCTTCCTGTAGGCCCCCTTCAGATACTGGAAGGCCACAATTAGGTCACCTCGGAGCCTTCTCTTCTGCAGACTGAACAGCCCCAACTCCTTTAGTCTGTCCTCATAGGAGAGGTGCTCCAGCCCTCTGATCATCCTTGTGGCCCTTCTCTGGACATGTTCCAGCACCTCCACATCCCTCTTGTAATAGGGGCTCCAGAACTGGACACAGTACTCCAGGTGGGGTCTCACCAGGGCTGAGTAGAGGGGGAGGATCACCTCCCTCGACCTGCTAGCCACACTTCTCCTGATGCAGCCCAGGATCTGATTGGCTTTGCAGGCTGCAAGTGCACATTGAGAGCTCATGTTGAGCTTTTTGTCCACCAGCACCCCCAAGTCTCTCTCCTCAGGGCTGCTTTCCAGCCAGTCACTGCCCAGCCTGGATTTGTGCCTGGGATTGCCTCGACCCAGATGCAGGACCCTGCACTTGCTCTTATTGAACTTCATGAGGTTGGCTTGTGCCCACCTCTCCAGCCTGTCAAGGTCCCTCTGGATGGCCTCCCTTCCCTCCAGCGTGTCTGCTGCACCACACAGCTTGGTGTCATCAGCAAACTTGCTGAGGGTGCACTCAATGCCACTGTCCATGTCCCCCACAAAGATGTTGAATAAGACAGGTCCCTGGACTGATCCCTGAGGGACTCTGCTTGTCACTGGCCTCCACTGGGACATGGAGCCATTGACAGCCACTCTTTGGGTGCAGCCATCAAGCCAGTTCCTTATCCATCTAGTGGTCCACCCATCAAACCCATGTGTCACCAGTTTGGAGACCAGGATGTGGTGTGGGACAGTGTCGAAGGCTTTGCTCAGGTCCAGGTAAACGACATCAGTTGCTCGCCCCTCATCTATTAGTTTTGTCACCTGCTCATAGAAGGCAACCAGGTTGGTCAGGCAGGATTTGCCCTTGGCAAAGCCATGCTGACTGTTCCCAATCACCTCTTCACTATTCTTTTGAGCGAGTAGTGACTCCAGGAGGATCTGCTCCATGATCTTTCCAGGCACAGGTCCTCTCCAGATGAACTGCTCCAGCCTCACTCAGAACTAGCAACGTGTTGGGGTTGGTAGAGGAGTAGCAAATGAGTGGACTTATTGTGGTACAGCAGCACAAGGCCTCTGATAGTCTTGTGAAGTCTTCATGGGGCACACATGAGTTTCCCATGGGTTATGATTTGCTCTCCCAGAGTGGAAATTAATCTGCCAGAAAATAAAGGTTGTGAACAAACAAGGTTCTGCTTCACAGAAGAAAACAGGATTGATTCTGTTCTCTTCCATCCTGAAAGCAGTTTTCAACAATGATGTTAAACTGTAACTTTGTAATACAGAAAGAGCACACAACTATTTTCTGTCTAATTCTTCTTAAGCATAAAATGCTTACAGTCAGGGAAATATATTTAGTAACCAAACAACAGTTAAAGCTGTATCTGGAAAATCGTTTCTCTTGGTATCACAGACACAAGGACCACATTAGTTTAATGCAAAGATACATTCAGTTTTGTGACATTTACACATCTGTAACAAGATTCTGGGCATTCTGGAAATTTTGTCAGTACTTAGGATTAAGGGACAAAGATGTCTATTTAGAAACAATTTCTATGTTATAGACACAAATTAGCATGTATTAAGTAGTCATCTTTCCACACACAAGCACTTGTGTAGAATTCATAAGTTTGGGAAGTAAATTGAAAGGAGATCATGGATGTTAACAATCTGGCTAGATACAGGAGTTTTATGATAGTCACACACTAAAAGAAACAGTCCTCTTTTTTAGGGGACACAATGCCTTGTAAATTTGAATTACACAGTTCTGTGATACAGCAGTGAAATGCTTTGTTTTCTGAATTTATACAAAGCATAATCAAATAAATGGCAAAACGCTGCTTGTTTCCTCAGCATACCACTTGTGACTTCCCTTTAACAGTAAAAACTGCTTTTTTATTGCTACAGCTACACAGCCAATACATTTAGGAAGAGAACCGGAGAAAATTAGGATCACACGCCATCAACACGAGTGGATATCATAGCAGTGCACTTTAACCTGTCAGTTCTTTTGCTCATTATGTAAGAAACAAAGTGGCAGCAAGGGTAGGTGACTCAGAAAAACAATGCGTTTTAGAACAAATTCTTTGTAAAGAGAAGAAGCCCTATCTGTAACCTTGGATATTTGTATAAAGGCAAGCAGTTTAACAATTTTTTACCTAGTCACTATAAAAAATAAATAAATAAATAAAAAATTACCTAGTGCGTTTTTTTCCTTGTGTGTTAGGCATCAATTCCTTGCATCATAGCAAAATGCAACTACATCCAAATCCTTTCAGAAATCCACAGCTTCTGACTGCAGTTAAAAGTTGGAATTGTGTTAGCTTCTGTGGTCAGTATTCCCAAGCATGAGGCTCCAGTTGAAGCTCAGTCCAATATGTGGAAAGCGTGTTGCAGAGTCAACTGCTTGAATCTTATGCATCTTTCCTACCTCAGTCCAACCATCCAGCAATTTTTTCTGTGTTTGCTGGTGGGCTTTGTTTCTAAAACTTGGCAGTGACCATCTTTACCATGGGAGAGAAGTCAGCATTTTCTCATCAAGGGAATGATTTCATCATCCATGAGTGTCCTTTGCATGTCAGACTTGCAAAAGAAGTCACCACTTTTGGAGCTAAAACAAGTGACCAGTGCATGCTAAGGAAGATAGCACCTTCTAAAGAAAACAGATTTTCAAAGGGTACAGCTGAATCTTGAAAAGTGGTTAAATGGATGCTGACTTCTTAAAAATCACTTTCACTTCGAGCTGTTATGCACATAAAATTATGACATTCTTCTCGGTTGAAAATCCGCCAATGCAGTGCCATGCTGCACTTTGCAGGTGCACAGGAAACCTTTATTCTGGACCTCCTCCAAATCCATGTGGGAGAAGGGAAAAGCCGTAAGTGCCCATTTGAAGAATTACCTATACTGCACATCTGTCTGCATACTTCTATACAGTAATATATTGAATTTAATATAACAGGTAAACTGCTGCTACTTGCTGTAATAAAGGTTTAAGATGGATTATTCTAGGAGACACCTACTTGTTTATTCAAGAATTTTAAGGGAGGCTGGTCCAGTCCTAATACAAGCATTACCTGAAATCTTACCTGATGCAAGCATTACATAAAATCTGCAGAATGATTGCTGGTTTCTCTATGACTGTGACCCACTAACTGCAAATTGTATGGAGAAAAAAAATAAATAAATTCAAAGGTCCTTAATAAATAAGAACAATAAATCAGCAAGGTTCCTCTCATATTCTTTATATTGATATGAAATTCAGTTAATGTTATAGTAGTCTGTGTTTGTGTATCACAGACTACTTAAAATGCATCACTGTCATCTAAAGATGGAGAAATTGCCATTTCAAAAAGTAGCAAGCATTTTTTTATTCTTTGGAATTAAGCTTTGGCTTCTTTTAGAGCATACAGGTTTGAAAGGACTTTGTTTTAAATTTAAAGTTAAAATTTAAATGGTGGAGAAATTTAAAGTTTTAATTAACCATCAAAACAACCCCCAACAGTTGCTGCACTGTCCTTGCTAATAAATTCTTCGCCCCACACTGATGCCCATGGATATATAAGCAATTGTCCCATGATAGATCATCACTGAATTAATTCTCTTAACAGAACAAGAACACTAATTTTGAAAAAAATTCAAGTACTAATAATAAAATAAAAGACCAAATTCTGCATTGTACATCAGTGTCAGAAGTCTGAGTGCTAAACAGGAAAAATTGATGCTATTCATTTTCAAATATTTGCCTTAGTTGGCTTGAAACCTAATGGGAATATATAAATGTGATTGGATTATTGAAATGAAATGTTGTGACCTCCTTAGGAAAAACGTGGATCAGGTAAGCAGAAGTAAGAACATAATCAAACAACTGAATTTTAGGCACTTTCTTAGATACTTGTGTAATGAATTACGTGATTTCTTTAGGTTTATAAATGGTTAGATGAGACAGGAGATTCACTCTGATGCTTTGAATCATGCTAGTGTCTTCAATTGAGTGTAGGGAATGAGATGAACTGGCCTTCAAAACTGAAAACTTATTTTGGTTAAAATATACTATAACTACACCACTGAGCTGAAGAATGGCATTATCAGTTTCCATGTTATGACAAATCACAAATAAACATTTATGCATCAATGTCCCAGTGGAGAAACATGGGACATCCACTGCAGAATATAGAACCATATCTTTTGGCCATGCCTTAAGTACCTATCTATAGCAGAGAAAGAAAGACTATGTTAAAATGAGGAAGTTCAACCCAGTCTTAATAAAATGGTATTTAACATTATCTATTCTAAAAAAATGCAATAGAATTTAAAGGGAAGGTTATTCTTTTCTGTAATAATTTCCTAACTCAGAGAGTTGCATTCATCACAAAATGGAATAAGGGACCAGTGTCATGCAAGGCAAAGGTGATCACAGAATTGAAAATAACAAAGATATAACAGAATGATTTATAGCATATGATGAATAAAGAGTTTTCTATGTCAGCGCAACAAAAGAGGACAATAAGCAGCAGTTACAAAAGCCAGAGATTTTAAAATAAATAGCCATAGATAATTGATATTCAAGAGTCTTAAAAGAGTTGGATGAGGTTTTTGCTTTAGCATTAATATAGATTTCCAATAAATCTTGGAAAACAAAAGAAGTTCCAAAAGAATGGAAGAATGCGAAGCTCTAACTGTATTGCTTAATGGTAAACAGGATAGTGTGGATAGGCTTGTCAGTCTGATATCAGCCCCAAACAATGAATGAAATATATGCTGAAATGATACATGGGATAGAAGAATGGAAAATGTACAGAAGATATTTGCTGGGAGGGGCTGAGAGTGAGACAAAGGGCCTGTGTTGGAAAAAAAACCCAACACTTCTAGAAATCCACAGGGACCAGGACAGATAATCCACCAAACAAAATCCTTGCTCAGGCCTCAGTGCAAGGCTGTGATCAGAAAGAATATATGTCTGTAGTTGTAGAGAAATGGTTAAAATCTGGAAAAGAGTAATGGAAATGTAAGAATTCAAACAAATTACAAAACATGTGTCACAATATCTTCACATCAGTATGTTTTGATAATAGAGTGGTCTTCCCTGTAGCAGACAATGTATAAGAGATTCCAAAGGATGACATCTACAGTCAGACTAGAGCACAGAGGAAAAATAAATTGACAGTAAAACTGTTCTGGACAGTAAACCCATTCTAGAATAATTTCTTACATGCTGTTGGGGATTCCCCATCACAATCAATTTTTAAAGCAAGTGTGGTTATTTCCCTATGAATATACTCTTATTAAAATAATTCATTCACAAAAAATTCGTAGTCTGGGTGGTGTAGATGTTAAGGCTCACAATAGCCAGGCCTGACTTTCTAATCTATAAACAGTGTTGACATTAGAATTGTCATCACCAGGTACTTAACACCCCATGAAGATAAATGGGACCTTTCATACCATTCCCTATGGCTGCTTTTTCAGGAACACTGCTGTATTGGATTGCATGTGGGAAGATGTATTCGTAAACAGGAAATATTAGTAAAGGAAACGTGTCATAAATATTTGAGATTTCTATTTCAATAGCAGTTAACGCTTACAAATTGAGGACTCTGTTGTACCATGCACTGTAAAAAAAACTATTTCAGTTAGTTTGCAATGGATTTCACAGCACAATTTGAAGACAACAGTAATTTGTAGTTGGGGAACAGATAACATCTTAACTGCTGAAGGTACACATCCTATTACTCTGAAACAGTGTTCCACAAGTTCATGTGGCATGCATCACTTTATTACAGCATTGAAAAATTCTGGATTCAAAACTGAGTTGAATTTGTTGTTGTATTTTTATTAATATCCTGAAGCAAGTGTGAAAACACAAGTATGCTGAAGCAAGTGTGAATCTACAAGTGACAGCACATTTGCAAGTATTTTGTGGTTTGCTTTGCTAAACAATAGTCTAAGATGTAAAATTCACAGTTGTCGGTAGTCTGCAAAATATCTGTGTACTGTTGTTTTCCTGTTTGACTTCTCTGTAACATCACACATGAGAGGAAAATTTTAGAGTGAAACAAAGAATTTAGCCTTTCTGGTAAAGCAAGGGATGTTCCTCACAAACTACAACCACTGAGAGCTAAAGAATTGTAGTGTTTGGGGTTTGGGGTTTGTTTGTGTTGTTGTTTTGTTGGGTTTCCCCCCCGCCTCTTTTATCAATTGTCAGAGAAGACTTGAGTGCATAAATCTCCCTTTGAACTAGCCTAAGCAACCTCTGTGTTCATTGTTTTCTTAATTGTTTTTCACCGTCTTGTCCAAAGAACACTTTTCAAGACATAGCTGCATAGCTGTAATGAGATCTTGTTAGCTAAGCAAGACCAGACCTCAAGTTTAAGCAAAATAAATTCGGATAGACTCTCTGCCCCTTGACCCAGCTGTTTTGCAGTCTTTGAACAGTAAAGAAACTTGGAATCTCGTCACATATGCCAGTGTAAAAATTCCCCTGGCTGAAGGGGAATGTCAAAAGGCACAAAACCAGAGAAGCTGGTTCCCACTCCTTTCTGTTTTGTCCAAAAAGCATGTTAAGCAAAAGAAAGGTTGGGAAATTCAAGGGGAAGATGAACTGTATCTTTATGGTGATGATTTTGGGCCAGCATATGGTCCCTTAGCAACTAAAGCCAGCTTCATAAATTAGAAGCATATAGAGTTCACAAACTTATTTTATGTTGTAACTTCAGCTAAGGAGCAAAGCAAGACAGGACAGGGCAGGCTGAGAAAGAAGAAGCTGTAACTAGTTCTGGCAGATTGTCCAATATTTCCTCTGAAGACATTTTTTTTAAGAGGAGCAAATCAATCCTTCTATCGAGCTTTTTGCAAAACCAGCATTGCTTGTCCAAAAAAAAAACCCAAAACCAAACCCTGAAGTAATAAATGTATTTACATATGTACAATATGTATATATGCAATATGCATACATATATATGTGTGTGTATGTATATATATATATATAAAACACAGCTGAATAACATTGAGGAAAATGGGGATTACAAAATGGAAATGCAGTGTTTCTAGTAAGAAGTACAATTAATTTATCACTTTCTACTCACTGAAAATTTCTCTCTTCTCATTGCATAATACTTTTCACCAACAAATTGTTTGTGATTGGAGGGATAGGGAGGCAGTGAAATCTTGAGATTATTTATAGTCTGCTTAAATTAAAAAAGGGACTGGATATATTTACACAGTATACCTGTAAAGTCTCTAATTCTGTGTAGGACTAGCTTAAGTAGCATCTTTGAATGTTTTTCTCTCAACCAAACTTTGTAGCTTAGGAAGTTGTTGTTGTTGTGGTGGTTTTTGTCGTTGGTTTTTCTGTGTTTGGTTTTGTGTTGTTTTTTTTTTTTTTTGGGGGGGGGTGCAGGGATGTTTGTGTGTTTTGTTGGGTTTTGGTTTTTGGTTAGGTGGGGTTTTTTGTTGTTGGTGGTGGTGGTTTTAACCAGAATTTCTTTAAAAAAAACCCCTCATAATATTATTAAATTCCTTAGCTGAGAGGTGCTAAAGTATGTTCTAACCAAAAGCTGAGATCCAGAAGGACTCTTAGGGGCTCTTGAGGAGACTTAATTGGAATTTTTAGAATTGCAAAGATAGTTCAGAAGTATTTAACCCAGTGTCACATATATTCTGTCATAATGCATGCATAAACACTGTATCAGTGGTGGGTTAATGTAGAACAAAGGAAAGACAATTCATCTTCACACAAGTTCTTGAATTGTAGCATTCAATATTGAAAGATGGTATTTGGTACTTTTTTTTTTTTTTAAGAAGTCTGGATAGTTTCTGATCAATAGCCAGTTCCAGATTTGTAACTGACAGAAGAAAGGAGATCACTTTCCTTACTCATCTCAGTGGGCTTCAGAAATGTATCTTACCAGCTTCTGGGTGAAAATTATGCTGTTCTCAGGGGAATTTGCTTTGAAAAACTCTTCCTTCATCAGCTAAACCTTAAGGCAGTGACCATTGCCCCAGATGGATCACAAGAACTGGGCCATCAGTGCCCATCTTTGGAAACCAAACAGTGACTGGAAAAACAGTAAGTGATCACCAACACCAAGTAATGAAATCACTTGCAAACAGTACTGAGATTACTGTGGCAAATATATTTAACAGAACTAAATATCTAAGAACTGGAATTTCAGTCTGTAATTAGAGAGTGGATCCTCAGTTGTGGGAAGTAATGCTTCTTAAAAAGAGTTGGGGATCAGAGTTCATAGTCATCTGAGTGTAATTTCCAAATGTGACACAGTGCACAAAATGTCTAATGTGAGCTTAATAAATAGGCATCAGAGGAATAATGAATGAAGATAGGTGTCGAGAGTTATTACACTGTTGTTGTATTTAGCACTGATGAAATCATTACTGGAATATTTTGTCCAGTTCTGGGGTCCATGGTTCAGGAATATTGTTGAAGAAGTTCAAAGAAGAGTCACAAGCATGACTTGGAGACTGTTAATCATGTTTCAGGGTAAAAGGCTCAAAGAGCTCAATCTGCTTAGTTTATCAGTTGACAGTGCCCCTATTTTAATTTTTTCCCCCTATATATCCTCATTTTTAGACAGTTTAGGAATTGCCTTCAGGATACCATACATGGGTATGTTGTGGGTGTAAGAAATTATGGGAATTCAAGAATAAATGGTGAAAAAGAGACAAATTAAACAACAATCAGCTTACTCCATTTACAGGAACAGAAAAATACAGACTTCTAAAAAGACAAAAAACCAAGTCCCATCTGTTGCTAGCATTGAACAAAATCAACATAAAATGAACCAACATTATTTTGGTCTTTAATCTCTTGGATTCTTTATGACAGAGGTCATAAATCACGTAATTGTTATCTGATATCAAGAGAGCTTGAATTAACCTCTTACATTCCTAAGGCAATGAGAACCCTCATTGCAAGTCAAAATCTGCTTGTTTGGCATAAGTAACATTACTGAGGGAAACAAATCCCTTTCCTCCCATTTTAGTCTGGTCTGGACTCCTGAAAACTTTTTAGTGGTTCACAGGTGGAAAATATCATCCTGAAATTAATTTCCTGCTTGTTTATGGAAGCTATGATTATGATTTGTAAATCACATAATCACTTGGGTTCTGGCTTCTTTTAAATTGTAGAATTCCTTCTTCCTTTTTCTCCTCTTCATCAGTGGACATTGTGGCTGCTAAGATCCAGGAAATTTTGGAAGATCTTTAATTCTGCCATTTCTGCCATTTGATATGAAACAGCCTACATTTGATGACCTTCAGAAAACACAGCAGAGAATAGTACACACTTGGATTTTCTTTTCTTTTTTGATAGGCAGTATTGAATAAAACTGGGAGTTGTTTCTTATTTTACCTCCTTGAATAGAAAATTTCCAGGAATACCAGTGCAATTTTTTTAATTTTATTTTTTTTTTTATATTTTAAAATATTTTTTTACTGTAAATTGGCCATCAGGAATGATGGGCACATCATGATTAGAACACCTTATTTTTACGTATACAGCAGACAATCATTTGCAGCAGGCACCATACATATATATTGTGAAAAACAGGCACACAATAGAAGTTCTTTCACAAAAGATATGTACTTTTCAAAAAGACTGATATATCTGAAATACTGTATAACAAAAATATAGCAGCTACACTAATAACATCAGAACGAGGTCACGCAGAACCGTGACCAATAATCCAGCATTCCGAGTACAAGAACAAGAAAAGAAGACAATATGTAAGCTTCATAATGAAAAACATAACAGAATAAACTAAGAAGATTCTTTTACTGGCAACACTTGCAGCTGAAGGGCAACTGAAAGAGTTTCATGCACATTCTCACAGGAAAGGCACTAGATTAGGTAGCCTATAGAACGATCTGTGCTTGAAAACCAGTTACGTACTTCTTCTGTCCAGCCACGTTTCAGACAGATTACACTCCTGTTTCAGGCAGCCCAAGCACTGGTTTCCCCACAGCTGAAATTAAAAGTTAATGACATACACAAATTACAGAATCAGGTGATTTTTATAGTAGCATGCCACTTTCACTTCTATCAGTACCCTTATGAAAGATTTAATCACTGTTACCATCAAATGTGCTCAACCACTTCATCGCTCCACTCTGTTTTTCACTCCACTCTTCCCCATGTCTTAGCGATGCAGCATTATTATTTCTCTTCTGTTTTAATTTTTGGATTTATAATAGTAAACGTGACTGTTCAGATTTCTGAGTACTTGGCCAGAATGGTGTACAGATACAGTATTAGATACTGTCATAATGGAAAACAATAATCTCTATGGGCTTGCGTTCAGCTGGATGCTGCAAACTTAACTCAGAGCCCAAGCTAGCCTGTAACTTGTGCAGTGAGCTCCCACATGGACCAGAGCCTTGAGCTAAGACAGTAGTGCTGGTGTAACCAGATGCTGAGGTGGGCTTTGGATAGGATAGGATAGGATAGGATAGGATAGGATAGGATAGGATAGGATAGGATAGACTAGACTAGACTAGACTAGACTAGACTAGACTAGACTAGACTAGACTAGAATAGAATAGAATAGAATAGAATAGAATAGAATAGAATAGAATAGAATAGAATAGAATTAACCAGGTTGGAAGAGGCCTTTGAGATCATCAAGTCCAACCTATCATCCAACACTATCTAATCAACTAAACCATGGCAACAAGCGCCCCATGCAGTCAGGGCCATGTTGAAAGAAGCCTTCTGTTTGTCATTGCATTGGCCTTGGCAAGGATTTTATAAGAGTTGAGGAGATTCCTTTTGCCCTTTTATCCTGCATACATGTGGAGAAGATAGGGATAGACCCATCAATTCACAAAACATCCAGGCTACAAGGCACTGAGGGGGAATAATACATCTGATAACTTGTCTAGTGTATGTGCAGATAGAGACTTACACAAGTGAGCAACCACAGTTCACCATTTTGATAACTGAGTCAGCAAAAGGTTCAGCGATTTTCCATGATATTGAAAGTTTATTTCCACTGATTTAGATGGCTAATTCTGACATCAGGATCATCATCACTACTCCATGCCTCAGTGTTATTTCCTCATAACTATGGAAGGAAAAGAAGTGCAGAGTATGGCATAGGATCAGGCATTGTTCTCATATGAAGGTACAAAATTATGAATGAAGTTATATAATTGACTATATATATTCAATTTATAATTTAATTTATAATTTAATTATATCAAAACAAGCTATGTAAATTATGCTATGTTATATAGGTTATTATAACCAGCACCATCCCCTCAAAACAGGAGAGCTATTCTTTAAATCTGCTGTAAAAGATAGGAAAATACAATTTAGGAGTAAAGCCATGGGAGCATGTAGCGAGAGCAGTTCCACCATACTTATTAATTGTTCTAATCAGGCTAACATTTATTGGTGCAACTTCTTCCTGAGTTCCCATGAATTTACATAAAGGTGTTTGAAAGTTCTTAGTTCTCAATTCTACTATGCAATCTATGATAACAAAAAGACAAAGGAAAAAAAGAAATAAGAAAAAGAAAGAAACAAGTGTGTTAGCAGTCTGTTTTTAAGTCTGTGTGATGGTAGATCTTAATGTAGAGTGTGATGCATAAGAAGTGCATGGAGTTGTGCCAGATTTATGTTCTTTTGAAATTGAGGTTGACCCAAATATCAAGTTAAAATAACTTATTCTTTATGTAAGTTACATTTGGTCTAGTTAGAAGTAAAAATGAGACAAAGGGCAGCACTGCTTTCTCAACATTTTATATATTTCACACTCATATATATCTCCTCAATGAATATTTTTTTCTAAGCTAAGTTGCAAATATTCAAGAATTTCAAATTACCTCAGACTATGCTAAAAGAGATAAACCAGGGTAGGCTGTGTGTTATGAGAGGAATAAATAATTGCCTGGAACCCCAATGTAAGGTCCATAGAAATCAACAGGAATCTATTGACGTGAGGGAATTTTAGATCAGGCTCTGGAAGAACTCAGGGAAATCTCTCCTCCTGCACATCACTTCATTCATCTCCTCAGTGACTACAACATACCCACACATTCTGTGACAAGGGAGAGTCTGTCAAATGACTCCCACGGCATTTTCCCCTTTCATCCGGGAAACTCCTTCATTAGTGATAAGCCTCTGTGCCCCGGCATCCATGTACCAGCCGAAGGGAGGAACGTGTTTGTAAACCAGATGCTTTGACATAGCTGGAACTTGGAAGGGAGGCAGAAGTACATGGCAAACAAACTTGTAATAAGTGCACTTTCATTGAAATGTTTATAATTTGTCCTTGAAAAAATATGCTGAGAAGATGAGCACTAGACTGCTTGACTTTGAAGTTCAAGTTTGAAGGTAAGGATCCTGAATACCTCCCAAGGAACATTTGAAAAAATAAAACAAAACAAAAGAAGGAAAAAAAAAGAAAAAAAAAAAAGAAAAAAAAAAACCCCAACCTGTGGTCTGTAAAGCAAAGAATGTGCTTGAGGAGAGGGTGTAGGGAGAGTTTTAATTCCAACTGTCACATCATCTGCAGAGATGACCAAATATCACTTCCAAACCATGTTGACACTTGCAGTTTATCAATATACTCAAAAATCAGCAAATACATAAGCACAAAAAGAATCTTATTGGCTGTCCTATATTTTCTTAAAAGAAGATACAGGAGGAATTATTGTCTTTGTTCAGCTGTCTATACAGGATCCACAAAATGCTACTCTCAAGAAAAGAGCAGCAGCTAGAGCTCCTCCTAGAGACAGTCTAATGAAAGAGGGAAGACCTCGAGCACTCAAAATCTGAAGACCAATCTAAAGGTTTCTTCCCTGTGACAGCCTCATTGCTCTGAGGACAGAGAAGAACTGCAGGTAGATGTGTTGAATGCAGATGGAAGATAACCTGAATAATTTTCTGAAATCAGACTTGGCAAATTCCTTGACACTTGGAATTTGTCTAAATAAAAAGAGGGAAAAGTATGGCACCTCTATGGTTAGATCAGTTTAGAGCTCAAGAAGGGTACCACATGGTACCACATGAAAGGGAGCTGAGGGAGAGTCAAAACTCAGGAATTTTCCATCTAGTTCCTCTCCTGTTACCTGTATTTCTTCCCTCCTCTGTTTCTCTTTCCTGATTGTACTCCTCTCATCCTATAAGACCTCTCTTTCCTGTAAATCTGTAACAATTAGTGTAAATCAGTGAGGACAGGGAGGCAAGTGGTGTTTGTGTGGAGCTTGCATAGCAAACAGCTGTCCACACAAGAGATACCTCCTCAGCAAGGTAGGTGGTTGGCTTTGAAGGCAGAGGATCAGATCAGTCTTTGGTGCTGCTGTGAACCTCTGGAAGCAGGTGGAAGGCAGAGACTTTAGAGGGGCAAGGTGATCTAGCTAAGGCTGCCTTGCTGGGCAAAATGATGGAGTCCAGGGTGCTTCAGCTGGAAGGTCAATGGCAGGATCTGGGGTAGGGCAAAGTGGAAAGCTGGATTGGGGCAGGTTAGCTGGACTTTGAAATGAAGTTTCGGGGAGGAGAAATAGACTTGTATGCTAGGGGCAGTCAGTGTGGCTGAAGATCTGTAATCCCACAGAAAAGTTAAAGAGCTGAACTGGAGCAGCTTGGGAACCACTGCCTTAGAGCGTAAGACAAATCTAGGTAAAATGGAAAGCAAAATAATAATCTTACAAAATGTTGTCTGTGTTTAATTAAGCATGTGAATAATTTTGCTGGTACCTAGTGGGGATACACATGAGTAAAGATAAACACACAAGATAGAAACCTGAAATAGGGAGTGAAGTATAAACCCAGGAATTAATTAAGATGGAATAGGAAGGGCTGAGGAAAACAAAAGTGGAGAGAGAAAAGAGAAAGGCAAATGTAATTTTTAAAAGAAGCAAAATAGATCCAGAAAAAAAAAAAATGATTATTTTCTGTTGAGGGTTTAAATATATATGAAAACATACTTAATATTGATACTGTTTTCAAAGGCTCAGCTTAGAGTACATTAAAGAAGGTATATTCAACTTCTTTGGGTAAGTAAGCAGGAAAGATTTGCATTTAAAATAAGAGTCTATATTGTGCACCCTCTCAGAGAGGGTTAAACCAGAGCAGAAAGAAACTGTGGGGTCAGGGCCAAGGCAGCTGCCTGCATGCCTGTCTGTCATTGTTTGTTTTGTCTTTTTGGACTTGTAAGCTCTTAGGGCTAGGAACACTCCCCACGGGTCCAACAGTGGCCACTGGGTACGGCTTTGTTTGTCCAGCAATTGGCTCAGAGGAGCCAGGGCCTGATTAAGACTTGTAAATTATAGATATATCACCAGCAAAATATCACATGTGTCCCTGGGACATGGCTGTGTTTTTGCTAATATGGGGACTCCGCACAGCTTGGCACTCACACAGAGCAAGACAGACTCTTTAGGTCTCTCACACCACTATGACTGACAAATACAAGACGGGGACAAATGAAAAGTCAGTTTTAAAACCGTCCTTAAAAGCTTATTTGTGGTGACACAAGCTCTGTCGGCACCAGTGCCATCGAGGAAAGCACAGCACGGGGAAAGACCCGGTGATCTGTTGGTGGATGCACATCACATGCTGTCCCGTGTCAGTGTGAGAGACACCCTTCAAACACCTTGGCACTGGTAGATAACTCCACTCCCACCTGACCAAAGGGCACAAAACGCACCTCAGCCACCGCACCCTGCGGACGACTCCTCGCTTCATGAAAAGACCTGCTGGTTCTTCGCTGTGTCTGCCTCTGCCCCGGGACCGCAACGCGGCGGGCCGAGGGTGCTTCATCCCACGCAAGGGGAAGCGATCTGCGGTCGCGGTGATGCCTCTGGCGCGCTCCGCACCCTTGCTGCGCTCACAGCAAGCCCGCAGCGTCCGTGGCTGCGACCGCACCGCCCTGATCCTTCGAGGGCGCGGAGCGGTGAGGAGCAGTGCGCGGAGCGGTGCGCGGCGGGCGGAAGAGCGGCGCTTTGGTGCCACCACGTGGCTCACGGCGGAGCAGGGCGGCGGTCGGCCCCCTCACCTGGTCTGCTCCCAGTGCTTGTCGCATTAACGCAGTAGAGCAAGGATGCGTTGTTTCCAGGACAAGGCTGTGCGAGATGCACAGGGAAAAATTCCAGGATTCAGCAGCACTTAACAAGATTTATTTATTTATTTATTTGTTTTAAATTTATTTATTTATTTATTTATTTATTTATTTATCTCTTTTTTTTTGGGGGTGTAGAATTAGATAAAACTTTTGAAGACCAGGGCTTGCTAATGCCAGAGGAGGAGATGTGCTGGTTGCCAGTAATTGGGTTGCCGCTTTGCTTCAGCTGTAGTTGAACGGCAGATTGGGTCATTGCACAGCCCCACAACCACACACTGCTTTCCGTACGTTGATCCACTATCAGCAGCCACAGTTTTGAGTGGAGGTTTGAGACAGTTCCTGATGCCTGGAGTACAGCAGACCACTGTCTTTGGCTGTGTTTCTTTCTGCAATATATCTATTCCAAATTTTTGCAAATTACAGATTCTCAGATTGAATCTTTTAGAATTGCTGGGTGCTGCATTACTCTTGGCATTGTGACAGAAATCATAGTATCATAGTATCATAGTATCATTCAGGGTTGGAAGGGACCACAAGGATCATCTAGTTCCAACCCCCCTGCCATGGGCAGGGACACCCCACACTACATCAGGCTGGACAGAGCCTCATCCAGCCTGCTCTTAAACACCTCCAGAGACGGGGCCTTGACCACCTCCCTGGACAACACATTCCAGGGTTTCACCACTCTCATGGTGAAGAACCTTCTCCTCACATCTAGCCTGAATCTCCCCACCTCCAGCTTCATTCCATTCCCCCTAGTCCTATCACTACCTGAGATCCTGAGAAGTCCTTCCCCAGCCTTCCTGTAGGCCCCCTTCAGATACTGGCATCAGGAATTACTTCTGAAATGTTATAAAGCTAGAGAATCTGGAATAAATCTCAGGGTAATTTTTGACTTTGTGAATTGGAAGAGTCTTGAGGTCAGTCAAGTATGTGCCATCTTGTAAGTGTTTTGGCTGTAAACCCTAAGCCAAATTAGGTGAGTGTATTAAAAGTGGTGTAATCTGCACTGTTTCTGTCTACTCGCTTAGTTGTGCTACACAATGCCTCACTTAAGTCCAACAGGGAAACTAGGATTAAACATAATGCTCACTGGGGAAAGAAGAGTGACTACTAATTTTGTGATACATCTATACAAAGAGTAGCAAAAGTCTCTCATAGTGCAGCCATTTAGCTGTCTGGCTCAGCTCTTCCCATTCTTTCATGGTAGCTAGCATCTGAGGGGCAGCATCCACCTTCTCTTCACAATATGCAGAAAAGTGGTTGAAATGGGGGCTGTGAATACTCTATTGCAGACTCCTCTTGGGCCTTTAGAGCTGAAATTCCAAGTCTGAGTTTCTCCTGCTGAAAGTATATTTCAAGAGTTACTTGCTGAATGCAAATATTTAGAATAAGTGTTACTCAAGACTGCCTTTCCCAGATAATTTAGGCTTGCCTTTAACAAAAAAATCCCAACCCAATCAACCAAAACACCCAAAAACCCCAAAACCCAATCCAACCCAACAAACAAACAAAACCCCACCAAAACCAGCCTAAAAATAAACAAACACCACCCCCCCAAAAAAAAAAAACCACACCAAAAACCAAACCAACCAAACAAATTTTGTTTGTAAGTTCTGATCCCATTGAAGGCAAAGGCAGATGTTTTTCTGTTTCAAGAATGCAAGGATTTCCTGCTGTCTACTGTTTATATAACACTGTACATGGAGAGTGACAAACACTGCAGAGTTTAATAGTTAATAATTTGGAAATAAATTGACCAAAAATCCACAGGTATTATGTATGCCTCTGTGTATTATTTCAACCTATGAATCAGTTTTGGGATTGAAGAAAAAGGCTCTATGTGCCTAGTCATAAGGCTAAAGTTCACATATAGTAGTGTAAAGGCTGTGTATACTGTCATGATCCATGTGTACATCTAGTTTAGGAACCATGCCACTTTTTCACAGCAATGGAAAACTGAATATAAATGTTCATGTGAAAAAAAAAAAAGTTCAAAACCTGATAGTCAAGAGAGAAAGTATCAGTGCCATGCATTGCCTCCAAGTGGAAGGCAAAGAGCCATTGTTTTCTGGAATTCAGCAGTGACCTATCTTGTGTGTCTGAACATCTCCATGCTACTTAGAGTTGGCACTAGCTGAGTTACTTGCTACTTTCAGTTACAGCTCCCTCATAGAGAAGGGATACTGGAAAAATCAATAGAGAAATCAATACATTTTACCCAAGTTATCAGATGTGCTCCAGATGCTTAAGTTGCTAAATAGCTTTTGATTCAAATAAAACATCCTCACATCCTTTCTATTAAAGTGAGAGTTGGCACATGTTTCTCTCTTTCCCCCCCCTCCCCCCCCCCAATTCCCAGTTGAGTAGCATTTGCACTGTGGCACCAATTTATATGGAATTTCAATGTGGTTTTGAAACAAAATTAGTTAACGTTTTCTCTCCTGAAAAAAAAAACACAAACCCAAATCTTAACATCTTAACATCATCCAAACAATTATAAGAAATTAGGTTGTATGAAAATACTTTTTTAATTTTTATCTCCCAAATAAAGCAATAATGTAGCATAATGAAGGGTTGTGCAAAAGAGCTTTTGGAATACTTTGGCAAAACAACAGTCAGTGCAGTGGAAGAATGAGGGAACAAAGACTGGATTTCACATTAAACTGGTTCAAATGGATTTCATCTCTAGATATTACATTAATATTTTATATGCATACAAATTATATTCCACGGGAACACTATGGGGTAAATTAAAAGTGCATTGCACCTCGATTAGACATGCAAATGACAAAATGGGTAGTAAATATGTATAAAAAGTATCCCTAAATCAGCAAGTACTAAAGTCACTGACAAACAGGAGCATCAGGAAAGCATTTTAGGACATGCAACATTTTGCAAGAAGATGCACAGCTTTTGGTAAAGCGGTTGATAATGCTCTTCTCGGATTCTCCCACAGCAACATCAGTCTTTAATGTAAGACTGGTAAGCACTTCTTCTGGCAAGCTTAGTTTTACAATAAATATATGACAAAAAGCCAATTCCATGAGCTACTTGGTTTCATGGTGGTAATGGGACACTGCCTCTCACCTGTTAGAATCACACTTTGGTATCTTGTCAGTGAAATCCCGGTGATGTGTCAGCTTCAGTTATTTCCAAAGCTTAATAACCATGTCACTAAGAAAACCACCATTGCAGTCTTCAGTGATGATGATGATCCTTGCTGACAGAACTAATCAAGTGACCAGTGTATGAAAGAACGCGAACACTAACACTATGAAATTCCAGGGGAAAAGAGGATGTTATCTACATGTGAAGGGCACCCATGCGGTATAAATTGCATCTGTTTAAACAGACTAACATCCATGCAGTGGAACTGTAAAAGTAGAGATGAGTAATTAGTGGAGTTCAGAGGTAGTCACGCAGACATTTTGGAGGAAGTTGCTGAGAAAATGACAACGCAAAATCTTCACTACAATGTCATACAGAGCTCTACTGAAATGAAGGGTATGAAGGTGTTCTCAGAAAGCTAAGGACTCGACACGTTTGAGCAGTTAGTTAGACTGTTGTTGACAGACTGCCAGCATCAGCCAGTATTTTGTTTCAGGCACAGTTCATGCACAAAAGGATTGTGTCTTCTGTGCTAGTCTCTTGTGTCAGTCTTGTGTCACTTGTCTCCATGAAGGAAGACTGGTATCAGACACAACTTTGGATACCAGGATGCTGTTTATTCACACAGACTCATCCGGGACCTCAGAAAGATTGACCTAGCACTCTCCCTTCTGATCCATTACCAAACAGCCTTCTGCCTTTGAAACTATTTCATTTTGAGTTGAATATCACTGCTGAGAGGACTGAGAAGCATGATTGCACATGCTTTAATTAAAGGTCACAGGTCTGACAGGTTGTGACGTTACCTGATACATAGCTTTCCTTTAGAGCTACAGATCACCATTTATAAGCTGATACTTTTTTCTGAGCACTGTCCCCAGTTCCCTGATTCATAACATTGATGTGATGGACCCAAAGTAATGGTGAAACTTCGTAAAAAAGCAGTAGCTCAGTTCCTACTTGTGCCAATGCACTGACACTCTTCTGTTTTCTACTGTCGTCCTAACTGAACAGTTGTCAAGAGGCAACTGGAATCTGTGATAAACCAGAAAGTGAGTAAGCTTGATGATTTGGGAATGGACAAACTTTCTGCCAGATCCTATCCCTCTTCACCTCATTTTCTTTCTCCTCCCCACTGAACAAATGTCCTCATCCCTGCCAGAGGCTGCATTGTGGTGGTTCCATCTGTAGAAAGGATTGTTTGTGAGAAGTCCTGTTCTTGGTTGCCTCAGTACACATTACACTGGCCACACCTGTAGACCCACGTAACTACTGCAAAATAAGGAAGGAAGGAAGGAAGGAAGGAAGGAAGGAAGGAAGGAAGGAAGGAAGGAAGGAAGGAAGGAAGGAAGGAAGGAAGGAAGGAAGGAAGGAAGGAAGGAAGGAAGGAAGGAAGGAAGGAAGGAAGGAAGGAAGGAAGGAAGGAAGGAAGGAAGGAAGGAAGGAAGGAAGGAAGGAAGGAAGGAAGGAAAGAAGGAAAGAAGGAAAGAAAGAAAGAAAGAAAGAAAGAAAGAAAGAAAGAAAGAAAGAAAGAAAGAAAGAAAGAAAGAAAGAAAGAAAGAAAGAAAGAAAGAAAGAAAGAAAGAAAGAAAGAAAGAAAGAAAGAAAGAAAGAAAGAAAGAAAGAAAGAAAGAAGAAAGAAAGAAAGAAAGAAAGAAAGAAAAGAAAGAAAGAAAGAAAGAAAGAAAGAAAGAAAGAAAGAAAGAAAGAAGAAAGAAAGAAAGAAAGAAAGAAAGAAAGAAAGAAAGAAAGAAAGAAAGAAAGAAAGAAAGAAAGAAGAGAAAGAAGAAAGAAAGAAAGAAAGAAAGAAAGAAAGAAAGAAAGAAAGAAAGAAAGAAAGAAAGAAAGAAAGAAAGAAAGAAAGAAAGAGAGAGAGAAAGAAAAGAAATAGAAGCTCTGAATCCAAATTGAAGAGAAATTGCCAGTTCAAAGGACATGGACGAAAGAGGAAGGAGATATGGCTTTCTGTTTTCTCAGAGCCTCTTGTGATCAGGGAAAGGATGAACTGCAACCCAGACTGGAGTCCTGTGATGGCATAGAAAAATTCCACAAATGTCCAGAAAGATGCTGATGCAACTAATGAGATGAAATACAGGGAAACTTTACTGATGAACATGTACCCATGTGCTGCTGTAGTCCTCTTCAGTGCTTCAGGATCCCTGGGAAGTCTCATCAACCTTCACCCTAATTGGCTCTCAATTCTGCAAACTTGTGAACATTTCTATTGTTACCTGCTTTAAGTGTGCTGTTCTGATCTTCCCTCAAGACCTTTTGACTCCAATCAGTGTCATCTGGTGCCACCAAGATTCTGGATGGATCTGAAATATCTCCAAGAGGCTGGGGCAATAAACATCTGTGAGATGATCTACACTGAACCAGGGCTAGAGCTCAAGTCATGTGAGGAGATGCTGTTGAAACTGGGGTTGTTTAGCCTGGAGAAAAGGAGGCTGAGGCGAGACCTTCTCTCTCTCTACAGCTACCTGAAAGGAGGTTGTAGTGGGATAGGGGCTAGTCTGTTCTGGAAAGTAACAAAGCAATTGGACAAGAACAAACAGCCTCAAGTTGTGCCACGGGAAGTTTATATGGAATATTAGGAAACATTTCTTCATGGAAAGGCTTGTCAAGCACTGGAGCAAGCTGTCCAGAGAAGTGGTGGAGTTACCATCCCTGGAGGTATGCCAAAGCCGTGCAGAATTTGGGCTGAGGGATATGGTTTAGTAGTGACCTAGCAGTATTGAGGTAATAGTTGGACTTGATAATATTGTCCTCTCTTCTAAATGAAACCATTCTATGATTCTAAGAATAAAACTTTTGAATCCTTCTTTTATTTATGATGATGCCAAGCATCAGATCATGTATTTGCCACACAGTTAAGAAAGTATATAGCTACACATATCAAACTCTTCAGTCTGTTTCCATAAAAAGCCATAAAATTTGAAAGTAATGTTGTCATTCACATAGCCACAGAGGGCCAGGCTTTGTGTCATCAATGGCATATACCTTTAAGTAAAATCCCAGGCACTGTTATTTTGCAATATATTTCCATACGTACTTTACCTGGAAGAATAAATCTCTAATGCAGATGATTCTTAGGTATTTCGTTAAGATACTTTAGGGAAGTTTACTATTCTGCAGGCACAGGGGTATTTTTTTTTCCAGTGTAGCTGCTATAATAGTTTTCAGGGGGGAAAAAAAAATTACTTTTAAAAAACAAAGATCTGTTTTGCAGTAGAGTTAAAATTTTGTTTCTTCTTTTAGTATTTATGCCCCATAAAGTACTATCAAAGTCACAACATAAATTCACAACACTTGCTGTACACGTTAGGCCACATTTCTTCCTTGGTCTTTCAAATGACAGAATTCTACTGAAGTACAGGTAGAAAAATTAGCCCTTCCAGTTGCTTTTCACATGTATAAATCTAACCGCCATTCTAGAAAACAATTCATTAGTCTGGCATGTTGGATCTTGGAAACTTGTCTTCCCTTTTGTTTGCTAACTGATCACTTTGTTAACTCCAAAGGTTTAGCAAGCACCTTGTTTTTTTTGTTTTTCCAGGAGAGTTTCATTCATCTGTTCTTGTTCTATACAAATTGATGTCTTCTGGTAACTGAGAGATAGGGCTTTGCTTTCACATTCATACATTTTCCCCTGGCTCATTGCTTGAAATGTTTGATAACCTAGAGGTACAAACAGTCATTGTTGTCTGTGGAGTTTGTCAGTCTGTACATTGGCAATGGAGTTAAGAAATGCATTTAGATATATTTTGAATTTGTAAAATCATGTATTCGCTGTAGTACATTGGGCCTGTCCTTCAGTGCTCCTCTCAGTCATTCACATCAGCGACAAAATCTGAGCTGACTTTCGTGACTTAAGGGTTAGGATATTAAGGAAAGAATAAATTGTAATATGTATTTGACAAATGGAATTCTAGTTTCTATTCTCAGACTTATCATGACCAAGATGGGGGGTTGTTTTTGGTTTCTTTGGGTCTGTTTTTGTTTTTTAAATTTTCTGTTACTTTTCTTAACAAACAACAGTGTTACTGAAAAATCTCAAACATTCTCAAGCCAGGTTGCCAGGAGACTGTCTTAAATGTGGACCATTTTGCTTGTAGTCTGAAACAGTCAATGAGGAAACAGAACTGGAACAAGGGCAGGTACAGGTGATAATCTGACTTTGTGAGTATGTGTATGAAACTCCACTGTGAGGCAGAGAAAGCTCTTCTCCAGTTCCTGGCCAGTTGTGTCTTCAGAGTAGATAGTAGATATGGTCTCTGCTGCAAAAGAGACCATATTTCAGAATTCCCTTCTTGCAGAAAGCTGCCCTCTGGCACTGGGTGCTAGGAACACACAATATTTAGTTATGCTTTTACTGACTGTGTATTGTGTAGCTTTGCAATACAGAATGGAATGGCTTCAGCAGGATCAGCGTGCCTTGGAAATGTCACATGGCCTGTTCGGTGGTGCATCTTCCTTTTAAACTAAGGCTCAAATCTTCTGGTGATATTAGGAATTCAGTTATGTGCTTTGAAATTGGTAGAAACTACATTTTAATTTTTAATTTTAATACATGAAAAAAGAAAACTCCTCTGTAAGGTTGAGCAGGTTTACCTACATCTCTGTGCTTGTGATGCACAGTAGTCATCAAGCTGATTGCTGAATTATTTCCTTCCAAGATCATTTAACTTCAAAACTTCATATTATACAAGTCACATGTTCTGGTGATATTCAGAAGGGAATTGTCACTTTCAGACAACTAATATCAGTCATTCTTCTATCTATATTTGGATTGCAGGCTGAGGAAAGTGTGATGGCAGTTATTAACTGCTCTCAAGAAATCCACTTGCAAGATGGATTTATTTCTTGATTAATGATGGAGATTATTCAAGTATTAATTCCAGTTTTTTATATCGCAAACTTGATATCATCCTTGTTCTCTCCACCCTTAAAATTACTATGATTACTCTAATTGTTAGAAAGCTATTATTTGATTCAGCTTTGCAAAGTAATTATCAGCTACTAGCACATCTGCCATTTCTTACTAAATTTTGGTATGTATTGTTGTATCTCAATTAACAAAAGATCTACTAACTGAAGCGTTGCTGTGTGAATTCTAGTAAGGCTTTCAAGCATGACATAAATTTTGTCCTGATTGATTCTGACTCTTACTGTGTGCTGTTTAATTTGTTGGTTTGCATTTCAGAATTGTTCTGTGAACCCAGTGCTGGATATTTTATACAATGATTTCTTCATCTGCAGTGATCAGATGTACATCTAGATGCTTTAACTGATGGAGCATTCTTTATGATATTACTTTAATTTCTGCTTTGCAAGCTGCATTCTCATTCCCGTTTTCCTTTGATTGTGTCACAGGCTACAGGGATTAAACAGAATTACAGGTTTTCATTTCATGTTTGAGATAGTACTACTAACATAATGGGATAATTTTCTTCACATGTAGCTTCTCTGTCATGAATATGAGGAGCAGTGAAGGCAGCAAACATACCAGTTATTAGTACCAGAATATCATTGATTTACTTTGTACACCAGCCATACTTTTTTTTAATTAAGTTGTCCAATTTGCTGCAAGGTTATAAACCATTTAAGGATGAGATTTTGAGCATTCTTATATATGCACAGGTGCTTATGTGCACACCCAGACACACACAAGCATACTGCAAATGTCTGTGAACAGTTCTGTACCAAGTAAACAGTTTCAGCAGCTCACTATTAAGCTGTTTAAAATGTATTTTGTACTGAAAATATACTAATAGTTCATTTCATGTGCAATGTTGCTTTCTGAGCACTGTAAAGTCTTCTGGATTACAAAGATATCTTTATGTATGTTGTTTTTTTTTTTTTTTTTATGCTTTCACAACCATTTTTAGAAATTATTATTGATGAGACAAAAATCCATTTCAAACTGTCTTCAGGGGGTTTTCTAACACCTTCTACAGTCTCTGATTACAATGATATTATTTGACAACTTCTTATTTCAGTAATTTTACTTACTAGATTTACACATAAGGATAGCAATGAAAATATTTTTACAAAGTTGAATGTTAGAAAGAAAATTAACTTCATTTGTGGAATCCATGTCTTTGTTGGGAAGACTGGAACATACACTACTTCAGTTACATTTAATATCTGCTTTTTTGTTTAGTTATTTTATATTAGTTATTTAGTTATTTTATTAGTCTTTACATATGTTACTGTCATATGAGGAGCCTCAGCATGTTGCTCATTTATTAGAATTACTAAATAATGTCATAAGACTTGAACAGACTTCATTGTGATCCACAACATCAGAAACCTGATCTCCTTCTACGAGCAGGTGACCCGCCTGGTGGATGTGGGGAGGCCTGTGGATGTAGTTTACCTGGACTTCAGCAAGGCCTTTGACACCGTCCCCCATAGCAAACTCCTGGCCAAGCTGTCAGCCCATGGCTTGGACAGCAGCACTCTGAGCTGGGTTAGGAACTGACTGGATGGCCGAACCCAGAGAGTGGTGGTGAATGGTGTCACATCCAGCTGGCGGCCAGTCAGTAGTGGAGTCCCCCAGGGATCAGTGCTGGGCCCCATCCTCTTTAACATCTTTATTGATGATCTGGATGAGGGCATTGAGTCTATCATCAGTAAATTTGCTGATGACACCAAGCTGGGGACAGGAGTTGATCTGCTAGAGGGTAGAGAGGCTTTGCAGAGAGACCTCGACAGGCTGGACAGATGGGCAGAGTCCAACAGCATGAGATTTAATGCATCCAAATGCTGGGTTCTGCACATTGGCCACAACAACCCCATGCAGTGCTACAGGCTGGGGTCAGAGTGGCTGGAGAGCTGCCAGGCAGAGAGGGACCTGGGGGTGCTGGTTGATGGTAGGATGAACATGAGCCTGCAGCATGCCCAGGCAGCCAAGAGGGCCAATGGCATCCTGGCCTGCATTAAGAACAGTGTGGCCAGCAGGAGCAGGGAGGTCATTCTGCCCCTGTACACTGCACTGGTTAGGCCACACCTTGAGTACTGTGTCCAGTTCTGGGCCCCTCAGTTTAGGAAGGATGCTGACTTGCTGGAACGAGTCCAGAGAAGGGCAACAAAGTTGGTGAGGGGCTTGGAACACAATCCCTATGAGGAGAGACTGAGGGAGCTGGGGCTGCTTAGCCTGGAGAGGAGGAGACTCAGGGGTGACCTTATTACTCTCTACAACTACCTGAAGGGAGGTTGTAAACAGGCAGAGGTTGGTCTCTTCTCCCAGGCAGCCAGCACCAGAACAAGAGGACACAGTCTCAGGCTGCACCAGGGGAAGTTCAGGCTGGAGGTCAGGAGGAAGTTTTACACAGAGAGACTGATTGCCCATTGGAATGGACTGCCCGGGGAGGTGGCGGAGTCGCCGTCACTGGAGGCGTTCAGGAGGAGACTTGACAGGGTGCTTGGTTACATGGGTTAGTTGATTAGGTGGTGTTGGGTGATAGGTTGGACGTGATGATCTTGAAGGTCTCTTCCAACCTGGTTTATTCTATTCCATTCTATTCTAGTCTATTCTATTCTAAATTTTGGGGAAGAGGAGCAGAGAAAGACAAAATTTTTTCTTCTGTAGAGAAGAGAAGCTGTATAGGTATATACACAGATGTATAGTTATATCTCCCAGGCTATAAGAGACATTGCTTTTTAAAAAGAAAAATTATCTAGACTTTTTATAGTTTCTTAGGTTTTGAAACAGTGCAGTATTCTAATTATACATTTTTATTTTAAAATGCTTACTTTAAAATTTGATTTTCTTATTCTATTAATAAATTTGTTCTGAACACATATGTTTAAGTCTAATCCATTTGCAGCGTGTATGTATATATATATACACACAACATACAGACATATAGGCTAGAAGATTGAAGTATTTGAACTGCTTGAAGCAGAATGCTGGAAAACTAATTATTTCCTTTTAGACTTGCCATGGAATTGGCTTCTATAGTAGCAAACTTCATGAATTACATGTTAAATCCATTTATTTAGTGTGAAATTGCTGTTTTTCATGTCAAAATTCTGCTATTTGGAAGTGAAGCTCTGCTTGCCTGGGCATAGAGGGCTGGGCTTTCCTAGGGAAGGCCAGCACAGGGGAGAGTGCTGAGGGTCAGTAATCTCAGTTCTGTGTGACATTCAAGAGCTGTAGCTTCTGTTACAGGTTAGGTGGCCCTCTATTTCTTTCGCTCTAGTTGTAAAATTAAGTATATACTAGCTGATACATAGCAGTTTCCTTTAAAAAAAAAAAATCATGTCTTTATTGTGTCTTATCTTTACTAAAACTTCCTCTTACATCCTGTGGTGGTTTGGCCCTGGCTATGGGCCAGATGCCTACTAAAGCCTCTCTATCACTCCCCTTCTTAGATGGACAGGGAAGTGGGAAAATATTAAAAAAGGCCTGTGAGTCAAGACAGAAGCAATTTAATAGGATGAAAAGCAAAAGGAAAGGCTGTGCGCAGAAGCAAGAACAAAGAAAGATGTTATTCTCTGCTTTCCATCAGCAGAGAATGTTCAGTTACTCCTGAGAAGTGGGGCAACACATAATGGTTGCTCTGAAGGAACAGACACCATCTATACAAATATCCCCCACCTTCCTTCTTTCACCTAGCTTCTGTACTGGGTGAATGTCATATGGTGTGGAATACCACTTTGGTCACTTTGGGTCAGGTGGTGAAGCTGTGTCCCCAAGGCTTTGCCCACCTCTCAGCCTATTACTGTGTTTGTGTGTGTGTGAATGTTGGAAAAGCACAGCCTTGGTACTGTGGGAACACTGCTCAGCAGTATCCAAAACACTGGTATGTGATCAACAGTTAGTTACAGCACTGCAAAACACAGCACTATGAAACATTCTCTGGAGAGAATTAACTCTATCTCATCCAAATCCAATACACACCCACTTGGACATAATGGAAGCATGAAAACACTTTCCTGGCAGGTAGGTTAATGTCTTCTTTCTTATTAATGAAAGTGGGAAAGATGTCACAACTCACTTCTTAAAAACGGCAAATGTCTCCTTCTCCAAAACAAAACCAATAGTCTCTGAGAGAAGCCTATTCTCAAGCTGTTTTTCATCAGAAGTTCAAATTTATCTGATGTTGTCTTCTGGTGCTGAGGATCCCTGTTATTTTTCTATTCACTTGGAGAGCAGCTGCTATGTAAAAATCCAGCACACTTGGCACCTTGTCTTGTTTCTACCTGATCAGATGTTCACTCTCAGCTCTAGGCATACCAGACCTTAGATGTACTAACACTTTAATGAGTGTAGTGTAAACCACATGCTGTGTTTACTTCAAATGTTGGAAACAGAGTGGTAGAATGAATGTTAAAACAGTTAAATAAAAATATTAAGTGTTGAGACCTCCAAAGGGCTTTTGAATAGCTTACAGCTCTATCTGGAGACAAGACCTCCCCAGGAGCAAATCCTTTAAGTAAGACTTTTCTTGCAGAGCCATCAGGTTGAGTTAAGTCTAGTAGAGATTTTGATGAGAAATCTGTCAAGCACCAGGAAAATTAGTGCAGTCTTATGATAGAAAGAAACTCCTCAAGCCTGAGGTTTACAAACTTTATACTTTATTGCTTCCAATAAAATTAGTTCTTGTTTCAGTGGTTGTTGATAGGATCAAAATCTGGCCCTATATCTTTCCACATTGTTCTTACAATAATTGTTAAAGTCTAATTCCTGTATGTTGACATAAACTTTATTCTAACTTTGATGAACTGGAAATACTGGTATTCAGGGTTGTGCTTTGACAGTGTTGGCTGAGCCATATGTAAGAGTGTGACAGAGTAGGGCCACAGGGAAACCTGTAGTGTGAAATTCAGATTGAACTTGAAAACTGCAGTGTGAATGCAGACACAGTAGAAAGTAACTGCTGGAGGAGAAGGAAGGATGAAATCCCTTGAGAGAGGGTGAAAAAGTTAATGCAGCTTGCTAGGTCCTCAGCTGTACTGGGAAAAGTTAAGGTGCAGAATAACCATTCACAGACTTTCTACCCAACATCCAAACTACACATAGTGTAAGCATAGACTATAACAGCCTTAAAGATCACAGGAGAGTCTGGCCTCCAGTGTTCAGCCATATCTTCTATGACAAAGTACTGGTAAGGCAATGTGATATATGCAGTGCTATGGTGGGTTTCAGCCATTTAAAGTGGACCATCCAAGGCATTTCTCAGGTGCTTAGACACACCTGGTCAGGAGTTTGTGTTAGCTAAAAAGATTCAAAACTTGGTTTATGGTACAAAAATTGTATGTTTTGACTCACGTCTGCATGACTCATTTTGCACAACACTACGCCTTACTAACAGAGATAGAGTTGATTTTTAAAGTAATTATCACTATTTGATTTATCATGCAGATTAAAAATGTTACAATTGTTTCATTGTTTTAACCTACACAGGGAAGGTCCTGGTTAAAATTACACTTCAAAGAAATTCAGAGGTTTATATACAGGAGAGCACATTTGTATGAACTAGCCATAGCTGTGTCCTATACTAATTGCTCCTGTGTGATTGTGGTTGGGACATTTTCATAGTCTTCTTTCTGTTTCTGATTCTCAAAGAGTTTTATCAGTGTTTCCTCTTTTTTTCTGTTTTTTCCCTGCTGGTGTCACCACAGGTCAAACCTGTGCATCCTCATGCATTGGTGTACACAAGCCTCACCACACTGGAAGAAACGTGTGTTCTGCTTCCTCTAATAGGGAGAGTTATTTTCCATGACCTGTTGCAAGGGAGTACAAGAAGTGGATTAACTGTTTGAAGTGCCTAAATTAGTGTGCTTAATTTTGAATGGCTACACAGCTTATTTTTCTGCAAATATGTTGTTCGTGCCTCTGGACAGTGATTAATTTCAATATGAAAGAAGACAAGACTCAGAGCCAACAGTTGAACTGGGCAGAAAATGTATCAGAAATTCATCTGTATACCAACTTGCTGGGGTTTATAGGCTGTGACATTTTACTGAACTTTTAGAATAACTATTTTTATAAATTGGTGAAGGTCAACTCCAAAGGCATTCCTATTATTTGACTTAAAATTATTACCTATAAAGTGTTGTTAATAAAAGGTTCTCATGTTCGGGCTTAGTCCTCTTACTGCTCATTCATAAGATACAGTTTATAGAAAGTACTGGAAATCATATGGTTCAAACAATTTCATTATGTGCAAGTTTTTTTTTTACTGCAAAGAGGAGAGCAGATGATACTATTTATTTATGAAAACATATGTGACCTCTATTCTAGCTATTTATGTCATACACTGGCATTTCATCTGTGTACTCCTAAAGTAGATCTGCTCTAAAAAGATGACCTCTGTCTTATTTATGGTCAGAACAGAGGTGACAATGGTCAAAATGCTGATCTTCTGACTTCCTGACATTTTGTATCAACCCCTGTAATCCATTTCAGCTGGAAAATGTTGAAGGTATCAATATGCATCAGTTTTTGAATATTGTGTTCCTGTCTGATTTTCTATAATTCAGCATTTGTAAATACTGATTTTACTTCTAAGGGAGCTTTACATTATAGATACCTCCTCAGACATTCCTGTATGAACTTGTAATTAATCTGATTACCTTTCAAGAATCTTTCTGTCTTCTCCTTAAATCATAATTTTCTTGTATCAGAAATTTAGTATTTTCTCTAATTGTAGGATGATATTTTAATATCCTAAGTGTATTTTGAGGTTTGGAATTCAGATAAAATACACAACTTGATTTTCTTCTTACTGTTTTTAACTTTCTACTTCAGATTGTTTACAAATAAGCACTCTGATGTTTTCATCACCAAATGACACACTAACCCTGTATCTTCAGATGTAAGATTGCAATGTCAAGCCTTCAGAAGCTGGGGGTGGGGGAAATTGCATATTGCCTAAATTGTGCATTCCTAACTTTGACTCTTACCACAGCTGAAGGCGTTAAAACATTGCCTTTATTTATATGAAAAGTCTTTTTCCCCCCCATTGCCCTATTTAATATCCAAAGTCGACCTGTTTGGCAGATTAGTTAGAATCACATAATGAAGAAATGCTGGGTTTTGTCACAGAACTTGGACACTATTTAACAAACCTAGTTGAGGATACAGGAAAAAAAAATTCTCTATATTACATCAGTCAAGGCTTGCCTTAAGGAGATGGATTCCTCTCTTTCAACTGCTGCAGCATTTCTAGACAAGTTATTGAAATCAAACTTTTCACAGATGGACGCGTTCTCTTGGGATAATTGCAAATGTTCCAAACACTCAGTGCTGAAAGCCAGGGCAATGGGAGTTGGGCTTTAAGAACATAAAATGCTGCACAAGGATTTCATAAATATGATGTCCAACATGAGGGCATACATTTGACCTATGTCTTTTTAGGTCTGTTTCAAGATATTCTGCATATCTTGGGATATTTCAAAAGTAAATCATATTATGCCTTTCAAGGATGATAATAATAAAATAGTGATGGGGTAATTTTGTCTTCAGAGCAGTGTTTGAACTATGCATAGTTAGACAGCTATGGATACACACTAAATGATGAGAGCAAAGTAATCAGTTGCTCATTACATAATAAGAACCCCTCCTCCATTGTGGTATGCAGGACATATACAAAGCAACAAAAAATTGAAAAGCATTAAGAATGGAATGGGCTGCCTGGGGAGGTGGTGGAATTGCCATCACTGGAGGTGTTCAGGAGGAGACTTGACAGGGTGCTTGGTTGCATGGGTTAGTTGATTAGGTGGTGTTAGATGATAGGTTGGACGCGATGATCTTGAAGGTCTCTTCCAACCTGGTTTATTCTATTCTATTCTAAATTAAACCCCAAAACACAATAAAGCATACTGACAACTAAATTATCAAAGTGGAAATATCTAAAATGAGGGTTCTCAGGCTACAGTATGTGTACAACTAGTGGTATGAAAGCTATTCCACAGTGGTCTTCAAATTAAATCTGAGCAGAAGAATGTCTTCCCCTGCATGTGAGTTCTTCTTACCATATTCCCACAGGAAACTGGAACAAAGATCTGGATGCATGCATATTGTTTGGTACACACCACATTTCCACCACCAATCTGGTAAAATTCAATTATTTTTCCAGAACAAGCTAAAATAGTTACTCCAGGCATAAAGGTTATCCTATTAAGCCATAGGTCAAGCCAATTGCCATGCTATGCACTTACTCCCCTCCTCCAATTCTTAGTTAACAGGAAAGATGAAGTCAAATGGCATTGTGTCCTTCTAGGAATATCCTCGAGTGCACTTCACAAGCTTTCGCCAAGTAAGCTAATGGAGCCAGTGGGAACAAACAGGAGTAACTTGTCATCTTGTGTAATTTTAAAGTAATTTGCTGACAGCTAAAGAACTGTATTAAATTCCATCTCAGGCATTTTAGTACATAAACTATAACAGGCAGAAACTTTTCACACCTGCTACTCCTCAAAGCTGCCCTGACTTCTTATCCCTAGTTTTCATTCTAATATGATTGTAATTGACTGGCATTTTCATTCTGGATTCCTCAGGCTTCTCATAGCTCCTTGCTTAGCACTTCTGGCCTCCTTGTCCTAACCCCAGTTATGGCTGTTATATCCTTAGACTGGTATCCCCATCTGGCCAGCCCCTGAACCTCACCCTCCTCCATTTTTGCCCAAGTCTTAAATTTTGTCCACATGCTAGGACTCTTCATGACTAAGGCACAGCAGAATCTTTAAGGCTTTATTATTCAAATCTAATTTTCACTGAGAAAATATTTCAAAGTAAGTTTTTTCTGAAAATTTAGAACTTAGCAAAAGCTGGCTGTTTCCCCCATATTGCTTGCACATTTTTGTGATTAAAAGTTTCTGTTACAGTGAGTTTTCTACATATAGTTAAAAAGTATATTTGAGTACTTAGTAGTAGCACAGACTCTATAGCTATGTAAACAACAGTTTACATACATATGACTGTGTAAAGCAACAGTATCAATAAAAGCTTAAGCAATTCTGCATAAATAACACCTGAAAAGTGAATATTTCTCATAATCAGGTAATGAGAAAACTCATAATTAGTCATGCTGTCAATAAGTAATCATTTATGTAATTTAATTAATATGTAATGATACGTTGAGAATCAGATTTTAATTCAAAAACACTGCAATCCTGTTTCATTTGGAATATTTATTCCCTTGAGCATTTACACAAGCAGAAGCAAGTATCCACTTAACTGCTAAAGATACATAACTGTACAGTCATTTTTGGATCAATACAATACATCAGAATTCATAGTGGCAAGTGATTCTTAACCAATATATAGAATTAAATGAGTAGAAGAATAATTCACATTGTATTTCCAACAGTATGGGAGGTGACAAGTAGCATTTCAAAGACATTCACACCCAGCTAAAAGAATATGCATTCATGCTTCCTATCTAATATAATAGAAAAGTAAACATATGGGTGTATATGTTTGAATATATAGTTATAAATAACCATACACTTGTATTAGTATGAATCTAATGGAGCAATAGTATGTAGTAGAATGATTGATACAGGACAATTTAAAAATAATTTTACTGGGTAGCCAGTGCTAATGGATTTATTCATATGCAATGTAATCTATGCATGGCCAATGACTAATAGAATTGTTACAACCAGTATTCATTGTGACAATTTCAGAGCTAATACACTTGGGCAATAAACAATGTTTATTACAGGCTTACATAAGTAAGTAAGATCTTCTGCTGTCTTTAAACACATACAGATGTTCAAAACTGTGCAATATACATCAGTACATTGTTTCTTGACAGAGTCCCAGGCTGCCTGCAAAGTTAGTGTGCTTCAAATACTTCCTAATACTTACAGATGTGTCTGAATTCTTCACTTTGCTGCTGCTTTTGAAAAGAGAAGAAAAGAGAATTAGGGAGAACCTGTTGAATGTTTAAGAAAATATTCTGCTGCATAACTGAAGTAGCAGGAGATCCATAAAGCCAGTCCCCAGAAATGCTGTGCAGTTTATCAGTCTGTTGTGGAGCTGAAGGCTTCCCCATGATTAAATCACAATTTACATTCCATTTATGGTATTCACTCACAGACTGCAGTTTGTCAGTATACAGCATTTTCCAGAGAGGATCCAGAAAACAATGTGTTTCATAAAGCCAATTCAGTGCTGGATAGGAAGGATATTGTCCCCACGGCATAAAATAATTCAGATCAAAGCAATGATCTAGCTCCTTTTGACGCCCTCGCTTTCGTGACCTTCGATGTTGCCTGAAGTCTCCGTGAACAAAATCATTTAAGTTTGATGGGTGGATACTCCAGTAGTTTCCTTTGCCATCCTCACATCTTCCCACCTTGATGAAACAGTCATTTAGTGAAAGGTTGTGCCTTACACTGTTCCTCCAGCCTCGACCTTTGTTCCTGTAGAAAGGAAAATTTTCTTCAATGTATTTGTAGATAGCAGCTAAATTCAGCTTATTTGTAGGGGAGGAAAGAATTGCCTTTGCAATTAAGGCTATGTAAGATAGGGGTGGTTTTTCCAGAAATCTTTCTTCATCCACAGTCACAGGAAGACCCTTTTTGGTATGTACTGGGGAGCTGAGAATTTGAGGTGGAATCCTGTGAACCAGTTTTCCTTTTTCTTCTCCTCCTACTGTACTGATGTCTAGACTTGCTTCACTGTTTTCAGGAAAGTCTTCACTCATTATAACAGCACAAAGTCTAGGATTTATTTTAAGCATTCTGATACTTTACTGTAAGTGGTCAGTTGAATAATAGGTCCACTGAGTATAACCTGCAGGAGAAAGAACTTTAAATGTGCTGCTCACACCCCCAAATTCCTATTTTAGACTCTGTTAAGTCAACATCCTTAACAACGAAAACTGAACTGCCTATATTTACAAAAGTCAAGGTGCAAGTCCTAGCTGAATGGAAAAAAAAAAAAAGGCAAAAAGCAAACACCAAAAATCCACCAAAATAATTATACTGTGTTAAGTATGAAGATAAACAGACTGTGACGTTAGCCTCTCACTTCATTACAATCTGAGAAAACACCCTTCAGTGTTCCTGACTGAAACATAATTATTAATGAAAAAATGATGGTGGCTAGATAAAGTTGTGAAAGGATTAGATCCTCTAGTGATATGCAGAACAAATTGAAACTAACATGTTGGTTCCTGTGTCCTACACTTAGTCAAACGTTGTATTCAGTACAATAAACATTTGTTTTATGTTCTAAAAGAAGGTACTGTGTGAAATGAAATTTGCTATCAAATTTTGTAGCTGCAGGTTATCTATTACTGGTGAAATTGAGCTAATGCCCAGAAGAATCCACAAATTGTTCACTGTTTTTATTCTTAACTCTCTGATTCCAGTTGTGCAACTAGTTTTCATGCAGAGTATGCATGTGACCAGTCCTGCTGACCCAGCAAACCACTTGAGGCAAACAAGTACTGCTTAGTGCAAGTGAATGATGTGCTCCGGGACTCAAAGCATGAACTGTCATTTGAAATTTGACATTGCCCTCAGCCTCCTGAGATCTGACACTGTTAAGGACAAGACACTCATCTCATGATTAATCATGGAAGGTAGTGAAATGTTTCAATATATTCTGAAGCAAAACAAAACTTAATTGTAAGCTTTGAAAGATTTGGTCACGTTTGATGTTCAAAATGTATTCCCAAATGACATACATATTTCAAGGCATCAACAACAACCTCAAGGATTCACTTTTATGAGGCTGAAGCTCATGTTGTTGTCCAGGCTCTGATGGATTCTGAAAACAACCTTTGGTTGCTTCCTTCAGATGGTAATTCTGACTGAAAGAGCGAGAGAGGGATTAAGGCTCCCTTTGCTTCTGAGCTTGAACTTCACATTCCAGGTGATCCTCTTCAACAGGCACTTGCAAGCCTTTTCCCGGGCTCTCAGATCCACCAAATGTCAAGTCAATTGGTAACTACAAAGGTTTTATATCAAGAAACAACACCCAATGTAATGCTGTAGTTTACATGGGTAGGTTGTTAGTTATCCAGCTTTTCTGTGTCAGAGGTGAATTGCCACCTACTTGTTTGCAAGACCTAACAGAGGACTTTTCTACTAACCATTGTGAATGGGATGTATGGTGTGAGTATGCACTTGATATTGTAACAGCCTTGGCTATTCAAAAACCCTAGTGATAAGCTACTAATTCTTTTGAAGGCATTCATTTGACCTGCTCTATCCCTGCCAGAAATTCTCTGCCTGGCACATCCCAAAGTTGCCATAATCTTTCTTGTAGTGATGGATTTTCATAACCTTCTGATGACTAATTTACCAGGTTTGTTCTCTTACTCTTTTATTTGCAGCTGAAAAGTTGCCAGATCATAACAGAAATTGTTGAGATTAGCTCTGAAGTGTGTGGCCTGGCACTTTAGGCTATTTATTACAAATCATCCTAATTTTGTTGCGGTAACTGTAAGCAGGTCACGCCTAAAGGGGTTCCTACAATAACAACATTAAAAGTTTGATTTAAATTCAAAATGCTGGATGTGTTATAGCTTATTAGGGTATTGCTACTGAGATCTGTGTTTTTATGGAACACTGATGTTGCTGGCTGGAGAACGAATGCTGCTTGCTGTGACACGGGCTATATATTCTGTCCCCCATGCCTCCAAAAAAGAAACACAGAATCAAGCACATGTTCTGCTATTTTAGTACTAACTTTGTAAATTGAGAGCATTTTAAAGAAGGACTGGGCAAGGAGTCTAGACTTTGAGTGCTTACAAATACCCAAGTCAAATCAAGACTAAATGAAACTGTCTTAGTACAGCTTTCAATTTTAAGGGCAGGTTTTCAGAAAGTGAGAAAACTGGGGCTATTAAAAGGAGTGAGTCTGAAATTTAAACAATATCTCAAAGTCAAAAACATGAAGCTTTAATTAAAATCTTAAGCAAGAAGAAAATTGTATGTAGGAAGGGACTCAACACTTGAATAGATGAACAATATTTTCAGTAAGTAAAAGAAGATTCTACAGGAAATAAAAGATAAAAGGGTGAGCAAGAAGCTGCATTTGGAAGGGCTGAAACCCCTCATCTATGAGATAAAGAGATGTTTTTTTCAGATATGCCCTCTAGGAAAATATCCATCACACACTTCTGGGCATATTGTGTGTTTTTCCCTTCTCCACATTATTCCAGGAATTAGCTTTTGTTCTCCTCTGAGTCTTATCTTTAAAGTTGAAAGGGTGAAAGTCTCTCCCTAAATCAAGGTTCCTTCTAAAAACTTGTAAAGCAAATTCCCTTTATTATCCTTATTTTTTGTGGGAATGTTTTTGTTGCTGCCTTCTAAGCTTTCCCGTCAGAGAGAGAACCACCTTTACTTGCTCAATGTCCAGTTTTATCTGAAGAGTCAGAGGCAGGGAAATGATGAATGAGGAAATGAGTATTTGACAATTCTGTTCCAGTGATGGATCTGTTCTGAATTTGCCCTGTACAAAGGTTGTCTTTTCCTCTTTCAATGTTTGTCATCAATTCAGGCTAAAGACAGTTTTGTCAGTGGCTTAGCTGTGATTGTATGATTGTGGGCTATTCTTCATATATATATATATATATATATATATGATATATACATACACAGAGACTGCAACTTTTCTGCATGGTACTATCTGGTTTCAGAGTGACAAAGCAGATGAGTTGCAGTCATTGAACAAAATTTAGTAAAAGACTTCTGACAGTGCATACAATCTGTAAGTGAAAGCAGAAGACAATTGAGGGCAGCTTTGTACTCACCCAGTCATTATTACTGATATTTATCTTCAATCATGTAGAATTTAGAGATAATATCTTCCTTAAGTGAAATGTTGTGCTTTCTTCCTCATCTCTACATACTTTGGGAATGAATTGCTCTTTCAAAATACCTCTTGCAATATACCAGCAATGTTTTTTTCCAAAGGATACAACCTTTAAAGTCTTCCATCTGCCTTTTGTTCAGCACTTTTGGCCATTCAAGAATCAGTAAGAATACTGGTCTCTGAAAGGAGAAAATCTTTTTGTGCTTTATCCCAACAGATTTATTTAAGAGCTTTGAAGTTAGTAATACATCTTGTAGTCTTGGCTGAAGAAATGCAGCTTTCTATGGTACTAGAGAATAAACTGGTAGGAAGCCAGGTGGAACCAGATTAAGACGTAACTGTTTCTCAGTTACCACAGAAAGGTGTCAACTTGTCCAGTCTCTCAGTTAAGGCCAAGAAAGATAATCTGGCCAGTGTTAATAATAGATATGCCAAAACGATAGGCAGGTGCAAGTATTTTTAATTAAAGGTCTGTTTGGCTGCTGCTTTTCTTGCTCTACTCTGTGTTTAATTAAGTTTCAAGCTTGCTAACTCTGTGATGTTCTTCCCTGTAATGTTCACTAGGCTGTTCAACAGAGAAGCTACCCCATATAGAGCTGTCTTATTCTCTTCACATTCTTTTTCAGTTCTACCTGTTGTTACTACTGTTACTTAAATACTGTTTAAGAACACCTGGAAACCATTTGTCTTGATTCAGCATTTGAATTTGATGTGTTCAAAACCAGTAATGAAGATGAGGGTTTAGAAAAGAGGTGGTTAAAGAGGTTATCCCATTAAAATGTCCTAAAATTTTGTGCGCTGTTACAGTCTGAATGGAAATAATTACTCTGTTGTCTCAAGTAGGTATTTTTTGGACACTGTTTCAAAAGATACAGAGAATGAAAGATACTACTTTGCATTAAATTTTTTTCCCCACTGTGTTAAAATGCAATTCTTATCTGTATAACTTTGCTTTCTTTGGTGTAACTCTGTATATACTTGTGGTAAAATATTTGCACTGTCCTAAGATCTGGCCCACTGAGATAGCATGGTATGAAGCAAGGGCAGAATGTGACATTACAGTTTTACATCTGAAGACATTGTGAAAAAAATGGCCTTGAAGATATATGCAACAATAGTTCACAATATATAAACTGTCTACTTGTTGAAGCATGCACTCTAATCAGAGATTAGTAACTCCTCTTCTTAGCATGTAGGGCCACATAAAATGGTGAATGTAATATTTGAAATGTATCTGTGAAATTATAACGCCTAATACTGTCAGATGGAGAACAGGCCAACATAGTTTACACTCCATAGCATCTATTAATAGGCCTGACTCCCTTTTGCAATGTCAACTGTAATATTAGTCCTTGTTTTAAATCAGTGTCTCAAATATCAGCTGCTACTAGTAGAGTTCTCTTTCAGTTTATATCAGAGAGCCCAATGGAGTCTTTTGAAGAACCTAGTCAGGTTAGCAGGGCTAACTTATTAGAAGTCCCCACTGTAAATGATTTCTCTTCAGAGGATGAAGATACTAAAACTGATATTAAACATCGTTTTTCTCCACGCCCCCGAAGGAAGAATTCTGCTTCTTCAGAGGAAGAGGAGGCAGATACCCCCACCACTGTTGCAAGAAAAGTTTCATTTGCTGATGCATTTGGGTTTGATCTTGTGTCTGTCAAAGAGTTTGAAACCTGGGAAATTCCAAATATAGGACAAAACAATTACATAGAAGATGAAGTTTCCCCTCAGGAGGAATATTTTTTCTCTCAATTGTTTACATTACCTGCTTCACAAGAAGAACTTTTGCAAAAAGTGCGAGAGCAGAAAGTGCAATTGGAGTCTGTCATGTTCCTGCCCGGGATTACCTGTATGAATGGTGTCATACGAGTCCTCAATGTATCCTTTGAAAAAGTGGTGTATGTTCGAATGACACTGAATAACTGGCTCAGTTATTATGATATCCTTGCAGAGTTCTTGCCTAATTCTTGTGGTAATGAAACTGATCAGTTCTGCTTTAAGATTTCTTTGGTGCCTCCTTACCAGAAAGACGGAGCTAAGGTGGAGTTCTGTATACGCTATGAGACATCGGTTGGTACCTTCTGGGCAAACAACGACAACAAAAATTACACGCTGATTTGTCACAAGAAAGAAACTGTACCCACGGTGGGTAATAAACCACATACAGAGGTTACTGATAGACAACTTAAAGGATGCTTAAAGCTGACACAAAACAGGTGAGGTTAGACCTTAACTTTTGGTCATTTACAATATAGCTGGCTAATTCCAATTTTCTAAAGTGTGCTTCCTGGAGCTAAGAATTGCCTATGCTGTTTTCTCCTATTGTTTGTTTTTAATGATAAATTGGACAAATGCCTGTTTTGGTTGGTTTGTTTGTTTATTTTAATTAAGCTCTTCTATACATCAGCCAACAGTTTTCTGCAGACAGATTGGATGGGATCATAGTTTTAATATATGGCCTGCATGCCACTCATTTGAAAAGTAGCATGAAGGTCTATAAATTATGGGCTTTCTACTGATTTTGGTTTCCATAAGATGTAATTTAAGGTGACATCAGTGAAAACTTTGCTCCAGACTGTGGTAGTTGTACAGTTGAAACACTTCACATCCGCTTCCTTGGTGAGTCAAACAAAACTTAAATGAAGCAAATCCTGGGTGTTCACATGATTTATTTCTTAGTTCATTCTATAGAGAAATGTCACTGGTGGTTCAAGGAAGCTAATAATTCAGGGATGCATCCTACTACACTTAGAATATCTGGTACAAATTTTTCTACAAGTGTTTGGGCTATTCCGTGAGTTGTATATTAGGGCAATAACTACTGTTTTTTCTGCCAGGTGTTGATGCTTCTCTTTCACAAATGGTGAAATGAATAATAATTTATATGACAGTACTGGCAATATAGTAAAGAAAAAGAGATACAGAATTTCTCTCATATATTCTAATTAAATGTAGGCAAGTACTACATTAATTTTAAATTGGTGGTAGATAACTTACAACTTAACCCCACATAAAAAGAGACACCCAGGAACAGGAACTTTTGGCCTCCTACTCTGTTTTTTACTCTTTCCTGTATAAAAAAAAACAAAATAAAACAACAGCTGCTGGTGTAAATCTAATTCTCAATATTTTGCTCATCCAATTTGATATAAATCAACTGGACTTCTGCAGAACTTAATCTATACTTTACCTGCAGAATCCCTTGCAATATTCAGATCCCAGAAATTAATTGATGTTGAGTTATTTTACTCTTTCCAAAGCCAATGCTGTCTTTATTTTCCACTGGACTGCACTTGTGGGGAAGTGGAAACAAAACCATAGCAGTGGTGGGAGATTAAGGAGAAAGCTAGGACTTCCCTTGTGCAGAATCTCACTTTCCAAAACCCAGACTGTGTGCTGAGAGCCCTCATTGCATGCCAGCTCTGTGAGGAGAAGTGGGCAACATAGCTTAATGCTTGCATCAAGACCATGGTGTAAGAGCAGTCCTGGGGCTAACACAAGGCATGGTTTGTAGGCAGTTCACAAAGCTCTTCTGTTAAATGTCTCTTAGGTCAGCTATGGGGCCACCATGATGGTGCTTCCATGGGGGATCATCCTTGTAACGTCAGAACAGAGCAAACAATGCCTTCACCTACCACGTGGATGCTGACATTTGTTCTAGATTCTGTATGTAGTTTCTGTCCTTCAAGAAATGTCACGTGACCTCTTCTGAGTAAATAAGATAGCCTGAGATCTCCTGCAGAAGGCCATAATATCAAATACCCCAGGCATGTGCAGGCAGTGTAATGTCAGCCTGGGTTCAGGTAGCCCACATAGAGCAGATGAAGAACATAGAGAGCTGAGCCTTAATTTAGTGAATCCTGGTCTTCCAGATGCTGTCAGGTCTGACCTGCAAATTTAGATCCAGTTTGGTATTTAAAGCCAAATGAATCCTAGGAGTTTAATTTCCTGAAGTCTTGTATGACATGGCTAGTGCTAGCATATGCTGTAGGAGCATTACTTCCAGGGGACTCTCTTTTATACCTATATGCTACATGTATAGCATGTCAGTCTGTCAGAGTATTTTTTAAAAATGGGAAAGGAAATAACATGTCTACTCTTTAATATAAAATTACCTGGTCTCTAATTAGAGTGCAAAGTTTTGTCCCTCTGTATCAGGCTGCGGAGGTGTATATAAATATATATGAACACAAACACATGTATGTTTTCAATATTAAAAACAAAGGGGGCAGATTCTTGTTTACATTAAAATGTGCTACGTTTGGCAAACAGTTAGCTATTGTGCACTTTCAAGACCTGCTTCTGTGGAAGTAAAGAGAGCTTACAGTAAATGTAAAAATGAGCTGAAAATATTTTTGGAATATGGTTTCAGTGGTCACCAAGGCTCCTGAAAGACAATTCTGTCAGATTGTAATCCAGGACCAATTTTATGCCACAGGGACTTCATTGACTTCACAGGAGCTACAGCTTTCACCAGTGTAAATGAGGTCAGCATCAGGGCCTTTCGTTTTGAAAGAACTAAGATGCCAACCTCCGTTGCTCACTTGTTTTTCAAAGTGTCTTTGTACATGTTGCCCCTTTGAGTAAGGAGGAACACCCTGCAGACATCTGCAAAAGTACCTCATTATTCTCCTTCAGACCCTCATTAAAACTCCTTTACTTTGATGTCTAGAAAAAAGCACAAGAAAAACAAACCCCTCCAAAATTGGCAAAGTGAGGCTGCTGCTGTGCTATGACTCCTTCACATCATGTTAAACAGTGGTGCCTGTTTTTTTATCTCCTCCACCAGCTTGTCTCTCTCTCACGTCTTGCTTTATGTTCTCTGCAGCACTTATGTATGCTGTGCTGGATATTTATAGACCATTTAGCAAAGCAGGAGTCCTGGACCATAAGTAGCTTGTTTTTGAAATTGCAGCAATGCAAACAGATACATACAGAATTAATGACATTGTACCTATGGTTCACACAATAAATACACAGATAAGGAAAATTGCCATTTCTGCCTACCATACAGACACCAAATTAAAGATTTCCTTATAGCAATCTGAATAGAAGGACACTTTAATGGGACACTTAGTCAAGCCCTCAAATTTAGGAACCTGTTATAACTTACATTTTAAAAGAAAATATTGGCTCTGATGTATTAATATTTTTTTTTCTTAAAATGTTCAATATAACTCTTTAATTGTAAAATAGAGCTGTTAAAGAATTGGGGTTTTTTTGAGCAGTGAGTCTGATCTCACTCTGGGGCATACTTGTGTGGCTCATTAAATATCACTAGTGCGGGCTAGTTGCATTAGTTAAGTGAAAAGAATATCGTGCACTTTTAGATTAAGTTACAGAGGAAATGCAATATAACAGTATCATATTACCCTGAAGAGTATGAATCAGGGCAAAGTTGTGGGAATGAGAGCAGTGGAGTGGCCTCTGACACCTTTTTTAAGAAATAAAGTAAAAATGGACTTCAGTCTCAGAAGTTGCAACTTGGAAAAAGCGGTAGTGAAAAGCAGAACTGCATGGAATAATTAATGCTGAGAGTTGTCCAGATTTGGTGTTCAGAATGGCATGACTTAAAATCCTGCCAATTTATTCCATATTTCACTTGATTTTGCTTCTACATCTAGACATAAACAAATAGTATTCTCTTAAAATTCCCCTGAATGTTTGCTTCTAGCTTCATTTTCACAAGCAAAAATTATTTTCAGCATATACTTCAACAATATTTGTGTTTTGCAGAAATCTTGAAATTATTCATAGGCATGAAATATAGTTTGAAACAACGCTCCCCCCCCATCAATTGGATTAATTGTGTCCAGTTCTGGGCCCTTCAGTTTAAGAAGGACATTGAGACACTTGAACGTGTCCAGAGAAGGGCAACAAGGCTGGGGAGAGGCCTTGAGCACAAGCCCTATGAGGAAAGGCTGAGGGAGCTGGGATTGTTTAGCCTGGAGAAGAGGAGCCTCAGGGGTGACCTCATTGCTCTCTACAACTACCTGAAAGGTGGTTGTAGCCAGGAAGGGGTTGGTCTCTTCTCCCAGGCAACCAGCACCAGAACAAGAGGACACAGTCTCAAGCTGCGCCAGGGAAAGGTTAGATTTGAGGTGAGGAGAAAGTTCTTCACCGAGCGAGTCGTTCATCACTGGAATGGGCTGCCCAGGGAGGTGGTGGAGTCACCATCCCTGGAGGTGTTCAAGAGGGGATTGGACATGGCACTTGGTGCCATGGTCTAGTCATGAGGTCTGTTGTGACAGGTTGGACTCGATGATCCTCGAGGTCTCTTCCAACCTTAGTGATACTGTGATACTGTGTGATACTATAACTAATTTGCTTTGGTTGGAAGACCCCTAAGGTCATTGAGTCCAACCATCAACTTAACAACACCATGGCCATTAAACCATGTCCCACATTCCCATGTCTATATGTATTTTGAACACTTCCAGGAATGGTGACTCCACCACCTCCCTGGGAAGCCTATTTTAATGCCTCGTCATTCTGTAAGTAAATAATTTCCCTCCAATATTCAATCCAAACCTCACCTGGTACAACTTAAGGCCATTTCCTCTTGTTTTAATCTATCTGAAATCTGTGTTTTAATCTCTCTGAAAGTGTGCATTTGATTTATACATACTCATATATGTATTTTGGGGAAAAAGACCCTAAAATTTTAAGGCTGACCCTGCATGAGAGAGGGCTTCTATCAGTAAAGAAGCTTGATTTCTAGCATATATATACACATACATCTAAACATTGGGAAAATGTAAATTACTTGTATCATCTCCACTCTTTTATCTTTTTGTTTGATTCTCGTGCTTTTGGGACATGGATAATGATTCTGAACACAAATTTTCTCCTGGTTCTCAGATGTGGCCCACATGATGTTGTTGTGAACCCCAAACTCATGCATCAGTTAGATCAGACAGGGACCGGTTGTGTGCAGCATCAGACATAGATCATCCTGCATAGCTAGGTGATAAGAACCTGCAAACCAGTTTTGTCATTGTCCCTGTCACTGTTGAGGCCATGCCCCATTTCTGTACTTGGCCCTGGTTTGCCATATGTCAGGAGAGCAGCAGTGGCAGAAACACAAGGAAAATGCTTGAAAAGTATGATTTTTTTTTTACAAAAGGGTAAAATGTTTATTTAATTACTATTTAAAAAAAATGTTATTATTCCTCTGACAAGAAAGGGGAAAGTTAGTATCTTTATTATAATGGTAAGAGTTATCCCCCTCTCATCTCCCTGAGCTCACCAGTATATTGCTCTGAACTAATGTTGGTCCTGTGGGTTTTTTTCATGATTGCCAGACAGTCCCTTTCTTTGTATTGTAGTGCATCAATTCAGTTCCTTCTGTGATGCCACTTTAAAACAGAATACAATATAGGGCAGTGTCTCATACAAGGGCTGCTCTATGCACAATGTGTGAGAGATTAAAGAGATTAAAAATGCTGGGTCTATGGGCTGCCAGTGCCAACTTCGGCAGCATAAATACTGAATGGTCTTAAAGCAATTGCCAATACGAAAATATTTTCTGTGCGTGCCATCTGCATGCACTGTTCAATCCCCTTTCTGGTGGAAGGGAAAAGAAGTAAATTACTGAAGATCCAGACTGGCAGGACTGCACTGTGCTCAGTCAGTCTTCCCCAGGCAGATGGCAGACCACAGTGCCTGGCTGCCCCAAGAAATGCAGTGCTGCATCAGCTCCCCTTGGCATTTCCCACAAATCCATGGCATGATTAAAGAAATCAGACTTTTGAGGAAGATGTTTGGAAATAGCTTTGCTATGAGGAGCAACTGTATTATTCCCAGATGGTCCATTTAAAATATGGCATTTAAATTATGTTCCCTTTTAATCCTTGTTCTTTTGATTATTGCACATCATAAAAGGGAACAGGAGAGCAGAAGAGGTGTTAAAACACACGTCTTCTTTGTGTACTGCTTTTTAATCTCAAGGTTGTTTCTGGCATTGCAAGTCACAAGTTGCACCTTGATCAGCATACAGATATGGGATTTGACTTAAGTTTATTGCTATTATTAGGAAGTGACTGCAGCCACTGTTTTTACCAGGAGACCAGCTGCTAGAAAAGCTATCCATTCACAGGGAACCAGCTAAAAGCAGCACTCCTCTGCTATTCAACCTGACCTAATATTCTTAGTCCTTCTCTTGCTTCCTGGTCACTATCAGTCTTTGACAGTCGTAGAAGTAGGTAGCACTGGCATCAAAATAAGACTTCTCCAAGTACTTGAGGATTCTGATTATCAGGGTCCCAGGATAATTATTCAAGGTGATCTAAAATATATTATTCAGATGAGTGGTGTAAAATCAAACTGTGAAACTGAGGCTGAGTATTAGGAATGCTTTTTAATCACAACTCTACAATTACTCTCCAAAGCAATTTAAAATAAGCTAAGCTAAACCACTTGAAAAATGTTTTACCCAGCCAAATCTTGTTTGCCCAGGAACTACACTCAATGGTCTTTTCTTTGTCTGTCTAATCAAGGTATTGCAAAATCTGAGTATACTTACTATTTGAATAGTGAAATATATTAGAGACCTGAAAGACAGATATCTAAGTTAACAGTATCAGGCTTTGAATGCTGTCACAGACATGCTGATGAAACAGATGGACGTTATGGATAGGAATGACATGCACAGTATAGAAACCTGCTAACCATAATTTGGGTCTCCTAATTGCAGAGTACCTGATGACTAAAATTATATCTCATTCTTGCTTTTGGTGATTGTGATCTCTGCTGCCCATAAGCCATCCATTTATGCAGTGGAAATATTAAAGGAAGTGTCTAAACTTTTAAGTAACAATATATGAAAATAGCACAATTCCTGCTTTATTGGCAATCTTGGCATGGTATTTATTCTGGATTTTATTAGCATCAGTGGTTTCTCAATCATTTCCATAATCTACCTTAGAAATTGCTCTCATCAGTGCTACAGAACAGGACTCTGTGCTCTGATGTATGGAAAATACTGTTTGCTATAAAGCTGTTTTTCCTGTCTGCAAGAAACAATGTAAAAGTGATGCTGGCTATAATTTCTCAATATTATGATAAATAAGCACTAGTAATTTACATGCATTTGGCTTGGCTTTACACCTGCAGGTTTCCCCCTCTCCCCCCCCCCCCCCCCCCAGTTGCTGCCATTTAGTCAGTTTATATGCTAATACTGTTACACTCTTATAACTCCTTAATGCAGCAACTGACTTGAGCCTGAAATAAGTCCAATAAATAATATAATGAACACCAAGAGTTTCACTTAACTTTGCAGAACTCTGTATGTATAAAATTGTCATTGAATGTTAATAATTACAGGACCAGACCTTATTTCTACACTGGTTAAAGACCTTTAGACAAATTAGACTTTAGATTAGACATTAGGAATAAATTTTTTTGTCATGAATTTGGTGAAGCACTGGAGCAGGTTGTCCAGAGAAGCTGTGAAATCTCCAACTCTGAAAGTGTTCAAAGCCAGATTGGATGAGTTCTCAAGCAACATGGTCTAGTAGGAGGCATCCCTGCCCGTGGCATGGGAATCAAAGCTAGGTGGTCTTTAAGGTCTCTTCCAACCCAACCCATTCTATGATTCTACGAAACAGAAAAATATTGCTAAATTAATTCCTCTATTCTGTTGTTCAATGACACTTTTGTTTAGGGAAATATCTCTTTTGCAAACTGAATCATGCTGGTAATCACTATTTCAGTACTCTGTCTCCTGTCCACAGTTCAGGTATTGCAGTACCTAAGTGTTCATTGGAAAAAATAATTATTCCATTACATTCACCTTGACTTAGCTAAGTGTTAGTCTTGAAAAGATATTTGAAGTCAGTGAAACATTAACTCAGAGCAGTGGAGTCATATTTAATAAATGCACTCACTACCAGTGTCATTTGAGCTGTTTATTCTGATTATGAACTTTAAGCCATGGTCCAGACACAGCACTACAGCTCTGAAATTAGAACAATTAATTCAGCTACAGTGTAAGTCCAGAGAACCAACTGCTCATCATATTTTTAAGATAAAATGTGGATTACCTACTCAGTTTATGAAAAGTAGAATAAATGGCCCAAATAAATACTTTACAAGTTAAATGAAGTCTCTTATTTAGGGCAAAGGAAGAGATAAGACCTTTTAAACACTAGGGGAGCATGTTAGAAATGGCTATTTGATCCCTTGGACTTCAGTGACACACAAGAATATATTAATTGATACGCCAAAGCATAATGGGGGATGGTTGATTTCCTTACTGTCTCTCCATTTTCTTGATCTGTGAAACCAGCTGACACTCTGGCAGTAAATCCAAAGATTTATTTCTGCTGGTTACTAATAGCAGTCCTAAAGAGCACTGAAGAGCACTGAGCTACACAAATGAATGTGAATTAAGAAAAGCTGGCAGGTTTTTCTTACCTTGCATTTATGTTTTGCATCGATGCATAATTACTGTTCTTGCAATAATGTTTATGGCTGCTGGATGATAAGCATAAGATGTTCAAACCTGTATCTCTTCATATTCTGGTAGAGGGTTGGGGAGGTTGATAGTTTTTATTTTTCCTTATCTACCTTAGTAGATCTGCACTTGTATCTTCTATGTTATATTCCAGGTCTTACTTGATAGAAGTATTGATACCTTTCACACAGATGAAAGGAAATTTTTTTTCTTCTCATCATAAGAAATTAGGAATTTTATTCTCTTAAGATACTTACTTGCAACTACTTTCCAAGTTTAGTATCACAATCATCTCTCAAGAACAACTGGCTAAGACTTTTTGTGATCACCCTTTCCGTTCTCCTCCCCAGTGGTAGTGTCATTCAACAAGTCCAAGTGCTGGGTCCTGCACTTTAGCCATGGCAACCCCATGCAGAGCTACAGGCTGGAGTCAGAGTGGCTGGAGAGCTGCCAAACAGAGAGGGACCTGGGGGTGCTGATCGACAGCCACCTAAACATGAGCCAGCAGTGTGCCCAGGTGGCCAAGAAGGCCAATAGCATCCTGGCCTGCATTAGGAATAGTGTGGTGAGCAGGAGCAGGGAAGTCATTGTGCCCCTGTACTCTGCATTCATTAGGACGCACCTTGAGTACTGTGTCCAGTTCTGGGCCCCTAAATTTAAGAAGGACATTGAGACACTTGAACACATCCAGAGAAGGGCAACAAGGCTGGGGAGAGGCCTTGAGCACAAGCCCTATGAGGAGAGGCTGAGGGAGCTGGGATTGTTTAGCCTGGAGAAGAGGAGGCTCAGGGGTGACCTCATTGCCCTCTACAACTACCTGAAAGGTGGTTGTAGCCAGGAAGGGGTTGGTCTCTTCTCCCAGGCAACCAGCACCAGAACAAGGGGACACAGTCTCAAGCTGCGCCAGGGGAAGTTTAGGCTCAAGGTGAGAAGAAAGTTCTTCACCAAGAGAGTCATTGGTCATTGGAATGGGCTGCCTAGGGAGGTGGTGGCGTCCCCATCCCTGGAGGTGTTCAAGAGGAGATTGGATGTGGCACTTGGTGCCATGGTCTAATCATGAGGTCTGTGGTGACAGGGACTCAATGATCCTCGAGGTCTCTTCCAACCTTGGCGATACTGTGATACTGTGATATATGTGTCTTAGTCTCACCTGACTGCCATCTATCTGTCTACAGTGTCTCTAAGACACCTGTCACCTTCTTGCATGCATACCTCAGTATACGTGACTTAGGCTAGTCAGGCCCTAGGAAATTACTCTCCTCTGACATGCTAGTACGGGACTGCTTCGTCTCCGTTTTTTCCACGTGAAATCCAGGAAAGGACCTGGAGTCACACAGAGTAAGGGCATTTCCTTTCAAATACCCAAAACAGACACAAATTGAGAGAAGTGCACCACCTCTTGCTGGTATTTACTTTTTTCTCCTCCCGTCCTTTAAAACAGTAGGAGAAAGCAGCAAGAGAACAGAGGAGCTCTATCCCCGACTGCTTTCTGCAAAACCATTTTGATATTTGATCATGCCCCTTTCAGACAGAATAGCAACCTAAGAAGCATATCCTCTGACCTTACGTCAAGCCTAGCTCTCCCGAAACTTGACCCCTGACTCATCTTTTCTTCCTCTTCAGCATCTTGGCCCTGGAGATAGGCATCCCAGTAGTAAGGTCCTGCGTTACTAATTCACAATGGAATTACCAGTAGATCTTCCAAGCCTGTCCAGGGCAATTTATCTTAAATAAATTTTCTAATTTTGAAGGACTTAGGCAACTTTCTGGCCAATTTATGGTGTAGCAAGACTTCTGAACTGGTTTCTTTTCAACATTTTTCTGTGGGTGCCGGAGTAAGCACAATAATCACGACAGAGCTGTAAAAGGATCTGATAAAAGTTGCATGTTCCTGTTCATAATTGCTGTAGCTTAATTTGAAGAGTAATCGGCTTATTATACATGGGGTTTTCTGCAGGCTTCATATCTACAGTTATGAGATTTGAGGATAGACAGAGCTATATTAAAGGTTTGAGCCTGGCAACAAACTGATGTCAGGCTCCTGGTTCAGACTTATGGCACTAAAATATTCAAATGGACTGATATATATCTATATATTAGAAAAAGAAAAAAAAGAAGTACAAATGTTTTGCCATTAAAATCCAAGGTCTTTTTTAATGAGCTAGAAAATAAAGACTAATTTCTTGGGACTCTGTTTGCTTTGAGGCTATGATTATTCTCATCTCAAACCAGGCCAACGCGTTTTCTTCTGTGCCACCTATGTCCCTGCTTCAATCATAAACTAAGACTGAAAAATGAAAATATTAGTAATTGGAAAATAGAATCCCCTGGATAGCACCAATCCAATAATCTTAATAAAAATAGGTTTATTACAAACATTGTCTGAACCCTACTGGGAATTATCTTTTCAGAAAAAACACTCAAATTCCCTGACAGCTTCTCTCTTGATCAATTGTCCCCCTCGATACTATTAAACATAATACTATGTACTGCTTATTCTAAGCATCTTTTTCTGCACTTCACTTTTCCAACTTTCTTTCCAATTTATCCTTGTTTAGCAGCTACTAGCAGTCCTTTATTGTCCTTTTGCAGGACGATCTTTTCTTCTCTTCTCCTGTCAGCTCATTTTCTCAGATGAAATGACCAAAACTAAAGGATAGTTCGTGGGGAAGTACCACAGATTAATATTATTTTCTTTATTTTCAAACATTTAAGTAGATGTTTTTGTGGCTGTGTTTTCATGCAAAATGCTTGTGAAGGTTGCCAGACTGAGTTGCAGTTCTATTCATAGCGTAGTTTCAAAATGTTAGCTGCAGTTCAAGCCTCCATTGCCATTCCAGTATGCAAATATCCTCACCTACCACTTTAATGACGGTCACTCCATCTCCATGTCTCTATTCTCTGTTTCCTGACTATCAACCAAGGAGCTAACTGCTGTCAGTCCTTTGTTTGGTGACACCTATCTGCTAAGAACTAAGCTGAGCTTTCTCTAACACCACTGGTAGTTGAAGGTCATATAAGGAAAACAGTCTTGTCTATATTTGTGATCATGGCTCTGATTTTATGTACAGATTAATTCTAACAGGATTACTTGTAATGCCATTATACTTAAAAATATGATTCAGTGATTTCAACTAAATATTCATACAGCTAATCAATTATGGCTGTTGATTTTCTTTGCAGTTTTTGCTTTAATTTCTGAAACTTTTCCTGTGTGGCCTCAATCAGTTTGGAATAGAACAGTGTAATCTGAACTATTATTTTCTGCATTGTTTAAATTAAATTATTTTTCTGTTATGCCTCTATTTTTTGAAATAGCTCTTGAAAAAAAAAATTATCATATAAAAAGAAGGCTATGATACTGCCACATATAAATGACATGTAATAGCACACATGACATAACATCTCCAAAAGGATGACCTTTGGAGATCCCTTCTAATCCAGACCATTCTATTATTCTATGATCTGAAGCTGAAATGCTGCTAGATAGGAATTGATCATGTTTTCAGGCAGAAATTCAGGTGTGTGAATAGGAAGCCAGAACTGAAGAATGGTTCTCTCTGAGCTTCAGTCACCTCTGCTTCATTGTCAACATGGATAGCAACATTCCATGCTGTGCTCACACAACTCATAGTGGTCTTGTTCAGTCTGTAATTTGTGCAGCTGTTGGTTTCTGTTGTACCAAGGGCCTGGTTCCTAGGTCTCCACCTCGAGGTTTTGTAGGAGGCAGTTATTTATGCCTGAGGCCACAGCTAGCTGCCCAGGCCCACAACCCAGCCGCCTCTTGAGATCTGCTTCCCAGCACCACTGTGATCTTCAGCCTGGCGCCATCAGTTTCCAACACAGCTGTGATGCCCCTACCTAGCATTAAGATCAGCTTCTCTTAACAGTATGTAAAAGCCTGAAAGCAACTTGGAGCATTTCCCTGAAAGGTGGTACAGTTAAGTACTTAGTTTCCTTGCAACTTTTAAAGCCACTTTACTGCTTCCTCACTCCATTAATGGATTTGGTACTTCAGAGCTCATACATGCTGCAGCGTTGACATTGATCGCCTTTTGCTGGTTGCTGTCTTTGCTCTGCTGCTTGCTTTGTTGTTTCCTTGTAATTCCAGTTCCAATTTTATGTACTCAGCACCTGTGCTCTTGGCCAATCACAATTCTCTGCCCAGTTCAGTGCTCTCCCTAGGGTCTAATATTTGAATTTTATTTAATTGGATTTTATCCTCATGTCCTATCTGAAAAGAGTAGAAGATCATTTAATTTTCTCATGCAGTAGCATCACTTTGCTTGTATTTTCCTCATACCTACCATAGTCTATCATTTTTTGTAAGGTACATGCAATTTTTTCATGCATTCTAATCTTTATATACTGGAAATCTGGGTTGAATTATTGACATTCTTGAGTAATCACACAAAACAAAACCCCCAAACCCTTTCTCTCTGTTTGGATGATTTCTAAGGAAAAAAAAATGTATTCCTTTATTTTCTATCAAATACTTATCAATACCTTTATATACAAGTTGTTATAAAGACAAGCTATTCTTCTCTAATGGTTTCTAGGACTTTAAGACTGTCTCAGCAGGAGCTGCTGAGGGATAAAACTTCTAATGATGATTTAAAGCAGTGAAGTGTGTAGGCTGAAACTGAAATAATTATTGCTGTAACCCTCTAAGCACTCTAAGTTCCTCAAGAGAAAATACTTTGTTCAGAACAGACCCTGAACAACAAAAATGCTAAAAAAGTAAAATAATAAAAAAACCCAAGCCCTTGGAGCAGGATGATAATTTAGAACTAGAATCAGTATAATGTGAGGATGTTCTCAACAACTGCTCACAAATGCATCAGACATCACAATTAAAAAGGAATAATAATTATGGTTCCTTTCTAAAGTATGTAATATTCTATTCCATTCAATAAGCCATGAACACTTTAAAACCATCAGTGTAATCCACAAACCTATATTTACAACATTAAACTGGATGTTCTGCCTTTTCAATAACTGTCATCTCATCTCTATTATTTTCACCTCAGACTCTAATTGTTTCTTTTATAGGAGCTAACCTACCAGTGTCCTTGGCAGTACGGTTTATGGCTCATACATTTACAGTAATTGTTTGGGCAATTTGCCACACAGTATAACAATCTTCACATCACAATCAGTTTTTATAATAAACAGCATTAGTTGTGAAAAATACAAGTGATGCATGATTCTTATGGTAGATAAAGGGCACTGAAGATGCCCTTTAGAAAAAGAAAGGAAAATGCTCAAGCCTTGAACTGCTTGAGAAAAATACTGATGTCACAATAGAGCTAATTAATTTGATGGTACAAACAAGAGGGGGAAAGGGCCTTGCATTCATTAGTGTCAATTCCAAATAAGAGCATACTGTTCATAAAAATAATATTCTACCTTCATTTAGACAAAATGTACGGGTAAACAAATCAGAAATAAGCACCAATTCCTACAATAACAATGATTTAATTCCTTAGCTTTATCAAGGCTCTCATCTTTAGCCATGGAGCTCAGCCCTGGGTAGTAGGCACAGCTTGCAGGTAGATCTCTGGAAGAGGCCAGAACCCACTGCATATCAACCTGTCTGTCAGGCACTGCTCAGCACTGGAATTTCTGTGCATGGTATATGACTGCTCCTGGCAAGCTGAACACTTACTTAATGGCTTCTCTCCACAACAGACAGGTGGTTGCCCATAAAGATGTCTCGCTACATGAAGCTGTGCTGCAGGCACTTTGTAGCCTTTCAATTTTCAAGTGTCCAGAAATAAGAGGTCAAGCATTGCTTAGTGAGGAGGCTGTTGGACACTCCTCCAGCAAGCACAGTCTCTCATGTTAGAAATTCTGTAGGTATGTGCTCACTTATAGCAGTGCACACATAGATAATCCTCAACCTCCTTGTCATCTCCATGCCAATTTACAGACCTTGTCTTGTGCAGAGGCACAAGGAGACGAGGCTCCAGAAAGCACAAAGGTTTCAGCCAAGGTTGCACCTCCTGTTCCAGAGCTGGACTATGAATTCTCTGGCAACATTAGGGCTTTAGACTAATATTTACAGGATGCTGGAACCATGTGTGATAAGAAATTGTGGAGTGGTTGTATTAGAAGGCTGTAACTTCAACAGTTGATGACAGAGGCATCATTGTATATCATCAGGACACTTGTGTCTATAATGAGTTTTGGGCTGAGCCTTATGGAGGCAAGGAATGAATTTATCTTTACTTGTTAAATTCTTAGTTCTTATAGTCAGTGAGGGAGATAGGACAGAATTAACTACAGAGACATTGTTGCAACAGAAGCCAAAGTCTGCACTTTGGAGATCCACCTATTTGGATTCTTGGTGGCTCCTGGATGCCCTTTGTGAGTCCACGAGTCACACAGAGACAGAGATCCCAGGATGCAGTTTGAATGTACATCCCAGAGGGTGAGTGGGATTTATCTTCAGTGCTAATCTCATTGTGACAATGAGATCAGAATCAGGCTTATGTTTTTGACTATTTATTAAATTGTTTTCTCCCTGTGCCACTGGTATTTTAAGACCAGTATAAACAAAGCAAGTTAAGGAAGCATTATGTTAGTAAAAAAAGCGCCCAATTCTTACTCTGCTGTGTCTTGCAACTCAATGGTTTTAAAGCTCTGCTTAGAACTTTATACATATACAGTCTTTCCTTTTGCTTTCCAAAATTCCTTCTTCCTAATAAATTAATTTTTATTGTATGGCTATGAGTTTTGAATACCATTTCATATGATACTACTGAGGTTCAGAGTTACTGTGGAAAAAATCCTTTATTTAGTTTCTCATCAAAGTTCTTTGAACGTAACTCTTCCATACATTTGACAGGCTTTCTGCCTCCAATTTGCATGCAGCTTTTTAAAAATAATTCTTATTATTGCTTGGATTTTCTTAAATAAATGGTAACTATTTCCTTCTCCACTTCGTTTTTGACCTGACACCTGCTGCTGGTGGTACAAAAATAACCAAACCAAACTGCCAGCCCTTCCCTCTCTGCATGCCTTTGCTCTTCTCAGGTCTGTGGGGTTACAGTTCGGTTCAGGATTTCTACACGAATCTACTTTTTGCTCCTCTCAATAAAACTGTCATTGCTGACACCTTTAGCTACTTTTCAAGGTTCTCATATGTTGTTTACATCCCACTGGCATCATTCTTCAGCAAAACTGGCTAAATCCAAAAGCACTGATTGTACTGAAGGTTGCTGCTGTATTATCACAGAATCACAGAATTAACCAGGTTGGAAAAGACCTTCAGGATCACCAATCCAACCTATCACCCAACACCATCTAATCAGCTAAACCATGGCACTAAGTGCCTCATCAAATCCTATTTTATGCAGTTTCAGGGGTGGTGACTCTATCACCTCCCTGGGCAGCACATTCCAATGGCCAATCTCTCTGGGAAGAATTTCTTCCTAACATCCAGACTAAACTGCCAAATTGTTTTAGAATCATAGAATCATGGAATTGTTGGGGTTGGAGGGGACCTCAAGGATAATCTAGTTCCAACCCCCCTACCATGGGAAGGGACACCTCACACTACAACAGGTTGCTCACAGCCACATCCAGCCTGGCTGCAGAAACCTCCAGGGATGAGGCTTCCACCACCTCCCTGGGCAACCTGTGCCAGTGTCTCACCACCCTCATAGGGAAGAACTTCTTCCCAACATCCAATCTCAATCCACCCATTTCTAGTTTTGTTCCATTCCCTCCAGTCCTATCATTACCTGACACCTTAGAAGTCCCTTGCCCATCCCATTTCCCCTCCCCTTTTCCCCTCACATCCCAGAGCACCTGTGCTCTGTTGGAGTCCTCCTCCCACCCCAGGTGTGGCCACTTTGCCCTCCCCACCCACTCCCCTTTTGAATCCCCACCAGGAAAGGCAACAGCCCTAAGCTGAGCCCATCTGGGCTGAGGATCCTCCTCTCATCGCTGGTGAGTGCCCATGGTGCACACTGGGTGATGGTGGTGGTGACAACAAAGGCCGGGGGGCCTGGTGGCCCCCCGGTTGTTAGGAACATGATTGATGACTGCTCCAATATCATCCACGGGTGTTGGCTGGGGCTGAGTTCTTCCGTGTGGTCTCTTGGCAGGAGCTGCTTTGGGAAGATGAAGTATGGGGAAGAAGGTGGGTGAAGCAGGAGCTGCTTGGGGAAGTTGGGGAGAGTTGGGGGGAGGGGAGGAAGGAGCAGGAGCTTCCTTGGGAAAATGAAAGGGGGCATAGGGGGATGGGGAGGCATAGAAGGTTTCAGCTCAACATGAGGAGAAACTTCTTTACAGTGAGGGTGGCAGAGACCTGGAGCAGGCTGCCCAGAGAGGTTGTGGAGTCTCTTTCTCTGGAGCCTTTCCAAACCCAACTGGATGCATTCCTATACAGACTGGACCAGATGATCTCTGGAGGTTGCTTCCAACCTCTAATGTTCTGTGGTTCTGTGATACTGTAAAGCTGGCATTAGCAAACAGAGCAGCTGAATACCCACGCATCCACAAAATCCCAAATATTTATCTTGACCTCTTGGTTTCTTCTCATTTAATACATGGCAAGGTGTTCTGAGGAAGTACCTGAAGTGGCTGATGAAAGGAAAGCCATAAAATGTAGTGTCCATAATGTCCAAATTCAGTCTTTCTACAGAACACTGGGAGAGCTAAAGCATGGCTTAATACCAGCTGGGTCTGAAAAAGTCTCTTTATACATTATCTGTTCCATGCACTTCAGCAGAGTGTGCATGCAATAGTAAAGGAAAGAAAATGGTGAAATGGCATTTTTAAAGAGTAGAAGGAGTATTAGGCTCCCCTTAGATTCAGAAGTCTCAGGTGAAATTAAGACAGAAATACCGGTTGGTTATCAACTTTAACCTTGCCAGCCGTTTTCATTAGGGCATTTGAGCTTCACCTCGACTTCAGGATAGAATAAGATTGTTTTGACTTTGAACCCACCACAAAGTAAAAATCAGAAACATGAAAGATTCTGTGAGAGCCTAAGCTTATTTGGGTTTTTAAATAACATTGTATTGAAAACTTTTTTTCTTCCTTACAAAATTTGAATAAATATTTGAGAAATACATGTTTAAAATACTTCAACGTTCCCATAGCTCTTTTAATTTCAGACTAAATAATATATTATCTTGTTTGGTTGGTTGGTTTTGGTTTTGTTTTTTAATTTGAGACAGTATAAAATTCTTCAAATTACATTAATTTGAAGAGTGTTAAAGGTATGCTTTCATCGTTCTATACTCCATTCTCTAAAAAATTCAGGCTTTAACCGCAATCTGTAAAATCTTGTGATTTAGACATTAAGATCTATTATAAGTGGATATAATACACAAAAGATTGAAAGCGCTGAGGGTTATACATATGTACAGACAGGACTTCTGTGAAATATTGGTGTGGAAATTAAAACCACAACGAGCTGTAAAAATCTTACCGGTTGTGAAGAGGTTAGTAGCTCCTGGTTATAGTTCCAACCCTACTTCAGACCAGACTAAAGTACCTCCTCTTCCATAGTGAAGTGTGTGCTTCCAAAAGCATAACTCTCATGGCATAGAGCTGTGTGGGAGCATTTGAAATAGGAGCTGCATAGGAGCACTTGGAGTAGGGCTGGACTGGCACTATGAGACCGTGGAGTCTTATACCTTGGGAAATGTGTTGCATAATCCTGTTCACAAAAACATATCTGTGTTTTCATGTTGAGACCTTCTCAGTTTCATGTGCCTGGTGCTGAAAAATTATGGGATATACTTTTCTAATGTTTAAGAATGTTCTTTTAAGTTTCCACTGCAAATGTTTTCATGAACTCTTTCTATTAACACATTAAGTCTTGTTGCTTAATATAATTTGTCTTCTCCATATTTACCCTTTTACTATATTAATAGCTAGCATTCATTTCTCCTCCAAGATTTAATTTGCTAGGCTGAAAATAGAAATACTCAGTTTGTCTGCTTAGTTAACAAGGACTTTTGATGCTGTAGTCCTCTTGTGCTCCTGTTCCAATTTGAATTGATCTTCCTTAAACATCATATACAAATGTTCTTATTAATGCCTTATTCCATGCCATTAGTATTTCTTGGAAATCTTGCATTACTGTGAATACTTTCTCCAACACATTTTTGTGGGAATCTATTTTCCTTGTCATGACCTGCTCCCACTGGTGGCTTGGAAATGTTTTCTATCAAAAACAAATTCAGATTCTTCTTGTTCACTTGTTTCTTTCAATTTTCAAGCCCCCATTTTGTGGTAGAAACTCTTTTTAGTCCCTAAATGTATATCCTGGCACTTCACAATTTAGAATTTCATCCCTTATCTATTATTCTTATCCTTCAGGCCACCCATTTCTTTCAATCCTCCTCTGTGTTGACAATGTCTCCCAACTTCCTATCTGCAATGGATTTAATTTAACTTTGACTTTTTGTGCCTTGGTCTGTAATAACACGACTGAGTAAGTCAGATTACACAACAGGTCCTCTTCAATTCCCCAGTGATGTCTACCAGCTCCATGCAGCCCAGCTTGTGGGGCCCCACTTGGCACTGAGCCCCTCTCCCATAGCCCAGTGCTTGTATGCATCTCCCTCTTCTCCAATTTAATTAATAAATTTCCCATGTGGCTGCACAACAAATGCGTTAATGAAGTCCAGATAACTGAGTTTTAGACAAGGGAAATACAGTGATCTTATCAAAGACAGATATTATCAGGTGAGTCTGGCATTTTGTCATTTTCCATTTATCTATATTTATTCTCTCATTAAAGTTTTGTTCTAAATCTGTTGTGAAAACTTTTGGAAGATACCTTATGCTGTAGTTGCCCTGACACTAATTATCTCATTTTTCCTAGAGATAGGTATTATTTTCTTACTCTTCTGATACAGTTACAGTAATATCAGGACCAACTTGATAGATTTGAATAGCAAAGATTTTAAACCAATGTGTGACTTCCCTGTTTGGCCTCTCAGCATTTTGGACTGGAGATTAGCTTCTCCTGTTAATTGGAGCATATTTAAATACCAAGTTCTGCCCACAGACTAGATGGAATAATATAAGATTCTACCCCTCTAACAATCTAGCAGAAAAGTTTAGATCACTTTTGACTGTGAATTTATCCATAGATTATCTGAGCTCTTAATCAAACCACACTTTTAAAAAGTCCCTGTTTAACTTAAAAAGACTATTTCCAAAGCCTTGATACATCTTACTTTATCCCTACTCTTTCTGATGTCAAAGAAATATTTTTGTTGTGGGTTTTTTTTTCCTCATCCTTTACACTTTGTCTGTTTACTTCTCAGATCTTTGGGGTTCAAGTGTATTTTTTTCTCTGGGATGAAGATTCCACATAACTTTGGAACTTCTGAACTACTTCAAATAACGTTCATCAATTTTTCAGTCCTCTCAGTCCTACTAACTAGACTCTGAACTTCCCTTTTGTTCTTTCTAAATACAAAATTATAACAATAATCTCTTCATTCCTTCTTTCTTTTTATCACTCATACCAAGTGAATGATAATTTCATCAAAAATGAATCATATGAATGTAAGCATTATTGTGGGAGCTGGTAGATATTAAGTTCCTGATGTACTTTATGAAGATGTGTCCCATTCAGCTGGAGGAGCAAAAGCAATTGAGCTTCTGCAGGTATATAGGTGCTTATGCTGGAGGAGAACTGCATCAGGTGGTATTATGGATTTCTTTTTATCTTGCATTGTTGTCAGAATGTGTGGAACACAAAAATAAATGTTTTTAAACAGAACACACAATATTTGTGTCTTTCACTACACAATGTGGGCACATCTGGATCACCTCCCAAAAGCTTAATTAGTGTTAAGTGATTTTTAAATTTTACTCATGAAATTCTTACAGTAAGAAGAATATTTCTCTTTTCAGATAAATACAGATTAAAAAAGTTAGTAAAAAAAAAAAATGCTAACTAGACAAACACCTTCTAGTTGATATAGTTTGGTGAAGGGTCTAATTTTTATTGGCTGTTGAGCACTTTAGTCTTTACATATATGTTTGAGATGATAATGGAGCTGTATGCACCTGTAGTCTCAGCATCTTCATAATACTTTTTAGAATGAAGTAGTTCTGTTAAATGACTATTGGTTTATGCTCCTTGTGATTCTCAAAGATGGCAAGATCTTTATCTTCATTTTAGGATGATTATAGATTTCCCACTAAATACTTATATAAGGACAGATATTTCTGATCTAGAAGTAAGGCTGGAGGTCAGGAGGAAGTTTTACACAGAGAGAGTGATTGCCCATTGGAATGGGCTGCCTGGGGAGGTGGTGGAATCACCATCACTGGAGGTGTTCAGGAGGAGACTTGACAGGGTGCTTGGTTGCATGGGTTAGTTGATTAGGTGGTGTTGGATAATAGGTTGAATGCGATGATCTTGAAGGTCTCTTCCAACCTGGTTTATTCTATTCTAATATCAATAAAATAGCTGTTGCACTGACTTTCCCTGTACTTCGGTGTCTGCAGAACAAGCGTGTAAGAATAATAGTGTAATAAGTCATCAATCTCTATGACATTCAATGCAACACGCAAGAAGTTACATTGCAAGCCTTACAGTGTGGATTCAGGTTGTGGGGTTGCTATTTATCACCTATGTTGCAGTTGAAAAGAAATTTGTGGACCAGGGCTCCAGATGCTACTAGAACAAGAGCTAAGGACCTGTTCAACTCAATCACAAAAGCAAAACTGAGGGCCTCAGATCACACAATTCTTGTTTCAGCCCCAGTCACTAAAATTCAACAGCTACATTTCAGTTTGATTTTAGAGTTACAAGGTGAGATTCACTTATATAATTTCAGTTATCTAAAACTTGGCTCCAGCCTAAGGCAGTTACTGTAAGGTCAGTCTATTCCAGAGGCAAACTCCTCTGAAGGATATGTTGCTCTGCGTCACCCATGATGCCCATGGCAGAAGGAACAAATCTCCCTTCCAAAGTGTTAATCTCTCACTGCTGACCATAAGGGTGATGAACGTGAGTTCCTGAGCACAGGTGCTTAGAAAACTAAGGTTAGATAAGGTAAGCCCTATACTGGCATGTGCCCACAAGCATACAGCTTGATTCATTCATGATTTAAAGGTTCATAAATTAGGCACTACTCTTGTAGAGACTCCAGTTTCCGTTGTCTCCAAATATTGAAGAGTAAGCTAAAGAGTATAGGTCTCTTTGTACATCCACCTTCAAGAGCAGCAGGCAGATTTGTCCTCCAGTTTCTCTTAAAAATGTCTAAGCCCTGGCATGTTGAATACTTTTTGGATGTGTGTGCAGTGTGGTTTCTGATCTTGTCTAGGCTGTAATAGAAGCTGAAAATGGCACTGCATTTTGGATGTGAGCTCTAGCTGCCTGTTACATTAGATATGAGCTTGTAGCTCCATGAACTCCTTTCTTTTAAGAGTTAGATGAGGGTTTCTTCTAGCAGCAAAGTCGTTATTCCTTGAGAGTTGCATCCACATGACTGAATGCTGCAGGTAGCCAACTGCATTCAAAGAAAAGCTTTGAGACTATTTTTGTTGTTTTTTTAAAAATCCTTTTTTTTCCCCACTGGCTGAAGGTTCCCTGATGTGTCTGTGTGGTTTGGGGATCATTATTTTATGGTGACTGGCTCAGCTCATGTGTTATACGTGTCTTGGCTCTTTATTTGTGGCTTTTGCAGATACCCTACCATCTAAATGATTTAATGCATTTGTGTCATGGTTAAGCCCCAACATACACAGCATCTAGGCTTATGGAAGCAGGCAGGAGAGAAAGATGCAAAAGGGTAAAATAACATTGGATACAAGAGGTAACACTAAGACAAGCAGTTGAACAGACTATAAAAAAAAATAGGAGAATAATGATGTATAAATAATAAGCAGTAATGATTTACCTTAAAAAAACCCCACGTCTACTGAAATTAAGGGCCTGCCTCTGCCAGCCTTTTCAGGATGAAATGCAGATTATATTAACTACTAGCAGAGGAAAGCATGAGCTGGTGTGAGTAGGAGAACAAGAAATGTGTGGAGGCTATGCATGTACCAGAATTCAAGAATGACATGACATTCAAATGGGTAGTAAGAATATTCAGCATTATTGCAATTAATGGTGAAAAGGAACTGCTGAGAGTGTTAAATTTTGTGCTTCAAGGAGAGCTCCTAACTGCAAAAGGCCAAGAGGAAATCTAATAGGGCAGTGTAAATTTCTCCAAGTATTTTCCTACAAGAAGTTCACATTTTGCCCTGAAGTATCTAATGGTGGCCAGTGCTAGAGATCAAATGCAAGACTGGCAAGGTCTTCTACTTTAGCCTGACAAGCCTTGTAAAGGCTGGCTTAAAAAAATATTAGTGACAGTCGATATCTAAATTCTTTTAACAGAGTATAAATTTAGCATCCTCCTTCTGAATTAAGAATTTAGGTGGCAGAATTAATGTTATATCAATTCTGATGAAAGACACTAGGAGAAAATAGAAGAGGAAAAGATTAAGATTTGAAAATTAGAAGGTAATTTTCTGTAACAGAGGTGGATGACTGGTTGAAAAATACATAAATTTAAACATGCTGCAAAAAAACCTTGCTTCTCATAGAGAATTCATTAGGAGTGATATAATAACTTACATTTTACATGTGACATTCTTTTTGCCTGTCCCCCCCTGCTACTCTTCCACTAAAGGTTGCATCCTTATAAGCATGTAATTCGAACTGCTATCACTGTGCATTGATATTGATGAGGACTGCAGGTACTGTACATCTCTTTGTAGGTGTTTGTCATGTTGTACCTGACCTTTGTTTTCACAGCCAGCAAAGCAACAGCAAAAGCTGCACTGGCTGAAGTGAAGCAGAATTCGGTTCTGCTGGCCAGGCATAGCTCAGCCACAGGATTTATACTGTATACATACAGGGAGAATATTTTGATTTATTTTAGGTAGCAAAGATGTCTTTTTTCCAGCAATCTTTGTATACATACATATTTGGGAAATATAAACAAGAGGGAAGCTGGTCTCCTGAAGACACATGTCCTTCTAGACCCTTGTCTGACCCTGAAGTTACACTCTCCTATCACTGACCCATCTAATCATCTTTGCACTGCTTTCTCAGAAAAGGCTTGGGAAAACCCATCGGATTTGCAATGTAACACGTAGGTCAAGACATTTTAATTTGCTTAGCCGATTCTTTCTTTGACCAAGACTTAACATTAGGTCACTCGAAAAACCTACAGTTTATAAAGCTGTAGTTTTTTTCAGAATTTCATGCAGCATTTGAAATTCTGTGTAATTAGCTGACAGTCTTCATAGCTGAGTCTGAAAGGAATTGGAGCTGTAATTATTTTTTCAGACTAACACAGAAAGTTTATTTTTGTTTAACAGCAAAGAAGAAACGTTGGCAACATCTGTTGAAGACATGTGGAATAATTCAAGGACTTCAGGTACAACCTTTGGTTTAATTAGTTCTTTCTCCCTGCACATATTAAATAAAAACCAGCACAATAAACAACCTCATGGAAAATTTTCTGATTTTTTTTTTTTTTTTGTTAACTCTTCAGGCACAAATATCCCAAAGATTGTTTATTCAGAAGCAGAAGACAAAGACACCAAACCAGCTAATGAAAACATAAAAGATAAAAATGTAGAATACAACCAGGGTGATCAGGAAGATGATGAAAAAGAATTAGAGTTGCTGGTAAGTGTTATACAATTATATCTACAGTATTAAATGATTTGAATCCATTTACGCTTCAAAGCTGTTGAAATGCCCCCTTTTAACAGAGCTGACTGATGTACTAATTTACAAATGTAAAGCCTTGGTCTGTACTTTCATTGAATCTCTAACTGATTCAACAATAGAAGGTGCTTTGATTTCAGCACAGTGCATCAACTTTTTCTGATCTTAAATTAATGACTTCTCCCATTTGCTTCTTTACCAGAGGCTTTAAATGACAGTTTGAAGGAATTAGAAGAGTGGCATTTAAAAAATCTCCCCTCCTAGTCTCTAGGATGGGAATGTTCTTAAATAACTGCTTTATATTTGGTAAAATTCTTACATTTGTGATACTGTTTGCTTTTGGGGGTTTTCGAAGGATAACTGTGTGAAATGCTATATGAGCAAAATAAATACATATATTTATATTAGCAGGTTTTTTTTTTTCTATATCAGTATTTGACATTAAATTTTCTATAATAAATTTCACACTTGGTGAGCATTCAATCTATTTGGATTTGTGTGTGTGTGCACGTGTGTGTGGTTTGGCTTGCATTTTTCAGTATGAAAGAAAAAATGGCAATAAATGAGACACGCACAGCAATCTATTATTCTCAGTGTCTGTTCTCAGCTCATATCATTTGGGTGCATAGATTCATAATCATAGATTATAATAGCTATCACCTGTGAAAATGTGAATGCTGAATCAGACAGGAGAGCAAGATGAGAATCATTCTTTTTTTTTTTCTTTATTGGCAGAGGGAGAATAAATTCCTCTTATTTGAATATATTTTTTTTTTCTTACCTTTTACTTAAAGTTTAAAATTGTTGCCTATTTTGGGACCTTTCACTACCTGGGAGTTGCCTTCTCTGTCTTTTTTCTTTCTTTCTTTTTTATTTTTTGCCTCTGTATGGTGAAACATTAAAAGGAAGACCTTTAAAATCCCTTGTTGTTTTCAGCCCACCCTGTTATAAAAAGCAGGATCAAACATAACCGTTTGTTTACCAATTGCCAGGATTGTCCATACAATAAATGAAGGGGGAGCTATAATTTAGATGTTAATTTGCACCCTGCGCTCTTTAATGAATTAAACAATGAAGGCATATAATAGATGGAAATACAACCAAATCTTTGCAACGCATAGGCATTGGCTCACAAGACAGCTGTGCAGTTGACAAGTAACATGAGCCTTATGTGAGAAGAAGGGAAAATCGTAAGATTTGCATATAATTATTGAGATCATGCAAATGTCAGTTATGAGGAGGGGAAAAAAACACAGGCATCTCACTGTTAAATCCTGACAGTTGGCATCACCGAAGAACTCAAATACACTTGAGCACTGGTTGGCAGAGGGTCATTAAAACCGAATTTGCAGAGACATTAGCTCCCTCACTTTTCTTTGAGTGACGTTTTACTATTAATAGTTTGCAGAGGCTTTGCAGAAAACATATTAATAAGAGAAACTGTAATGGGGGTATCTACAGCAAGTGCAAATGCATAAAGGGGTGCCCAAGAAGCTAGCCTCTAATTGATCAGCTAGTGCTACCGGTGTGACTATGCTAAAGTGAGAAGAGAGTGCAATGACAAGTAGGCACAGCTGAATAATACAATATGATATTTGGGAGGTAGGAGGGAGAGTGATTAGTTTCTGGCCTTTTACTTCACTAATCTCATTTCCAACTCATGTCTTACCAGATTGTCTAAAAACAGTCTGGTTTGAAGCCTGTAAAATGGTCCCTGAGAGAAATGAAGCACAGATAATCCTTACAGTATTTGTCAGTGTGAAAAGTGTCTTTGTTTTACTGGGCAATACTGTACATTACCAGGCTTTGATGTACTGTATCAATGCCCTCATTTAAGCACCAATACTCTCCCCTCACCCCATGCCTCGCTCTCTCCAAACCTAGAATCTAATGTATAGAGAATGAATTAGCCTCCCTTTAAGGGAATATTCTCTTCAGATTTAATTTGTATAAAATGCACTAGCAGCTTACTGAATTCATGAATAAAGAGGGAGGCTTCTGAATGCTATTTTATTTCCTGCTCCTTTCAGCACCACCATAAAGCTCATTACCTATGTTAAAAAATACATACAATGCAAATTTTGCAAATGGTTTGGAACATGTTTTCATAAAAGCTTTGTTACTGAAACAAAACTTTCCACAATGAAATCCTGCCTCCTTCATTTGGCATATTTTTGCAAAGTGCTTTTTGATCATTCTTTTCTATTCTATTGTTTCAGCTAAATCAGCACTTCACAGGAGCTAGAGGTACCTCTTCCAGAGATGAAAGGAATTTATACACAGCAGAACCAGTTAATTTTCCAAGTGAAAATGAAGGATTGGAGAAAAAGCTAACCTGTATAGAAAGAAGCAGCAGTCACTTCCATCCTGTGCATGTCAGTTCCTCATCTGAAAACACTTCACAAGAGATAGGAGGAGAATTAAAAGATAAAGTTAAGTATTCCCCAAGTGATTACAATAGTCAGCCATTGGGGAAGGAAGTCAATACTGCCTCAATAAACAGCAAGGAGTGGTCTTTGGAACGTACTGGTACCAGTGCAAGCCCTTTTCCGGCAAAGTATGTTCCTGGGAAAAAGCAGAGTGAGGCGATCGATATTATGGCTACTGTCTCAAGCCGACAAGGAGAGAGCCACTCAGATATTTCAAAAGGTGAAACAGACAGTGCCTCAGGAAGCAAGAGGATGGAGAGGCTATTCATCAGTGAGGATACCTTGGATGGGGCCTGTGGAATCAGACCGGAAACCATGTCTCCAGCACACGATGAATCCATGCAACTAAATGCAGGCATAGCAGGGACGCTGGATGGCAATGCTAATCCAGCTCCAGAGCGCCAGGCACTGCAAATGTCTCACCAAACACTGGATTCATTGTTATCAGATGCTGACAAAAGTGAAGGAAAAATCAAGATGATTGAAAGCAAAGTTCAGGTACATTCGAAGGGAGATTTATATGCCGACACTTTTGCACATGCTGATATCTCAACAGATTCCACAAAAAGCCAATATACTAAAACGACCCAAGTTGGTGAAATGTCAGGAAAGAACTCTAGCACTGATGCAGGAAAGGAAAAGAAAGTAATTGAAATAGCAGACTTAGCACTAATTGGAGAGGAGGAAGCACCCAGGCCTTTCAAGTCACATAGAAAACACTCAGCCAAAGCACTGAACACAATGCCTCTGTCAGCTGAAGACAACAAGCAGACGCCCAAACTTGTATGGGCATCCTCTCCAGGAGATGAATGGAGATCTAGAGACACTGGAGAACACGGAGAATTCACGAAGTTAAGAGACATAGGGAACTCAGGCAACACAAGTAAAGTAAGATTGATAGGAAAGGAAAGAGAAGCAAACCCCACGGAGCAGAGGTGGCAAGAAACAGGTAGAGAGGTTCAGTGGGGAGCAAGAGGGAACACAGGGCCTCAGAGCACAGCTTCCACAAAGGAGCTGTTTGTCTGCCAGGAGGCAGAGAGTTGTAAAAAGTCTTCTGTCTCCAAGCACAGTATTACAGATGAAGCAGAGGCAGGTACAGCTTATATAATTAAAACAACATCAGAAAGTGCTCCAGAAAAAATGTCTGCCAGTGAAAAAACAGTAATTGTTAAGCTACCTCAAGAGACTGTGCTAAGTGACAGGTCCACAGAGGAAAAGGAAACAGCGTTTGATACACATGAAGGGAGAAATGATGGTTCACATTATGCTCTTTGTCAACTCAACACAGTGGGTGTATTACACGACACGGAATTTGAAAAGGAATCAGTTTTAGATATTTATAATGCACGTATACCTGAAACACTGCAAGGAGAAACAATGTCTATATGCAATAGCAGGGAAAAACGTGCCAAAGCACAACCAGACATTGGCAATACTTCTGCAGGAGAAGTAAGGGCTTTTGCCACAGGAAAGAAAGAAGGTTCGGAACAGAGTTTATATTCAGAAGTATCTAAATCTTCCCTGAGTACCCAGAAAGATCTCTACAGTGAGGCAGGAGAAGAGCTCTGTAGGGAAAAAAGTCATGCTGGCACACTTTCCTATTCTCATACTGAAGCTGAAACAAAAATACCACCTTCTGGTACAAATGCAGTGCCCAGTTACCATTACAAAAGCTCTTTGGTGGTATCGTCTGAAGGGTCCACTGTGGTGGGAAATACGGATCATCTGTATAGACACTATGAATTCAAAGTCATTGACAAGGTTGCTGCTGACTCAGGGTACAATTTAAGTCTAACAAATGAAATCACACGTACTAATAAAAACCTCTCTCCTGATAAAAATGAAGTACCTTCCACTTCAGACATAGCAATTTCTGGAGAAGGAAGAGGAAGGAATACAGGTCAATGTTTCCATCAAACAGAGTTCAAACAAGAGAAACCATTGAGGCCAGAGGTATTAATTAGTAAGCCTACTGAAGAAGTTGGAGGGACAGACTCTCAATCTCACTGTTTAATAGCTGAGGGGAAAACATTAAACTGGCTTGATGACTCACAGAAGGAAAGCCAGCACATTTCCGACTCTGCAGATATTTCTAACATGAAGAGTGAAGCAATGAAGTTACCAAGCGAGTCTTCAAGCTTGAAACATATTGCTTGCAAAATAGTTTATTTCTTGCTCTTTCTTTTATTTGCTGCAACACTCTACCACTATGATTTCATGATTTGTCTTGCACTCTACCTGTTCTCCTTGTATTGGCTGTACTGCAAAGGAGGAAGAAACAATGAGTCTGTCAAGAAGGAATAACATTTGTCAGCTGTGCTCAAGATCAACGGTCAATAGTCTCCAAGCATTTTCACTGTTAGAACCAAAGCAAATCTTCCACTGAAGCATCTTTTAATTTTTTTTTAAGATTACATATGAAGTTGAACCTTCATATAAGTAATTATACTATATAGGACCATTATATTTGGATCATTAAATACCTATATGAATATGAGTTCTCAAGCACGTCCAGTCATAATGAAGTACAGCTGTTTCTCCTTAGCAGATTGTGGAGGAGGGATACTTCATATCTCTTAGGTACCTAAACCCACCATTTTCTTGCATTAATTTCTTCTGCAGTAAAGCTTTGTATTTTTTCTCTGACACCCCCCCCCCCCCCCCCCCAAGATTTTGTGTAGTACATAACAACACAAGGAACGATGTACAATAACTAACTCAGTATTTTTGTTCAGACATTGGAGCTGATAATCTGGTGTAATTAGCCAGTGCTCTAAGAAATACAACATTCACTAATATTTTTGCCAAATTTTCATTTGATTGTTTTTACTTACAGCTCCAGTGGTACCCTTGTTTTAAGTATGTAAGGCTTTGCCTTCAATAACATCATACAGCTTTCAGGACGTAACTTCACAGCAGAAAAGGTGTGCTGTTTCCACCCTGAAGAGGTTGAAGGCCACAGCCACAGGCCTCTTACTATTCACTCACATGCACAAATGCTTTTGAGTTTTGTAAATGAGAACTGTGTAACATGACAGAATTTCACTGAATGAAATGTTCTTCCAGACAAAGCACTGAATGACATTTTTTCCCTCACTGTTGGTAAGCATATCTACAAAGCGTTAAATAAATCTTACAAAGGCGTGCTATGATTGTGTTAAGCATGTATGAATTATGTTTACTACATTTTTTCTATGCCTTGCTACCTAGACCTAATCAAACATAGCCCTGGTGTTCAGTGAGGCTGCCTTATGTGATCTGAGTGAGGCAGAAAAGCCTACTGTCTAAAAAGAGCCCAGATTGATCCTGTGCAGCAGGAGTCCCACAGGGAAGGCACGCTGGTGACTCCAACACCGCTCCAACACCATGGGTTTCCCATGTAGGGTCACACTTGTGTTTTGTCCAAAAATTAAAGAATGGATAAATTGTGATGCATTTCAGCCATTTTTTGGATGGTGATCACAAATGCCATCACAGGTAGTACATTAAAAGATGCACCAGGGCTGCATAATGCTGCCGAAGCCCTAGAATTTAAGATGGAAAAAAATAGCTGGTTTTACTCTGTATTTGTTTTTTATTTTCCCCACACTGCTACTGTGAAATGCCACATTAACTTAAAGGCTTGGTTGCCATATATAGCTGAAGCTACGTAATTGTGAAGTTATTTCATTGTTAGTTTAGCCCTGAAATAATTATTTTAATGTCTCTTTAAAATTTATTCACATTTCTGGATATTAGCAGACTTTTCTACAGGAAGTGCCTTGGCATTCCTGGGGACAAAAATTTGGAGCGCTGTGAGAGCGGAGAATCAGTGGAGTGAGCAAGTGTGTGGGTGACCTATTGCTGTTGAGAGTGCTGATGGCTGGATATCTTGACAAATTTTGATATCAGCCCATGAACAAATCATAGTGATAGGATAGAGACATTAAGGAGTGACACGGAAGGCTGTGCCCACATGTTCAAAGGTATACAGGAGCAAAATGTTCATTGAGATAAAGAAATTAATTCAATAGGCATTAGGAGCTAGGTCCAATAGAAAAGCTTAAGCTTAGAATTAAAGCAGAATTGAACCTGTGTGAGTCCAAAATAATGATCACAAACCCTTCTTTACCTTGAGACCACAAATGGTGAAGGTAGCTAGATGTTTCATGATGCTTATAGGCACCTTTTAAAAAAACATGACATTCCTTTCTGTTTGGTGGTTTGTGCTTTGCAGCTTGACAAGTCCCTGGTCTAGGTAGTTTGGAATTTCAGCATCGCAGGGATAAAAAGGTCAGGTATTGCTTTGTTTCCCACTATGCTGGGAGCTCTCAGGTAGTGTCTAATATATTCTGGCAAGATCAAGGTCCTCAGTTAGAGGGCTAAAAAGGTGAAGAAAGCACCCTGTATCTGTCCTTCTAAAACTCTTATCATGCAGTCAAGTAACATACTCCTGCGTGGGAGAGAGCAAGCACATAAGACACAGTTTTGTCTAATATGTTAAATCCACCATGCCAGAAAGAAGAATCTCTAGATTCAATTCCCATCTCAAAGTCATCTTCAATCTAATTGACCTTATGAGTACTTAGTGCAAAATTCATAAAATTCAGAGCAAGAGCTGCACCTTGAGTACTGTGTTCAGTTTTGGGCCCCTCACTACATGAAGGACATTGAGTGCTGGAGTGTGTCCAGAAAAGGGCAAGGCTGGTGAAGGGTCTTCAAAACAAGTTCTATGACAAGTGACTGAGGGAGCTTGGGTTGTTCAGCCTGGAGAAGAGAAGGCTGAGTGTATACCTCATTTCTCTCTACAGTTAGCTGAAAGGAGGTTGTGGTGAGGAGAGGGCTAGCCTCTTCTCTCAGGTAACAAGAGATAGGGTGAGAGGAAATGGTCTTAAGTTGCACCAAGTGAGGTTTAAATTAGATATTAGGAAAAAATTCTTCACCAAAAGGGTCACTGAGCACTAGAACAGACTGCCCAGGGAAGTGGTGGAGTCACATTCCTGGAGGGGATCCAGATGTCAGGATGACATGCTTAGGGACATGGTCTAACAGTTGTGTGCAGGGAGATGTTAGGTTATGGTTGGACTCAATGATCTTAAGGTCTTTCCTAGCTATTCTATGATTCTATGACTAAAACCCCAAGTTATGTTATGTCAATGTGTTATTCACTAAACCACAGGATTCAAACTCACATTTGAGTATCTTCAGCTTTACCAAACCTGGGCCTTCTATTCAGCAGAATGTGCTTTACATTCTGTACTGCTATTGTTGTCAGGAGGATTTTGATCTCAATGGTTTGGAATTACCTCTGTGCATAGGTGGGTTCCTACTTTGTCAACTGAGTTAAGCTGAAAGTGGTTCTCTGCTCAAAAAAACAGCTACTTTGCTTTCCATCTGCATTCTCTAGTGACTCATTTACAACTCATCCCAGGAGAACTTTCTTCTCCTGGGCCTTTGGTTCTAAAAGATATGTAATGTCTATTCCTTAATGAAATCTAAATCAGACACAGTCCAAATACTTAAGCCTCTGAGATAGCTAGATAACTTTAAATATCTTGGACGCAGGCTTTATGAGAAGCAGACATGAGCAGTTCATCCACCATGTAAATGGGAAAGTCTGTTTGTGTTTTTTATTGAATCTTGGTGCCTCCAAAAAGCATGCACTTTAAGGAATATTTTACTCTTTTATCCAGAAGCCATGACAATTGGAACTTTTGTGTGGTGGTGCAAACTGAATGTGTTTTTTTCTCATTTATTTCAATCCCAAATACTGGATTGGACAGCAAGAAAAGGGGACAGGGATAACTGCTGAGGCAAGGAGTATGGATGGAAGAATGTCTTTGGAATCAATCATTCTCTGAATGGCAGAAAAATGTTAAGGAGAGGCCAGGAGAGTCAATAGGACCTGTAAAAATAATGCAGGAGATAACTAGAGAGGTTCTATTAATACAGATATTCTTTAAAAAATAGTGGGCATTTAGCCTGTGTTATAAAATATTTAAACTAGTTTTTAAATATCAGCTAAAATTTAACTAAATTACTTCAGTCTCTGCAGCAAGCTATCTTAAAAAAATCTGTATTCCTATGTCTGACAGGTTAAACATCTGTGTCTGTCATTTTAACACTTATGGTCATTCAGAGCTGGAATTTAGGGTAAATATTTGAATGTCAGAATAAGCATATTTCATCTACATATAAGTGCAATACTGTTAGCGTTTCTCAGGTTTGGAATGGGATTTTATATTCTATGTTTAAGGTATTTAGTCAGCATATTGTACCATATGATTGCAAAACAATACTCTGGACTGATCTGTGAGCACAGGTGCCTGAACTTTTAAGTACTTATGTACTTGAAACAGCAAAGCAAGTAATTTTATCATTTTTTAAAAAAATATTATTTATTATTTGATAATTGAAAAAATCCAACAAACTCTTACTTTTGTTTGTAGTACAGAAGTGATAACCTCATGAGATTGGCAAAATATTTAGCTTTTACTTATTTCAGGATATAAATTGTGTCGCATTTTTGCAGTGATTTGTGTTTACAAGTTGCTTGCTAGGCATCAAGCAACATACTTCTAGTTAATACTTTCATTTCTAGTAGTTTCTAGCTAGTCCTTCAGGCTACACAAGAGAAAGAAGGTATGATCCTATGTAGCAGGCCTGTGGTCAAGAAAGGTTTAATTCTGTTATAATATGGAGGTTAAAACCAGCATAATAGAAGAAGGCTTGCTTGCATTATTACAGGTCTACAAGGTATATATACCCCATACCATGGGAGGTATGTCCTATGGCTATTATCTAACTGTAGATGGAACAAATAAATTAATTTTCCTTAAGTGGAGGAGGAGTAGGAAGACGTTCTGTATCCAAATACCTTGCTAGGAGTATGTGAGAACAAGCTACATTATTAATGCCCCAAATATTTTCTGTTGCTAATTACTTGCTGTCTATTATCCATCAATGACTTTTGGCTCAACTATACAGAAACACACCACAGCCCTTAAAGGCCTATTCAATATCAGAAATGAAAAATAAGGAGGACAAAATATGAGCTAGATCCCTAAAGAAAAAGTAACATGGTAATTTTCAGAGTTGCTCTACTAAATTTAGGAGCCTAATGGTGTCTACATCCCTGAACAAAACATCTAAGACGTCTACTCATTAAATATATGAATGAGAACTAAAATAGACAATGTGTCAAATAGGGAGCTGCCAAAGTTATCAATTAGAAACCCTGATGGCAGAGTATAAACCCTTGCCCTGTCAGAGGGATTAGATACTTAATGCTGGGTCATAGTGGTGCATTTTTATCAGATCAGGTTTCATACCCTACAGCCATCTTGTGCACTGAGGTACATAACCTGCTGCTTTCAGAAACAGAACAATTTGCAAAAAACAATCCTAGAGTTTTGGGACTGGAGAAAGGAAAAGTTTAACCCCTCAAAAGATAGATTGGGACATTCAATTAGGAGAGGATATTTGGATATAAACCTTGTTCAAAGAACAATATGTGCATTTTACATTAAATTACAGTTAGATAAAATACAAAATGAATGCCAAGACGATCATGTCTCCTCAGTGAAGGTCAATTTCTTCCATAATTCATGAAGTCAATTTTCCAGACCTACAGCAGTGGCTTATAAACCATGACTGGAAAATAGTTTTAGCCATGAAGGTATCATAGGGAGGAAGGTAACATCTCCAATGGCTGAAACCATGGTGCTTTTTCACAGTATCACAGTATAACTTAGGTTGGAAAGGACCTCGAGGATCATCGAGTCCAACCTATCAACACAGACCCCATGACTAGACCATGGCACCAAGTGCCACACCCAATCCCCTCTTGAATGCCTCCAGAGACGATGACTCAACCACCTCCCTGGGCAACCCGTTCCAATGACGAATGACTCACTCGGTGAAGAACTTCCTCCTCACCTCGAGTCTAAAAGAACTTGATCTTGTAACTGTGCTTGATCAGAAGAGGCCTGACCTTGAGGCACAGCTACAAGATCAAGCTCTTCAAAAAGCACTGTGGGCTCAACCATTGGAAATGATACCTTCTTCCCTGTGATACTTTCATGATATCTTCAAGTCAGGATTGCTCTGCTCATTTACATACACTTGACCAAAGACCGGGACTGGTAAAATACATGTGCCTAAAGATAGGTGGAATTTGTGGATTTCTCTCAGACCTAAAAAGGTGCTTAAATCTCATCACAGTTCCACTTCACGAAGCCAGCTGAACTTTCTAAGACTTGAAGGTCTTCTGAGAGCACTCTCTGTAAAAGACACCATAGAGGTACAGAGAAAATGACAGAATTCAAGGTGCTCTGCTGCTCTAGGAGATCCTGATGCTGCTGAGGATTCAGACTTGAGGTGTTAATCCAGAGCTCTAGTCGTCTATGGGTATCGGGAGATGTTTCTGACTAAAACTGCATATGGGTGAGTGAGGACAATATTTGTGAAACAAGTTAGGTAGGTTGATAGGAACTGGTAATTTCTGCATTCTGAGCAGTCATGAACTAGGTGAGCTGAGTCATTTAGCGAGCAAAGTCTGTATGACTTGGTGGTAGATATGAGATGTGTGTGCACATGTGTGTGGGTGGCACTAGGACAAATGGGTGGAAAGGTGAGAACTAGATTTCATGGATGGAGAGGAAATAACCAACAGAATGGCTAATTGAAAAGTTTCTGAACTGCCTTATCTAGAGGCATGAAATTTTAACAAGTTCTGAGTAGGTTGGACAAATAACACAAATACAGTATAAGGAAGCAGGGTGGCTCAGCCATGTGGTCTGCGGTGACAGGTTGGACTCGATGATCTTTGAGGTCTCTTCCAACCTTAGGAATACTGAATATAAAGTAGTAAAAATTAAAGTATGTGCTAACAACTTTTTGTAACATATCCATTACCACATAATGGAATTATAGTGGGGAATATTTTGCCCTTGACCTTAATATTCAGTGATTAAAGATTAGAGCATAGCTCTGACAACCAGGAATACAATCTCTCCAGATGCTATAGTCCTCCAGGGAAGGACAGCCTCCAGCTGGATTCATGAACCTGCTTTGTGGTTATCTATGCAGGTCAATCCCCAATTACATGAAGCATCAAGAGAAAATAGGAGTACACGTCAGCCTGTGGTTGTAGGTGTAGAAATATAAACCTGTCTGTAAATAGTTGAGTTCCCTCAATTCCTGTGTTGTCCAGTATAGTTCAGAGCCACCTGGGAGCTTCTTTAATTTCTTTTTAGCATACATGTCTGCAGCAGGACATTCAGATTCCTGGTGACCACAAGGGTATGAGCACATGAGCATGCCTTGTGTGCATGTGACAGCAAGGAGATCATAGGACATATAGACTCATATGAGTCACTATATTGCTCACTTTTTTGTGGAAATTTCTTCTCCTCTCCACCAGGCCTTGTTGCTGGGGCTGAGAATGCCAGCTCATCATGCTCCTTGCACTGCATTCATCAGGAGAAGACAAAAGACAGCTGCCATACTTCCCTGGAGTTTCCGAAAGGAGAGTGAGAGCTGCCAAGGGACAGAAAGTGAAAGAACCAGCTTACTAATTAAAGCCCCCTTATTAGGGAGGAATACTTTCTACCCCCAGGGCAAACAGCAACAATTAGGAAGAGCCTGAACTCTTTAGATACAGTAAGAGTGACCTGTTTGGGGGAAAGTCCTCATTAAGCTTTACAGAAACTCCTTATTTCTTCATACAAGCTTGCCTGTTCCTCTGTGTAACGGATGAGCCAAAATCCACTACCATTAGATGACAAAGGTAGGAGGCCTCTTGTGTAGGTTTCTTACTTCCTTGAATGATCTAGGCTATTGAATAGCTTAGGGTAGTGAGATGCACTGAACAGCACCTTGACTACCCATTGCCACTAGAGGACACAGTCTCAGGCTGCGCCAGGGGAGGTTTAGGCTGGAGGTTAGGAGGAAGTTTTACACAGAGAGAGTGATTGCCCATGGGAATGGGCTGCCTGAGGAGGTGGTGGAGTCACCATCACTGGAGGTGTTCAGGAGGAGACTTGATAGGTGCTTGGTTGCATGGTTTAGTTGATTAGGTGGCGTTGGATGATAGTCTGGACACGATGCTCTTGAAGGTCTCTTTCAACCTGGATTATTCTATTCTATTCTATTCTATTCTATTCTATTCTATTCTATTCTATTCTATTCTATTCTATTCTATTCTATTCTATTCTATTCTATTCTATTCTATTCTATTCTATTCTATTCTATTCTATTCTGCAATCCCATAGAGAGTGACTCAGTAGTCACAGGACCACTTGGCTTGTAGTCGTCATAATTTCATGTTATAAGAAACAGAAGTCAGGCTTTTATAAGAGAAATACTGCTTGATAAAATACCAATTTATCCATAGCAAAACATTTGCCTAAGAAGAGACCCTTCCAAATACTACCTAGAACTTTTTACACAATTTTGTGATGCAATTTTAGTGTCTAACCTTTTATATTATACAGTATTTTTGTAGAGTTATGGCAGAATTATTAATGAACAAAATAGAGGGAAGAAGAGAAGAGAGAGGAAAAAAAAACCAACAAAAATACAAGCAAGCAAGCAAGCAAGCATGTGTCTACATTGTTCCATAGTAAGCAAGAGTTTCATAAATAGGAGAATTATCTTCTTCTAAGTTCAGGTTGAGCTTGTGATCAAGTGTTCTCTGAGACATTCTGCACTCTGGGAAAGGGCACAAACTCAGAAAAGACTTTAAGTAGATCAGGTTGCTTGTGAAGAGATATCCCTGCTCACTGCAAGGGGGTTGGACTTGATGACCTTTAAAGGTCTCTTCCAACCCAAAGCATTCCCTGATTGTATAATTTCCCTGCCTTGTGTATAGAAGGAATTAGTAAGAGAAAGCCAATTAATATCTTTATCAGTGACCTGCATGATGGGATTGAGTGTACCCTCAGCAAGTTCTCTGATGACACAAAATGGGGGTGGGGAGGGTGGCTGACACCCCATCAGGCTGTGCAGCCATCCAATGAGATCTGGACAGACTGAAGAGCTGGGTGCAAGCAACCCTCATGAAGTTCAGTAAGGACAAGTGCAGGGTCCTGCGTCTGGGGAGGAATAACAATAGGCACCAGTACAGATTAGGGGCTGCCCTGCTCAAAAGCAGCTCCATAGAGAAAGACCCTGGAGTCCTAGTGGATAGCAATGTGCCCTTGTGGCCAAAAGAGCTAATGGTATCCTGGGCGAATCAAGAAAAATGTGTCCAGCAGGTCTAGGGAGGTTCTTCTCCCCCTCTACTCTGCCCTGGTGAGACAACACCTGGAATACTGTGTCCAGTTTTGGGCTCCCCAATTCAAGACAGACAGGGCTCTGCTGGAGAGTCCAATGGAGAGCCATGAGGGACCTGAGCATCTCCCCTGTGAAGACTGACTGAGAGACCTGGGGCTGTTTAGCCTTGAGAAGACTGAGGTGGGATCTGATCTGTATTTAAGTCTAAGAAGAAACAACTGCATTTTTAAAGGCATTAGGATAGTGAAATCAGTGAAAGAGGGCTAAAACACCTCTTAGTTGGGCTCATAATATAATCTTAATAAAAGATGCAGAATAAATTTTTTTATTTTGTGAAACATTTTAAGAGAAATTACTATATTATTTTTATGCTAGCAAGTAATGAGATTTCAAGGCCAGATGGAGAGACATAATAAGGGCAATGTGAGAGGTGCAGACCAAGTAGAGACTCTAAAAACTTGCTGGCTGTTTCATCTACAGGAAAGAGAGATTGCAGGCTGATGGGAGCTGACTGGGGCCGGAGCTCAGGGATGTGGTATGTGAGTGTCCCAGAAGCCAAAATGTTCTTTGACTTCTGTGACAAAAAAATGATCCTGCACAGCACAGATCATAGAACTTCAAATAATGATCCCAGGATAAGACCTAGTGTCTGTCAAAACAGGCCTGCTCTTGATTTAAAGTTTGCAAATGAGAATATATTGTATCTTTTGGAACTAGATGATCCTTGTGGTCCCTTCCGACCCTGACTGATACTATGATACTATGATACTTTTGAAAGTCTGTTCCAGCAGTTAACTTTTCTCACTGTCAAAAATGCATGTCTTCTTTTCTTGTTTGGATGTATGCTAATTTCAAACAGTTGTTTAGTTTTGACTGCAGCATTAAAAAACTGTGGAGAAGTCTACAAGGCACTAAGACAAATGGAAATTCTAAAATACTTCTTCATTATCAAACTTTGCAATTGTATAATTCTGATAAAACTGCTTTTCACCTCTCCCTTTGGCTGGCTTGCAATGATTTTTGAAATAATTTTAGCTTTAAAGCTATAATTAGGAAGTAAAATTGTAGCTCATTTTTGTTTCTGTAAAACAAATGTTGGTTTTGGTTTTTTTTTATGCCAGGAAAGAGACAGATTTGTGAAAGTGTCTTGTGATTTTGGGTGCTTGGCTGAAACAGAATATGGGCCAGGCATCTTTGACAGGCACAGATGCTGACTTTGGAAATACTAACTGTGATATCCCATGCATGACGTAGTTACATCACAGTCAACAGGACACCGTGGATCATGACATAGCACAGAATTTGCACCTGCAGTGTTTGCATAGAAGGATCCCCTGCTGCTCACACACCTGTGTAAATCAAGATCCTTCCCAAGATGTTGAATTGTATGAAATTAGAATAAGCATCATGTAGTAAATAGTGATTCTGGAATTATTACAGTTTACACTAAGACACCATACACATCATAACAGAACAAATTGAAGTTTGCATCACTGTTACCAGAGCAGTTTGACCTTCGATATTATAATTGCTGCTAATTCTCAGTAAGCCAAGCAAAATGGGAATGAGATTTTTATAGATGGTTTGTTTAATTAGTTTTTAAATTTTATTTTTTTTTTCTTCACAAATTATTATTAGGTTCTGCAGTGCTCAGAAACTTATTTTATAAAAGTACTGCCTTGTTGCTGTGAGCTCTGCTTGTGAGTCACACTGCAGTGCGAAAAACAATGCTATATTTGTCAGTCTGGCAGCCCTGATGTAGCTATAGAGCACAGCTATGTCCCGGGCACTGCATGAATCATTAACAAGTACTACACCTAGATGCTACAGTTATGGTCACATTAGGAATAACAACTAAAACTGTAGAGCTAAGTGGCTTCCAAATCATTATTGCTGATGCTTATTTACTAGATTTGGCAGAAAGAATACAAATTGAATTTTAAATGTCCGACACAGTCAAGCTGAATTGTCAGTGGAAAAACAAAATTGCTTTTGGCCTTTTAAAGTGATCACATATTTCTCTTGCATGAATTTATTCAGATTCTACGTTTTAAAATAGCATATGTGCACCTGAAGTTGCAAACTGCAAAAATAAGAATGTAAGAAGAATGCCTGGTATGTTAAATTACATAAGCTTCTTAGGGCTCATGTATTACTACCATGGTCTCACTAAAATGAACCTCAATTCTTTTTAGTTCACTACACCAAAGAAGTTAACTAGACAAAGTGAGTAAGTGAATTCTCCATCATTCACTTCTTTATGTTATTGTGGGGATCAATAAACGCCCATTCAAAGAAACCGAGGTTAAACTACTCATTAATCCTGCCTCCAGGGGATTCTAAAATATTATTTTGTTTTTGTCATCATCACCTTTAAAGCATACAAAATGAAGTTTTTGGGAAGTGGGAGTAATACTGAAAAGAACTTGATGGAAAATTAAACAGATATTTGTGTAGGAAAACCAGCATTCATTGAACAAGTCCTCTTATAATCTGTGGTTGGTCCAATTGTAGCACTTTTTTCCATAGCAATGTTTTTGCTCAAGGATTAGATTTCTCTCCGTGCTCAGTTGTTTTCTTTATCCCAGAGATCTGTGTTGCTCCGCAGACAAAAGATTGTGTCCTTGAACATAAATGGCATTTGACAATGTTTTTAAAATAATACACTTGAAATATAGTCAAAGGAATGTTCAATACATCAGACCAAATTCAATAAAGCTGCTCAGAACCATTCAGGATGGCTTTGTTTATTCATCCTGGTATTTTTTCACTCTATAGTTTTTTGTCTTTTAGCTGTCTTTTCAGTAAAGAGGGAATTACACTCTAAGGTCTTGGAAACACTGAGGCATACAGCAAGTGTCGCAACTCTTTTATCACCTGTAACTGCAATCCTGTACCTTGTGATGTGCATCGCAATCCATTTATTTTTTCTCATATGGACTTTCAGTGCTGGGACTTGCAGCAGCAGGTACTCCAGCTGTTTGAACAGTACTGTGTAGATCAGCTATCAAGAAGGTCTGCTTCTGTTTGATTTTGTGTTTATTTTGGCAAACCCCTTAGAGTTAATGCTTGTTACTCTGAAACAACTTCAGAACTTGCTTGGGAGTGAACTGGTGAAGGTATGTACAAATACACATCTGCGCTAGAATACAGCTCTGACTTGGAAACAGGGTAACTACATATGCCTGAGCTAATAACCTAGTTTGGAGTATGAATAAAGGAAACTTGATTTGGTTTGCACCCATCTATTCAGATATGATATAAACTGTCACTCAGGCCAGGGTCTACCTGGAATGCCAGAAAATAAATCAGTGGCTAACTGAACCCAGCTAACTGCACAAAAAGGTGTTCCAGGATGAAGAGGGGAAGAAGCATGCAGCTGCGCCTGTGAGGAGAAAGTAGCTTGCCTTTCCATCAGCAATTTGCTCTAAAATCAGCTGTCAGGATGCATCCCAACAATCTAATGTAAAGTGAGGGATTTATTGCAATATAATGTAAACTAAGCATTTCAAAATAAATACATAAAAAGGGCTTAATGAAAAACTACTTTCCTCAAAATGAGTATTTTTAAAACCTCCAGGATTTCTAGGAAAAGAATTTGCAGGAGAAATCATATTTTAGATTGCATTTCTGTGGAAAGTCAGTGAATTTGTACAGAAGTCTAGTCACATACCCTGCATGAGTGAGAGAGAAGTATGTATAGAGCTTCTTGTCTAGGTAATTCATTGCAGTACAGATCCTATTCTGTAATGTTAATGGGATACTGTACAAGTATCCCATTGTATGGGAAACTATGCTTAAATCCATCCATCTCCTTTCCATCAGAACCACTGGAAGACAAAGACAATGGCAGGATGGATTTTATGTCTATACAGTCACATTTTGTACACAAAGAGAATATAAATATACTGTTAGCCTTGCTCTTTATTAATTACCTCACTGCCTATCGACTCAAGCTCAGGTATTTTTCAAAAGCATTAATAATGCTTTGTGTTCTAGGCCAGTCTTCTTCAGTCTTTTCAGAATCATGATTCCTTGCTTCAAGTCAATATTACCACCAGGCTACCAACATTTATCATAGAATAAGGCTAAAAAATGTTTACAAATGGTAGTAGCAATGAGCCAATTTAGTCCAGTGTTTTTTGAAATTATAACTCTATTCAAGTCTAAAATCAACCATAAATGACAAGCTTGGGGCCTCCACACCCTGACTGCCTCCGTCTGGCATGTGGCCCACCTATGTCCCAGGAGATGCCCAGATTCCCTACCCACGCAGGAGACAAGGACAGATGCCATGCACCCAGCTCTTGTTCCAGCTGAGACCAAAAATAAAGACAAACAGGAGAGCTAGGGAGTCCTACACATTCCAGTGGTCCAGTGTGGTTTTTTGATGTTAGCCAGAAAGCTGAAGTTCTATGAGGACTGAAAGAGCAAAGAAGGGTCACTTGTGGTGGTTAAGAAGAGTAAATGTCAAGTATCCTGATGGCTTTGATGTGCTGAGAGTTGTTCTGGGACATCTTTTCTTTGACATGGATTCTACTCATACTTGCAGCTATTTGCAAACCCACTGATTTTGTAATCACAAACTATTACAGGGTAATAATGGCAGGTGGTGGCTGCTGATTGAAGAGATATCTGATGACCCATTCTGCAGTTCTCTCCCTATTCACAGAGCCTAACATTTTGCTTGGAAACCACACATCCATAAAGGTTCAGTCACAGCTGCAAAGCCTCATTTCTTTATACCTCAGGCTTCAACTGGCCTTAGGATTTTGTGGAACCTCATAAATTCTCTTCCTCCAGGCCAATACTTCTGGCACCAACTCACTGCAGTCCCTTGGCAAGCCAGAATCTATTTCTGCACTTGAATCCTTCTTTTGAATCCATTACAGGGCAGCACAGTCACCTGCCAGCCTTTTAAAAGCACAGTACCATTAATTCAACACAAAAACTTATCAGAGAAGTAATATCTTTCTGTATCTGAAATAATAGGCAACCAGTGCTTGAGGATGTATTAAAACTACAGGCATTCTGATGCGTCTTCAAGAAGGAAGTTGGGTCCAGCTGGTCTTACTGGTTTTGTCCATATTTCTGGACATTTTCTGGTTCCCACAGAGCTAGGAGGGAGCATTTTGCTGTCATTGTTCATTCAAGAAAACTCAATAGATGGGGCAGGCTGCTGATCCTGAGGTAATTCCTATATCCTAATAGTACTGGGCCCAAATTAAAAGTGTCATTGCAGAGTAAGTAGAAAGCACTGTGAAGCATGAGAAAAGTTAATGAGACAATATGGAATCAATTCAGGTCCTACGCATCCAGAGCAAACAAATGCACCAGGGGCAGCTTGATTCCAGGGGAATCAGCTGGGTGTTGCTGTGACATTTCTAAATGCCTTCAGCTCTGAAAGAGCCTTTCAGGATTGCATGAGCTCATTCTCCATGGAGACAGCTGCATTTGTTCAGTCTGTCTCCAAGGTATATGGACACTGGTCAAAACATGCAAGCCAGTGATGGGCAGGGATCCTCTCCAACACCTGTTGAATCTAAACTGTTGCCTGCATCTGGGCACGGTCCCACAGCCACAATCGTACCATCATGGATACAGATATCTCAAAACAATTTATAAAAATCATAATTTATTAAATAGTTGTTTATCTTTCATGTCCCAGTATGAATGCATGGCCTGTTTGTCACAGTTTCATGGTTGCTAGTTTCAGGTGACATATCTGTGGGGCAGTACACAATTTAATGTCTCTTTAGGCCTTCACTTTTGTAGATGTAGGTGCTTCCTCTTCAGGAAGGTGAGTTTCTGTGACCTTTCAAAAGGGTCACTATCATCCATCTTTAGCTGCTGGGGATTTGCCTTTTTTTTACATTCTACTGCCTTTAGAAACTCCAGCAAATGCTCCTTGTTGTGGCCACTCACAGTGATGTTAGAATTTGCAAGCCTCTCAAGGCACGTTTGTAATGCTGTGCTTGTGGTGTGTTTAAGTAGTCTCAGATTCTGTAAACACAGGTTTCATGTGTATTCAGGAACATTTTACCCAGGCATCCATGTACTTCAAATGTCTACTTTAAACTGGAAATGCAACTCATGGTGTGTGTCTTTGAAGGTAATTCCAGTTTTTATCAAGTTAGATGTTTGGTTTAGCTCTATATTGCTCTCTGCAATGGAAACTTATTATGTTTCCATGCAAAACAAATTCAGATATAGAGGGAAAGTATATCAGTGTTCCCAAGATAAGGAGAGTACAGTTTCATGCACAGTGTTTGTATTCAGATTTATTTTCTGCCTGTGAAATAGTAGTGGGTCAAAAGATAGATAAAATCACTTGAGGTGCATAAGTCTCAGTTCCTTTATGATTGTTACCTTCTGTGTGGAAACACCATCTAAAGTTCATAGTATAATGTTACACTATTATAGTGGTTTTGCATGAAAATTGTGCTGCATTAGACTGAATATCAATACTGAAAACTTCTCTTATTGAATTTCTCGCTCACTGTAACTAGTATCTGCTGAAGAGTGAAGTACCAAAAAATAAAACAGAGAAAACTGCTCCTCTGAAACCAGAAGTTTCTGTAGCAGACATGTCACAGACTAACACACTTCAGAAAACATCGACCAAGTTGGAGCTTTAATGATGTTTCTAGATGGTTTTAGAAAAGGAAAATAAAAGTAGATGTAAATTTTTTGTTGTTTTGTCTATTTGATAAGCTTCTTCATATTAGGTGATCAAAGCACTTGGAAGTAAAGGTAAAAAAAAACCCAAGCATCTATTTATTTTATTTTGATTTTAGGGATCTTTGCGTTAATCAGTCTAGTAGAAGATTCATGATGACGTATTTTCTGTATCCACTGCTGATGTTCCATGTTTTACTGTTTTAACAATTTCTAAAAAATATCAGAGTATGTTTGTAATATGTATGCTGGGGTAAATTTTCTCTGAATGCACTTTTGCAAATAAGATCAGCAAAATTAGTATTTCCAAACAATTTTGACTGCATTAATATTTTGTTTTCACTCAGTGCACGTTCTAACAAGATCTACAATGCTTTGGCAATGTTGTTTAAACTTGAAATGCAGAGAAGCCTTTCATAATAAATCTCACATTATACCCTGAGCAGACAGGATGCAGTTTGGGTTAGCCTGCTCTGTTTCTAATGGAGGGAAATGGTTTCTCTGTGTAGCCCCTCTTCTCACATATCTGTCTTGAAATTAACAGCAAAAAAGATGTGATATGACAGTCATACTCATTAGGCCAGATCTATAGCAATTCAATTTTAGATATTGAAAATTAATCTAAAATTGTGACACTAAGTAACACTCACAATAGCATCATAATATTTGTGTCTGAAATGTCCCAACTAGAAGAATCAATATGACTCACCAGCGGATTGTCATCTGAATGGATAGCATGCAAGCCTTTCTGGTCAATGAAACAGGTAAATCAGCTACCTGCTTCAAGAAGTGTGGCTGGCTGCTTACATTTCACATTTCCCAAGCATGGAAAGCAGAAAACTTGATGAATTGAATTCCTGGGTGAAAAAAACAGAACATGCCTGCTTTCTATGTATAGTCTGGCATATTTTTTATATTCTAGTGACATTTTCTGCAATACAGCATGTACTACAAGGAAGGTAACAGCCTTTTCATATATAATCGATACTATACCCACTCGGTTCAAAGACAAGCCAGACTAACAATACTTTCAGATGGCTGGCACATTATGCATTCTGGAAATTCTAATTTTATGTAAATTTGGGAAATATATGCATGTGCCAGAGTTGCTCTTTGTTCATGCACTGTTTTAGCATGTCTGAGTAGGAGAGGCTGCCATGGAACATGGGTTGCAAACAGCACATGGGGGTGATTTAGTCTCTGAGGAACCCTAATTTCCTCTGAAAATGTGCTCAAGTTTGTTATTTTATTACTATGGGAAAATATCTATTTTAAAATATATTAACATTAGTGCTTTTCTAGTTGGAAAATATCTCAGAGTACCTTTCAGAAATAGTTCTGTGTGGACACTAATTCCTCTGTAGGAGTCCAGTGTGAAAATGGATTAAGTGAAACTGGAGTCTTAGTGTTGAAGAGCATCTATGTAGAGATTTAGAGCACAGCAGTTATTGTGCTTGAAATTCATGCCCTGACATATTTTGTTGTAACTTCCCCATACAGACAGACCCACACTTTATTACCTCCGGATGGCGTTATGAAATGCTACTATTTCTTTCTGCATTTACTGATAAAATTCTACACTGAAGACTTATTAGGGGTGACAAAACTTTGCAGTCAGAGGTTGAATGGTGCATCCCTGAAATACTCATTTTCTGCAGATTTAGAAAATAAATACATTTACAATGGTTTTCCTCTTTGTTCTGCCACTATTCTGGCATGTCAGATTAGTGGCGGATGCCACGCAGCAGGAGCTAGGAAATTCTGTCTGGAAAAGAGATGGGGTTTAGAGTCATTTTAGTCCCTGACAAGACCAGAGTTCCCAAGTAAAGGGACAGAGATTTAATACTATTGTAATCAGGATATTTCAAACATTTAAAGGGTTTGTGTTTGTGTTGTCAGATTATGTGCTGGAGTTTCATACTCAAGCAACTGTGTGCTTGTGTCACAGGCATAGGAATAAAGGAAGCTTCTGTTTACTGTGACTGTTTACATCATTTCAGCCTAAAAAAAAACCCAAACTGCCTAAAAAAAAACCCAACCCACCAAAAAAAAAACAACCCAAAAACCAAAAAACCAACCAAACCCAAACAAATAAAAATAAAACCCAAAACCACACCAACCCAAAACTAACACAAGTTTGATGTAGAATGTCAAAAAGACATTCCTGAAATCCTTATTTTGGTTATCACCTCTTAGGTATAAGATGCAAAGATGGCTTTCAAGTCTTGTTGGTAGGAAGATGAGGTCAGTGTATAACAGGGCTTGATCCACCACTTTTCTGAATTTGTGCAAAAGTTCCCACTGATTTTAACTCTACTGATTCTCAGGATGCTTGTGACAAATTCCTGGTGTTTGGGAGAAGAGTGGTTAGATATTCGTGCCTGCAACCTAAAACTTTTCTAGAATGCCAAGGTATATTTGCCTGTAGGAATACTATGTTCTACTGAAAATCCATCATTTACCTGTATTCATACAATGAGGTAGCAATAATCTGTTGCATGTCTGTGAAATATAAACGGTTGCAGTGAAAAAAAGTTTCAGAAATACTGTCCATGGAGCAACCATAATATTCTCCCTGCTGATGAACCTTTAGTGATTAACAAGATGGCATAGGTTTGCAAGGATCCCATACTAAGCGTTTATCAGACTTCTCAGTTTGAATTCACATATTCATTTGAATGCTTTTTGGCTCCATGTGCTCAGGACAGCCATACAGGATTGTCATTTCCCTTGACCCCTCTGCCTAGGCCTGGAGTGATACATCATCTTGAAAATAAAACCCAAATGGACAACTGGCTGAGGCCCCAGGAACAAGCTTGGTAAGTTTTCTGTGTAGCAAAAGAATTTCTTCCTCAGAGTAACCCTCTCAGGGAGGTATAAGTAAATATGTTTTAAGGAAACTAATTGTACTTGACAGACTTCTAGGAACATACATATTGGATCAGCTACTACCTTTCAAACAATCCACTGTATTTCACTGTTTAGGAACTCCAGAAGTATACAGGACTGTGGGAATAGGTTGTATATCTTTTACTAAGAATACGTGTATTAGCAGAATCCTGATACTGGGTTTTACATTCTGGTGCATGCAAGGATCTACCTACCCTTATTCTGTTCAACTGCAAAGAAATATATGAACATTTTGGATCAGAGAGAGAGAGAAAGAGAGATTCAACTTGCAGGCTGGGATATAGAAGTCTCTTAATTTTTAATTTCTATTGGAGAGGATTCTGTTTCATCCTGTCTGTTGCTACTTATAAATCATATTACAAATTTGAAATCTGAAGCTTGCTGTTGTTGGCATTTGAGCCTAATGTCAAAATGCTTTTGCTGCTTTTCCTGTGAAGCAGACAACCTATATTGAATGTTCTTGAAATAATCATTTTGGTAGACTCTGACCTTTTTCATGCAGAGCAATCTCAGTTTAGAAGCAAAGATAAACCAAATATTTTTACCCTTCTCCAGCCCATTTTTTTCACTCATGAAGAGAAAGTTACGAGTATTAGCTGTTAAATTACTAACGAGAGAAAAATGGAGTATCCTGGCTCTGCTTTAACAATCTGGCAAAGAATTTGGGCCTGCAAAGAAAGAGATGCAGCAGCTTTACTTGCCCAGGGGCAGCATCAAAAACTCCTACATCTGGCTCTAAGGAAAAGCACCATCTATCCCTAACTGCATCTTCCATGACACTTATAATGCTAGTTTTATGCAGTCAAATTGTATCTTCATATTTTTACTGCTGAGATGGTCTTGGATACAGTCTTGAGTCAAAATCTGATAAGTTTACTACCATGTGACTTCATTGCCTAGCTTTGCATAACTGAGTATTTTCAACAAGTTCAGTGAGGCTGAGCTTCACATTAATTCAGGAACACGCATGATCCAGAAAGGGCCCTGGAGAGCATGACATCTGACTTTCCAGAATAAGCAAATTATGCAAAAATCCAAAGTATATCTTAGAGCATAGATGCAAGCTATGAAGCTTGCATATTGGTATGCCTGAACTTCTATAAATATACATAATCTCCCCATAATAAAATATTTAGTTTGGGTCAAATAAATAATAGTATTTCCCTTGTAGAACAGTGAATATAAAATAACTCAAATTTTATCTCACCGCTTACACTGACATACATTTTGCATTAATCATATATTCTTTTTTTCCCCTTTGCATTTCCTTTTCCTGATGCATTACAGTTGCATTCTATCACTCACTTCTTTCATGCTACTTCTACAGATCACTTTTTTTCTTGGATCCACTTATGGAGGGTATACCCTCCACTTTTTGTCTGCGATATTCCATCTCTCGTAGTTGCATGCAGCCTCAAAGACTGACAGAATCGCTGCCTGTCAAATTAATGCAGTCAAAGGTACACTTTAAAAAAAATGTTTGCATTTATAATTGCAATGTGTTATTAGGGGTCAGCTGAGGGTTTAAGCTGTGTTTGTACACATAAAAATTCAGATTTCAAGGAGATGGACTGTGCAAGAGTTTTCGTACCCAGCACCAAAACACGCTGTTTTCAAGCTCTGCTTGTCTCCTCAGATGAAAATTACAAAGAAGGGGTGACGCAAATGAGTGGGTGTCATTGTATAATTAGGCACATACTGTTGTATTTTAGCACATACTGTCCCCTGCTGGGAATAATCATATTCCTGGTGAAACTAATCTTTAAGTGCGGGTATGTGTTCATCCTTTCACCTACCATTCAAAAAGGTAGGCTGGGAAGGCCATCTTTGTCCTTCCCTATCAGAGAAAGGTATGGCTTCCCTGATGCATCCCTGGATCACCACCATGCCAGAAATGTAAGCATTTCCATTTCCTGAGGATTTCACCTTATCAGATGGGATTGCCACACATGGGATGCAGCTGAAGGCAATGCAGAGTACCCCGCAGAAGAGGAATGTCATAATTTGGCCTTCCCAAGGGATGGGCTGCCATGTGCCCGTCAGCATGTCTGACATCCAGTTTAGTTACCCTAGGGAAAAATCTTTTCATGGTGTCAGTGATTGCTTGCTAGCTGCTCTAGACAATCCTCACTGAGCTTCAGAAGCAGATGATGTCAAATGGAAGGGAATATTCTCTGCAACAATTCCCTGTTTTATTGTGGAAATGAGACATGAACATTTACATTCCTCTCCTTTTTTTTCACAGAGGATAAAATCTACTCCCCCTACTACAATGCAGAGTATCAGGTAATCAGTTGAAAGCAAAAGTCTGGGACATGAGGACAGCCTGGCTGCCACAGCCTGGGGTCTGAAAAACATAAGGAGGCTTCTGGTCTGGTTATGACTCCATGACCATCTCTGCTCTTGCCCACATTCAGGTCCCTGGAACTTCCTGGCTGATGGTTCCCAAGGTTACCTCTGTGCTCACTCTGTCAACAATAGCACACCAATGCAGTCCTTTGGGAAATAACAGGATGGTGTCATCAATACAAAGCTGACAGTGGTGACAGTCAGAGGTTTTTTTTTTGCTAGGAAGATAGAGTGCGTTTTGGGGTTGTGTCTGGCTATTCATTTTAAAATCATTTTTTTGGTGCAGCTTTGCTAGGCTTCATTAATTTGTTTATACTTTTTTCTCTTTAAAATTTAACTCCTTATCGCTATGCACATGAGGTTAATTCTTGCCATTTATTTCTGTCAGCAATGAGATAAGGATTTTCAACGTCTGAAGCTCCATACATCCTTCATCAACAAATTTGCTATGCTGAAGACTGAATTTATAACATTTGTGTGCTATTTTCTATAGAACTTATCGATGCATCAAATATGATGACTCTGTGGTGAATGTCTTAAAATTATGCACATCTTGACAATTACAGCCTGTGTGTGACTTTCTGAAACCAAGAACAGTTTTTGTTAGCAGCATTTTATGTTGATGTCCCTCTGTTTGCTAATTACCATTTTGTTTTATCTTTCTCAGCAGCTGTTTGTCTTCTCTTTTAGATGGTAGACTGTATCACAGACTCATTGTGTAACCAAATATTTATTTTTCTTGGAACCTCAGAACTGAGTGTTTTGGATAAGAAAATGTTTCACTGTGAACCACTGTTCAGATACTTTCTAAACACAGTATGTAGCTATTATTAATAAAGCTATAAAATAATGTGTGAGTAGGAATCACCGGTATAATTTGTTCCCTTGTTTAAAAATATAGCAGTAAACAAGAAATCCAAATTATCTATTGGACCAGAGAGATGGATTTACAGTGACAGCCATTTACACATCACTTTACATGAGCCCTTTATTACAAGATACACTTTTTGGTTTTGTCTATTACTAACTTTAATAGTATGGTCTGTAATGAAATGGGAATTGCAGGAAAGAAAACAGCAAACATAACTTCTGGGACTTTTTGGTTTTAATGTGTTTTCCTTTGTTCTTAGTTTCCTGTTCAAACAGAAACAGGAGAACAACAACAAAAAAAAGGTAAAGTAAATTAAAACAGAGGAAAAATTCATATTAAGTGCTACACAAATGCATGTGGAAACTGAGTTCTTTGTAAGATTTGCCATATGGAAAATCAATGTATTAGACAAAATCTCCATTAAAAACCCACTGATGTTCTCTAACTAAAACTCCTTTAACAATTCTTTTATTTCTCTAAAATATTAAGCACTTATATGAACGATTTCATAGCAGGATCTTGACCCATAGATAACTGCTTAGAAGGACTGGCAGCTTCATTACTGTGTCCTTTCTTGGCTTAATAGTTCTTGCCTACCATGACTTCAGCTCTCATTGTAAAAAGGTATGAGGTAGAAGTGTTATTTTTCAAACTAAAAATCGAAGAGTTATAGTCACAAAAAAGTTGTCTTTGTGCAACACTGGACACATCCATGTGAAAGGTGAGACTGGACTGAGGTCCTGTTCCTGCTCCCAGTGGCTGGACTGAGGCTGGATTCAGGGTGGAACCTGTGTAGCCACACAGAGATGACACTGTCTCCATACTAATGTTCTGAAAGACAGGTTATGGTGATGTGCACACTATTTTCATTGTTTTGTGCTCTCCTGGACTTGGATCATTCTGGGACAAAAGGTGAAGTTTCACTGTAAAATACCCCAGGCCCTAATGCTTAGGCTGTCTCTCCTAGAAAGTAGATTATATGAGTTCAAGTTTATTCATTGATTGGAAAAGCTCTGCGTGTTTATTTCCTGATGAACCTCACTGGTGAAAGAACAACCATGATACCTCTTGAGCATAAACCCAAGCTCCAGCATACCCACCATCTGTGGTTTTAGAGTACACGTGTTTGGGTTTTTTTTTTAACAGAAATCTGTAGCCTAAATCTTGCAATGACTTTTCTACACAACTATGCTATATTCCTGCAGTCTGAAGACATGGTACCTTATCTATGACTTTCATCCTCTCTGAACTGATCCTTAATGTACAATGCAGATCTCTTGCAGAGTTCTTACTCACCTATAAAATGAAATGTTAATGGAGTTGGAGTTTTGAGGATATAATATTGAATTTAAGGTATAGCATTTGAATTTACCACAACACATACATTTTTTTTCTGTTAATAAGCGGAAATAACTCTAATTTATTGCACTCAGGCATAAGAGTTCTAGGGAAATTTAGCTGAAGATTTGTCAATAGAAATTATATTATTTCTTTCATAAACAGAACATATCTCCAATTCATTAATTTTAAAATACATTGGGCAAAAGTAACATACTTCACAGGGCTTGAAAGTCATTGTGGAAAAAACAACAACTGTGTGTAGAAAACCAGAAACCATTTTCTGAAATAAAAATGTTCACAGGATGTTCACAGGTACAGTCAGAAGCTCGATATTTAGCTGTCACTTGTGACTTTGCAGTCCTTCCCTCATGACGAGCGGTTGCCAGCAGGAGAGCCAAAGGACCGAGTTTCTCTCCACTCTAATGAGCGTGGTGTGAGCACGTGTCTGGAGTTTGGTCAGAGAACAGGAGAGACAACCTGAGATGAGTTACTTCTCATCTCAGCTACCTAACCTCTTTATTTTTATTACAGCCATTTTGAGAGTGAAAAGGTCTGCATAAGAAAGCCATCACAAGCAGTGGCCGGGCTTTGGCCAGTCACTAACAACAGAAATGTTGATCCTCATCTGTCCTGCCCAGCTTCCCCTCTTTCAGTCAAAGCTTAAAGAATGTACATTTTTTTTCCTACATCTGTTCTGAACCTACACCTGTTTGAAGAAAAATTGCCAACACAAAATAGTAGAAAAAAAATGTTACTTTTGGAATACTTTCCTTTTGGTTTAAACTATACCAGAGAGCACAAAAAATGAGCAGTTATTTGTAGGAGAGAGGTCATGCCAGCATCACTTTCTTGTTGCTCTTACTGAAGAAAAGATTTGAATTAAGAAATGCAAGTGATATTGAGACTTCTGCTGCAACACCGCTCAAATATTACGTTACCCAAGTAATAAAATTGATTACTGTTTTCCCCTGTTGTTCTCTTGTTGAAATGGTACATGACATGTATTTTTCTCTAATTTAACAACATGCCAGAGTAGCAACACTAGGGCATGGCATGTTATGTATATTGCAGAGGCTATCTGGTAACTGTTGAAGTTGTTGGAAAATACTCTTTATTCTTGAGATCATGATGATTTTTGCCATAAGTAATAGAAACAAATCTTGCTGTTTGAATCAACTTATTATACAATAAACCAGGTTGGAAGAGACCTTCAAGATCATCGTGTCCAACCCATCAACCAATCCAACCCGCCTAAACAGCTAAACCATGGCACCAAACACCCCATCAAATCTCCTCCTGAACACCTCCAATGATGGTGACTCCACCACCTCCCCAGGAAACCCATTCCAATGGGCAATTACTCTCTCTGTATAGAACTTCTTCCTAACATCCAGCCTAAACCTCCCCTGGCGCAGCCTGAGACTGTGTCCTCTTGTTCTGGTACTGGCTGCCTGGGAGAAGAGACCAACATCCGCCTGTCTACAACTTCCCTTCAGGAGCAATAAGGTCACCCCTGAGTCTCCTCTTCTCCAGGCTAAACAATCCCAGCTCCCTCAGCCTCTCCTCATAGGGCTTGTGTTCCAAACACCTCACCAACTTTGTTGCCCTTCACTGGACTCATTCCAGCAAGTCAACATCCTTCCTAAACTATATTATATTTAAGTACAGGGCAATAAAGATTCAAAGAAGTATTCAATGGCTCTTAGAGCCATTTTTTTTACTGGTTAGGATAGATATATATTTTTATAAACCACCTGAATTATCCAACTCTTATTGTTATGCTTATTGGGAAAATGTATATTTTTCTGTTTGGCAATTTACCACATTTGCCCTTTTTTTTCAGAGCTGAATAGAAATGATACACCACACCATGTGCTCTGGATTTAAAATACATGTCACAAAAAAAACAACCAAACAAAAGAAAAAACAACAAAGATATATTTATGTACATAGGAATACCAGAATTTGTAAGAATGCAATCCTTCCAGATGCTCCCACTTCTAATTATTTGTTTTAAGAAAAGTCAGCCACACTTGATCAAGTCTAGATTCTTAATTAAGCTGAATAAACAAGCAGTGAATCCATTGCTTTTTGGCTTGTACTGAGATGTCTGATTTAAGTCCTGCAGGTTGCAGTGCTACCTTGCTTGTTGAGCTGAATAATTATTTGTATTTTGGTGAACACTTATATCACCCCTTATCTAACTTTACACAGGCTGTCAAATTAGCAGTTCCTGAAGAGGCTGCTCCACTGGGCAACGTTGTCCCACATGGTGGGTCAGGGTCCAGCTGCCCTTTTCTCTTTCTGTGGAGATGGCCTGAAATAGCTGGAACAATAGTTTTACACCACATTGATTTTATAATCCCTAATCTAAAGTCTCCAGGGAAGACTATAATTCTATGTAACAGGCATAAAACAAAGAGATAAATGTTGAAGTTCCTAATGAAAATGGAGGGTTCAAGGACCCGCTGAGGGTTTCTGCAATTTTTTTCAGGCTAGTGAGTCACACCAGTTATGTAAATTATTTTTTAAAAAGCATCTTTTTAAGAATGGTGTGGTGCAAATAATGTTTGCAACATGGTGCCAAGGTTTGTCAAGCTGCTAATTTGAACCCACATTGACTCCACATTGCTCAAGTTTTTATAATTTAGTGATGCTGTACAGTAGGCCTTTATGAAAGAGTATTTATGCCACAGGTAGGAACTGAGGCACTGAGGCATGAGGTTGAATTTATGCTGTTTAGCTTCACATGCTCCTACAGATATATTCTAGAAAGTGTTGCTTTGACTTGGAAGGTGAAATTATCAAAGATTATGGAAATTAATTGAAATCTTAACTGATAAAATACTCATGACTTTTTTCTACAACTCCACAGATATTTCAGGGTACAGGAACAGTACATGTTTTTATTTTGTGCTGGAAACACAAGCAACTCCGATAAAAATGATCTGGATGAGAATAAAACAGTGATTTTTAATAGTAATAACAACAATAAGAATGATGATGAGCTTTAGCAGGTGGGAAAGTGGACACTTAAGTCCACAAAAACCCATGATGTTGCAATTATGTTTCAAATTTGTCAAAATGCTCTTGAATTCCTGCTCCAGCATCCTTACAGCACTTCCAGTGTGATGTGATATCCAATATTAACAGGCAAGCTCTCTTCTCCATCATTCAGGTCATTCATGAAATACTAAAAAGCAATAGGCAGACCTCTGTGCAAGCCCACTCCATGCATCCTTACAGTCCTGACAGGGAACCACTAATAAGTATTCTCTGAGTATAGAATAGAATAGAGTAGAGTAGAGTAGAGTAGAGTAGAGTAGAGTAGAATAGAATAGAATAGAATAGAATAGAATAGAATAGAATAGAATAGAATAGAATAGAATAGAATAGAATAGAATAGAATAGAATAGACCAGACCAGGTGGGAAAAGACCTTTGAGATCATATAGTTTATCACTCATCACATACTGCTTTCAGGAATGCTATATTTTTGCTTTTAAGATTATGTGAAGTACATTTCAAAAAGCCATGCTGAAGTCAAGAGTTTTGAGTTCTTTAATCATGCATTATTTACAGGACACCAGGCTTGCTGGCAACAGAAGGAGTACATCTGTCGCAAAGGGGACAAAGGATCCTGGCACAGGAGACATGAGGGCCCATTGAAAGAGCTTTAAACTGTATTTGAAGTGGGAAGGGCACAAAACAGGGTATGCTAGAAATAAGCCTGGGGGATGATGTTTGAAGCAAGGTGTTTTAGCAAGGTCTTTTGGTCTGCCATTTCAGTGGAGGTAGGGAATGGAGACAAATACAGCTGCAAAGATACAAGAGTTATTGATGTGTTAGGAACCAAAACAACACTTGACAGTTGGGTAGGAATTAGGACTTCTCCCTGCAAAATGGTGGCAGGATCACTAGACCAACTGAAGAAAATTTACAGTAGTGATTGCAGCATGGGAAACAAACAGGAGGAGCTAAAAGCCTCTGTGCATCAGGAAAACTATGATATAGTGGCCATCTCAGAAACATGGAGGGATGTCTCTCATGACTGGGGTGCCACAATCAATGGCTGCTAACTCTTCAGAAGGGATAGGCAAGAAAGGAAAGGTGGTGGGATAGGCAAGAAAGGAAAGGTGGTGGGATAGCCCTGTATATCTGGGAGTGTTTTGCTTGCATTTAGGTTGATAATGGTCATGATAGGGGTAAGTGTTTATGGGTAAAAATCAATGGGAAGGCCAACAAGGAATATATCATGTGGGAGTCTGATATAGACCACCCAGCCAGGATGAACAGACAGAGAAAATACTCTTTAGATGTCTGGGAGAACTCTTATGATAGCTAGCCCTTGTTGTCACGGACTTCACCTTCCCTGATGTCTGCTGGAAATACAATACAGTAGACAGGAAGCAGTCCCAGAGGCTTCTAGAGTGCATAGAGACTAACTTTCTAATACAGCACCTCCTTCATGCTCCTGTCTTCAGGGCAATTGGCTTCTTTTGTCCTAGCAGCATAGTGTTTAGATCTCCACCACAGCAGCATGTCTCCCTCTCTCTCACTTCCTCTAATTCCTACTGTCAAGCAGATCAAAACTCTCTCACAACTTATTGTCATCTGCAAATGAATCTATTCATTCAGATCATTCTTAAAGATATTAAAGAGAACTGGCCACCCAATGAGCCCTGGGGAACACCACTTACAACTGGCTGCCAACTGGATTAAACTCCATTACCTATGATACTTTGGGTCTGGCCATTCATTCAGGTTTCTTACCCAAAGCACTCATGATGAAGCACTCATACTGTCTACAGAGGGACTTGGATGGGCTGAGTCAGTGGGCCAAAGCCAGTTGTATGAGATTTAATGAGGCTAAGTGCTGGGTTCTGCACTTTGTTCATAACCCCCTGCAATGCTACTGGCTTGTGGAGGAGTTGCTAGAAAGCTGCCTAGCAGAGAAAGACCTAGTGTGTTGATCAACAACTATCTGAATATGAGCCAGAAGTGTGCTCAAGTAGCCAAGAAGGCCAATGGCATCCCGGTTTATATCAGGAATCATATGATAAACAGGACCAGTCAAGTGATTGTCCAGCTATACTCAGCACTGATGATGTGACACCTTGGGTACTATGTTCAGTTTTGGGGTCCTCACTACAAGAAAGAGGTGCTGGAGCAGGTCCAGAGAAGGGCAGTGAAGCTTGTGAAGTGCTTGGAGAACAGGTCTTATGATCACTGGCTGAAGGATCTGGTATTGCTTAGTGTGGAGAAAAAGAAGCCAAGGGGAGAACTTACTGCTCTCTACACCTATCTAAGAGGAAGTTGTAGTGAGGTGGATGTTGGTGGATGTTGTAGCTATCAAGTGTGGGAACAAAGTGAAGAAGGTGACTGGGATCCTTACATTCTCACAACGGTAGAATTGCTTGCACTTTGTATGGAACCATTAAGTACTCATGAGAAACATGAGATAAAGGTGGATGCACAACTCCCCATTGAAGCCCAGCCACAGCCGGCCCAGGAGGACATCCATACTAGTTGAGCAAGGGTGATTTTCTTATCTTAGGGTCATAGCACACAGCCTGATCCCCTGACTAGCTCTGTCCCCAGTGGGTGTGTACAACAAAGATATCTCCACTACTCAATAAAACTATGTGCATATTGATGTCCCCCTGCCATCCAACACTCCCCATGCTCCACCCCCCTCCCCCCGCCCCCCAAAAAAAAAAGCCTTTGGGACTCAAAGGGACCAAAGGGTCCATGCTCTTTAGTTAGGATAACAGTTAAAGTTTAGCCTTAACATATCTTACCCCCAAATTCCCCCTTTATCTGCAAGTCCTTTGTGTGTTTTAATGGCTTTTCAGAGTCAACTTGAGGACAGAGCACTGATCAGGCATGGAACAGTTGAAGGAATTTCAACAAAGAAACAATTTTCCTATTCCACCTCCTCTGTGCTCAGAAGACGCAATAGGGTTGTCTAACATCACTGCTTAATGAGGAACTAATTCATCTTTTGCAAGTCCAGCAGCTGCACTGGAGCTTCAGCTAATCACTCAGGAGTACCCAGTCCTGCTAAAAATATTCAGTGATGGAGATTTTACCAGATCTTGATAAGATCTTAGTATAACAGGAACTAGGGGGAAAGCAGGTACTTTTAAGACCACTGTTCCTGTTGTGCCCAAGGTTCCTGGTAATAAAAAGTGTCTACATGATAACAACCTTTTATGGAAATACTAAGCACTGTAGTATTTTCCCCATGGTATCCTGCTTTGTGGTCTCATCTACCTCCCCACCTTCATCCTTGCAAACAGGCCACTGCACGTATGTTTTGTTACTGTCTGCATGCTGCAGGGAAACATGCAGTACAATGAAAGCTTTTTATGTAGCTCCAGGTATTTTACATAGTAATTAAAGGCAGGAACAGAATCTCATCCTGTATTCACATAACTAGAAGTGATGAATTATTCTAAGTTTGAAGTTTCTTTAACTCATAGAGAAGTATTAGTCACTGCAAATGCATTTAATGAGAAAAAGAAAAAAGCCTGCAAGAAATGCCATTCATTACACCAAAATTTTATGGAATTACCATTTCAAATATAAAAGTAATTGCAAACTTAATAGCACTTAGAATTCAGTACATTTGAATTCTTCTAGATATGCATTGAATAAGCCACTCAAAATTATAATTGATATCATGGTGCAATTTTAACAATACTCAGAAAGCAATATTAAGGAAAAAAACATATAAACTGAAAAAAAAATATTAGTAGTTGTATTTCCTGTAGGTAACATGAAAAAGTTCAACAAAATAAGAGATTGAATAAATGTAAAATCCCCATATCCAAAACTGAAAGTGAAATGTTTCATTTTGTCCACTGTGTGTATAAACCTTTATTAGAATAAACCTTTATTAGAATAAACCAAACCAGGTTGGAAGAGACCTTCAAGATCATCATGTCCAACCCATCAACCAATCCAACCCACCCAAACAGCTAACCCATGGCACCAAGCACCCCATCAAGTCTCCTTCTGAACACCTTCAATGACGGCGACTCCACCACCTCCCCAGGCAGCCCATTCCAATGGGCAATCACTCTCTCTGTATAGAACTTCTTCCTAACATCCAACCTAAACCTCCCCTGGTGCAGCCTGAGACTGTGCCCTCTTGTTCTGGTACTGGGTGCCTGGGAGAAGAGACCATCATCCGCCTGTCTACAACCTCCCTTCAGGTAGTTGCAGAGAGTGATAAGGTCACCCCTGAGTCTCCTCCTCTCCAGGCTGAGAAACCCCAGCTCCCTCAGTCTTTCCTCATAGGGCTTGTGTTCCAAACCCCTCACCAACTTTGTTGCTCTTCTCTGGATTCATTCCAGCAAGTCAACCTCCTTACTAAACTGAGGGGCCCAGAACTGGACACAGTACTCGAGGTGTGGCCTAACCAGTGCAGTATACAGGGGCAGAATGACCTCCCTGCTCCTGCTGTGTAAATTAACTCCTAAAAACAGTGCACATATATTTGGTCTCAAAAGTCATCTGGCGTTTGGCATTAAAAAGGATTATTTGGGAAAATGTTTCACTAGCAATTCTTTATGGTGACAGAGCTCTTTTTTTCAGAGTCAAGTATTCCAAAATGCTGATTTTTATTTTCTAAGAAGAGAAATTATAAAACAGAATAATTTGAGGTTAGTCAGAGAAGAGTTGACAGATCAAGGTATTGGGAAGGAGTATGCATTTCAATGTAAAATATCTTTCAGAAAATGTAATCTGTCAGCAAAAAAAACACCACTTTTATGAATACTTAAAATAGTATTGCATTTAAAACTGCTCAAGAGAAACTAAAAATGAATCTGTATCAACTAACATTCAGAGCAATGAGAATCTCTCTCAATCTACCAAGCTGTTTCTTATCCAAAGCCTACAAGCAGGGTCACCGGATAGGAGATAGGTACACATAGACACATGATAAACTGTGACTACTACATGGCCAGGTGACTGATACATGATTTGCTCTGAAATACAGGCAGTTCCAAGCACGAGCCCTGAGACTAGCCAGGCTGAATAACTTTCACAGGCAAGAATTTGTCCTTGTCTCTCTAGATGGCTCTGCACAGGCACTCCTAAACAAGGTGGGAGAAAAGTAGGCATGAGATTATACACTAAATATGAATGAAAGTGGGACTCTTAAAAGTAAGAGCCGTGAAAAACTTCTCAGAGCATGCATCAGTTTTCATGGTGACTGATGACACATTTAAAAAGAGATTCCCAAGTGTCTCCCACTTGCAAACGAAAAGTGGTCAAAATATTTTCAAGGAATAAACAGCAGGAAATACAAAACAAACAAACAAACACAAACAAACAAACAAAACCAAAACCCCCACCCCAACCAAGAACAAAACTCTTTTGTCTTTTTAATAGAAACTCAATGTCCTCAGAATTTTACATTTATTTGAAAATGTATCATCAATTGCAATACACAAATTTGACTTTACTTGCAATATGCTCAGTTAAACACTGTAGAAATCATAGGCTCTTGAGCACTTCCTCAAACAGACCTGAACTTTCTGAAGGAAACTTTCTGCTGGAACCTGTCCAGAGAAGGGCAACAAAGCTGGTGAGAGGTCTGGAGCACAAGCCCTATGAGGAGAGGCTGAGGGTGCTGGGGTTGCTTAGCCTGGAGAAGAGGAGGCTCATAGGAGACCTTACTGCTGTCTACAACTACCTGAAGTGAGGTTATAGCCTGGTGGGGGTTGGTCTCTTCTCCCAGGCAACCACCAACAGAACAAGAGGATAGTCTGTGCCAGGGGAGGTTTAGGCTGGATGTTAGGAAGAAGTCCTTCACAGAAAGAGTGATTGGCCATTGGAAGAGACTGGATGGGGTGCTTGGTGCCATGGTTTAGTTGATTAGACAGTGTTGGGTGATAGGTTGGACTTGATGATCAAAAAGGTCTTTTCCAACCCAACCTGGTTAATTGTATTCTATTCACAAATAACCATTTAAGTAAACAGCTTAAATGGGTATGCATGTTTTGCTGAAAAATAAGATCAGGAAATATTTGGACATGAGGAAAATTTTTCAAAAATTTTGCACAGGAACAATCAGCCACTGGAGTAATCTCCCCAGAGAAGTGGTGGCAGCCCCATCACAGGCTACTTTTAAGATTCAGCTGAACAGGATGCTAGGCCATCTTATCTACACAGAATTTTTCCCAAGAAAGGTTGTGCCAGATGATCCTTGAAGTCCTTCCAAGCTCATATTCTATGATTTCTGAAATTTCTTCGTTTTCTTGTTCACCTGTTACTATCTTTTCTTCTTTCTCTTCTCCCAAGTGTAAATTATATTTAGACTAGCATACCAACATGTAATTACATGTATTTTCATTATCTCATGATTTGTCTTGGGAATCTACACTGTATGCACAAAATGCTGATTGCCTGCAGCTGTGGACAAATAATTATTTAGATACACAATCTAGTTGATGAGATGAACCAGAAACTTGAAGGAAAGTCACTCTCTTTCTTGGCAGAACAGCTCGAACCCCTGGGGCACATTTGGACTAAAGGGCCTGGATAAACTCGTCTACTGTATTTGTTTTGGCTTTCACCCAAAAGAGTATACAATATTCTTGACTGCTCACAGCATAAATATTTACTTCAAAATGCTTCTGCTATTTAGACAGTGGTCCAATTTTAGGAATAAGGCAATGAATAGCAAAGTAATAGTGAATGGCATTTATTTTAATGAACTTTACTAACCATCGCATCCTGATTTTCATTTCTTTACAGCTTGTTGTTTATTTAGCAAGGGGTACTTTCCAGATAAAAAGGAAAAAAATCAAACCAGGCAGTCAAGAAAAACAGAAAGCTATGATATTTCAGATTCTTTCAGATAGCTACTTGAATGAGAAAAAAAGGGCTTGTGCTTTGCTGGTGTCAAAACCCCAGCCTCTGCACCCTGCTGGTCCTACAGCAGGCCTGTTTTCCCAGTAGAGCCAAAATAAGATGTCCTGTTGCTGGTCCAGCTGAGAAACACAGTATTGTGTGGTCAGACCTGGTAAAACCAATTGGCACTGGAAAGAACAAAATGTAAATAAGCACATATTCACTTGCAAAAGAGGATTTTAATTTAATGAGCCACAATGATCTTTAAGAAAATAAGAAGGCAGTAAGGTTAGGGTAAATTTTTTCTGCCTTCAGACAGGGAAACATGGTTGCAGAGATGGCCTATCAATGCTCTTTTATGTGATATTTCTAATGAATTGTTTGCTTTCTAGGCAAAACATTTTCCATGTAGTAAGTAATGCTGTAAGTTCTGTACTTTCATTCAGACTTGTGTAATTCCTGTTCAGGAAACCGAAACCTGTTCAGGAAATCTGTAAAAAAAAACCAAGGGAAATCAAATCTCATCTGACCTTCACATGTGTAACATAGCTAGGTTTAAAATAGTATTTGAAGATGAAAATCACTGTAGCAACTCCAGGTATCTCAGATATATATAGTTCACACAAAAAAATAACTGAACACAAAAAGCCTTTTTTCTGTGTGTTTTGGTTAGGTTTGTTTGTTTGTTGTTGGATTTTTTTTGCTGTTGTTTGTTTTGTTTTGCTTTCAGATGCAGGTGATTTTGTTAGGTCAAGTACATGAGGGCTTTTTTTACAGGGCACAAAATAATTTCACTGTCGACACCCTATTTTAACAGTCTGACTAGAGTTGCTTTAGCAAGATATATACATATTTGAAGACTATGGCAATAAAAGATCTCATTTTGAACTCTGCCCTAAACACACAGAATCCAATGCATATATTAATTACTGAAATTCAATGGTCTTATATAATTAGATTAGGATCAGTATTTTGGAGGTGTACTCTCTTGTTTTACATATTTTTTACATTTTTAACATATTTTTCATTACTTCTTTATTATTTGTTCTCTATTTAAAAGGAAGGGAAGGGAAGGGAAGGGAAGGGAAGGGAAGGGAAGGGAAGGGAAGGGAAGGGAAGGGAAGGGAAGGGAAGGGAAGGGAAGGGAAGGGAAGGGAAGGGAAGGGAAGGGAAGGGAAGGGAAGGGAAGGGAAGGGAAGGGAAGGGAAGGGAAGGGAAGGGAAGGGAAGGGAAGGGAAGGGAAGGGAAGGGAAGGGAAGGGAAGGGAAGGGAAGGGAAGGAAGAGAAAGGAAAGGAAAGGAAAGGAAAGGAAAGGAAAGGAAAGGAAAGGAAAGGAAAGGAAAGGAAAGGAAAGGAAAGGAAAGGAAAGGAAAGGAAAGGAAAGGAAAGGAAAGGAAAGGAAAGGAAAGGAAAGGAAAGGAAAGGAAAGGAAAGGAAAGGAAAGGAAAGGAAAGGAAAGGAAAGGAAAGGGAAGGAAAGGGAAGAAAAAAGAAAAGTGTCTAAAACAAGACACGTATGCATAACGTTATCAACACACTTATCTGTGAAGCTTTACCATTGCAATTTGTAATGCTTTAAGAACAAAAAGGTCGTATCTAAGTATTGTTAATAATTATTAGGAAAGTGTGCAAATGTAGCAGTCCTGTCCCAGGATTTGGTAAGTAAGGTCATGGTACAATAAGGGTTGCAGGCTCTGTAAGCATTAGTCATATTTGCATATGTCAGAACAGTCTGTGAATACTAACGGCACAAACACTTCACATCTGCTTCTGTTTACTCCCATGCTAACAGTCAAAAGTACAAAAGTACTGTGTTAATTGCTCTGTTACATACTGACTGTTGACACATTCTCCATAGAGCTTTCATAAATACACTGTTGCAAACAAACTACTAATGACTTTGCTTATTTCCAGCCCATCTTTAAAGGAAATCCAGAATATATACACAGATTCATGATTCCTCTATTTAGCAGTATGTCTTGTTGCTTGCTATTATGGAGGCTTGTATAAAGGCAGTATCAATTAAGTAGCAATTATCTATGAAGTGGGGGAAAAAAAAAAAAAGTGATGATATAAATAAGTAATGTGCACGAAGTGAGAATTTCTCAAAACAACTTGAGGTGAACTCTGAGGCAAGGGCACCGACTAGTGAACAAACCTGCTCCATCTGCTCTTCTATCTAAAGCCATTAGAGCCCAATTTGAAGTCTGACTAAACAGCAATGATACCTGTGGGCCTCCATTGAGATTTTTCACTGTATGTGACATGCCCTGGAGAAATTTGGGAAAAAAAAGAAAAAAAGAATGGGAGCACAGAGGAAAAAAAAAAAAAACCCAAACCACAACTCCTAACCCCCACCACTAACAAGCTAATCATATTTAAATTTGTGCTTCAAGTTTTTTTGTGCTGTGACACTTCAATATAGGAATACAATTATTTTGTATTAAAAAACAACAAAGGAGCTGAAAAGCAAATCTGGTGTTATAGTTACGGTGGTATTCAGTTTCTGACAATGGTCTGCTTCCTTCCAAAGGAGAGAGAAAATCCCACGGTGCGCCTCACTTTCCTCAAGCAGCAATCACTAGTGTTTTTCCAAATGTCCTTTCTCTTCTGATACTGCAATCTGTCATCCTCTAAGAGTGTTGGTTCTGGTTGGCAGAAATCGGTGTGAGCACTCTAATCATCACATCTTAGCCTCTTGCCAGGGACAGAATGTGTCGCCTGAAGGCCAATCCCAGTGGGACAGTGCTGTGGCCTCATTGTGGTTCAAGACCATGTGTGGAGTGAGCTGGCTGCTGACCAGAGGCTACAGGGCTGGTGCTCACTTGCTTTGGCTGTGGGTCCAGTGTTAAGGAAAACATGGTGGGGTGGAGAGGGAAGAGAGCCAAAATTCTGCAGCTGCCTCCTCATGAGCACTGGGCTTGGAAGAAGTGGATTTTCATTCCATGTTATAACTCAGAATAACATTACTGAAGCAGGCATTTCTCCAGGTTCAGTTGTTTATCTCAACTTGGATATAGTGATCCATACAAGGTGCCTTAAAGTCCTTCAAGGTCCTGCTCTGTGGCCTCTCCTCTACTTAGTTTTTAAAACTGTTATCAGATCTTGAAGACAGATTTCTCCATGAACCAGAGTGACTAGAAGTAAAAAAAAAAAGAAAAAGCATTTTTCAAAGAATTCTAGAATTATGAATAAAGATCTGTCAACATTATTTTCCTGGGTATGAAAATTAGACATTTCCACAGAAAATTAAAAGTAGTTTGCTTCTTAGCTTCTGGATTAGCCTTGGCTTTGGATTCAACACTAAACATTTGGAGCCAGGGCTGCTCAGCAGTTCTGCAGCAGCTGAAGTGAGGAGTTGAAGTGAGGCTCCAGATTGTGGTTTGCAAAAATTCAAGTTTTCTTGAGAGGGCTTGAGAGTTCAGCCACATTTAGAGAGCCCTTTAGACAGAGCTATTCCCAGAGCTTATATGGATTCAAGCTTATCAAAATAAAAATGAAGTATGGATCATTGCTTCTGGCAAAGGTAATGACTGTTCTCAGGTTGGCAAAACCAAATAATTTCTACCGCACACTCCTGATCAATTATATGTTTGCCTGCTAAACCTGGTTTGTTATTAATTCAGACTTAGTTTATTTTAGCAATAATAAGAGATCAGCAACAGACAGGTTTCTTTGTTGCAGTGTTGCTTATTTACTATAATACACTTAATCCTGTTTCTTTGCTGATTTTTTTAATAGATGAAAATGAAGATAACTAGCAAACCTTTCTCTGCATTCAAACCTGACTGAACCCCCAGACTCATCAGTCTGCTCTATCTGTGGTGCTCTTAGAGGTTTGCTAGTACACCCTCCTTCCAATATTGGCTTTTGGTTCTCTCTGACTCAGTTCTCATTCCAGCACTACTCAACAACATCTCTTCATCTCTGTGTAGTGTCAGATACACATACATACCTTGTGTTTCTGATGTCTTTCTGATTTAAGAACAGGGATTGTTTAGACTAACTGCTTCTCTGCAGGGAGGAAATGATTTCTTGCTATTTTCTCGAAGAGAATTTCCAAAACAAGGACTCTAAAAATTCTTCAACCAAACCTGCAAAGAAAAGTATTTAAGTTTTCATGTTTAAAAGACTTCTGTGGAAGAGAAATCTTAGGATTTCAAAGGGTTTGCCCATGCCTAATTTAAACATTATCTTAGTTGATTTCATCAACTTCTATGAGGTGAGTTATTTGAGCTAACAATCCTGAACCCAGTAAGATTAGTACAACTTGAAGAATGTTAGGAAGGCAAGAGTATGAATGAGATTGCTTCATGACTGTGTGAAGACAGGTGAAGTGCCCTGTGTAAATACTGTTACTGTGGGTTCTCACTCAGCAAAATGAGGAAATTATTATATTTTATGAAGTGCTTTGAAGTCTTGAGATAAAAGCACTATATAAAAGAAGGTCTTGAATGTCTTGAAACTCCTGAGGAGATCAGTTTCTACTTCTACCTAAGTGCTGTTGAGATCCTCAAATAAGGTATTTCCTCACTTACTGTGAACAGTTCAATCCAAGCTGCTCAGGGCATCCCTAAAGCACACAGTCAAGACTGATATTTTCAAAAAGGAACCCCTAACTTGAGATGTATGTCCACATTACTAAAAGAAAAAAAATGGGAGAAAAAAAAAAAAGGCCCATCTTTTAACATAGTATTCTAATGAGGAAGAGCAAGGCTTAGTTCTTTTTTCTACCTCAAGGAAATCAGATACACTTCTTCTTACCTTTTAGGCAAATACTAACTCTCAGATTATCAAAGTCCTTTCTAGGGACACTCACTTCATTTTATATTCAAATTTGAAATTAAGTAGGTTGGCTCTGGGTCTGGAGTCTCTATGGATCTAGCATTAAGTGATTCAACTAAACCTGCCTGGAAAGCATATGTCATAGCAAGGAATGTGTCATTCTTCTCTAATATCCCTACCAGCACATATAAAAGCAGGTAAGTAGATGGCTTTGTGGCTCTTGGATGCAAATTAAATGAATCAATGATGTGCCATTCACGGCCATATCTCTCATACCAAACTCATAAAAAGATATGAGCCTCTTCTCCCAGGCAGCCAGCACCAGAACAAGAGGACACAGTCTCAGGCTGCGCCAGGGGAAGTTCAGGCTGGAGGTCAGGAGGAAGTTTTACACAGAGAGAGTGATTGCCCATTGGAATGGACTGCCCGGGGAGGTGGTGGAGTCGCCGTCACTGGAGGTGTTCAGGAGGAGACTTGACAGGGTGCTTGGTTACATGGGTTAGTTGATTAGGTGGTGTTGGGTGATAGGTTGGACGCGATGATCTTGAAGGTCTCTTCCAACCTGGTCTGGTCTGGTCTATTCTATTCTATTCTATTCTATTCTATTCTATTCTATTCTATTCTATTCTATTCTATTCTATTCTATTTCACAAGTATCTATATACCATGCTAATGCATTTAACTAATTTATTGGTTCTATTCTATACTGCAAACTGAAAATATAGTGAAGTCCTTTGGTTTGACATTCTCAGTTGCAAAAAAGAATTGTAGTTTTCTCCAAATTTGATATGTAAATACATGTCTGACCTTAGATCTGTCTTCCCAAACTGACCAAGCAAAGAAAGACTTTCAAAAAGGATATATTACAGGGATGACAATTGGATGAGTTAGTGAGAAAAAAATATAACAGACAATTAAGTTTAAGAACAGCTACTAGTCACCAGCATGTCCATGACATATTAGTGCACTTATTCTTTATCTACTAAATATTAGTGCTATGTTAGAATATTTTACTTGACCTGCAGATGTACTATCCACATTCTTATTTCCAAATTTCAGCATTAACAAGTTAAAAAGGTAAGGCAAATATAAAAATACTATCACATCTAGCAAAACAACTTCAACACATAAATGCTAGCTAATGAAAACATATCTCTCATGTAAATACATGTTCCATAAGTACTTTTGATATTTAATTACTGGGCAATGTGTAAGTACCTTAACAGAAAATTTCGTTAAAGGATATTTATGCAGCCTGACTTTCATTTAAGCATGGTGAAAGGAACTGAAGCATTCCTTTCCTGTTTTCTGTCATTATTTTTAGAAGTGTCTGAGTTTCTCAATTCCTGTTCATGTAATTAGCTATATTAAGAAGAGAATTCTCTGTCATTGGTATAAAAATCTCTGTAAAATCTGTGACAGTTTTTTATCTCCTAACCCCTTCAATTAAACCTACCATAACTGTCAATATCAAATGTATTTTTTTTCCCTATAACACTGGTAACTTTTAAACACATGAATGCAAATAACTTCAGGGTTCTTTTCCAGACACTCTTAAGGTGACTGAGCAACCTTAGACATTGAATGTCCTTTAGTCCAGGCAGCCTACAGTTGAATGCCCAACATTTGGTTTGGAAAACACTAGGGCTGGCCTTACAAATAAATATGTGATAACATTCAATGCTTGTTTTGCTTTTGACACACTCCTCCATGTATATAGACATAGTTTCTGACTTCCACTTAAAAACTGAAATAAATGCATCACAAATCCTCTCGGGAGTCTTGAAATTGTGTATGTTGAAGCACACTAGAGTGTGTGATATCAAAGCAGCATGTTCTGTGCCATTCAGTGTTTCTACTTCCTGGAAATATGGACAGTGTGATGTATTTAATAGCTCATTTGCCATTAAAGAAGCACACTAGTAGCCTTCTCACAGAAGTTTTACAAGCATCATTCCCTCCACCATGCTTGTGGAAGCAGATAACTAAATTCTCCCCATCTTTCCTTCAAAACCTGCCCATTTCACTTGGGATCACTTGCTCAAATAAGGAAGGGTTTAGCTCTGCACAAATATCCAGAAATTCTTCATAACCTTCTTAAGGGTTGCAGATGCAGTAGGCTGGTACAACAAACATGCCATACAGATTGCAAAAACTTCCAATGTTTTAGCAACTGGCGCATCCTAGAAGGTGTCTTTATACCATGTTATGCCTTAGGTAGCAGTCCTACAGAAATTTAATGGGCACTAAAGGATCTAAAAATATTGTGAATCAACAGATTTAATATTAATTTTTTTATGTTCAGTCTTTAAGTTTTTAATTTTTGGAACAACATTTACCAGAGTGTTTTCACACCACTTTAACCAGGCAATGCACCTAACAATTATTGTTTGTCATGGCCATGCTTTGTGAGATTTACCCCTGCACCTCTATTTGTATCTTTAAACAATCCATAGTGGCCAGCTATATCAGAATGGGTACATTTGCAGCTGCTTTCTGGTTCTTCTGAATCTTCCTCAGTGATCTGTCATTTTCCCTTGGTTTTCCCATTGGCAAAACACAGGAGGAAAAGTGATCAAATCTTTCCTTCAGATTTCAGCCAGTATTTCATTTCAGGGATGAGTCCATTCCTAGTTTTTGGTCCCTGGTATCCTGTGGCTGCAATGGAGTTCCTCTAAAGGACTTTCCTTTGGGCTTTCTAGTCTTGGTTTATAGTTATATTTACCAAGAACTACAGAAAACCAATAAGAAAAAAAGAGGATCAAACCATTAGTATATGTTTAAAAAGGAAAGAAGAATTTGTCTACAAATTCCCCAATTTTCACACCCTCAGCTTTCAGTTTCATGGCAATATTAGTCCATTTCATGCTGGAGATATATCAACCTGAGAGCTGAGGGAAAAGGAAATATTGGCTAGTGAACAGAGGTTAGCAGTATTATTATATACCTAAAATAAATTCTTCCTCATTTTTAGAGATCAAAGTCAACCCAGGATATGTACTCTTTCGTATTTTTCTCCACATTTACTCAAAGCAGCCTTCTGAATTTGAGGGTCAGTGAAATAACTGAGGGACAACTGTCCAAACTTAATTCATACATTTTCTAGTAATGCTGGTAGGAAATACCTTGGAGATCATTCCTCTGTCACAGAGGAGGTGGAGCTCAGCTGCTCATGCTTGTTAACAACTGAAATGAAGCAAATAATTTCTATGATCAGTCTCTTGGGAAAATGTTGCCTGTTGGGTCTGTTTCTGATTTGTCTGAGCAGATTATACATTTTTAGGCTTTGTCCATTCCTTTGGAATATTTCCTTATTTTCTCATCGGTATAGAACCGTTCACAAACAGTTTACTGCACATTCTTGAAATAAGCCCTGTACATTATTTTGGTCTTCTGCACAGGTGACATCAAACTGTTTGCTTTTTTTCAGCTACAACTCAAATAGAAAACTGCAAGATGTACAAATTACAATGCAGTTTTAAAGCTGGCTTTGTTATATTAGCTGAACACTCCACCTCCAAAGCTTAATTAATATTCATGGTAGTAAAAGATGTGTACCTGAACATTCCTGGAATGGAAATAACAGATTGATGAGAATAAAGTTCCAGTATTTTTGGAACAAAATGTGCTGCCACTGTGTTCTGCTGTGCTGCCAAAGCACATGTTTCTAACTACACAGGTTAAGCAAGTGCTTGATCTACACTACATAGAAGAAAACTCAAGTACCCACAGGTCCTTCCATTGACATTGGATGTAATTGAAAGAAGAGGAGGTTGCTGTGTTCAGAACTGCTTTCCGTAATTTTCTGAGAGCCCCATGATGGAAGTAGTCACAACATTCAGAACAGCTCATATAAAAAAATCATATGTGTCATATGATATCATATGATAACATTTTCATCACTTGCCTTGTGGTTCATGGGTCCTCAGGGTCCCAGTCTTACGAACACTTACATGCTCACTCACCCTGGTAGCACAGCATTTTTAATCACTTCACTCTATTATCTATGCTCTCTTTAGCTAAACAAGGCTTTAATACTCTAACAGCTCTTTAAAATGAAGAGTATATACTAAATCACAGTGTTATGCATTGTTACTAGGGCTCTTCTTGCCTGTTTTTTTCAACTTTTCCTTCTTATAGAATAGAATAGAATAGAATAGAATAGAATAGAATAGAATAGAATAGAATAGAATAGAATAGAATAGAATAGAATAGAATAGACCAGGTTGGAAGAGACCTTCAAGATCATTGTGTCCAACCTATCACCCAACACCACCTAATCAACTAACCCATGTAACCAAGCACCCTGTCAAGTCTCCTCCTGAACACCTCCAGTGATGGCGACTCCACCACCTCCCCAGGCAGTCCATTCCAATGGGCAATCACTCTCTCTGTGTAAAACTTCCTCCTGACCTCCAGCCTGAACTTCCCCTGGCGCAGCCTGAGACTGTGTCCTCTTGTTCTGGTGCTGGCTGCCTGGGAGAAGAGACCAACCTCTGCCTGTTTACAACCCCCCTTCAGGTAGTTGTTATTACCACTTCCATGTCCAACATGTTCCATCTAGTTCCAGGCCATTGTTGTGTGGGGGCTTTTTAAACTTGTTTATTGCTCACATCCTTTCACTTTCACTTGATTTTTGTTAAACAAAACTGTCTCTTCTTCTGTTAACTATTTACTTTGTTTTGCTTCCTTTCTTCTGTTATTTGCACCCTTCGTTGCTCTTTTTACCCTTATAATGCCACCCATGTGCTCTCTGAATGGTGTCTCCATTCACTTTCATTTAGAACATAATTCATAAATAATAATTAAGATTTGCATATTCATTTGCAAATATTAATTAAGTAGTGCTCATGTAGTTGTAGAAAGCAAACTTACTATCTTCGCTTGACAGATGTGGAAGCAACATCTGAGAGGATGCTGCCTGCTCTCTCCTTTCATAGTGCCTAATGCACTGGGGTGTCTTGCAATATTTGGTTTATAGGCATTACTGTAACAAACATTAACAGCAGCAATGTTAAGTGATTTAATCAGAGCAGAAATCAGAATCAGATTGTAACAGAGGTGACCCTATGCTTATGTTTGATTCTTATTCCAACATTGCACCTAATCCAGAGCATTGCTCTCCTAGTGCTGTTATAAAGGTACTTCAGTGTTCACCACCACTGAAGCAGCTGGACACCTCCCAGGTATTTCAAAGGAGAAAACCACCCTGCAGGTTAAGAAAAAAGGAAAATGCTATAGAAGTTTAATTTTCAAGAAAAAAACAATCACCCTCTCCTCTCTCTCTAGAGAAAAAAAAAAAAAAAACAAAAACAAAACAAAACGCCTTGATAAGCTTTTAGCCTTTCTTTTTGTTTTTTTGGTAAGTTTCTAGAGCCTAATATACCAGGAAGGTCTGGGAATTTCCTTTTGAAAAGGATTACTATGATTAGCCTTATCACATTTAGTGTCCAAAATCAAGGAGCTGCTTTATCAGATTTCCTCAACCCCAAAGGCCCACTGTATTTGCAAGAGTACATGTCTAAATATTGGACATTACTGAATCTATTTGACTTAGTTACTACCAGTAGCACAGCAGCTGCTGTACGATTTTCTAACCTAACATGTATTTGCCAGCCATATTATCAGATTTACACAGAGGTTGTTGTCGCCAAAAGCAAAGGAGAGGTAAATTCCAGCACAGTGACCCTTTACAACTGGGAAACTTGCACTTTATTCGACTGCTCCATGGAACGCAATGGGAAGGGCTCCCAACAAACCCAGAATTCATCCACAAAAATGAGTATAGAATCAGTGTTATGAACAACTCCGATATCACTTTAAAAAGACAGTGTGTCATTGCACTGACGAGAATCTTGTGGAAACAAGGGGGGTGCAGGGGGTCTGTGTGTGAGAAATTGAGATCAGAAAAAGATAACACTCAAAGTAGCCCAAAATTTGAGAATACATGTATTAAAAATCCTGTATAGCTACAAACATACGTACACCCTACCAGCATCCTGCATGTTAATGCTGTGGGAAATTTCCCTGGAAGTGAGCTCAGTGCCAGATCCAAGCTTCTAAAGCATGCTTGTCAGTACTAGACTTCGGTGTCTAACAAAATTGTCCCTCCATGTAAGTTGTGACACCATGTCCCTAGCCCCGCAGGAGCCACGCTCTGGGAAACACGCAGCAGAGCGCAGCACAGTGAAGGGCAGACAGATGGAACCCCAGGGAGGTTACAGCAGTTTTTGATAATGTTTTGTGAAAGGAACGGTCACTAATTTTAACTACAGGTCCATGGCACTGAGAATCTCACAGATGAGCGGCCGATTTTATTTTTTGCTCTGCCAGAGCTTCCCATGGCTGTAATAGCTTCCACTCGAGGGGAAAAAAGGACTAAAAAGGGACATAGTTGTCAAATACCAGGTGCCATCTAGTGGCTAGCGGACAAATTGTCGCTGCGTGCCCTGAGACACGGAGGAAAGCTGGCTCTGCCGAGGTGGCCGCAAGAGCGGCAGTTCTCCGCAGCTGCAGCTGCCGGGCCTCAGCGACACCCGCGGGACCCTTTCGGCGGGGCTGGCCCTGCTTCTGCACGGGCTGGATGTGCGCTGGGGTCTGGCTATAACCCACCCAAACTGTGCTAGTTTGTATCCCACGTTCAATGGTATTTGGGAGCTGCTCTGCAGTTCGTTCTCTTGGGATTCTGTGAGCTTAGACTGGCTTCTGCTGAGTCTTTCTGCTGAGTAATTTGATGTCAGAACTTGCTAAGCCCTAGCCAGGTGAAGGAAAAGCCAGCGGATTGATGATAGCTGCTATGCACATACTGGGAAACTGCCTTTCTGTAGGTCTGAAAGTTCAGCCAAATCCTCCCTCACTCCAAATGTCCCTGCCGCCGGGATTTGCCTGTGCTGTTCTGTCAGCAGACAGTCACCGGCTGTGGGACAGAAGCCCATGTAAAGAGATATCTAGCTCCAAACATCACTTGAGTTTCACCCCTCCCCCCCCCCCCCAGAAATACCACAGGCTCACAGGCTTACTCTAGATTTAGTCCCTATTAATTTGTGGGTAGTCAGCTTCTCTTTTGGTTCTAAGCCTTAGTCAAACGTTGTACAGAAGTCCTGGGGAATCTATGTGTGCATACCCTGTCCGTTTAGCTCCCTGAAGTGCACAGGTGCACTGTGTGCTGACATGTCTATGAGGCTTTCATGTCAAAGCATGATGTGCCTAACTGGGCAGACAAAATTTAGCAGCAATTTGTGCCTGCTGTTATAGATGTGCTTGAACAACTTCATAGCAATCTTTATCAATATAATGAAAGACTAATAAATAAATAGACTTCTATGTTATAAACAAATAGGGATTTTGATACTGTGTAAGTAATACCCACTTGTATCCAGACTCATGTATGATCTTTCCTGTGTTAACTGTGTAGCTACTTGGATCATCCAGTTCTTAAATATCAGTCTGTCATTAATGTGTCTTGAGACTTGTGGGATTTCATCTATGCAATGTTGATGCTGATTATCTGTGGCACAGTATTCAACTGTTTCTCAGCTAACAAAACTACCAGAAGGATGTTGCAGGGATTTTGATACCTCAGATAACTTGAGCATGCCAGTACCCTTCTGCATTGGGCAGCAAAGGCTTAGGTTTACAATTCTTTTTAAAGCCATTTCTTTAACATTCCTGAGTGCAGCATGCTGGCCCTTAAGATATGGAGAGGTACTATTGTTAAATATCCTCCCCAGTGACTGATGGAATAAAATGCAGGGCATATAAAATGAAATAAAATATTAATTCATTAACCTTCCTTCAAAACAGCATAGAAATGTATATAAATTATTCTTTAGTATTCCATATTATTACTCTCTTTTTATTTTTTTTTTGCTAGTACCTTTAAATTCCCTTTTCAGTTAACTTCTGAAATTCTGATTTGCATTTTGCTCATTTTCCTTTGTATTATAATCTTTTTTTCATCAATTAGATTGCGAGTTTCAAAACAGTTTTTCAGCCTTTTTATGAACCTTGTGGAGTGGCACTTCCTGTTCTTTTGCTGGCAAGAAGGAGGAAATGCAGAGTCTTAAGAATGTATAAAAATATCAAAAGAATCCACAAATTGTTCTAAAACTCATAAGGGTTTGACAGGAATTTTGGGCCAAGGCCAGCTGAAATACCCTTAAATCAAATCATGAAGTGAATATATGGGATATTTGTGGATGAGGATGTACATTTGGGAGCTCTGAGGACCCTGTCAAGAAATTTCTTCCTTCCTTCCAACTAACTGTGGCCTTCTGACCAACGGTGTTTCCCAAACAACTGGTTGATCTCCTCAGTTTGTTTCCACTAGCTAAAGTGACACCACAGACAGCTGCACATACATTAAATACTTTCCTCGTATTACTTTTCCATGTGAACTACTGCTGCAGCCACCACAGGGATGTTACTCAGTAATGGGAAGGGAGGTTGCCCACAAAATGTCAAGCGTGGAGAAAAGCAGCTTGTGAAGCTGTAATTTAAATTGTGGTCTCCCCTATGAAAGCATTAAAAAAATTCTCACTTATGAAGCTTGCTATGTGTCCTAATTACCAGAGAAAGCAAAACCAAAGGAGAAGACAGTTTTACCTAAAGCATCCATGAAGAAAGAAAAGCAGAAGGAGTATTAGTATTTTTCTCTGAAGTTAGATTGAATTACAGCATGAAAGGTTGACTGTAAACACTTGCTATTTGTGAGCAACTTTACTCACACGAAAAGTCCTTGACTTCTGTGAGATGACTCTCAGTTACTTGTTTGCCCCTTGTCCCTCCCATCTTGTCTCAGTGTTTAGACAGTATTTTTGATAGGTTTACCTTTAGCAGCAGTTGCTTGACAGAAAAGATCCAAACTCAACCTAAAATATCAACTCATGGTTGAGGGGCTGAAGACTGAATAAATTTCTTATTAATTTTAAACATCATACTTCATGACTAGCCAGGTTTTTTTTTTTTCCTCCAGAATGTTCAGGGAGATAGAATGCAAGCACAGGAAAGAACAATGGGTTCCCCTCTATTGTAGTAAGTTGCTATATGTTGTGAGTAAAAGTAGTGGAATTTTACTACAATTCAATAAGCTGGTAACATGCAGTGTAGATAGACGTCTGTGTTCATGCATAGATCCTGATCCACTTTCTAACAAGAAAGATGATGTGTACAATAAAGATGACACTGAAAGCTGTATGCAAGGATAAGTTGTTGTATAGACTAACATGTATTCTTTTCCCTTCTGGCAGGCCCCTGGGAGTAAGTGTTAAGAAAACCTGTAGTTAAGTATTTGTACCATTACAAGCTTAACATCTTCATGGCTTTCATGAATATCAAATGAGCTTCATGCCAGTGAAAGCAGGTTAATGCCAAGTGCTGCTTTTTTTTTTGTTGAAACACCTACAAACAGAATTTTTACTAGCCTGCCCATGTGCACAGGTATACTCTATGTTAGTCTCACTGGAATCATGGTCCACAAAAATAGATCATAAAATGACATATAAGGTGTAGCTGGTAAACCTGATACATGAAATCATTATTTAATAGGAAATTTCAAAGCTGCATCTATGATGAGGATGCTCAGATGCTAACTGCACAACCTAACCATAAAGGAGGAAACAAAAGCTGTCCTAGATGCAGGAAGAGAGAGAGGATGTTGAAATGAAAACATCTAGCACTGCTGAGCATGAAGCAAAGACTTGGTGTAATACAAATATGGAAGTAGCATGGAATAAATGAGATTGGAAACACAAAGATGAACATGTGCTTCAAGGGAGAGCTTCCAAGGTTGAGGCCATTTATCTTGCCATGAGCAGGGTGGACGTTAACTCTTGATGTGCTCATTACTGGTTAAACTGTGTTAGGGCCATGTTTTTATATGTTAGACTTGACCACAGAGCTGAGTTTGTGACTTCTCTTTCAAACTAGCATAATACCAAGACCTCTTCCTTGTATCCCTGCTGGCACTGTGGTTCTGAAGACCTTGACACTCAATTATTGAACTCACAGACATATCTGATAGCAGCAGAAGCAACAAAGACTGTATTGATCAGCAGCCACAAAGACCGCTAATGAACCCGCACGACACCCTGGTGTCTAAAGCTCTGGAAAACCAGAGCTTTGGTCTTGAAGATGTATTTTCTCAAAAAAATTCTGAAGCACTGAAGTGACTCTAGTGGGTGCCTTTCCGTTGATTTTAGAGTATTCTGGGTTACATTCAGTGGGAGAAGTTTACGCTTTATTTTCCAAAATGCAATTGAACTGGCACTTTAAGTGTCTTCTCTTAAACATTCATGTGCATTATTCTACAACTGTCACCAGGCATTTAATAAGTGTAAAGAAAGGACAAATTATCTGAAATAGTCTAAGAGTAGGCTGTGTTGCTAGTGACTTAAATACCTGATGCCTCAGTGATAAAAACATAGAAACACATGAATAAATAAATAAATAAATGTAAAAGAAAGCACTTGAAGAAGATGTCAGTGGAGGAGGTAAATGATACAAGGAAGACCATTTTGAAAAGAGAAGTCTGCTTTCTAGATAGTAACTAGTGCATGTGTCACTGAAGAAGATGTGATTTAAGTGTCAGAGTATCACAGTATCACTTAGGTTGGAAAGGACCTCGAGGATCATCGAGTCCAACCTATCAACACAGACCCCATGACTAGACCATGGCACCAAGTGCCACGTCCAATCTCCTCTTGAATGCCTCCAGGGACGGTGACTCAACCACCTCCCTGGGCAACCTGTTCCAATGACGAATGACTCACTCGGTGAAGAACTTCCTCCTCACCTCAAGTCTAAACCTCCCCTGGCGCAGCTTGAGACTGTGTTCCCTTGTTCTGGTGCTGGTTGCCTGGGAGAAGAGGCCAACCCCTTCCTGGCTACAACCACCTTTCAAGTATTTTCATGTAACCTTTAGATTTTGCTCTCCATTTCCATTTTTCAGCTTTTTGCATGGAATATTTCTCTGCCAACTTGAGCAATCTCTTCTTGAAATCTTGTGTGTGTAAGGAAGGAAATCTTGGACATGCACCAGGCATTCCAGGTATGGGATATGGGGAGTGATGAAAGAGCAACAGAGTGTGTGGCTGTGAGTGCGTGGGTGACTGAGGAGGTGGGCAGCCTTGCAGCCTATGGCACAGGCAGTGGGGAGCCAGGCAAGCTTCCAGTCCCTGACCAGTGGGCTGGAAGGCTAGCAAGAAAACACACAAAATTGCAACTGACAAGTTCTAGTGAAATGTTTTCATTATATTAAATCAGAATTTAAGACAACCATTTTGCTGGAAAATTTCTGACTGGAAATACAGTTTAGGATCAGAAGCGTTTGACTACATTCTTTCATTGCCAGTCAGGTAACACAGCAAAAGTTACAGAGAAAGCTACTCAAAATCAGAGAGTATTTGGGACACAAACAGTCACCTTCATTTTCATTTTATAAGTAAATAAGTTGGAGATAGTCAAGTTTGACTGATGGCCAGTTCAAATATTACATTTAAAAGTGACAGGTTGTTTATAGACACTTTATCACAAATGAGAGCATAAACTGAAGTTACAGACAGCTGTCTACCAAAAGGGAATATCCTGCTCTTAATATCTGCAGCTCTTCAACAACTTGTGTGGGATTCACAGCTCATGTGGCCACACCATGACTCAAGTGAGCTCATGAAAGGGCCAATTGTTTGGTTTGGTAGTGTAATTTCAACCAGATCATCTAGCTGGGCCAGTTCACCCCACAGTCCCTAGCTGCTGGACCAGGAACTGGGGAAACGACAGCAGTCCATGGACTAGTAGGCCATGTTCTCTCAGAGCAGCTAGCCAGTAATAAAGTGTCTACAGCACGGCTGCATCCCTGCATATGCATGCAGATTCTTCTGAAACTTTACTGCCATTGTCCACAAATATAAAATTCTCTTCCAGAAAAATGAATGCTTGTATAATTTCAAATGTTTGCAGAATCCTTTGTCTTTAACCTCTTGTGGTGCAAGGGCACAGTTTCTCAAACTAAAGGCTATGATTGCATTTGGGATGATTATTTACTATTAATACTGTGTTTATTATCTCACAAAATTCTTTGAGACAATGAACCAGTAAGTAGTATGAGGCTGACTGAAGTGCCTCCACCATTTAGGGGTTAGCAACTAAATGACATTATATAATTTGAGTCAATTTCTGCCCAAGATTCCAGGGAGTGAATTCATCAGGATTACTCATTGTTAAAGGAGCGCCTCAGGGTTTAGTACTTTGACTTTATTATTTTTTCCTTTAGCTATTCAAAACCTTGGTTCATTTGTAGGAAATGTTAATTATCCTTTCTGTGCTCATATCCCACTGCTGTTTTATAAGCAGAGCTTTGCTTGTACAACTTCAAAAGAAATCTTCAGACTCAATATTACCAAGTTTGAATATTATCTAATTAACCTCCCAGTCTGTCATGCCTTGTTGGTTATCATGAAATAATCACAGCCCCTCAGGTGTTGAAGCTCTAGATGCAGCTAAGTGCTTCTAATTCCCTAAGGGGGTGATTAACTCATGATAACAATGCTCCCTTGAGTTGTTTTATTGCTTTTATAAAAAGACTTTATTGTGGGGGAAATGTTTATTTTTATGCAGGAGGAAGATGGAGCTGACAGTTGAGGCTGGTGAGTGACTGTAGGTGTTACTCCGGAGCTGTGTTGCAAACCTTGATATGTTTGCTCATTTCTGATACTCCTTGGACAATCACAATATGCTAGCTGGTAATTAAGCTCCTGCTGAACTCACAGCGTGGAGAGAGAAAATAAATACTTCTGGTTCTGCCAGAGGTGAGCAGTTAAAACAACACAAGACAAAGAGAAACAAAAGGTTCCTTCTGCTGTGAGGATCATAGCCTCCAGAGTCTGGAGTGCTTCAATGCACTGGAAGTCACCTGATTGATTTCTGTGCATTGTTTCCTAACAAAAAAAATCTTTGCTTAAGTACAGAAAGTAGAAAGTTCAAGTCACTAAGTAAATAGCTGGACATTTCTTACAAAATCACTATGGTTATCACATTTTCTAAGCATTAAACCCCCAAACATTCCAATCAATAGGTTAATTGTAAGCCTCTGACCATTGATTTGACAGCTTAGCTAGACTTTCCTAACTCTGCAGCCTTCAGATCTTTACCTCCTCAGTTCTTCTACAAAAGGTATGCCGCAGAATATTGCTCTTAAAGTTGCTCCCTGACAGACACTTGCAAGAAATGTCTTCCTGTCAAATCATCTAGCCCCTTTTCAGGTAAACAAAATGAGTCTAGTATGAAGATATGCATATGTGACTTGCAAAATGATGACTATTAGGTTTAGTTTTTATGGAATTATAATGTTTGTTGCAGAATAGGTTCATGAGCAATTAAAAGAGAGAATAATCCTTAAGTGGCTAACCAAGAGATGAAAAAGATGTGTTTTTCCTTATATTGAAGGACCACAATGAAAACCAAGCAATTTGCACAGCAGGAGATGTTTGCTACAGCCAGTAATATAAAACTTCATCAAAGATGGATAACATGGGCAGAATATCTCATTCCAGTAATCACTGTGATGACTTTTACATCAGAGCTGAATTTTCTGTCATTTCCCTGTTTTAAATACAGAGTTTCTGTGAAGATTTCTAAACCTTAACTTACTGATGTATGCACTCATCACTGGCATATGTTCTCAACCTCATCTTGGATTTTTGTTTCAGATCATTCTTTGTCCTTTTTTTTAATGATCGACCTCTAATGTATCCTTCCCGCTCAGAAATTATCTTGTGTTTCAAAACATTCTCCCCCTCTACTCCACTCTGGTGATACCCCACCTGGAGTACTGCGTCCTGTTCTGGAGCCCCTGTTACAGGAAGGATCTGGAAGTGCTGGAGCATGTCCAGAGGAGGGCCATGAGGATGATTAGAGGGCTGGAGCACCTCTCCTATGAGGATAGACTGAGGGAGTTGGGGCTGTTCAGTATGGAGAGGAGAAGGCTCCGAGGAGACCTGTTTGTGGCCTTTCAGTATCTTTAGGGGGCCTACAAGAAAGCTGGTAAGGGACTTTTTAGGGTGTGAGGTAGTGATAGGACTGGGAGAGATGGAAAAAAAGTAGAAATGGGTAGATTCAGATTGGATATTAGGAAGAAATTATTCCCCATGAGGGTGGTGAGGCATTGGAACAGGTTGCCCAGGGAGGTGGTGGAGATCCCATCCCTTGAGGTTTTTAAGACCAGGCTGGATGTACCTCTGGACAACCTGATCTAGTGTGAGGTGTTCTTGCCCATGGCATGGGGGTTGGAACTAGATGATCCTTGAGGTCCCTTTCAGCCCTAATGATTCTATGATTCTATGTTGAGGTGAAATCTTCTGTGTCCATTGCTCCTAGTCTTATTACTGTGCACCACCAAAAAGAGATTAGCTCCCTCCCTTCAGTTGCCACCCACCCCTCAGATATTGACAGACATTGATGAGATCTCCTCTCAGACTTCTCAAGTCTAAACAGCCCCAGGTCTCTCAGTCTCTATTCATAAGTAAGGTGCTCAAGTCCCCTAATCATCCTCGTGGCTCTCCATGGGATTTTCTCCAGCAGATCCCTCTCTCTTGAACTGGGGAGCCTAAAATTGGACGCAGTGTTCCAGGTGTGGTCTCACCAGGGCAGAATAGAGGGGAAGAAGGACCTTCATAGACCTGCTAGACACAATTTTCTTGATGCAGTTGGTGGTTAGGCTGTTCTGGAGGCAAAGCGCTAGATGCTCCTCACTATTGTTAAATGAGGCTTGATCACAGCACAAGCTCCCCCACCTGAAAAAAAACAGCAGGAACTTGCCAGCAGATCTTTCTTTGATTGTTGTGCTTGGTAGTCTATAACTATGTCCTCTCTAATCAATACTAGAGCTTTATGTTAGTAATTTAACCCTTGAGTTCTCTTTTCCCATAAAAGAAGAAATGAAGTATTAATGTAAACAAAATTGAATATTGTATCATAAAAACAATGAAGAAACATGAAGCACAATTTAATTTCACTTCAGCATGAAGTTCTTATAGAGATTTAAAGTTTCTTTAAAAAACCATTTTCTTTTCCAGCTGTCATGGTTCTTAAACCAGGATGCCAGGTTATTTTTCATTCCCTATTTTCACTCAGAATCAAATATTTTCTTTAGTAATAATAGTTGTCACTTAAGTTCCAAGTGCTCTGCAAAAGTTTATCCTGTGTCTTTGCTTATGTTTGCATATATTTATGGTTCTCTATAAATGAAAAAAAAAAAACCATGATTAACATTAAAAAAATATGCATGCACTTTCATTATTTTCACTGTAATGAAAATATTACCTCTTAATAAACCTTAATGAAACAGTACTTTACACTGGTGTGAAAAGTTGCCAAGAGGTGTAAAGCAATTATTATGACAAAAAGCATGAGTTTTGAAGAGCCACTTCTCTTGTGAAGAGTGTGTGTAAAAAAGCAGAATGAAGAAGTCCTTAGGGGGAAAAAAATTTAATAAGCTTTTGTACATGCTCAAAGACTGTATAAATAAAGGCTCCAAGTAGAATAGAATAGAATAGAATAGAATAGAATAGAATAGAATAGAATAGACCAGGTTGGAAGAGACCTTCAAGATCATCGCATCCAACCTATCATCCAACACCACCCAACCAACTAACCCATGCAACCAAGCACCCTGTCAAGTCTCCTCCCGAACACCTCCAGCGATGGTGACTCGACCACCTCCCTGGGCAGCCCATTCCAATGGGCAATCACTCTCTCTGTGTAAAACTTCCTCCTGACCTCCAGCCTAAACCTCCCCTGGCATAGCCTGAGAATGTGTCCTCTTGTTCTGGTACTGGCTGACTGGGAGAAGAGACCAACCTCTGCCTGTCTACAACCCCCCTTCGGGTAGTTGTAGACAGCAATAAGGTCACCCCTGAGTCTCCTCCTTTCCAGGCTAAGCAATCCCAGCTCCCTCAGTCTCTCCTCATAGGGCTTGTGTTCCAAACCCCTCACCAACTTTGTTGCTCTTCTCTGGACTTGTTCCAGCAAGTCAACATCCTTCCTAAACTGAGGGGCCCAGAACTGGACACAGTACTCGAGGTGTGGCCTAACCAGTGCAGTGTACAGGGACAGAATGACCTCCCTGCTCCTGCTGGCCATACTGTTCCTGATGCAGGCCAGGATGACATTGGCCCTCCTGGCCGCCTGGGCACACTGCAGGCTCATGTTCAGATAGCATCAACCAGCACCCCCAGGTCCCTCTCTGCCTGTAACACTGTAATCACCTAGAAAGCAAAGTTGAAATGAAAGTCCTATACAACTGTTTTGTCAGTCTGTGAGGAAAGCTGTTTCCATTGCTGAATGATGGAGATGAGTCAGGTGAATGCCCTCACTATCCTCGCCTCTCTGGGACATGTGCTTCCTCTCTGGGCTACACAGCTGCTCACAGCAATTGCTTTGATGCTGTGTTTTGCTTTCATGATTGCTGCAGTGTTTCCTAGGCTGCTCTACATTGTCTGTGCATTTTTTTCCTCTAGGAAATGAGGGTTCAAATAAATATGGAACCTTGCTAAAATTAATACAGACAATTAGGTAGAATTTTTTTAAAGAAAAAGCATTTCTACAATCAGTGATACTCTTTGTCCTCAGCAGGCTGTAGCTTCTCCTTTACAGACCTGTAACTGTGCAACACGAGAGAAAAATTATTAGATGAGGCACAATTACTGAGAATGAAATTGCTATGAGTTATCTGATAAAACTGTTATATACCTGGCAGGGCAGGCTAATATATCCCCATTTGCTAATGCCTGAAGTGGCTGTGTACAGATTGTTGCTGTGAAGAAGCTGCCATATGTGAAGTTCAGTCCCCCAAACTGATCATTCCAAACCCTGTGCACAGTTGGGTCATTAGTAGAAAAGTAATAGTGCATTTTTGACTCTGATTTTTGTCAGAGTTTACTGACATAATATGAATATTCCCCCTATAAATGTATATTGCTCTACGCACCATTATGGAGAGGCAGAGAGATGTGTCTTCTGGGCAGCTTCTATCCATCTAAGGTTTTGGGTAAATTCTTTGTACAGTGGAATCAGTTTAAAAGCTTTTGTCTAACAACAACAAAGTAGTCAGCTCCTTCCTTTTCTACAGGTGCACAGGAGAAAGAGGATGTCTGCAGTGTAACACAGAGAAGACACATTGGAAATACCTACAATACCTATGTTTCCTGTTTGGTAATCAACATGGATTACTCGATAAGAGGAAAATAAAAAGAGAATACGAAGGAGTCAAACACAAAGCACAATTAATAGTGGCCAAAAGAAGAAAAGAAACAACAAACCAACCCTCCCCCCCCCCAAAAAAAAAAAAAAGAAAAAAAAGGGATAGCAGCAGAAGTGTTCAATTTCAGCATAAATCCAGGCCTTTACTGGGAAGAAGTAATTGTAATACAGTTTTCTGCAAAATAGGTTATCCAGTTCTCATCATCAACATACTGAGCATTCCTGTGTCACATACTTCTTATATCTGCAAAGCCCCTACTCACAAAATGTCAATCAGTCTCCCCCTAGACTGCCAAGAAGAAATAACACCTCATGTCTACTATCTCCCATATATTTGTCCCCATCATAAATTCTTGAGAAAAGTGGGACTGGGAAAGTTAGAAATAATATAAATAAATATAAATAAAACTTCTTTACTGTGAGGGTTACAGGGCACTGGAAAAAGCTATTCAGAGAGGTTGTGAAATTTCCTTCTCTAGAGACTTTCAAAGCACACCTGGACACATTCATGTGTGGCCTTTCCTATGTGATCCTTCTTTGGCAGAGGGGTTGGTCTTGGTGATGTCCAGAGGTCCCTTCCAACACCTACCATTCTACAATCCTATGATAAATAAAACTGGAATACTCCAGCACAGTGAAGAAAGGCAGCACTATTAACTTTAATATGAGTAATTAATAGAAGATGCCAGTCTCTAGCACCCACCATTTTTCTTGAATTTTGACTATGCAGGTTTTATGGCAGAGGGAACTGTATTGGAGAATGCATTTTCAATAATGTTCCTTCATCCTTCTCTCAAAAGTTCTCTGCCTGGAGTCCAGAGGTCTTTAAAGACAGCTGGTCAAATACATCCAGTTTATCTGCCAGCCTCTGATTCACAGAATCACAGAACCACAGAATATTAGTGTCTGGAAGGGACCTCAAGAGATCATCTAGTCCAACCAACCTGCCAGAGCAGGATCACCTAGACCAGGGCATGCAGGAATGCATCCAGGCGGGTCTTGAATATCTCCAGAGAGGGAGGACCCACAATGCCCCTGGGCAACCTGTTCCAATGTTCTGTCACCCTCACAGTGAAATAGTTCTACCTTCTGATCCCATGGAACTTCCTATGCCTCAGCTCCCACCCATTTCCCTTTGCCCTGTCATTGGGCATCACCGAGAAGAGCCTGGCTCCATCCTCTTGGCATTCTTAGTTGTAGTGCTTGGATGACACTTGCATAATTTGTATGTTTTCTGGTAGCTATCTTGCTGCCAAACTTCATGACTGTGATAATTTTTCTCTTTATTTAGCTTTCAATATCTAGCTGCACTTTTGCACTTCCCATTAATTCATTTTCTTTCACTTTTATCCACTCATCTTGTAAGTGTGACTAATTTTAATTAGTGTGGCATTCCCAGCTGGGAAGGTAACAGGAGGCTTGATATTGCTTTGGATTGGTGCCCAAAAGGGCTGCGCTTTCATTAGCCACTTGTGTATTTTCAAATAAGACAACAGAACACCAGCAATATTGTGAAGTAAGCCCTTCTGGGGAATGCAATAAACTGGAGGAGAAGAGTGTCCCATGCTTCTCTCATGCAGGGTACAAGCAGAATGCAAAAGCTCTGTCTATGCTGTATGTGGTGAAGGTAGCTCAGGTAAAGTCAGCACCATAATGAAGCTACGCCAGGGGAAGTTTAGGCTCGAGGTGAGGAGAAAGTTCTTCACACAGAGAGTTCTTAGCCACTGGAATGTGATGCCCAGGGAGGTGGTGGTGTCACTGTCCCTGGAGGTGTTCGAGAGGGGATTGGACATGGTACTTGGTGCCATGGTCTAGTAGTCATGAGGTCTTGGGTGACAGGTTGGACTTGATGACCTTTGAGGTCTTTTCCAACTTTGTTGATTCTATGATTCTGTGATTCTATGAAAGTGGGCCAAATTCCCTGTAGTCCATGATCTGGTTCCGTTCAGCCAGACCTTCACATGTCCTTGATGTTCTACAGTTCAATTTTCAATTACTCAACTATTAGCTGCCCTGTACCATGGGATGCTGGATCCTTACAGGAAGACAATTTGCTGGCTATCATCTGTGTTGCCAACCAGCTGCATGAGTGCTGTTGCAAAGGAGACAAACTGGTATACGCAGCAGTGCTAGCTTGTTGGTGTGACTTAGATGGACATGTTGTCCAGACTGCCAGCTGGGAAAATGCAAAATAAATTAGGAATTCACCTCAAAGCAAAAAGATCTCTGATTAGCAGTTGAACCTAAAAATATATTTTTTATTTGTCTTAGCCTATTTCTCAGGCATTCCGATAGATACTTCACATAAAGAGCAGGAAATGGCTCTGAAGCACAACGTCCTTAGAGAAAACTGGGAAAGAAATTTGAACCTCATTGACATACAAGAAACACTCAAAATCATGAGAACTAAAACACACACATTGAGAAAACTGGAATGTACAAAAGTGATTTCACTACTGTAAAGTAGAGAAAATTTCTGGGTGTGTAAGACTTAAAGGTTTGGAATAGCTGGGAAACTGAATGATGATGTAGCATGTCATCAGTGTCTTCAGCAGCAATATGCTGGCTTGTCATTGTGACTTCTAGCCTATTACAAAAAGCTATAACTCATGGCCTTTTTGAGCCTGAATTAAGTGTCATATATATCTGAATCGAAGTAAACTCCTTGAAACACTTCTCTGACAATTAACCTACTGGCAGCAGCACAGTCTGATTCCTTTGGTGACTCAGCTTCTCATGAAAGAGTGATACTTTCCTACAATGTGTTGTTTTTTTTCTGGTCAAGTTACTCACCAATGTTACTATATACATTCATCTCTTTAAGGCAAAGATTTAATGGCCAGATCAGAAACAGTTGTGGATAAAAACTAAGGCCAAAATAGATCATTAGGTCCCCTTTCTCTTAATCCTCTAACCTGCTCAGTAACTTGGGATCTATCAAAATCACAAGCATCAGCAGCTTCTCCAGGAGAATTTCCTGCATCTTTGCTATTCCGTTTCTGACCACAGCCAGCTGCAGTTTGGTGCAGTGCAATCTGTTGTTTCTTCCATGCCTGTCCCATGAATGATTCTCCATTCACTCTGTCTCCAGAGTACAGTATATTAGAGACTGTTAGATCAAATCTAATGAATCAAGCTCTGGAAAAAGTCCTGCTTGAAGTGGTCCCCCCAAACGCTCAATGGTTTCCATAGTCATTTGCTGCATGGGAAACATGTACCCTGTTTTTTCTAAGGGGACACAAACCTTCATTTCCCAAGACACTTTTACAGTATCACAGTATCACAGTATAACTTAGGTTGGAAAGGACCTCGAGGATCATCGAGTCCAACCTATCAACACAGACCCCATGACTAGACCATGGCACCAAGTGCCACGTCCAATCTCCCCTTGAACGCCTCCAGGGTCGGTGACTCCACCACCTCCCTGGGCAGCACATTCCAATGACGAATGACTCGCTCGGTGAAGAACTTCCTCCTCATCTCGAGTCTAAACCTCCCCTGGCGCAGCTTGAGACTGTGTCCCCTTGTTCTGGTGCTGGTTGCCTGGGAACACAGACCAACCCCTTCCTGGCTACAACCACCCTTCAGGTAGTTGTAGAGGGCAATGAGGTCACCCCTGAGCCTTCTCTTCTCCAGGCTAAACAATCCCAGCTCCCTCAGCCTCTCCTCATAGGGCTTGTGTTCAAGGCCTCTCACCAGCCTTGTTGCCCTTCTCTGGACACGTCAAGTGTTTTGATGTCCTTCTTAAACTGAGGGGCCCAGAACTGGACACAGTACTCAAGGTGTGGCCTAACCAAAGCAGAGTACAGGGACACAATGACTTCCCTGCTCCTGCTGGCCACACTATTCCTAATGCTGCACTGTCAGATATCTTTAGGTGAACTACTCATCAGAACAGCCTTCTCCATCCTTAATGTTAGCTTCTAATATCCTTGGGCACTTAGTGTCCTAACCAGTAAGTCACATACATGAAGTCACAATTTCTCTAGCTCTAGGAATATATAACTTGTCTATGCAGACTGAATCAAAATGTTCTGCTGCCCTCTGCCATAGCTTGATTAATATGTGTTTCTTTAGGACATGATGTGAATTTAAATTATGAATGTCTGGGTTATTAAAAAAAAAAAAAAAATATTTTCTGCACTATTTTTTCCTATGGTATTTTGGAAAAGAGACTTATCTCAATTTCTAAAGGCTTATATATCTAGAATAAGATTCAGAAAAGTGCATTTTGAAGGGAAATGACACCTTCCATCAATAATGTTTGGTTCATGATGAATGCACAGTCTGAAACACTGTCCTCATCTTTCAACAATTCTCTAGGGCAATCTTAAGCACTGCTTTTGCAATTAAGCCATGATATCCTTCAAAATAAGTCCAAGTCCAAGGAGAGTGTTAGTCCAAATCCATACACCAGTTCATTCACTACTCTCATAAAAGTTCTGGCTGCATTCAAAATCCTTCTTGAGAAGACTGGATGGAAAGTGATAACATCAATGAAAAGATGCATTTAGTTCAGATATCAAAAGCTATACTCAGAAGTGTGTATTAACTCCGTTTATAAACAGCTGATAACTTTTCACTTTTTGTGAAAAAAGTCAAGCCAAACCAAAACCAAAAACTCAAACCAAAACCACCACCCCCCTAAAAGACAAATTTCATCAGGAAATTAATTATATGATTCACACAGGATAAATCAAAGATCCTCATTATGGATGCAGATTAAAATGACCATTATGTGGGGAAGAGTTACCTATAAAGGAACTGGTAAAATTTGACAGGAAAAAAAACAAATCACAGTGTAATTTCTTGGCACTTAGTCCTTTACTGTTAGAATAGAATAGAATAGAATAGAATAGAATAGAATAGACCAGACCAGGTTGGAAGAGACCTTCAAGATCATCATGTCCAATCTATCATCCAGCACCAATCTAACCCACCTAATCAACTAAACCATAGCACCAAGCACCCCATCAAGTCTCCTCCTGAACACCTCCAATGATGGTGACTCCACCACCTCCCCGGGCAGCCCATTCCAATGGGCAGTCACTCTCTCTGTATAGAACTTCTGCCTAACATCCAGCCTAAACCTCCCATGGCGCAGCCTGAGACTGCATCCTCTAGTTCTGGTGCTGGCTGCTTGGGACAAGAGACCAAAAGGACAGTGCTGCCTGCCCACTGCAGGCTTGAACCTACAACCCTGAGTTTAAGGGTCTCATGCTCTACCTACTGAGCTGACTGTTCTGATTTTCAAGAAACTGAGTAGTCATGGAATAAACTTGAGTTTAGATGTGCCAGGTTGTACAACCACAAAACTCCTTCTTTTCTTAGCTGCTTGGTCCTGAAAATAGAGCTAGTCTTATTTATAGAGCAAATTATCGAGTTTGCTCATTTGTGTTGCAAATGTTAAAATGGAAACGATAAGTAGTGATTTAAAATTATAAATAATTAATTTTTAAAGTTGTTTCAAGGAAGACTAGGCATGAATTTTTGTTTGGTTCAGAAGGTTAGTTAGTTCTTGAGAAGAAACATAACAGCTGTATTCAACACTTGCGTTTAATACTGAAACTGTTCATGCGTTATTCTAGACAACTGCTGAGTATCATAAAAACTAATTTTGTCATGGCAGGAAGGATAAGATAAAATTTGGGCATTTCTATCTAGTCTAATCCATGATTTCACAGGTAGCATTATTTTTATATGACTGGAAAAGGGAAATGAGGCTTCAGGGGATAAGTAAGCATTGCAAGCATCCTAACTAACACCATGAGAACACAGCAAAAACCTGAAGAGGTTTTATCACTTTTGTATCAGCTGAATATATACAATTATTTTTGATGGCTATCAATTAAGTTTCTCTGATAGCTGATTATTACAGACATAGATAAGGGAAGGAATTTAAAAGTCTGAATTTTTCTATTTTCATGCTGAATACCCAGATATTGAAGTTTGTGGGAGCTCATGGTTACAGTGATATTTTTGCTTTATTTCTCATGCTGCTCATTTTCAAGTCAAAATGCTGTGTACCATGCCTATTGGCTAATCATTTTTAAGAGGACCTCAAACCATGAGATTTTTTTTGTTGTTCACATTCTCGGTTTTTCTTGCTTTTTACATTGGCAACTTAGGCATTCAGCCCAGGAAGCTGAAATTGCCTGTATGGGATGATCCTGTCCAAAATTTCTCAGGCCAGTGGATAAAGGCATCTGTTGATTTTATTCAGGATACATCCTTCCACCTGAAAATCCAAAGCACTTTTGCACAATTACCCTGGGCACTCTCTTGAACCAGGTAATGAAATGATTCCATTCCAACGTTACTGGATTTTCAGAGTATGTAAGTCCTTATTCGAGAGTCTGCTAGAACAGAAGGAAAACAGGAAGTGTTGAAGCAATGTTATAAAATGTAACATGGTGTGTCAGAAGAGCCCACAAAAAATGCTGTTGTCCTTTAGTCAAGTTAAATACTGTAAGTCACACTAAATTCTGTTTATATTGTACACTCATGTCTCATTATGTTTGTAGGACTCATTTTTTTTTCCCATTGCAAATACCTATTTCATGTAGCCTGAACTCTCTCAGATGTAGAAGTGTCGCTCCTGTTGTGTATTGGTATAACTAAAGAACATTAGGATTTGTTGTGTAAATGTGAGAACATGCCATCTGTTTGGCAATAGGAAGCTGAAAACTGAGGGAAAACATTAGAGGTGTTAGAATACCTACCAGCTGGAACCTGAGGGAAAACATAAGAAGAAATAAAATATCTGCCAGTTGGAAAACAGGAAGATACAGCTGGTTGCAAAATGCCTGCTCTAAGGGTGCAAATTCAGACGGCAAGCTGCAGAAGGACGTGATAGTAAAATGCTTCTAGAGACTGCTTTGGACTAAAAAATTAGTAGAAGCAAGGAAATAGCTGGGGAAGGTGATCTTGAAAATGTGAGGTTTTTTACTGTGGTGTAGCTACCAATGTTCTGACGCATTATGTGTCTGTGATCCTTATATTCCCAGACAAAAGCCAGTAGAAGATTGCATTAAGGGAAAGAACAAAATAACTTCAGTTGGGAGTATTACAGGGGCACTGTCAACCTCTGTGAGGTTTACTAATGAATAATTTCAGAAGTAGGGATAAACACTGTAGTGTTTCTGTTTGTTTGAGGTTCTTGATTAATTAAAGTGCAAGTTTCCTTTAAAACTTGAGACTACCTTTAATTCTGTTACTAAGTGTGGCACTTTGTTCTTCAGTAGCATTACACAGTGTATGCAGCCAGTTTTGCTGATTGAAGAGGTTTAAAAAATAAGACAGGCTGCATGGACATTTAATAGCTGACTGCAGCAAAATTGGTTAATGACTAGTATCATCTAAATGAGGCAGCAAGCTGAAAGACTCATAATCTCTCCCCATGCACAAATTTTAATTAAATAATTATAACGTCCTTGTTGTAATTATTTATCAGTAACTATGCTCCTGAGTATTGTCTCTTTTGCTTTCATCTGTTCTGTCAGCTCTGCTGTACAATGAAAAAATCCGTTTCAAAGATCTGGTATGATTAATTCTTATTACTGAGGGCCCTATTCTGCTGCCATTATTCAACCTGATTAGTACTTTACTACACAATTAGTCACATTGAATTCCGTGGTTATACTTGTTCATTAAAGTGTTGCTTAAAGGGGTGGCAGAACTGGACCCCAACTAGCAGCTGATCACCTGAAAGGATGGCTAAGATACAAATTTACACTTTCATCTTCTTACTGAGAAGCCAACCAAGAAGAGAGCTAGCCCCATAAAAGCTTTGGGTGTCTCTGAGTTTAGTTCAAACACTGGTGTGCATCCTTCCACCTGGGCACATGGAAAGACATGTCAGCCACCACAGCTGAAGCATGGGTCCCATATGCTTCTGCAACTGAGCCAGCCTCAGTCTTCTATTTAAAATTATAGGTTTTTGCTTTAAGCAGCATCTTCTTTGATGGAGTACTGGTTGTGAAAGACTCAAATATTCTCCTCACTCTTAGGTGGAACATAAAGCATTTTCCCATGTTTCAGAAGACTGTTCTGAATTATGAGGATAGGTCTCAAATTGTGTTACTGTGCTATGTATCAGCAGTGGTAACTATCGGCAGCCACACAGGTGTGAGCTCAGGTCAGGTACCTTTGCAAGTCACTGATTTCAGTCTAGTTTCTGAGCATCTCAGTAACTATAAATAAGTTCACAGTTTTTAAATAAAACTGCAATTATTTCAAAACCAACCAACCAAACCAAACCAAACCAAAAAGACGCACACACACCCCAAGCGCTGCAGGGCAAAACATAGTATTGTAACTGCTATTGTAATCAGCAGTGCTCCTGCCAGCTCTCAATCAGATGGTTTGGTTATGACCAATAAAGCCTGTTAGAGGAGATTAGATGGCATTAGAAACTGCACTGCTTCAGCCAAATTGGTTTGCTTATGCCCTCATGGCATTTTGTTGCTAGACCGCAAATCCAAAAAAGGAGCAATGGAAGAGGCAGAGTAAAAGAAAACCTCGGGATTGCTACCAGCAATGAGGGTTTTTCCAGCAGAACACATTGCTTTGTAAATGTGTGTATCATGCTTGTAAAAATCTACTTTTCTGCTGGGGATGAAACTTCTAGGCTTCGGAAGGGAAAGAGCAGGATGATTCCCTTTTGGTTTCCATACCCAGCTGAGCTGGGACATAGACTTAATACAGAAGTACCCACTTTCTGGCATAAGCTCAATCAGCATGTAGAGTCATACTTTTCCTTATCTGCCAATAAATACTTACATAGCCAGCATAAAGCAGTAGAACACCTTAAAGAGACAAAACCAGTAACAGGTATTACAAACAATTATAACACTGCATTAAGAAATATAACAAACTATTATAAAAGTTTATTAAATGGTGTGCAATTGTCCCAAAGTAAGAATGGCTTGGGAAAGTGTATTTCTCAGAAATGCTGGGTAAGATACCGTTTCAATGAGAATGTTAAAAAAACCTCATGTATTTACTCAGGGTACCCTGTAATAGATACAGATGAAAGATGTTTTTGGCTTCTTTTAAGCAACCTCTATTAACAATGAAGAATTTCTCTCTAAAAGACTATCAGATATGAATACATGACTGGGTCTGTACCTGTACCACCCAGACTGCCTGTTGTGGTAAAGGACTTCAAAGATATCAGGGAATATACAATGACCAAATCCAGTAAAAGTTTTTATCTTCAATCATAGATAAACTCAAGAGAAAAAGTTTAATTCCTAAATTGTACAAATATTTAATCAAGTAAACAATTACTGCAAAGTTAACCAAAAGGAGGTATGCCTTGGGCAGTTAGACACAGTCAGCTTTTACAGAATACCCTGCTGGTGGTATCTGCATCCAGCTGGAATTGGATACATGTTGATGAATCTTGCTGGGTGGTGTGGACCAAAAAGGTCCCTTTACTCCAAACAGTATTTGTGTTGGTAGTTCCCATAATTCTTTCTAGTAGTGATCTGAATAATAGATATGTTGGGCATCATTGCTCAGTGTCTGCTGGGTTGCCTATTTAACAGTCCTCAATAAAGTTATGCAAAAAGAAAAACAGTCATCAACTTTGTTACAAGCAATTAGCCTTCTCAGAAGGAAAAATAATTTTTGTACAGGTTGAATTGTAATTGCCAATGAAAAGTATTTTTAAAATGGCTAATAGTCAAAATGCTTTAACCAAGAGTAAAACATTCTTTAACTGTATCTGGAAAAAACACACTAAATAAATGTCTAGGTCAGCTGGACCCCTAAATTTGTAATTAAAAAGAATGAATATATTGAGGAGAAATTACATGGATTCTTTATAATCAGTCTTCACTAATGAGGATGAGGCAGACATTTCTAACTCAAGGTTAATTTTTACAGATGAGGCATTGTCAGAGAGTGTGGCCTCTGAAGATGAGGCATTAGAGCAACTTGATAAAGTTAATAGTAGGAAATCCCTGGGGCTGGGTAGTATTCATTTGAGAGTTTTAAAAGGAAAAAACAAAAAGTAGTCAAGCTACTAACTAAACTATGTAATACACCTCTAATAACAGGAGCCATTCCCAAGGATTGATTTTTATCTAAAGAAAGAAAGAACAAAGGATGACCTTGAGAATTATAGAAAAAGGAACAGTGCTTTAGTACCACTGGAATTGTCCAAACCCATTTCCATAATCAGCCATTAAAGGACCTTTTAAAAACTACCTAAGTATTATTGCTATAAATATATGATACATTTTCAAATTAATCTTCCCTGGATGTAATTTTTATGTTTCTCAACCTCATAGATGTTTAGCTAAGAATACCACTGCATATAATTTAGCTTAACTTCCAAAAAGCTACTGACAATATCCCTTGCTAAATACTAACGACTGCGAACTGAGAACCAAAAATTCTGTCATGCATCAAAACCCAGTTGGTGGATGGTGTGTGGTTTCTGAGTACCCAACAGACAGCCTGTCTGAGCAGCTTAAGATTTAACATCACAGTATAACTAAGGTTGGAAAGGACCTCAAGGATCATTGAGTCCAACCTATCAACACAGAACCCATGACTAGACCATGGCACCAAGTGCCATGTCCAATCCCCTCTTGAACACCTCCAGGGATGGTGACTCCACCACCTCCCTGGGCAGCACATTCCAATGACGAATGACTCCCTCGGTGAAGAACTTCCTCCTCACCTTGAGTCTATATGTCCCAGCTTGCTCCTGAGCATCCCTCATGAGAAACACCCCCAGGCCCCCTCTGCCCACAGCCTCACCATACTGTGCAAATGGTCTATGGGATGGAGAACACCCTCCAGCCGTGCAGAGGCTAGGAGCACTGTATAACTTGAAAAAAAACAAACCCAAACCATCAATACCTGCAGCAGTCTTTGGGATAACCCTGCCCTTCCCAGGTGGAGCCTTGAACCATGGGACACATGCATGCCTGCAGAACATGAGGTGAATATTCACTTCTTAGCATATCCAGTGGAATGTGTTGCACAGGAGGGTAGCACAGCTGCTGCAGAACCATGAGCTGAGTTTTTAAACATAAACTGCAACCTGCAAGAACAAAATCACTGAAGGATGGCATAGGCTACCTTTTGGTGTGTAGAAATAGGTTTGTCCTGAAAAAAAAAAAAAAAAGAAAGGAAAAATACAAGGGAACACCTTCAAGCCAAACATCCAGGATATTCTTATGTTTTACCTCACCATTCTAGATAGCTAAAGCATTTTTGACTCTGGCCATTCTTTCACAAAAGAAAGAACTATTTTGGGAAGATATTGACTTTACTAGTGATATTAAATTGTTGAAGAGTATTGCAGAATGAAAGATTGTGAAAACCATGATGAAAAATGGAGATGAGCTTATTCTGTGACACATTGAAACATTGGGGATAATATCCAAAGCTGTGCACAATAAATTACTAGATGGAAAGTATTTCACAAAACATTTAGCTTCCAAAGCCCGCTCTTCTGTGAACACTTGTGAAAGAAGTAGTTTGAAGCTGAAAAGTGGTTTGCAGATAAATCCAGTATTTTGTGTGAATTTTTGCCTTAGCAGAACTATTAAGTTTTGGCAAGGTGCTAACTATCTTACTGTAATCTTAGTTAAGGTCTGGAGTAGTGTTTAGTAAAACGGTAACTAAGGTTCCCACTTACAGCAACAGCAGAGGGCATAGAGCAATATAATTTTTGGCATTGTAACAACCTCAGTGCTGGCTTAAAGTGAACCTTTTTAGCTTTTGCTAATCTTTACAAAGAAAAATTGTGGTTTTGTTACATTTATGGACTATTCTTTTTGTTGCTAAGCCAGCAAAGTACAGACCACTATGCTTTTGTCATAGTTTTATGACTAATGAGATTTTGCTACTTTCCAAGAGGAGAGATAATAGTAAATTAAATTAGTTCTTGATGTAACCAGACCATATTAGGCCTTTTGGCAATTTAACTGTGTTTGTTAAAGGTATTACTTCTCCTTAATTGTAACCAAATAGGCCAAAGAAACTTTCTAGGGCATTGTAGACCAGGCCAGAGTGACTTTTTCATTTACATGTTAATGGAGTCTGCTCCAAGTAAAGTTAATTGAAGAACATGCATAAAGATTTGTTTGCTCTGTGGACAGATGCAATGGAAAAATCTGTTTGAAGTCATACACTAGGGTATGAATATTGATGTGAATGGGAAAGTAAATTATTATGGGAAAGTAATTTTTATCACCTACGCAATATAGTTTGAATTCCACGGAGGGAAAAAACATATATGCAGTTTCATACATTCCTTAATTTCAAATATGAGACAGCAGTGATTAAGAAACTAATATACTCCTTGTTTCCCTGTTGTGCTTCCTGCAGCATTTCTGTATTTCTGTTTTTAAATTGCTGATTCTCAGCTGTCAAGGTGGACAACATCATGGGGATGTGCAGTATGTCCTTTAAGCCTCTACAAATATGTCATCTGGCCTGGTTTTCCTTTTGCCTTGAATTTTCTCCATGTCTTCTTTTGAAGCCTTGTGAAAACAATATTTCTTCTCAGGGACCAAAGTCAGGGGCAGACTTTCTGGAACTTGAGGTGAGAGGGTGTTCTCTAGCAAGCTCCCTGGCCACAGCCCTCCAAGGGTTGAGCAGCATACACCTGCAATGGGAGGTGAGGAACTGTGCAGGCTGAGGATGCGCAAATTTGAAGCAGATGGGAAAAGTATGAGTATTCACTCATTTGTGAGCTTAGAGTTAGGAGAAAGAGATGCTCAAATTATTTAATTGAAGAAAAGAGGTGCAGACAAAAAAAAAAAGAACCTGTGAAAAGTGGTCAGGCTGCTATATCTTGGGACAATTCCTTTCAGATAGGCAGCTTGTGACTCTGGACATCTCAGGCCTCAATTCTCTTGTCTAAACATAAGATCTAGTGCCTTCTCAGAGATCCTTTGACTCCAGATGTCATTGCAAGAAGGCACAGGTGTTTTTCATCTATCCTATGTTGTATCTGGCATCCCTGTGGAGATAACTGAGACACACTGGCAGTAGATGCCTATGTTTAAGAACCAAAGTGAGCTTTCAGGATGAGATTCAGTTTGAGATTGAGACACCTATATATAGATATGCATTATGTAGCTGTTGATATATGACCTGAATACTTAAGTGTCTGTAATAGGCCATGGGATTTAAAACAGTTGCCAAAACAATGTGATTTGAGATACCCTTGGTGTTATCTGACACTGCCACTCGGGGCTGGCAGATGTGGCATAGTCCTGAGACTTTTAGGAGTATTGGAAGCTGGAGGCCAGTGGAGGGCTCATTGGAAATGCCAACACTCAGGTTCATTTAGTCAGCTGAATGGGGACTGCTATTCAGTATTCTGTGGAGCATTATTTCAGCGTTTTCACAGCTGACAAACAACACTATATAGTTCTGATACTTTATGTTTTCTCATTTATAAATATGGTGTTGCTACTCGCAATATTCTCAATGGTATGTTCAGAAAGAAACTCAGACATATTCACCACAGGTAGAAAAACTGAGGCAAAATCACAATGCTGTAAGTGCTTGTGGCAAATTTCAGGCTCACTGATCCCACAAACTCCCAGTCAACCAAAAAGCAATCAAAACATTAATTCCCTTGTTCTTCAACTATACCACCTGCAAGGGAAACAGTAGCGAGTGCAACCTAGAAGTGCAAGACAAACCACACATCATGTTGGAATTGCCACAGGCAGAAGAGAGCCAGAGGGAAAAGTTTTGTGTCACTGTTGAGCCAGTAGAGTAGCAAGCTATGCCTCCTTTCTCCCTGGTCCCAGCCATATGCTTCTGCTGCTTGCTGGCACTGCCTCTGGGGCTTATTTGATCCCATGGAAACCAGAATTAGGCAGCTAAATCAGCAGAAAACTAACATTTGCAAAGAGATGAATAATAATAACTAAGTAATCAAACATTTTTTTCTGTCAGTTTAGTGAGCTGAACCAGTTCACTCTGGAGGTGGGAAAATGCCAAAACTAGAACAAAGGGAGAAGAATAGTGAAAATGAGACACTTTTTATGGCAGTTTGCTTTTAGGTTGAATGAAGCGTAATACACAACAGTATTCTCAGGTGGATGGTTCTGTTGATTTAAAACATCTCAGGATCATTAAAATGTTAAAAATATGTTTAAAATACATTTAGATTTGTCTTTTCCAGTAGAAACATACTTTGAGTAACATGAAAGTAATTAATAGTATCCGCTTTCCTCTTACGGGTTGCTAATGTATGGGGCTGTATGAAAGCTGCTGAAAGTCCTGAGTCTCAGGAGTGCCAGAGCTGGTAAGTGGTAGAGAGATGAGATGGTAAGTCTTATAGCATGGCAAGACCAAAGCCCAAGCTCTGCAGTGCATCCTTTTTTATCAAGCTCCCTTGTCCAGCAAGAGCTACCTTAGAGGCATGTGGAGTGTGACCACAAGCTTACTCTTATTCTGAATACCTGAAAAGACAACAGGAAACTCTGTGCACAAGTAAGCAGATAGATCTTAATATATGTAATGAAACCACTGGCAGGGTATCCAATTTATCACACTGCTTATCTGCTTTATTGTGTAATTGAGGTTTATGTTTGCTATTTTTTGTCTTTGCACTACTGGCAATTTTTTACCTTATAAATTACAATGGATTCTCTTTTGAATGTTTATTTCATTAGCACAGATCTAATAAGACTAAGTCAACAGGAGCAGACCTGCTAATCTAGCCCTGTCAGATATGACATTCTACAAACAGGGTGTCTAGTTTCTTTGCAGAGGAACTGGATTTGTTGGATACCAACAATTCACTTGCTTTATGAAAGCTCCCAACAGCTGAAAGAAATTAGAAACAGTAAGTAACCTTTTATTTAGGACAGACAAAGATTAAAGTGGCAGAAAGAAAGCAATAAATGAGATGATTGAAGGTCATATTCTGATGTAAATTTAAGTCTGTAATACAAGTATACAGACTCTGATTTTGCTGTCCCCACAAATACTATGACCACACTGGGATCTTTTGGATATCCTCATTAACTCAGCTAACTTATACAGATGTGTAAGGAGAGACTACAGGGAATTCAGTTCCTAAACTTAGGTCTTCTGCATCACACCTTGGTTAGACGCCTCAGTTAGTCTTAAGCTGACAGTATAAAAACCCTTTTCTGTATCTAAGTCAGTCAGTGGACCATTTGAAAACACACAAACAGGCCATCCAAAAATGAGTTGGAGGACTAGGGGTCATTGCAAACCATGCTGTTTCCAAGCATTTTCTTCTAACAACAAGCATTCTGATGACACAGAGTTAGAAGAAATATCCCTTTTTTCACTGGACTACGTAAAACTAATAGAAAGAAATTAGCAGTTAAGAGTTTCCAAATCAAGGTTTGGCCTCTTGGGGGTAACAAAGTAGACTCTGAAAAATACGCAATAGCATTTCAGCAATTGGGTACCATGCTTTGCTAGGTTACTCAAGACATTAGAAGTAATGTATTGTTTAGTTGTACCCATGTACCCCATTAAAGTTATTCCAGTGTAGCATAGAGTGAGCAAGTTGAAGTCATAATATGTCAGCTGGAGAATATTAGGGAAAAATGTTCCTTCAATTTCTGCTTAATGTTCTGATGAAAATAAAGAAGCTACTCACTTGTACTGCAGATGTTTACTTACACTACTGTATAACTACCCCTCTCTGACTTAAACTGGCTCCTGCAAAATCTCTTCCCATATCCCATTCTTGAATTTCTCACATACTTTTCAAGAAGGGGTGCTTTATCTCTATCATGTTTCTTTTACAGGAAAAAAACAAACCTTTAAAAAGTAGAAGGAGGAGATATAATTAACTGTAGCAAGATGTTCCTGTAGTTGTTTTGGGGTTTTGTTTTTATAACAAAACTATGTTAGAAGGAAAAATTATCTAAACACATAAACTGCATTTAGCAATAGTCTACATAAAAGTTTCATGGAGATGAAACCCTATAGGGTTCTTTTAGAGATAATTATTCCAATATGCAAATTAAAATTGTGCATTATTCATTTTTTATCAAATAATTTTCATTTGCTTTGCTGCTCTTATAATAAAAATCTGCCAACAGGGTTTCCTCTTAACTCATCTAAGGAAACCTGTGAAGAACACTCCATATTTAACTCTCTTTTAGATCACTGTGGCTTGAGAATACTTTTAATCTCTTTTCCATTTATAACTGTACTGCCTGACCTTTTTGCAGCAAGGTGTCTTGTATATAAAATGTCAAAGAGAGGATTATAGACATGGGACAAAGATATAGTTTAATTAAAAAAAGTCCTGTGAGACTGAAAAAGGTTACTGGCCCAGATCACAAATATTTAATGCCAGATTACTATTTATGATGTTAAAATAACAAAAAAGGGTTTATGGGTAACTTGTAATTGACCAACCTTTACAGGTGCATATGATAATATTAAGCTTCAAGTAATAACTTTCATATTAGCTTGGAAATTAGTTTTAAAAATTTAAGATATATCTCCTTAACGTTTTCTCTGTGTTATAGAACTATCTTTACAAAATGAAATAGGTTAATGGTTTAAAGTCTGTTTCTAATTCAAACCAGTGCTGCAAGAAGAGCATAAAATAAAGTGTGCTGTTCTGCAATTTATTCGTGTGTTCGTTAGTTTCTGCTTCTGACATTTAGGCATGGGTAGGAGCATGGTTCTAATACTACATGAATGGCTAGGAAAGCTCAGTCTAGATTTGTTACCAGTTTTCCCCCCAGAAACAGTGAATACATTTGAAAGCTGAATGGTCCTACAAGGCTTCTCCACTTCTGTTCATATTGTGGGATAATGTGATGGGACGTTTTTGCAGTTCAGAAACAAAGTGAAGGCTTTGCACAAGTATTCCCTGAAAGAACCCCATTTGCCAGTTAATTTGTGAATCAAAATGAGTTTGTGATGGCACTGACTGGATTTTGGCTCAAGATGGAGTGTTAAGAGAACAATGATTCACCAGTGGAGAAACGGATTGACCTGAAGCCTTATTTTAAGAGAAGCACAGCACAGGTCACTCTGGCTTTCATTGACAGACTCATGGAGACATCAGAGAAAATCTGGCATACCATTTATGCAATTATTTCAATTAAGTGTAGTAAATTAATTGCTTAGTACATGTTTGAACCTGTGATAGCCTGATTTTTATTTGTTAATATAACATCAATTTTGTGACTTTTGGTTAAAGCTATTATGTAAAAGTTTGTAAAGAAAAAAAAGAGAGATAAAGGAGAGATAAAGTATAATACAGAATTTTACTGAGTCTAAATATTTTCAGGGAAGAGTGAGGAAAAAGGTAGGGAGAGAAAGACCCTTTCTCCTGCATAGCAGTGGGAATCAGACTCTGCTATAAATATCCACAGCTGATATGTGTAGAGATATTTATAATATTATTAGAGAAAAATACATACACAATTCCCATGAGAAGTCCCGTGTCACTATGGGGCACTGTGTAATTCCCAGGTACTGAATACTAATAGAGGCATCACTTAGCTCTGTCCTACTATGCCAGCTAACACATTTCAGTAAAGACAGCAATGTAGAAAGTGAAGGTAAAGACAAGACCGGCAATGAGGGTGAGAAGCTGGAGAGTAGATTGCCCAAAATATGGTGAAAGTATTTACTCAAATAGTTGGCACTCTTATGATGAAGGGATACAATAATTTCTATCTTATTTTGCACTGAAGAGCTGATAAATGAAATGGCAGGTAGTCTAAATAAACTTATGTGATTATGGCCTGGTGGGAGAGCTACATGCATGGTATTTCAGGAGGGGGGGAAAAAATTAATTTAATACCTAAAGAAACCAGAAACCAATCTTAAATTTACACAAGACTACTAGAATAAACAGACAGATGTAAAAGGCATGCAAGTAAACAGAAAATGTAACATGATACAGTATGGATTTTCCATATTCATCAAAGTAGAAAAGCCTGGTATCTTTGATCAGATAACAGGTTTTATAAGCAAAGGAAACATGATGGATGTCTTCTATGAGGAAGTCATAGCTTAAGCACTATGACTGCTAGAAGTTTTTAGATAAGAAAGAGAAGGTGAGCATTAGCACCAAAGAAGTAAGGCAGGCAAGGAAAAGGTTGAGCTTCTCCAGGGGTTGCTCAGCCTGGAGAAGAGGAGACTCAGGGGTGACCTTATCACTCTCTACAACTACCTGAAGGGAGGTTGTAGACAGGCGGATGATGGTCTCTTCTCCCAGGCAGCCAGTACCAGAACAAGAGGACACAGTCTCAGGCTGCGCCAGGGGAGGTTCAGGTTGGATGTTAGGAAGAAGTTCTATACAGAAAGAGTGATTGCGCTATGGAATGGGCTGCCTGGGGAGGTGGTGGAGTCACCGTCATTGAAGGTGTTCAGGAGGAGACTTGATGGGGTGCTTGGTGCCATGGGTTAGCTTTGGGTGGGTTGGATTGGTTGATGGGTTGGACGCGATGATCTTGAAGGTCTCTTCCAACCTGGTTTGGTTTATTCTAATAAAGGTTTATTCTAATAAAGGTATTCTTGGGACACTGTTAAGATGAAGTCATGAAAGGTGGGCTGGGAAAACAATGCATTCCAGTTCCTCCAGGTTATACTAATAAATCTGGATTAATCTTCAACATAGAAAATGGGACTAATACAAATATTATTTTTTTTAAAGTAATGAAATGACACTGTTTTTAAAGTAAATAATACAAGATAAATAGCATATGTTTCTATGATTCTCAGGGATCTCAGGCTGATGGGTATCCTGGAAGGGAGACCTTCAGCATCTACCAGTGTAAAACAGCTGTCAATTAGCACATAGACCTCAGCCGATTTCCTAGACACTATACAACCAAGTTATTGTCATTTCCTGTGGGTCAACAACTATTGGGTAAACCCAACTTTTGCCACCAATTAGTCCACACAGCTGCTACCCTGCTTGCTGGCAGTGGGTTATTCCATTTCTTCTGGCTTACCTCTCTCACGTGCCATTCAAACCTGGAGCCTAACTGATCACAACAATGTAGGGCATGTGCAGGCTGGACATTACAACACTTGCTGCATTGTTTCCTTTATCCTTTTGAGCATCTAACCTCCAACCTCTGTACATTGTATAAAGAAATGAGCAAATCAGGTTTGTTTTATTACTACAAGTATTCAGATTTTCAGTCAGTGCTAGGCTGTTGGTTTGAAGGTTAGAATTTAGAATGGAATGGAATAGAATAGAATAGAATAGAATAGAATAGAATAGAATAGAATAGAATAGAATAGAATAGGAGTAAACCAAGTTGGAAGAGACCTTCAAGATCCTCGTGTCCAACCCATCATCCAACACCATCTAATCAACTAAACCACATAACCAAGCACCCTATCAAGTCTCCTCCTAAACACCTCCAATGATGGTGACTCCACCACCTGCCCGGGCAGCCCATTCCAATGGGCAATCACTCTCTCTATGAAGAATTTCTTCCTAACATCCAGTGTAAACTTCCCCTGGCACAGCTTGAAGCTGTGTTAGGTATGAAAAAATGCATCACATTTTTTCATTCAGAAGTATTTGGTTTATTTGCAAATTTTTTTTGTACAACTTTGTTATACAACTTAAAATTTTTATACAACTTAGTAGCTTAAGTGTCACTTATCTATTTTTTTCTATCATAGAACTATATTAAAACATGAAAAGTCCTGCATTTATAACAAGTACACTACAGCCATATAGCTTGGTCCTTTCCTCATCCATCTCTGACAGTAAATGAAAGTTTTCAAATGTGCTGTGAAGAGGTAATATATTCAGGATCACTAACTCTGGTGATCCTGTGGGTTGTATCAAATCCAGCCTATACCACCAGATTTACACTGTTGTCACGATGTTACCATTTCCCATCCTGTGAGACATATGGGTTGATCCTGTAAACCTGGCAGGAACAGACCTCATGTTGACTTCAGTCTTAGCAGGCTCCAGCCTTTAGTTTGCTATTCTGAAAAGGAATAGCAGAAAGGACCATCGTGATATGACATCATTATCCCTTGGCACAGCATGTGCTCAGGTTTTGCAAATTTCTCTTGAACTCCAAGAGGACATACAGCAAGGGTTTCTGACAACATATCTATCATCAAAGAAATTCTTCTTCTTCTTCTTTTTTTTTTTTTTAAATATTTTATTTCCCTAGAATGAGGTTTGTCAAACATGGAGTTCCTCTCTGAGCAATTCTTATCCACATGTGCAGAGAATGACAATGATCTTCCTATTTTGTACCTTCCTTTCCAATACTCCTTTTCAGTTCTTACTGTTCTGAGTATGACTTTAAAAATATGGCTCTATTAATCACCTATAAGCAACATTTGGTGTGGTAATGCCCATTTGAATCATCAAGGAGCCTGAAATACTGGGCTTATGAGATGTGTATTGCTCATGCACCTTAAGACACGCATTGAGCACTGTCATCACATAGCAGTGATACTTAGTAGGGCATATATTCTCTGGGTATGGTTTAGCATTACAGCAAAAACTCAACTGAGGGCTTGCTTCCAGTAAAAGCAGTAGGTGTCTGCCCCTCTCCTGCCTACTCTATTCCTTTCACCTATTGCCTCTGCTCTCAGGTGCTTGATCTTTTCTTCCTTTGTGTTACTCATGACACGGTAAGCTGGGTCAATATACTAACACTGCAAAAGCAATAAATATTTTGTTTGTTTGTTTGATGGGTCTTTTACCTAGGTTTGTTTTCTGCTGTTTTACTAAATTAAATTGCCCTGTCATGGCATCCACTGAGTATTGGCTTAAGCTGGTGGGAGCCCTTAACTAGGCTTCAGCCTATGGTGTGTGTGCAGGTAGAGCAGAGGTGCAATAGAGGGCAGTAGGCCCTCCTAAAGAGGTGGCAAGGAGCCAGTATCTCTGTTACCACCACCTTCCCCAACTCATATGCACCTGAAGGTCGAACTTTTGCAGTATTTGACTTTGTGCTAAGCTTGGCTTTTGTTCTCTCTCCTTGAGTTCTCCTTAAAATTGCTTGCTGATGCCTCCATCTTTTTGAATGACAATTGGATATGCAGCATGTGCATTTGAAAAGGTCCATGAAGGAGGGTCATAAACACTCTGCCCTTCTGATCTTTCTAAGATAGTCATAACTCTATCCAAGACCTCAGAAATCCTGGCATGCAACACACTTCTAGACCCAGATGTCTCTAACTCCAGAGTGTGCAAGAACTCTGTGAAGTGCAAATTTTTGATTTGTGAATTTAAAAACTGAACATATTTTCAGGCAGGTTCACATTACATGACTAAAACTCATTTAAATTCTCCATGCTGATATTAAACTGCAAGCAGACTCAATATATGTTCCCAGTAGCTGTTGACAAGAATATTATTCACTGTCCTTGCCTTTTTTTTTTTTCCCCCAGAGAAATCTTTCTTATTTTCTTGTGTCTTGCACAAGTGCTACTTTCCATAATCCATGAGATTTAACGTTATCAGATTGCTTGATGATGTATGCTCAGATTTCTTTGTTTGCTTTCTTTGCTTAGTGATATGTAAACACTAGAGACCTCAGCCAGATGTGACATGATCTCTTTGATGAAGCTAAGCAACAAGTCTAAAGCGTTAGTCTTCTGAAGGAAATAGGCTGAAGTTTGTGGTCAGGACCAGTTCTCCACTAGTGGCACAGTACATACACAGAATGATTTACCCTTTTAGCCAGTGTGTAAACCCAGGTGGGATCCTGAGGGCTCTAAGGTAACTGGCCTGTTCAAAATCTAAAATTAATGTCTATCAAGACTTTTGCTGCAGATTTGGGAGCTTCCCCAATTGTTCTGCCGGATTATGTCACCACACAGTAGATGTGACTCAAAATGGTGAGTCACTACCTCCTTAGTTCCAAGCTGAATTCTAGCTGACTTTATGTACATACATAATATACTAAAAAATAAATGCAGATAGGGTGTTATTAATAAGTACAGAGAGGATTGTGGAATTATTTGCAAGTTTAATTGTCCACTTGGAGTTTGTAGGTATTTCAATAATTGATTTGGGACTGGAGACAGTTATGGTCTTCTTGCTGATGCTGAGAATACAAATTGCCATGAGTTATCAGATCTACAGTTCTAGCAGTGGTAGTCTCTTAGTTAGGTGGAAATTTTATCTCCGGGCACTTCATTACTGAACATATAAGAAATACTGCATCATCTGCACATCACTAGGCTCAGCGCTCCTGGGTATTGTACATTTACTGACAGCACTATTGCAGTAAAACATCCAGAGTGTTGTATTACAACATATAGCCATTGCCATGCATACTGTTATTACCATACAGCTGCTACAACCCTTTTACATTAAGCCATCCAACTGTTTGCCTGGCATCCACTGCTGCTGTGGCAGAAGTTTTCTAATACCATAAACAACTGCTTGCTAAACAAACTGAAAACAGACCTTGAAATGTCTCTGTACTCTTCAAGTTTTGTTTTGAAATATATATCATTAGCTGCTCTTCATGGCCACTGAACACCATTTTATGATGTGGTCATATGTTTTATAATATAACCAAATATATTCTTAAATGCAAACAATTTATAGTACCACAAAAACAATTTATCATAACAATACTTAGAAAGTTTAATTTTCTTTGAATTAGGCTTGAAGAACACCATTAGGAATCCCAGATCCTAGACTGCAAAATTCCAGAAGCTATGGGAAATGTAGGAAAGGGTAAAAAATTACTCTCCTTTTCTGATATGTTCTGAGCCCACCAGATTGGCCTGCATGTACAAAGGAGCTTAGAAAGTCTCAGATTTGGCCATTTGGGAATCCCTGCTATACAGTCCATATGTTTTAACAGGTGGAAGGGTTGCTCAGTTCTTTGTTTTTCTGCTTGGAAGTAGATGGTATTTGGAGGAGGCCAAGGGGTGCCCCAGCACACTGAAGCTGCAACATATAGGATAAGGCTAAGGCATTCTTAAAATCAATGTTTAACTCCTTTGTGGTGGAAAGAAAGTTTCCTTGAGAGGGCACTGAGAGCAGTTACACTAAACCCCTGCTCTCAATCTGTTTCCAATAACTCTTCTAAGAACTCAGGGAGATAGCTTAATTGGACCTCTCTACTCCACTAGTATAAATAATAATAACACATGTGCTCATTTGCTATATAGTTTCAGATGAAAATTCTACCAAAATGCATACAAATTATATTCACCATTGTAATTCCATTTTCATGATTCATGTCCAGTTTGCTGAATAAAAGACATAAGGAGTAGGAGAGGGAGAGAGAGAAATGGAAATCAAGTTAATACTGAGGAAATGTGTCAAGTAAAGTCCTTGCAAACTCTCGAGGTCAAAACCAAGAAAAAGTTCTCAGGAAACTTAACAAGCAATCAAGTGAAAATGACTTCATATTGATGAGAATTTGGACAGGGGAATATGGGTTGGTATTTTTTCCCTACTGCTGTTTACATTTCCTATTACTTTAGTACTTTTCTGTACTTAATAATATGAGACTCCTAGAGCAAACAACATAAATTTGCACCTCCCTCTATAACAGGCAACAACCACCACGCAAAACTGAGGGGAGACAGTATTTCCAGGGGAACCCCTCAGGATGCATCACTGCTCAAACTGAGAGGAAATTACAGGAAAATATTCACTGGCAGGTGTTCAGCAACAAAAGGCTTAATAAATGACAGCTTTGTTAGCCCAGGTATATTTAGGACTTCATGTTAATGTAAAGGACCTTTGCAGAAAATCCTAACATGCTTTCAATATGTCTAACATACCCACTGTATAACCAGGGAACTTTAGGCTGCAGAACAATTCTGTTACAGTTTTAACAGGGTTTTGAAGCCAGTAAGATCAGTTTTTAATCCATTAAAACTGGAATACATGACAGCATATTTTCCATCAGTTTCAAGAGAAATTAAAATATGTGATGAAATTCTAAAGGCCTGGTGATATGATTTTGCTTGTCTATTTTGAAGGAAATTTCAAAATGTTGAAAGCTTTCATGCAAAACTCAAATTGCAGGAGCTCTAGCCAAAAAAAAAACCAACAACCAAAACCCAAACCAAAATAAAACAAACAAAAAACCAGAGAAGAAAATAGTAAACTATATGTCCTCAGTGACACTGATTTTTCTCTCCCTTGAAGAAAATACAGCAGGTGGCTGCTGTGATGGGTAGAGATCTGTCAGGACATGTAAACTGGGAACAACCAGAGAAAGAAAATAACAATGAAAGAGATATCTACAATTTCTGAGCATATGAGCTGCTTCCCTGTCCTCCTGGGGTTTGGGGGGCTCTTGCTCCAGCTGTAGAGATGTAGACCTTCCTTGTAACCCTTGATGCAAAAGAACCTCACTAGCTTTCTCTAGTGCTCATCAACCTCCAAGACAAAACTGCTAGGAAACAAGGCCAATTTTAGATGGAAAACCTACCGATATTTCAGAAGAGGTTTACTCAAATATACATGCTCCTATCTAACCATTTTTTGTAAGAAGCAGCTTTTAGGAAAGAAGAAAATTCTGAAAGTACTAAGCAGCTCTTGATAGACTCATGCCACTGCATTTAGTTTGACTCCTCTGAAACAGTGACAGAGCAGTCAGGGATAAAAATAAAACCGTGGTTCACATTTCATTCATACTCCCAAAGCAAGATTCAGGATTTGCTGAGTAAGCAGTGTTTGAATGATTAAGGTGGATTTATGTTATTTTTTATTAACTACTCTGCTGGTAGCTGATAGGGCTATTAAATGAATGACAGAAGCTTCAGTTGTTTGGGTCTAGGCTGATATTCCTGTGTTACATGAGCTTTGTGCCTTTCGTGGGTTTTGTTTTCCCTTTTAATCTCTAGTGAACAGGAAGAACTGTTCCAGTTACAATAATATATCATTTTACCTGATTCCCAGATTAATTTTCTAGCAAGTTCTACCATGATAAGTATAGGCACTAAATGTGTTTATTTTGTTGACATACTTTGCTGCTGGACTGTGATCAGGTGCTCATGCCAGTTTCATTCACTTTTTTGACAGTCATTTATGCAGATGATTATAAACTGAGGGTAGTTCATTTGCAGGGTCTAGCAGCAGTGGAAAAAAATAATTTTAAAGGGCTTATTGTACTCTTTCTTGGGGGACAGAAAACACAGTTATACACCATTGCTCATGCAGCTTAAGGACACCCTAACATACTTCAGGATTGTTTTTTGCTGTTGTCTCCTTCTCAGCATACCAAATCTTCAGGAAGAAGTCAGGAGCCTTGTGACTTGGTCATTACCTCTTTTAACTATTTTATCAGGCTTGTGTTTGAGTGTCAGTGTTAGCAATGATAGAGTCACACTTCTCTCTAGACAAATGGCAATTGTCAGTTCCAGCTCTGACCAGGCCAGTGGTGCAGCAGTAAACACCCAGAGCTGGGCAAGGTGAGTTTAAGTGCTCCCATCATGTTATGTTAGGAAACACAGAGCCTCTGGCTTTGATTACTCCTATTCTTTCTTTTTAGACCATTCCCCTCTAGACTACCTTTTCAGACAGACACCTTCTAAGAAGAGAATGATTAAGTTTTTGCATCCTTGACAGCATGGATTGAAGGGTTAACTGAATTGAAAGTCTTAATTGTGTATGGTAAATAAATTCAAGAGTAGTTACCAAATTTTTTCTAGGTAATACCCACATGAGATGTAGATGGAACTTAAAAGCTACTTGCTTAAGCATTAATGTATTCATCACCCCAATGCAGATAGTCAGAAAGTCAGACTGTCTCCTGGCCAGGCAGTCACCAATCAAGTAAGAGATACTAGAATAAGCCATTGCTTTATGTTTCTGAGTTCTCCAGGTTTTCTAGTTCAAATCACAGTTTAGATAACAGTGGCATTACTCTTCTGAGTCCTTGAGCTACTAACCACTACTATGTAAATTTCATTTCTATCAGTGGTTTTCTTACCTTTCATATCTTTCACAGATATCTCACAGGGTTTTTTTTGTTTGTTTTTGTTTTTGTTTTTCTTTTCCAGAATGGCTAAGTCAGTGTCACACAGTTGTGCAGCAAAAAAGTGGATGGTGATTTATAGACAACTACAGCACAACGTGTTTTGCTTCTGCTACCCAGATGCTATTTTCACTCCTGTTCAGGGGTTCAGCTTCCAGGCTGACCTTTTATTCAAGATAAAGAAAAACATTGCTGATGTCAATGTCCTTCAGGCTCGCCCCATTCAGTTCTTCATGCCCATCTGGAGTCTTTAGGCAAGAAAAGCTTGATGCGGCCAACTTTAGGGACATATGATTGAGGGTCAGATGAGGCACATTAGGTACTGGTGGCATGGTGGAAAGTGCTGGAAAGTTTCCATATGTACTGTCCTCATGAGATAACCATACCATGGTTTTGTTCTTAGGGCAGATTTTGCTTTCATATCACAAGGTGGGTGATTGTAACAGTCTGTTCTCCACGTGAAATCTAGAGAACACTCATCTAAAGCAGTTCTTGCTTTTCAGTGTGGTAATGGCTGACATGGATACACAGTTTCTGCACCATGCATCTTTTTTTCTGCATTGTATCTGAAATTATATATCTTACTGACCACTTCTGTCAGCTCTTTTCTTTTGAGGAAGAAATAAAACATTTCTTATAGAAAGTCCTTGGCACACAAATTGTCATCTTCTCTGCTCAGATTTGTAGCTTAAGTAAAAAGTAACATTTACTTACTCTAGGTTTTCCTTAGCCTGGGCAAATGGCCAATGAAGAAAGAAAGACAGCTGTAGAACGGTTTGGTTTGTGCCAGGTTTTGACAGTGGTTATTCTAAAGTCTTGATAACTGCAGAAATCACAAACAGCACAACGGTCAGCATGGTAATAAAAATAAAGTTAAATGGAAAGCCTATTTTTAGAGACCACTTGGAGTTCACTTAAGGATAAAAAAGAGCTGGGAATCACTGTACAGCAACAAATGTTATGTGATTGCACCAGTTACGTAAAGGCTTTTAAGTGTAAATCTTTTTAAAGCCTTTCCATATAGTGAAAATGTCAGTTGAGAGGACCTGGGCAAGTGTCATGGACCCTATGGAATGTAGTCATGGACTTTGTTTGGAGAACTGGACAGCTTCCCAGCTATCAGCAATTCCAATGTAGCATGAGACAAGAAATGTAAGACAGAAGTCACTATATTTGGTATAAGCCAAATGTAATCTGAGAACTTAGAACAACAAGGGACTCTTTACAAGGGTGATTTCTGTGGATCCCAGACAAATAACATGCTCATTTTTCACCCAGAAGTTTTACCTCTAAGGGTTGTATATTCCTGGTCATGCAAGCTGTTTTAAATTGATCAAAGAGATAGTATGGAATATGTATCTCTTCCCAGAATATATGGGCAGTCAAAAGCTGTTGGCCAACCAGTCCTCTGGCAGCAAAGAAGGATACACAAATTGTGGCTCAGTAGTTTTAAATAAAGTATGGATTTCAGTAATTATCACTGAAAAGGACAGAGGAAACTAAAAGCTAGGACCATAATTCACTTTTAAAGAGATATCAGATCTCCAAATAATTAATGATTTGTTTCATTTTTATTCCTTTCCATTGAAGTCATCTGCATACTTTTATCCATTGAACCGTACCTATATGCTCCTTTACTAGCATTTTGATATGGCAACCAATCTTCTACTTGAAGATCAAATCTTCTTACCAACTATCTCTGAGGACCTATGAAGAATAAGGTATTAGGATATAATATATGAGAAGCCTTTCATATTAAACACATAAATTGTCCACTTGTGAGATGGGAAATAACACAGCTTAGAAAGCAAACTTATATGCAGTATATACTAAATTTTGGTTATTATAGATCAGCATATACCAGTGAAGCAAATGGAGCTACTCCTGTTAGTAGTAGTCGAGGAATGCATTTCTACTGAATTGGATATTTCTTTTTTAAACCTTACATGCTATAGTAAAATCACCTAGCTTATTGGGGGACAGGAAGGCAAGTTGATTTAGAATGCTTCAGGCTGAAGTTCCTATACAATCACCAGGTGCTTGTGTTAAATGAAGATACGCAAATCTGGCCTGCCAATGGCCAAAGGAGGAAGTCTTGTGAAGATGGCTCTGCTTTGGGAAAAAAAATAAAAAAAGATTAAGCAAGGCTAAAATAAAATAAACACCCAACTCCAAATCAGATTTTGAAGGCCAGAGTGCCCAAGCAAAGACCTTTGCTGATTAACTTAGATTCTAACATTGAAGGTAACAACCCCACAGTATGTTAATGAGCCAAACTGAGTACATGTTGAGGCCCCGTCCCTGGAGGTGTTCAAGACCAGGCTGGATGAGGCTCTGGCCAGCCTGATCTAGTGTGGGATGTCCCTGCCCATAGCAGGGGGGTTGGAACTAGATGGTCCTTGTGGTCCCTTCCAACCCCATCAGGGCACCAGCTGTGGTACCAGCTCCAGCAGAGACACAGTTGGGAGGAAAAGGCAGAGATGAAAGTGGTTGACAGGCTGTGCAACTTTTCCTCCACCCAAGACAGAGACACCCTTCTTGGTAAGAATCACACCTTCAACATACAACTTAACTTTTGCTGCATTTTTATTATATATGGAAACTATTGCAAAGGTTTGCATCTCTGACTTCATCAGATGTTACCCAAGATTTATTAGTCCTGAGATCATCTTGCAGTCAGTGCATTTATCACCAACAGTCCTGTACTTCTTGTATCTGTTGTTTTAATAAATTAAACAATTTGATTTTCTTTAACTTTCTGAACTTATTGAGGCACTGGGGGGAGGGGGAAAAGGAAACAAAAAGAAAAGAGGCAAATATTAATTTTGTGAAATCATTCTAGTAAGAGTCCTGGGACTCTGAGACAGGCAGACATCAGTACCTTACCCAAAACATGACACATACATATTACATCATGGTTCAACAACCTGTGCATCTCCTGCCACTCATACAGCCCCATGTGCCATCTAGTGGAAAAGGTCAACCTTAAAAGATAGTCAACCTGAGCTAAGAGGGTTTACAGGGGAAGATAAGGAAAAAAAGGGGAACCTTTTTATCTGAAGAACAGCACATTACTAAGTGCAGATATATGATAAATCAGTGGAGAAGAATAATATTTGTCAGTTTGGAACTAACAGGAAACTTATTTCTAGTATAAATAAGCACCTTTGAATCTTTAACTGCATACAGAGCAGTATTGTGTGAGGTGCAGAATAACTTGTTATTCTAATTTTAGTGAGTGGTCTTGATTACATAAAGGTAATCTGGAGAAGGAGAAGGATGAAGAGGAAAAAGGGGAAAAAAAAGAGGTGTGAGAGGAACTGAGAGTTTGGGAGATCTTGAAGTAGTAAAAGCAGTTCTTAAAAGCAATGTCTGAAATGTATATGTAAAAGAAGGTAGCAAAATATAAATATAGCAAATTGCACTAACAAATATTTCAAATTATTTCATGCTTAAAATAATGTGTTTTCACATTTTTCTTTTTAATTCCATTTTGTTGTCTCTTTCCAACTAGCCTGCTCCAGAGATCTATTTTCTTTCTGTTTTCTCATTGCTATAGAATACACCTCCTAAATCCTCCTCTCTTCAGAGTCTTCTCTTTTGGAGTTGCTCACAGTTGTTCTTCTCAATCCACTCTCCTTATTTGTCTCACTTAGAGTAAGACTGTGACTGTAGCACTAGTTTAACTGTCTCATCTACCACATAATTTCTACAGAATTCATCTTCAGAGACAATTTTCTGAACCAACCTTTTCTTGACATGTACGTTGTTCATATTGTAGTAGAAACACATAGGATACTAGTAAATACAGGCCAGTCAGGCAAGTCATCTTCATGAAGCCAGGACATGACAGCAGAGCCCCTAGCATCACATGCTGGGAGGAAAGCTTTAGGTCTCAGCAGCTTTTGTGTAACAAAAGCTTTTGTTCTGACACGAGGCAGGCAAAAATTTGTTATTGCTTAAAGTAGAGTGAACCAAGATCAATGAAATTTTGAACAAGACAATAGTGTGTCAAAGTGCAGCACATTGTTTATATACTTAGGTACTTGAGTCTTAGATCTAAGTTATTGGCATGGAGGAACACATTTGTGGAAGTAGTGGAATTAGCCTCATAAATGATGCATATTTTTCCCCTCCTATTAAATAATCTCAAGACATTTGAATGACTCAGAGGGGGAAAAAACCCACACCAAACAGCAACAACAACAAAACAACAAAACAACAACAAAAAAACCCACCACAAAAGACAGAGAAAAAAAGGGTCAGGGAACGGAATGTGGGCTGTGACTCTAGGACAAAGCCAGGAAAAAGTGATTGCTAGCATGGGCTGCACAGAGAGGTGGTGGAGTCACTATCACTGGGAGTGTTTAAGAAGAGATTGGATGAGGCACTTGGTGCCATGGTTTAGTTATTAGATGGTGTTGGGTGATGGGTTTGACTTGATGATCTCAAAGGGCCTTTCCAACTTGGTTAATTTTATCCTATTCCATTCTATTCTATTCTATTCTATTCTATTCTATTCTATTCTATTCTATTCTATTCTAAATACATCATGGTAATTTTTAATTCTAGAATCAGGGAGAAAATAATACTACAACTGTCCACACTCATGAGAATGGGAAAGATGCTAGTCCACAAATGGGACCAAGAAAAAGCATGGACTAAATCAGAAATATAACTGGATTAGTTTAGAGTAGAGTAATTAGAAGATGAAGTCCATGAATATTAGGTTATAAAATTATTGGTATGAATTTATTAAAACACACTTCAGCAGTCAGAGCAGGAAAAAAGTTAATTTGCAACTGGTTGTAATGGGCTTGGAATCAGCCTTAGTATTAGAAGAAGAAGTTCAAATACAGTAGAAAGGAAATATAATACAATAAAGCAGTGACTCAGGGGGCTGATTGGGATAATGAAATGCATTTCAATGAATTCTGATGGGCAAAGTATTATTACAGCAGAGCTTATAAACAATAGAGGAAAGATGAAATTTGCAACAATGGTGTTATATTGTCACAGCGACTTTTATTACTATAGAAATTATTTCAAAGTGTGAAATTTACTCTACTTAGTGTTCTAGTAACTAATCTGAAGTGACTATCTCTATTTTACTGAGATTTGCTGTTTATCAGCATCCAAAGCAGACTCAGTGTCTGCTCCTCAACAGAACTGCTAATACTCTATTCATCTTGTCAGCTGTGAGTCTCCTCTGCATGCTAAGACCACAGAGCAGATATTCAGTACATCTGTTAATATGAAATCCAGGGAGGCTGTGGGAGTTTGCTTTTTTGCCTGCTCTGTGGGGGCCTCCTGTGGCCTGAATTAGATGGCTCTTTCTCCTACGGCAAGGCAAAAAATAGCACTTGGCTTATGATTTGTGAAAACACCATGGCTAATGCCAAGATCAGAAAGATCAGTACTTTGCTCCTTGTGTATTTCAAAACATCACAAGTCACATCTTACGAGTTTTTAATTTGAATATTATTTCCTTTATGCAACTTCTTTCCTCTTGAAATGCTCATGATGTTATAAACACAAAAAATTGACCTGCCTCAAAATAATAATCAGAACCCAAGACTTTAAATTTGCACAACTCCTGGATAGATTTTTTTTCTCCACTTGGTCATGTCATCAAAACCTACTATGAACTGAGGAACATGGAACATTAGACAATTTCTTTATTTTCCCAACCCTGTGTTAGTAATGTTACAATATTCTCATAGTCTTAGACACTTTTAGTTTGAAAGGAAAACTGTGAATCTCTCTACTTTTTTTGAATACTGGTTAAGCATTTCTGTCAATGGTGCTGAAGTAAAGAGAGTAAGAAAGGTGTTATTTGTTGCAGCCTTTAAATATATTTTAAAATAGCATCAAAATATTTTTTCATTTAACAAGGCATAAGATTTCATCAATGGCTGGATCAAATGCAAAGAGTATCACTTTTCCCACCATCTTTAACAACAATTCTCCTTAGACTGTATGCCCTGGATTGCCAGTTTCCCACTCACTGGTAATTATTTCTGGTTCTTATCCAAGAGGTTATCACATGTATATCTTATGCCAATTACCCTGCTTGGGTGATCTGGGAAATTATATGTTTTTCAAAACATCTGTACAGTCTCTCTCTCTTTTTTTTTTTTTTTTCTTTTTTTTTTTCTTTTTTTTTCTTCTTTTTTTTCTTCTTTTTTTTTTTCCTTTTTTTTTCTTTTTTTTTCTTTTTTTTCTTTTTTCCTTTTTTTTTTCTTTTTTTTTCTTTTTTCTTCTTTTTTCTTCTTTTTCTTCTTTTTTTTCTCCTTTTTTCTTCCTCTCTTTTTCTCTTCTTTTTTTTTCTTTTTTATTTCCTTTTCTTCTTCTTTTTTTTTTCTTTTTTTTCTGGCTTTTTTCTTCTTTTTTCCTTTTTTTTCTTCTTTTTTTTTTTTCTTTTTTTCTTCTTCTTTTTTCTCTTCTTTTTTCCTTCTTTTTTATTTCCTTTTCTTCTTTTTTCTTTTTTTCCTTCTTTTTTCTCTTATTTTTTTCTTCTTTTTTTCTTCTCTTTTTCTTCTTTTTGTTTTTCTTCTTTTTTTTTTCTTCTTTTTCTTCTTCTTTTTTTCCCTTCTTTTTTTTTCCCCTTCTTTTTTATTTCCTTTTCTTCTTTTTTTTGTTTCCTTTTCTTCTTCTTTTTTCTTTTTCTTCTTTTTCTTCTTTTTTTTTTTTCCTTCTTTTTTTTTTCTTCTTTTTTTTTTCCATCTTCTTTTTATTTTTTTCCTTTTCTTTATTTAAGATGCATGCATGGAACTGGTGGATAGTACAATCACACCACTGAAAGGGCACAACTGAGGACTGGTGATCGCTTGCGATACATGAGGAATGAGCACCTCAAAGGTGAAAGTCTTAAATCACCTCTGCCGCTGAAAGTGGACTCTCATTCTTTAGTCATACTCTATTTTCAGATCATAAATGTGTCTTTCACAAGTTACTAAATATGTTAACTCACAACATGATTAGTAACACCTAATGACACCTCATACTTTACCTAGGCAGCCTGTGAAACACACTGAGTTCATGCCCTCTGTGAGACATTTGCATTGTATGTCTCCTTATTCCTTCTCACATCTGTTGAGGGCATATAACAGAAAAGGAACATGAGCACTGGAAAAGTAGCACGTGCACTTCACAGCAGGGACCATTCTAACTGCCAATAAAATAAATCATATTACAGAAGGTAAAGGTGAAGCCAGTGAAAGTACTTGTTGGGGTGCTACTATGAGTAAAGAGCCTGCTTACATGCATCTTGTTTGCAGGCATTTCCATGTTGGACAACCACATCAACGGAAATAACAAGCAGCATAATAACAGATGTGACAGACCACAAAATACTACATGCTGTGTCAAAACAGCCCAGAGTTCATAACTGAGGTTAGTCAATAGTAGGCAGCATCCTCCCCATGTGGAATGAAGAAGTGTGGGGGAAAAGCCCCATCTTGCTCCTGAGAAATATTCATATTGTGTGTGTCTGTGTGAGAGCAAGGGTCATCCATTTCTCAGCTACAATCACCCGGGGAAAGTAGCAGACTCACACAGCAGGTAGCAGGGTTCAGCAGTCACCATGTATCATGTGGGACTAGCTGTCAGTGAAGCACTGGAAAACAGACGAAAAAAGCACACAGGAAGATCAGTCTGCTGCCTCACTGTCTTTAGTTTCTCTTTCCCACCCCCAAAGTCGCTTCTGCCTCTTCAAGCACTACACAGGGAATATGCCAGAGAAAACAAGTGCAGAAAAAATGAATTCAATAAACACAACTGGCCTAACAAATGGTGGATGTTAAGCAATCTAATACTCCTCTAAGGCAAAGCTTCACAACCAAGATAGAATTTTGTCTTGTCCATCTAAATGATACATACTCTGAGCAAGTAGAAGCTTGCTGTGTATTGGGAAACAGTGTTTCTAGTGCTCACAAAAGTAAAATTGTCTGGAGTAAGTCTTTCAACTGTGATAAACAGGTCTGCATCCTGTACTATGCTCGAGTTTAATCTATTTCCTACACTAAATGAAGAGGAGTGATGGTTGTGAAAGCAGGCATTTAATAACCCAGATAAAGCAGTTCTGTAGATGTACAGATGGATAAGTCACAGAGAAGCTCCATTGACATTAGTGCCTACAGGCTCCAACCATGGGCTAATGACCCCATCTACCAGAAGTCATCCCAGCTAGAGTTGGGTGAGAACAGTTGCATAATACTGCTGTGCAACTGTCTTTATACATTCTCCAGAAATGTCATGCTTTTTGGACAGAGATAAAAGGGATTTCAAGGGGTCTAATGAGGAGATCTCACCTCTTATTAACTCCTCCACAATGCAGGATGTCAGGATTTCTCCTTAGCAATCTCCCTATGGGAGATCTGCCTCTTCACACTTCCCTCTGGGATTCTGTGAAGGCCCTTTCCCCCACATGTGATCCAACATTTACTAAACAAAATTTTCAACAGAAAGGGGAACTAATATTTCTTCCCCCCTGCTCTTTTCTTGTTGGTAGAAATACCTTCTAGATAACACAGGGACACCAAGAAAGCACAGAACTAGAGCTTGTCAAATACTAAGGAAATACATTCTGTCAAGAGAGAGAGACACGTAGTAGGGGAAATTTTTTAAATAGCTGTATTACTGAAGGTGTTTAGCACCACCTATTCTAGGGATGCTTGGGGAAACACTTCTGAAACTTTTAGAGCATCCTAGAAGTTCCTCTTTTTTTTCCAGTTCGTGATAAAAACATCACCTTTAAATTCTGGTAGTCTTACATTGCATCCCAGTATACCAGCATGGAGGTACTGGGATTTGTCAGATCCTTACGGCACTTAAACCTCAGCCCCTACCCGAGCCCGGCTTTCGGGGGAGCGCGTTTGCGAGCGACAGAAGTGCGGCTCCGCTTCGTATCCTGCAGAGGGCGCCGGAAGACAGCACAGAGGGGCAGCGGCCGCAGAGCGGCTTGCAAACCTGCAACGGCTCCGGCGGCCCCGGCTGCTCCACCTCGCCAGGGCAGCTCCCCGCCTGGAGGGGCACGTCCCACTTGTACGACGCTTTGCGGAGCGGAGCTAACCAGGCAGCTGATCGGTAGCAGCAGCCGTGAACAGCTCGGCTGCAATTCCAGCGAGGACTAAAATGTGGCTTGCTTGTTACTTTCTACGCGTTAGAAAGAAAGGTACATCAATGCGTTAAATGGGTGGTGACAGTCGTCCTGCACGCAGAGGAGTCTTCCTTTAGCTGAAAAGGCAGGCATACAATTGTGGTGTCACTCACCGGGAGAGCTTTTCTTGAAAGCTGAAAACCGCGGGTTAAGGGAAACAAGAGTGATGTAATAGAAGTGATGTAATAGAACATCGTGTGGTTCTTATTTTTTATTTTATTTTTTTGTATCTTAAGCTTCTGAAAACCTTCAAAACTGGTTTCTGCAAAGACAGAAGCAGAACGGTAACTACACGCATTCAGCAAAGACCCCTTCCTATACCTTTGTGTCATAACTATTATCAAAGAGAGAAAGGCCACCATAGCAAGTACATCTCTCTCAAATCTATTAATTTCTTTTTAATGACATGGACTGTTCTTCTTTACCTGCAGCTGGCCAAAGAAACCAGGCAGAGGAGGTTCAAATTTAACACCTCAGCCAAAAGTTGGCACCTAACCAGCAGCCTGAATCAGCAAAGCCTTACAGTGAAAGCCCCTATGCTTTCCAGAAATAGGAGGGGCTTAAGGAACTGCTTACAGTTAAATATCTGCAAGGGCTTTGCTGCATCTGAGCAGCACAGATGCACAGATGTCAGCCCTAGGCTTACACCTCCTTCTTGGCAAGAGAGTTTTGGTCCTGAAAGGAGTAATACCAACTGAGTTTGGTACTTCATGGACCAAATCTGATAGGAACATTTCACACTTGCACAAATGAGCGTCCTGCAGGTTTCTTCTCAGGGGTGTGATGGCAATGCCACAAGTGAATGAGACGTTTTCTCCCTGTTCATTGAAAGTATTGATAGGACAGTTTTAAATACGAGAAAGAAGAATACCAGGAGAACCTGAGATTCCTTACTTCATCTCAAAGGGTTGACAAATGTGTCTTTAATATGTTTTGGTGTTCTTGATCATCATGTGATTATGTCGGTTAGTTATTGAGGCAGGATGAACAACTGGCAGCTCGCCTAAGTTAATTTTCTACACAAAATTGTTGATAGGTGCAATTCTGACAGGTTTTCAGCATCATCCCATTTTTTTTTTAAAACAAGAAAAAGAATCCCCTGGTTTCAAAAAATGTGTATGAGAATCAGGGGAGGTAAAATAAAAAGAACGAGCCAGCTATTTGTATGATGCAGGTCAACAGACATGAACCACGGAGACGCAAAAATTAGTAGAATTGGACAAGCTAAGGATGGAGCTTGGCATCTTCAGGAAAGATGGACAAGTGCTACTATGTGTACAGCCATTGCCTTAGCCCATCATTCATCCTTTAAAATTGAAATAACTAAATGCAGTGTGTATGCTGGAGGGATTTGTTGGGGGAGGAAACATTTCTTTCTCTCTAGTAGCAAATGACACCATTGAAAAAATGGGTAATTAATCAAGCCTGTATAGCTCTGATATTATACCATAATAAAATTGATCAATTGCAGGGCGTACTCTGCTGGAGACTGGTAGAAGACATTAATTACTCACCTGGACATATTAGGAAGTTTGGTGTACTATGTTTGGCAGTATATCAGGGAAGCCTGTCAAATGTCATCTGGCAAAAAAATGGAAGAAAAAAATGGCCCCATAGGACAAAAAAACGTGTGTGTGTGTATATGTACACACAAGTAATTGAATTATAGAGAGGATAAAGATTTAAAATGAGATTTTTTTTCCCCCCTTGGCTCTAGAGAGTGATGCAAGATACAGTAATTTGTTTAAATAAGGCATGACACTTTTTTTCAGACCTGGCTCATAACACCTGAGAAGCATAAATCATCAGTATTTCTTAATCTTCCAGTAATTAATGGCATTCTAGAAAGCAGGTCTTGGAGAAATATTTCCTGCAAAATGTAGTGGTTTTTTTTTTAATTAAAAAATAGATGGGATAAGAATAGGGGCTTGAAAAAAAAAATGCTATGAAGAATGAAAGTGAATAGAAACAAAATAAAGAATGATTTTAGCACCATAATTGTCCTCAAATTGAAAGAGGTAAGGTATAAAGAAAAAACAGAGATGATACTGCAGGCATGAGATGAATTGCAGGAGGTTCATCATGAAGAAAAAGGAGCTTTTGGGGTAACTAGCATCAAAAACATAATACAGCTTTAGCAATCAGATCAACAGGGTGAAATTGTACTGTGGGAACATATAGTAAAAATAACATTAGCAGAAGGTGTTCTCCTACTGCCAGATCTGCTAAGCAAGTAGGAACATCATTTTGCACCAGCTGCAGCTTCCAAGTGGTCTACAAATGTGACATATGGTCTACAATACATAGATTTGTGCTATAATACTATGGCTGCCCCCCACTGTACCTAAGTATCTAGGACATATGCTAGATTAGATTACTTAATTGTGCATTACCTGGCATCTGTAGGCATTAATTTACAAACTTCTGATAGATTTTTGGTGGTTTCTTTTATTTTAGGGAAGAGTTTTTCTGAATTTTTTGTGCAACCACATTCGGTTCCCAGTTTAACATCACAATGAATCAAATCTTAGTTGCGTGCCTTATGTTGTTTTACTGTGTTGAGCATGCAAATCCATATGTAGATTTGTTTGCTTTGGCTATTTTATTATGCTGGGATCTGTTCAGGGGTGGAAATGTTTCGCTGAAACTAAGAGGATTTCTAGGGGGCTATAAGCACACAAAATAAATTAAGGTCTAATCAAGAAAGAGAATTAAAAATAGAGCAGTGAAGGCTTTGTGTCAACATGCACCACCAATAGGCAATGCTAAAGTCAGGGTAGCTTGTGCATCAGGCTAATCTTTAAAAGGATACATTGGTGGTTACATAATAAATAAAGATTTAATGCAAATCAGTAAAATGAAAAAGAATCCTGCAGTGCTGCATATTCCTCATAGCTTTGCTGCATGGTGAACTCTTCATGCTGACCTTTTTTAGTAGAGCAGAATAATTGCAGTCATGCCTGTGTTTATTGATTGTACCTTTTAAATGTTGGTAGATTAATCATCACTGTGAAATTGTCCCTTCTTCTAAAAGATGTACCAGCAAATTGCTTGATTGTGTTTTTGGTGTACTTTTGCCCCCAGGATTTAAAATTTCATGAGATATTTGACATTAATTTGTTCCACATACCAAAAAAAAATTGATTATTTAATTTTTGTAAAGGAATTCTTATTTTACTCCACAGAGTTAAAAACTTCAAAGCTACATAATTCTTACTTTTATTTCTACTTTGGATATAGGAAAAATTACCTTGTGTCCTATTTGTCCTGACAGAAAATCACATTCAGCAGAGACCTCCTCATGTGTCTCTGTTATTTCATAATTCCCATTCTAATCATACAGTCTCCTAGTAGGCAAAGAGTTGGACTCAGCAGAGGAAAACCTCTTGAGAAATAGCTTAGCTTTTAAATTCCTTTATTTTAGCAAAGTAATGACTATGTTTGCATTCTCTAACATGTCTTTAAATGTGAGATTATCGGTATAATAATGTAAAGTCCTCAAAATAGCTCCATCCGGTTTAGCTACTACTGCAGCAGAAAATCCTGTCTATGTTGGATATGCCCTGGAAGGAAAGTCCATCTCTTCTCTCTCTCATCCACAGTTTTACAAGCTTCATGAATTTCTTTTCCATTTTTATGCAGGAGAGAAAAAAGGGAATAGAAAATCTCAAAGTGCTGAAACTCGAAAGGATATTTCCATTTACTCAGGTTATGTTATGTTTAGGTTGCTATGAGACATTTGGAGAGCCAGGCTATGTGTTCTAAAAAAAAATCAGTTATTGTCCTTGAAATTTTATTGCCATAAGACCGTGTTTTGACAAGGCTTGATGTCCATTTTGCATTGCAACAAGCTATCATCTAACATAACAGTGCTGGAATAATCTAGCACATAAGAGCTAAAAATGGACAAGAGCGTGAATGAATTTGCATCTAAACCTGTTACCACCTTACATATTGATCTTAACTAATGGAGCTTGACAGGGTATTTTTTTTCTTCACAGCTAGTTGCCTCTTCAATTGATAGGGAGTGATACCTTAATCTACAGATTTGCAGGAGTCTAGATATATTATGAAGGAAATTCACTGCCTTTTTCTTATAGCCTATCTTAAACTGAAGCTATTGTTTGGGAATGCACATGGGGATGGAGGATGAACTGCTGTCAGAGACAGAGCAGCAGCCTGTGCTTTAATCTGATCCTGTAAACGTTTTTACAAACCTATGAAATTATATTGGGTCATCTAATAGCATGAGATGAACAAAAGTAAAGCAAAGAAGATTCTTCATTTTTGACTCATAAATTATTTTGGCTTACAATAACGTAATTAGTTTGAGGCCATCTAGACAATGAGGAGCAGAAGGTAGGAGTTCTAGTTTGTTCTTCCATTATTAGACTTCTTTTTTAACATTGTATAACTTCCCAAGATTCAAGAGGACTCTCGTTTTGTAGTTGGCTGTTGAGGAAAACAGGGAGCAGCTAAACTGTAATTTAGCAAAATTTTATAATGCATGGAGCCATATGTAGGCAACATAATTCGTACCTAAGAAAGCATGAACTTTCTGGTCATTCGTGGGAGAGCTTCACTTATGATTACTTATGAGTCACGAGGCTGGATGGTTGGACAGTACACTGTCAAAAACCATTTTTATCTTTAATCTCTTAGTGTGAATATGGCCTCTTTCTTAATGAAAGCTTTTGTGTTTGTGCATTTATCTGCCTGTGTGTCTCAGATCACCAAGCTGAAATACAGCTCTTGGAGTGGTGTTTTCAGTTGGAAGTTTTACAGGAACAATGTCAGAAAGCTTAATTCTCATTGAGAAGTACAGTGGCTCAGTAACACAGGTCATTTGAGGATGCTGATGCAGAAACATGGGATTAAATCAAAATTATATTTCCCCTTAATATTCCATCAGAAGATTATTCTTATCTCATATCATTAAATCACATAAGAACTTAAGATGATAGCTAAACACAATTAGAATTTCCTAGAGGATATAGCAGGGCATTGGAATATGGGTCTAAATACATGTACAAGAATCATGTTCTTGTTCAAAAGGATTCTTTTCTTCGGGCATCCTGTAGTGATTAAGCAATTCATACTGGAAGGTCATTGGTCTAACTCTCCCATGTGCAACTGAGAGTCTTACTAGGTGGTCCAGGGCAACTCAACGCCACTCCAGATGAGGCCACAACATTGAAATGTCATGGATGTGACATACAAAACTTAAAACTGGGGAAGAAAGCTTTCTAACACAATTGAAAATTACTTGCTTCAAATAAAATATGTGGTTAAAGGAAGGGAGAGGAGCTGCTTGGCTTTTCCAGCTCTCTTTTTAATTAAGTGTGCATTACTCTTTACTGTATTTGCATTACACATTTTCTGAAAGAAGGGAACTGAAACTTTCTCCTGTCCATTAAAATAAACATTGTTATTATCCTGGATAGGATACAAAGTGCTGTTAGAAAGGAGATCCTCAGGGAAGATCATAGGCTTAACAAGGTGATTTCCATGATCAGTTGTAAAGGTTGTTCAGGTAGAGGTCAGGAATATGCTTAGGCCACCATCAGCAATGTAACAGACATTTTGGTGTTTTCATTCTTATTTTGAAGCAGTAGTTGTGTTTCTTTATATTAATGAGTTTAGACCAGACACAAGTATTTGATTGCTTTCTCAATTTGCTGGTTATTGCCAAATGTTGTACATGAACATCAGTCTACCTAAATGAAAAGCATGCATTTGCTGTGTGAATGTTGGTGATTATTTCACATCTTAAAAATGAGGAAAGTATTTATTCTTGGTATCATAATTTACTTTGATGATGCTGACAGCTTACTTAATAAAAATGTTTAAAATATTCCAAGCAATCTTCAACAATGAGAAATGAGTACCCATGAAAAGTTGTCAAATAATTGAAGTAAAAAGCAGAAATTCCTGTATTGACTTTATACTAATTCAGGTTTATCACAATTTTAATCCCTTTGCTGCTCTGCTAATTTATTCTAACTTCTTCCACCACTTAACTCTTCTCTCTCAAGGTCAGATCCAAAGAAAAAACTTGCATCTCTAAAGAAGGATTTAGATAGGATGATGGTATCTATGACCAAAACTTAAGTCTAAAATCTACCTTTGCTCATCTGCCGCTATTGCTGGAGGCATACCATCTCACTCAAGGTCTCACTGGAAAACTCTCCAGGAAAATTGCATTTTATGGAGTACTTGGGCAGCTTGCACATTTCAGAACCCAACAGCTAATGAGGATTCATTCAGTTGCCTCCTCAGTCTTTGTTCACACAGAGTACCAAAGCATCAGGGAGTACTGTGACTGGAGTGGCTGGCAGAGGTGCAGAAAAAAGAGCAAGGAAGAAAATGACCTGGTATCACAGGGCTCTAAGATTTTGCAGGGATCTCAGGTTCTGTTCAGGGATAAGGGTTGCATTTTATGCAGTGCTTGTTTAATGGAATTTCTCAGTAAATCTTGTGCTAATTTGAATATATTCCACTTTGATTTTTATTCCACATCTAAGCAGAAATTATATCAGCCTTGTAAAACTCTTGGGTCAAAGTTTTCAAGAGTTGCTAACTGAGAATTAAAAACTAGTTTTCTAATTTTTATCATAATAAATTTCAAAAAGAATAAGGAAGCTCTGGCATCCACTGAACCTGGGCCACACCAGGGTCTATACCTAGCATCCCTTATGATGACAGAGCCCATGTTTCAAGTCTAGTTTTACAATGGAAAGGTCTCTCCATAGCCCATAGAGACTGTGCCATTAGGAGATTACTCATTCACTCAAAGGCAGAAACTACTTTTCTCTCCCAGGCTCATGCAGCCCTGAGTCAGGAAATGAGGATGTGGTTTGTTTATAATGAAGCTATCTCCCAGTGCCGCTGTGATGCTCATTTGTCAAACACTCATGACAACTTGTTAGTGCTCTGTCCCCCCAGAAGGTAAATTTATCCTCATCTTCACGCACTAAATGCCTTCTCTGGCCTAGCGGGTGTTGCCCTGATCCTTTATCAGCTCCTGCTGCCTTTTCCTCTTATTTATCAAGAGATGGCAGCAAAAAGCCATTTAACCTTTGATCTCAGTCCTTGGGCCCCAGTCTGTCACAGAATCATGGCAACCTCTACCCACCCACCTAACTCATCCTACCAGCATGCATTAGCCCCTTCTGGTGTGTCAGTTGGGAGGGCAGTAGGAGTGACAGCTGGGACTAGGCACTTGTCACAGAATCACAGAATGCTAGCAGTTGGACGGGACCTCTAAAGATCATCAGGTCCCCCCCCCCCCCCCCCCCCCCCCCCCCCCCGCCAAAGCAGGATTGCCTTGGGCAGGCCACATGGCAATGCATCCAGGTGGGTTTTGAAAGTCTCCAGAGAAGGAGACTCTACAACCTCTCTGGGCAGCCTCTTCCAGTGCTTTGTCACCCCCAAAGGAAAGATTTTTCTTATGTCTAAGTGAAACCTCCTGTGTTCTAACTTGTGCCTGTTGCTCCTTGTCCTGTCACTGGGCACCACTGAAAAGACTATCACCTTCATCTTGATACCCACTCCTCAGGTATTTATAGATGTTGGTAGGATCCCCTCTTAGCCTTCTCTTCTCAAGCAGAAACAACCCCAAGCATGTCCCATACACATCAGTAACAAGCGTGGTGCAGTGCAACCATTCAGGCCCATGGCTGGTGCTGTCACACCAGGACGTTTCTTCACCAGCCTTTCTGCATCCCTGCCTGCACCCTACCTCAGGGTCAGGCTCAATGAGGGTCACACCCAGATGTAGCAGCAGCTTGCTGTGACTGGCATGTAATCCAATGACAGAAGGAGACAGAGTTGCCCAGCACCATAAATGAGGTATTCATGGGACTTCCACTGTGGCAGAAAAGGAGGTGCTGTAAGGGTGAGGTGGTAGGTGAAGGGGAATATTTCTTAAAATGAGCAGAAAAAAGCTAATGGTTCGGAGCACTTAACATAATGCATGTGAAGAGTAAATTATTTGGGGGGATGTAGCCCTTGGTTTTATCATGGTGGCAATTCCCATTTTAGAAAGGATCTCAAAATACTCAGACTGTGCATTGCTATCACAGTACTAAGTCCAAGTTGGGGGACACAGGAAGGAGCTTTCTTATCCACTGTGACATGCTGACAATTCATTTGCTAGAGTGACATTTGTGAGAGGGGAAAATTGGTAGCATGATATGTCAATAGAGACAGCTAGAAAAATTATTCTTAAATTAGACATGATTAGAAATATTGCATCTAGCCCTATTTTGAATAGGCTTTCATTTTCTTGTTAAAGAAAAGAATAATTGTCAAAATAATTGGACTTAAACTGGATGTTACAAAAAAAAATTACAGTGATCATTAGTGAATTGCAGGACACTTCATTATCAAGTGTTGCAGGATGCTTTGAGAAACTGGTTTCAGATGAAGAAGATAGAGTCAGCTGCATTTAAAGTCAAGGGAGTTACAGTGTCACTGCTTACTCTTAAATGTCACTGAGGAGCTGTCAACAGGTATGAAGAGGTACCCATCTGCTTAAACCACCCAGAGCCTGCTCAAGCCTTTCTCATTTGGAGATGGAGAAGGAAAAAAAAAAAATGTGTGGAGGGAAACTAGAGGATGAAAATAGCAATGTACCATAGGAGATGGATTCAGCCTCTGTTATTATCCCTATTGAGTATTTTTTCTGCAGGCAAAATAGAGTCCCTCCATAATGGTTCATTGCAGCTTACCTGAGATTAGAATTTGATCTCAGCAGAAACAGCAAGCAACAGCAAATAAGATCTTACATGGAAGCTTTCTGTTGTGATTAATAGTTTTATCAAATGTTCCTGTTGGTCATTTTCTGTTACCCTATAAAGGGTCAATAAAACTCGATAGCATATAATGTAAGTATTGTTTCTAAATGGGTGGATTTGTCATTTGTCAAATAAACCCAAATCTTGAAATAAGCAGTTTTCTTGATTGTTTAAAATTTCTTATATTCGCTCTCACTTTGTAATTTTATTAATCAGGTATAATATCAATCAACAGTGTTAGACTGAGAAGATTTGTTGAAAAAAACAAATCAATTTGGTAACTGGAGAGGTAAATAAACATATGAAAAAATGGATAGATTACATAAGGGGATAATTTCTGAGGCATGCTTGACATTTAATGAATATTACATTATCATTTTTATTTAACAATAGAATAGAATAATAGAACGATAGAACAAACCAGATTGGAAGAGACCTTCAAGATCATCGTGTCCAACCCATCAACCAATCTAACCCACCTAAACAACTAAACCATGGCACAAAGCACCCCATCAAGTCTCCTCCTAAACACCTCCAATGATGGTGACTCCACCATCTCCCCCAGGCAGCCCATTCCAATGGGCAATCACTCTCTCTGCATATGTGGTGGGTGGAAGGGCAAGGCCGAGAAGCCTCCTCCCTTCCCCCTTGTAAGGTAAAGGGAAAGAAACTTGAAGGGAAAGGAAAAAAAAACTCGCAAGCTGAATTAGCAAAGCAGTGGAGCTATATTTACAAAGCGATGTAGGGTTTGCAGGGGATTATTTACAAATTTACAATATCTACAATATATACAAAGATATACAACAGAGTAACACAGAAATGAGAGTGCCCCCCTCGGCAGAGAGGGGTCCCCCACCTCCGCTCTCCCCTCTCTTCCCCCCCCTTTCCCCAGAATGGGATAGAAAGAGAAAGAGAAGAGAGGAAAAAAAAGTTAGAAGCAGTTCGTGTTAATTGGAAGGGAGTTAGTATACAGGCCTGTTATCTGGTTTTCAAGGCCGAGGCCTTGGCAGAAAGCCCAGGACAGAAAGCTGTTGCCTGAAGAAGAGGCGGAAGCAAGACTGACTGAGAAGTGCTGGAAATGTCCAGTATAGTCCCAGCTCAGAAGTGCTTCCTCCCACTCATCCAATGAAATTAGTTTAGACTATTCCTTCCGTTTACCAACTTCCGTCCACCATATTCCCTTTCTTAAGGGGGCAACGTCAACCGGCCACAGTCCACCCCTTCTAAACAATTTCATTGGCTGTTCATACTGTCCATTCCGGCTATGCTCAGATGTAGATGATTCAAAAGTCCAAGAAAATCAGAAAATGAGAAAAATGGAAAACAGTTCATTTCTTCACCGACGAAGCGAAGAAAAGGGAAACAGGGATTCTCAGGGTCTCTTAGTTGACTCAGGGCTCTCAGGGATCTCAGGGTTCGTGCACCGTAGATTCCTCGTTGATTCTTCCTTTGGACGCGATGTAGCTGTACAACAGTTCGAAATTAACCTCTTTCAGCTAAAGTTAAATTTCTTTGTGGAACACACTGAATTTCACCATTCTCTTGCATTACCCAATAAGTGTGACCCGGACCTTCAGCTGAAACCACCCCTCGGACAGGTTTAGCCTCTCCTGAGGGTGAAAATACCCAAACAGTTTTACCTAACAGATTCTTTTCTCTAACAACAGGAACTCTATCACCTTCTACTTTCTGTAGCAAATCTGAATGTGCAGGTCCAGCTCGGTTCACTGAACCTCTACTATTTACCAGCCAGGTTGCTTGTGCTAAATGTTTTTCCCAGTTTTTCAAAGATCCACCTCCCATGGCTTTGAGAGTGGTCTTCAACAAACCGTTGTAGCGTTCAATCTTCCCTGAAGCTGGTGCATAGTAGGGAATGTGGAATATCCACTCAATACCGTGCTCTTTTGCCCAGTTCTTTACAAGGTTGTTCTTGAAATGAGTTCCGTTGTCTGACTCAATCCTCTCCGGAGTTCCGTGTCTCCACAGGATTTGTCTCTCCAGACCAAGAATGGTGTTGCGTGCAGTTGCATGCGGAACTGGATAAGTTTCCAACCATCCAGTGTTTGCCTCTACCATAGTAAGCACGTATTGCTTACCAGAATGAGAACGTGGTAGAGTGATGTAGTCAATCTGCCAAGCTTCACCATACTTGTACTTGGACCATCTGTCACCATACCACAAGGGCTTAAGTCGTTTTGCCTGCTTAATAGCAGCACAAATGTCACAGTCATGGATGACTTGTGTGATAGCATCCATGGAAATGTCTATGGATCTGTCACGAGCCCATTGGTATGTTGCATCTCTGCCTTGATGTCCTGACGAATCGTGAGCCCACCGAGCTAAGAATATCTCACCTCGGTGTTTCCAGTCGAGATCAAGATTAGAGTCCATGTCTACTTGAGAAACTCTTGCAGCTAGATCTGCCTGATGGTTGTGTTGCTGTTCCTCAGTAGCTTTGCTCTTAGGAATGTGAGCATCAATGTGTCTCACTTTCACTGGAATTCTCTCGATTCGATCAGCAATGTCCTGCCATAGGTTGGCTGCCCAAATGGGTTTTCCTTTTCTCTGCCAACCACTCTTCTTCCAGTTCTTTAGCCAACCCCATAGAGCATTGGCTACCATCCATGAGTCGGTGTAGAGATAAAGCTTTGGCCATCTCTCACGTTCAGCCACGTCGAGAGCTAGCTGGACAGCTTTTACCTCTGCAAACTGACTGGATTCTCCTTCTCCATCTTTTGCCTCTGCAACTCGGCGTGTTGGACTCCACACAGCAGACTTCCACCTTCGCTTGTTTCCAACAAGACGACAGGAACCGTCTGTGAACAAAGCATATTTCTTTTCATCATCAGAAAGGTCATTGTAAGGAGGAGCTTCCTCAGCACGAGTCACTTTCTCCTCTGGAGGTTTAGCACAGTTGATACCTTCAGGCCAACTTGAGATCACCTCCACTAGACCAGGTCTTTCAAGATTTCCCATTCGAGCTCTCTGTGTTATCAGAGCCATCCACTTGGACCAGGTTGAGTCTGTGGCATGATGTGGTGTGGATCCTTTGCCTTTGAACATCCAATTCAAAACTGGTAATCTGGGAGCTAAGAGAAGTTGTGATTCAGTTCCAATCACTTCAGAAGATGCTTTTACTCCTTCATAGGCAGCTAAGATTTCTTTCTCTGTTGGAGTATAATTAGCCTCTGAACCTCTGTAACCTCGACTCCAGAAACCAAGAGGTCGTCCACGTGTCTCACCTGGAGCTTTTTGCCACAAGCACCAGGTTGGACCATTGTCACTTGCAGCCGTGTACAAAATGTTCTTAATGTCTGGACCATCTCGGACAGGTCCCAGACCCATTGCTTGAACTACCTCTTGCTTTATCTGGTCAAAGGCTGCTTGTTGTTCAGGTCCCCAGTGGAAATGGTTTCTCTTTCGAGTCACATCATACAGAGGTTTCACAATCTGACTGTATCCAGGAATGTGTAGTCTCCAAAATCCCACTATCCCCAAGAAACGTAGGGTCTCTTGTTTGTTTGTGGGACTTGCCATGGTAGAGACTCTATTTACCACATCCACTGGAATGTGTCGGCGTCCATCCTGCCACCTCACTCCCAGAAATTGAATTTCTGTGGTAGGTCCTTTCACTTTGTCTCGCTTGATGGCAAAACCTGCATCCAGAAGAATGTCAATGATTTTGTTACCTTTCTTGAAGACTTCCTCAGCAGTTTTACCCCAGACAATGATATCATCGATGAACTGGATGTGTTCTGGAGCACCTCCTTTCTCCAGAGCATCGTGGATCACTGTATGACAGATGCTTGAGCTGTGGATCCAGCCCATTGGCAATCTGTTGAAGGTGTACTGGATTCCTCTCCAGGTGAAAGCAAACTGAGGCCTGCATTCCTCTGCTATGGGAATAGAGAAAAATGCATTAGCAATGTCTATGGTAGCATACCATTTGGCCTCTTTGGATTCCAGCTCATACTGTAGCTCCATCATGTCTGGCACTGCTGCACTCATAGGTGGTGTTACTTCATTCAGGGCTCGGTAGTCTACTGTCAGACGCCAGTCTCCATTCTGCTTCCGCACAGGCCACACTGGACTGTTGAAAGGTGAATGAGTTTTGCTGACGACTTTCTGACTCTCCAACTGACGAATCAGATTCTGAATGGGCAACAAAGAGTCACGGTTGGTTCTGTATTGCCTGTGATGCACAGTCTGAGAAGCAACCGGCAATTTAATGTCCTGTATCTTATGTTGTCCCACAACTGCAGATTCATCAGAAAGTTCAGGTCTGGCAGATAGCTTCAATTTTTGTCCATCAATTTCTATTGAAGCTACTCCAAAAGCCCATTTGTAACCTCTAGGGTCTTTGAAACGCCCTTCTCTCAGAAAATCAATTCCCAAAATGCAAGGTGCGTCAGGTCCGGTCACAACTGTATGCTTCCTCCATTGTTTACCAGTTAAACTTATATTAACCTCTACCTTACTTAACTCTTGAGATCCACCAGTGACTCCCAGAATAGTTATAGACTCTGATCCCTGATAATTTGATGGTATTATGGTGCACTGAGCTCCTGTGTCAACCAAGGCCCTGTACTTCCGAAATTGTGAAGTGCCAGGCCACTGGATGTACACATCCCAATAGATTCTATTATCTCTGTTATCCCTCTCCTCCCCCTGGCGGGAGGCAGGGCACCCCTAGTTATGGGGAACATGCGCACATGTGCATTGCACATATTGTGCAGGGTTATAACTTTGCATGTTATAATTGGAGCCACTGTTGGAGCTACTAGGGTTGTTCTGGGGAACTGTGGAAGTAACAGCTACCCTTCTGGTATTGCTACCTTGGGTTCTGCCACTTTGCAATTCCCTCAGTCTCCTGAAAAGATTAGAAGTTGGTTGGCCATCCCAGCGGTTCATATTCTCACCAAACTGATCACGCAGAGTTATCCAAATAGTTCTACGTGATTGTCTTGGTGGTCTGTTTTGGAATGACCTGTTTTGGAATGTCCTGTTTTGGAATGACCTCCTTGGAGGACGTGTATTCCTCACAGATGAGACTTGTACCCACCTGGAGGAAGAATTGAAATTATCCCTTTGTGCCAATTGGGATATGGAATTTCTAAATTCATTTTTCAGATCCTTCATGCAATTCTCAATTTTTCCAGACAAAGTTTCAATGGCTGAAACCAAAGAACCACGTGTCATACTATCCTCCAATTGTCTCATTTGATCACTGAATTGGCCAACCGTAGGAGAAGCTCCACCATAACTTCTTGACACAATTCTGCTTGCCAGAATGTTTGCATAATTAGAAGGAGCAAGTTTGATGATCTTTTTAGCAAGACCAATACCCACAGGAACGTCATCAGGATTCAGAGTTTCATGTTCACCATAGAGTAGCTCTCTAACAGCAAATTCTCTCAAGCGCTTAATTCCCTCATCTATGGTAGTCCAGGGTTTAGGATTCCAGGGAAGATCATCTCGGGAAGGGTATCTCAGGGCAACTGCTATTAAAAGGCGTATCCACAGATTAACCTTACCGAGAGCTTCACCTAGATGTCTATCTATTCCATTGTCCCTTGAGAGAGTTCCTAACTGAGCTGCTGACTTGTCTCCAACTGTTAGAGCTGAAGCACCTGTATCATAACACCTACTAAGCCAAGCTAGAACTGGCTCCTTATCTGCCCTGGTGAAATCTTTACGGACATTTCTCAATTCTTCCCGTGGTGACGAACAGTCTGTAATATCATCTTCATCTTCATCTCCCTGAATTCTTTGCCCATAAAATCCTGCTGTCATTCTCCTAAGGATCTCTTTAAGCTGAGAACCACCTTTGCCAGCTGCCTTCCTAGCTTCATCCCTATCCTGCTTTGATCTCACTAGGTTAGCTAGATCTTTAAAACAAACCTTCTCTTCCTCCTGAGCAGGATCTTTTAGAGTAGAGGGCCCCTCACCAGGATCAGTCTCCTCCTCTTCTTCTCCATCTTTGGCCTTTCCAGCTCTAGTCTTTAAAGGAGCCACCTTGACTGGAGCTGTGTTTGAATTTACAGCCACCTTAATGGAAGCTGACAGGTCCTGAGATAAATCAGCTGCTGGGACAGTGACTTCCGGTCCCACCGAGGGATTGGGTGGAAGTGACGTTGCTCCATTAATGGCCGACGGAGAAGAAGAAGAAGGAGAAGGAGTGGGAGAAGGAGTAGGTGCCATGTTGATACCAGCCGATGCCCTTGGCTGCTTGCTAGAATCAGCAAAGTCATTTAGAGCTGCCTTACCAATTAACTTTTTAGCCTTCTTTTTAACTGACACGGGTTCTCCACAGTCCTCATCACTAGATGACTCTGGGACTGATCGAGAGCCACGGCGTTTTCTTTTTGATCTAGTTTTAATAACAAAACACGCCCTGGACACCTTTCTCTCTCGCCGTAAAGAGAACAGTAAATATGCGATTACCATCACCAGCAACAGATTTATACACATCGAATAAATCACTTTTGGATCCCAGGCATCACCTAAAGTTACTGTCTCCTCAGGCGGAATCTTAAAACTCTTTATCTCAATTGGGAGAGTGGTGGAGGTAACATTCCTGTATCTCACTGGCCATAATAAATTAATACATTTTCCATACCATAATTTAACTTTATACATAACCCACATATAAATTGTCCGCACCAAATATTTACCCAGGTAATCCAGAATCAAACCCAAACAATACCTGTAAACCAGAGCCCCAAAAATTGAAAAGAATAATCGCTCCACAAACCACAATACCTTCATGTTTGCTAATTCAGCTGGAAAACACTAAATCAATCAAATAATAAATTAAACTAATTATCTGCCGCACGTTGGGTACGCCAATAAAAAAAAATGTGGTGGGTGGAAGGGCAAGGCCGAGAAGCCTCCTCCCTTCCCCCTTGTAAGGTAAAGGGAAAGAAACTTGAAGGGAAAGGAAAAAAAAACTCGCAAGCTGAATTAGCAAAGCAGTGGAGCTATATTTACAAAGCGATGTAGGGTTTGCAGGGGATTATTTACAAATTTACAATATCTACAATATATACAAAGATATACAACAGAGTAACACAGAAATGAGAGTGCCCCCCTCGGCAGAGAGGGGTCCCCCACCTCCGCTCTCCCCTCTCTTCCCCCCCTTTCCCCAGAATGGGATAGAAAGAGAAAGAGAAGAGAGGAAAAAAAAGTTAGAAGCAGTTCGTGTTAATTGGAAGGGAGTTAGTATACAGGCCTGTTATCTGGTTTTCAAGGCCGAGGCCTTGGCAGAAAGCCCAGGACAGAAAGCTGTTGCCTGAAGAAGAGGCGGAAGCAAGACTGACTGAGAAGTGCTGGAAATGTCCAGTATAGTCCCAGCTCAGAAGTGCTTCCTCCCACTCATCCAATGAAATTAGTTTAGACTATTCCTTCCGTTTACCAACTTCCGTCCACCATATTCCCTTTCTTAAGGGGGCAACGTCAACCGGCCACAGCATAGAACTTCTTCCTGACATCCAGCCTAAACCTCCACTGATGCAGCCTGAGACTGTGTCCTCTTATTCTGGTGCTGGCTGCCTGGGAGAAGAGACCAGCATCCACCTGTCTACAACCTCCCTTCAGGTAGTTGTAGAGAGCAGACAAATGACAGAACTTTCTCTCTTCCTGCCAGGCTGCTGGAAATCTAACAGAAGTTCTATGGAAAATGTATGTGTGAGCTCTGGTGGTTTGGGTCAGACTGTGTGTTTATCTTAGAGCATCTTCCAATAACACATTTAACTACTTTTAGCAGTCTTAAATACCTTGAGTCCTAGCATCGCCAATGAAATCACCTCTGGAGGAAACAAACTTTGCATCCTACAAAACTTCATATATCAGGTGACTGAACTCAGAGGGACTTGGCTCATCAACAGGTTTCTAAAGCTTACAAAAAATAAAAGCATTAAAATAAATAATTTTGTGTTAAAGACATCAAAGGAAAACTAGCTTTCCTTCCAACTGTTTGTTGGTCAGAGTTTATTACTGCACTCACCACGGAATGGTAACCAGCTGAGCGATGCTAAATCACTGCATTAAAATTCTAGCCACTATATCTCAATCCTACAGTACATGCATGGAGACTATATAAAATCTCACTCATCAGCCAGATGCCTCTCAACTGAAATGTAGTAAACAGCTATTAATAAGTCAGCCACTTCACCTAGTAAAATTATGCACATTGCTGAAAGATTTTGGTGCAGAACATTTAAAAGCTATATATATAATTTCATAATTTGCTAGACAAAAACAAAACCAACGACTAAAACAGCCAACCAAACAAAAACCAAGAAATTGGTAACTTGACTTACATTGTGGGTATAATATTACAGAATAACAGAAAATAATGGTGTAAGATGATTTCCAGAGAATAATCCTGGCAATGCAGAACCTCCCTTTGTCTCTTGATGTTCCAGTGAGTATGACCAAAAGTAAGTTTTATTTAGTCCACATAGGACTTTCTCTGAAATAACACAAATCTGTGTATGAAATATGGGTTAACTTAGTCATTGCAAGTGTAGTGGGTTGAGCAAGGTAGCATGGCAACTTTCAAAATTACTTTTTTTGGCATTCTGTATTTCTTTACAAGTGTGAGTTCTGCTGGTCCTTCAAAATAAAAGGTTCTCTATGAGATTTTGTGAAGGGAATTTTTGTTTCTTTAAACTGATCAATATTAAAACAGCACTAAAGGCAAAACACTCTTTTCAATATTGCTTTTCTTAGTGAATAAAGAGTAAATTAGGTACCAGAGAGACCTTATGAAATACTTCTTGCTCTTCCTTTATGTCATCAAAAACTTGTAAGCCTGTAAAAAAAATCTGGGACTATATCAAAAGTGAAAACACTGATGTGCATGAAAGAAAGTGGATTAATGTGATAAAATTGACAAAAGAGATAAAAGATTTTAGTTTCTGATTATATTTACATCTGTATACCACTAAGGCCCTATTTTCATGAATTTAATGAGAATTTTAATGATGATTCTTCTTGAACAAGTTATGGAGTAAGTATAACCCTAAGTGAAATATTTTAAGGAAGATTAACTTTTTTTTTGATCTCACATAGTTGACTTAGCTCTCAGAGAGAGTAATTTATAAAAATTCTGTTGTACTCCTTGGAGTACTGATGGAATATAAAAGATGACCTTCTCCTGTTTGTTTGTTTCCTTTTATTCTACTCCAATTTTTGTTCAGATGCTTTCTCATTTCTCTGAAGGAGTGTCTGAGTTACCTTGGCAGGGGCTGGCTGAGCACTGTGAGGGAGGCAGAATCCCCTTCAAAAACCCAAACCCAAGCCACTTTGGATAGAAGCAGCTGTCTTTGTGTTGAAGCAGGGCAAAGCTGTCCAGGTCACTTGACAGAGCAATTTTTCTTCCTGGCCTACTTCAGCATATGCTGAAACCAGTCATTTGCAGGAATCAGATTCATTACTGGGGCCCTGGGATGGAAACTTCACAATCTATGTATAAAACAAGAAGAAACCTTGCCACCTGTGACCTTTCAAAAAAACTGTTTTCTTCCACCTCCCCTATGTCATCCCTGGCAAATTTTGCCTTTGAGTCAACAGGGTTTGAATACAGGATGAGAAGCAAAGCCTGCTGGCCTGCTACAAACATTACCTTGTTAAAATGTAGAGGGCAGAGGGTAAGTATAACTTGGAAAAAGTATAATAATTTCACCATGGAAGAACTCAGTTATCTCTTCCAAGGCCTGGGTTGGTGCAGCAGAGCTCTGTAACCTTAGTGAGGTTATACTGAGAAAATGAACTCAAAAATCTTAGCTGGAAATGCAAGATAAAACAAAAAACACAATAAAGTATCATTTTTTATACTGCAGGGATTCAATAGGGAAAACATTGTCTTAACTTGTATAAAATCACAAGAATAAAGCATAAAATCAGGTAAAACAGTACAAACCTAATAATAAACCTGTTCAAAGGAGCAAGGGACACCATCTCTATCTGACACGGCTGGCGACTGCCAGGACAGTGAAGATACCTTTAATGTCTCATTAAGGTTGATGGGAATATTAATACCTAGATCAGTAAATCATTCATCGTAATACATACCAAGAAGTAATTTCACTATACTCTTAGATGGACCATATTCTGCTCAAAAAGTCTTCTTGCACAAAGTAATAAGTGGCTGATAGAAGCACTCAGTGAGGGAGACTTACATTTTCCCTGAGCTTGGTGATGCTCTCCTAGCTGAAGCCCATCCCTCTTCCTGGCACCCCCAGTTGCAGTCTACTCCCATCTCACCAAAGACTCCCTTTTAGTCACCCACCACATCTGTGCAGAAGGAGGCTGAGTTATTTTCACCTAGGATTTCTCCAAAGAGATGAGGGATGTCTGGTCTCCATTGAAAACTTTGGGCTGTGCAGATAAAAGATTCTTGAAAGCTGTGAGAAAGGTATGTGTCTAAAAGTTAAAGTTAGTTGGATTAGAGTTGGATTTGAACACAAGAAACATGAAGAGGATTCTGACCCCTAAAAATAAAAAGTTACATGAATTTCTAATATGTTTCTTTGGTGCAACTAAGCACAAGCTGCACACAGTAACCATCTGTGGCCAACTACTTGTCCCTCAGCAGCAATTATCCAGCAGTACTTATTTTTAAATACCAAATGTTTTTCTAAGTCTATGCTTTAAGTTTCATTAATTTGTAGTCATCAAATGAAGAACTGCCAAAAGTATTATCCTTACACACATCCAAGAAATTAGGATATGGTAGCTATTTGATATGTAAGGGCATCCCTGTCATTTTTCTTCAAGGATCACCCACGGTATGGGAGAGAACCAAGCCCAAGAAAAGAAACAGGGAAACTGAAAAAGCTATGATAGTTAAACCCTCACATTTCAGTTCAGTCTCCTGAGAATGGGTGTTAGTATTTTTCTGTAGATGCTTCAGGAAAAAAAAAATGAAGCTTTTTGGATGTGATGACCCAGTTTGGCTCTTAATTACACCACCACTAAACTTTGTACCTCCGTCAGTTTCAATTACATTTTGTTTACTCTAGATTTTGAAAAAGAACAGGAGCAATTTATCACAATTCACATTTTCTCAAACTTCTTGCTTCTCACTCCTCTGAAAAAACCATATGCCAATTGTTGTATGAAAGAAGGTATATGTTTAAAAAAAAAGATCAGAAACCATTCAGTTATTTGAGAGTGTACAGTTTCATTTCATAGAGACCAAAGGCTTTTTCTTTAAAGTTTACATCTTCCCCTTTTGTAAAGGAACTTCAAATGAGCGACCTAAACTCCTCACAGAACACAAGGAGCAAAGAAGGTGCCTAAAAATGAGTTCTATACCATGATGCTGAGAATAAAGCTTTTTCTGGTAGCTGAAAGGGAAAGTCAGGTAAAAGTTAAATTAATTAAATACCTAATAAATTAATAGAATTATCTGGATTGGAAAGGACCTTAAAGATCATTTAGTTCCCACTCCCCTGCCAATGGGCAGGGACACCTCTCAGTAGACAAGATTGCTCAGAGGCATGTCCTATTTGGTCTAGAATACTGACACAGAGAGAACATCCACTTCTCTGGTATTTTCCTTAAGAAAAAAGCAAACCTCAGTAGTCTGTGTGGATGGTCATTTTGACTGTAAGGAAATTGTTTTAAGGAGCAGAGCTGGATTTGGAGTGATCTTTTGAATGTATGTTTCCTACGTGCTTGTTTTTGCACTAACATGCGTAACACTTGCTGTCATGGGCAGCAGAGCCTAAGGCTTTGTTCTTCCACTCTATTCACATTTTGAGTATTTGGAAAACAAGTCATATAGTCAGCCCTGTAGCAAAGTCTTCAGGAAAATATTTTGTCTGTGAATCTCACCTCAGAGTGTGTGTGAGCTAAGGCTCTGAAGAACTCAGTTGCATTAGGATTTGTTGCATTGCTTAAAGGAAATAATTATCCCAGCAGCCCTTCAGATGCTGGAAAACCCAGATGCCCAGATATTCTATTAGATCCAATTCATATTATGTTGTTGTTCTGTAGGAAGAAGCACTCAGCATTTGTTTCTCTTTCAAGGAAAAATTATCTTGGAGAGTAAAGATCTTAATTTTTCTGGGAAATAAATTGGATGGAAATGTTACCTTAATTACCTCTATCATTATTTCCAAAATTAAGAACTAAATAAAATGTTTTCTCTGTAATAGAATTAAATTTGCTTGAGAATTAGTATTTTCTATTCTCAAAGAAAACCTTCTTCATAGAAGTACTTTATATACAGTATGTAAATGCTCTCCAAAAGAGCTGCCAGAAGAATTGTCACTCCCTGAGCACAGTGAAATCCTCTTGTCTTTTCCCTGATGGAAAATAACTCTGTGCAGTATGGTTTACCACCATATTTCTGGAACTTTGATGGACCAGGCACCTTGAGAATAAAGCTCTTACATTTGGGTTTTGCATATTACAATTATCTGATCAGATCTTAGCAATATTGGTGAGGAACTGTTTAGAAAAAACTCACTGGACAATGGAGAAGACACAATTATCTACTGTAAGAACAGAAGAACTCCTCCTGGGAATATGTGATGAGCCACAAGCTCACTAGAATCTGGAACAGTAATAAGACTACTGGAAGAAAAAAAAATCTTTTATGTAAAGAAAAACTGCCACACTTAGAGAGAATTACAGCTCAGCTACAAAACTGCATGCTTTTATATCATGTACACAAGTAAAGCTAGTAAGGAACGTGCAAATGAGTGGCTTGGCTCTCAAACTGAAGTAAGAATTGTGAAGACAGGCACAGACAGACTGTTGAGGAGCCTCTCGAAGCAGTCTGGAGCATGAAAGGTCTCAGGCTGAGGTATGTGTTTTACAACTGCAGGAAGTTCTGTCTTTTCTGCATACAGATCTGACTCCAAAACACTTAGTAAAACACTGCATGTATCAGGAGTGACCTCAGCACATCTCCTTTATGTTTCTTTGTTTGTTTGAAACTCGTAACAGTGGAAAGATTTGATTTGTCTTACAGAGGTATTTTACATGCTAGGTCAGGGGCTTGCTACAAAAAGATGATGATCATTTTACACATTTACTATGCACAGAAATAACTTGGTTTTCCCTACAGAAATATGAGTAGGCTCCAGACATGCTACAGGGAAGTACAAAAGGGGAAAAAATATGAAAGGAATATTGTATTTAAAGAAGTCATTAATTGAAGCTTGAAAAAGAGAATAGTGTATTAATTTTGGTTATTTGAGGTAGAAATTAAGTCATGTACCAGGACAAAAACTTGGTTATGACATATTGGTGCTTTCTCCCCCCAGACTATTGGCGTTGCCAGTATATTGCCAGCCTTTGACCCATGATGAAGATTTTGTAACCTTTTCTTTCATAAAATTAAAGAATGTTCTTTATGTAACTCTGACAAAATAGTTTTATGGTTAAAACAAAATCAACAAATATTTATTATAGTTATGAACTGAACTAAAGTTTCAGCTTGAGCTACTTTTACAAGTCATTAAAAATCCTAGAAAGTAATTCCTTTGACTCTCATTTTTGGGGATTCAATGCTGTGTTCAGGACAACTTGCTTGTATTTCATGCCTTGAGACTTAGAATACCTATGATTAAATATATGAACTTCTCTCAACACATGATTTAAACATTTAACATATAACTTTCAGCCATCCTCTGCCCATCAAAACAGTGGCAGTCAAGTATGCTATTTATGTATCACTCTTTTAACTCCAAAACTATAAACATATAATAATATTTCTCTGCTATTCTGATAGTCAAACTAGCCCTCTGATACCACAGGGAAAGCCCTTTGTAGTATGTCTGTGGAGCACTACAAAGAGAAGACCCACAAACATTGTCCCTTTGTTTCAGTCTGACTAGGATTCACTTTTTAGTACTTTATTGGGTGTGCAGGTCTATCTATGCCATTTTTGGCTCCATAAAAGCAAACTCAAGCTATAGCTGTTCATTGCTCATGTTGTTATAAAGAGATGTGTGACAGAGTCAGCATATGGTTTGGGAATCAGCAAAAGGAAGAAAAGATAACATTGATTTTCAAAAGGCAATCTGTCTAGAGACCTCAGAGGCAGACACATTGGTTTCCCCAAATTCTGACTTCTGTGGAATGTTAAAATAAAAATGTTGAAAGTACAGAAGCATAAATGCTTTTCTGATCTTTGGCTGCATGTTCAAGGTCCAGCCCATCTTATATCTATCACTTTCATTTCTTGATTTTAAGAAAATTATTTTAAATTGCCCTGAATCTTTCCTTGTAAAGATGGATATGTATTATTTTCCATAGTTGAAAAGTTAGTTGATAATACATAATGGCCAAGTGATGAGGCATTGTAAACAAATGAGACATAGTGAATGTCCAGTATTTGAGATAGTGAGGTACAATTTCTTGATTGGCAAAGCCCAGTTCTGACCAAACTTCTGCCCAGTCACTTCAATGCATTGCACTGCTTCAGGACATCATGGAGTCACTTCCATTTTAATTTTGTTTTTTTTTGTTGGTTGGTTTTGGCTGTGGTTTGGTTTTTTGGTATTTTTTTGGTTGGTTGGTTTCAAAACCACTAATATTTATCATAGTATCAGTCAGGGTTGGAAGGGACCACAAGGATCATCTAGTTCCAACCCCACACTAGATCAGGCTGCCCAGATCCTCATCCATCCTGGTCTTAAACACCTCCAGGGACAGGGCCTCAACCACCCCTCTGGACAACCCATTCCAGGGCTTCACCACTCTCATGGTGAAGAACCTCCTCCTCACATCCAGATTTGAATCTATTTACTAGCAGATGCTTTGACCTGCTATTAATTCAGGAGAATGACAAAGCATTTAATCATGGTAACCTGGGATTTAAATGTTACTATGAATTAGGGAGTTACTGAGTAGAATTTTTATAGTGGTTATCAAGATGATGCTAGGTTCAGAAGCCCAATGCAATCAGCACATTGGCTTACTTGCTTTATTTTAACAGATTTGTGTTAATATCTAAATAACTATACATATTAATGCCTGGCTACCTGTAGCTTAATCCAATAAAGGTCTTTGAAGCCAACACATTAGAAGTTTACTGTCTACTGTTTATAGTATCTGGAGGGGTAAAATTCCCTCCTGTGGGCATATAGACAGAAAGGAGCCTTGTTACTCAACTGGAAGGCTGCATATGTCTAGGATTTCTCTAGTAGGAGACAAAAAGCATTGGGGGAAATGACTACTGCCCTTTTCCTGTCATCTGATGACCTCTGTCCATGTATGGGCTTTGCACATCTCTTTCCTGAAATAGGGGTCACTATTCTAGTTTGAAAGGAATTTCTGGTTCTTTAGGAACAGAAAGCATTACTATATATTTTTAAAAGAGCTTAGAGGTCTTTTCAGAAGAATGTACCAGCCTTTTTTTTTTTTTGAGGGCAGCCAATCTCATTAGTGTGCAATGAGCATGTTCCAGTAGTACCAATAGGAATTCTAGTCTCAGGGACTGAAGAGAGGGGCTTGGAGCAAGCAAAGTAGAATGACATTTAATAACAGTGATGGGATTTATAGGTCATAGTTTGGGACTTGTATGCCTTGATTCCATAGGACTTATCATCTGAAGGGCCAAGTTCTTTAACAAATCTTTAGTCTGTATTCTGTAAAATGAGTTTTTCAACATGTAATCATAGAATTGTCAGGGTTGGAAGGGACCTCAAGGCTCATCTAGTTCCAACCTCTCTGCCGTGGGCAGGGAGACCTCACACTAGATCAGGTTGCTCAGAGCCACCTCCAGCCTGGCCTTAAAAACCTCCAGAGATAAGGCTTATACCACCTCCCTGGGTAACTTGTTCCAGTGTCTCACCACCCTCATGATGAAGAACATCTACTCAAGCAGCTTTTCGAGCTCAGGAATAAATTTATAATTAGCATGAATTCTGATTCATTTAATCAAATACTAACTATTTAAAAAAGATTCTTCATTACATTTGAGATCCCCTTAAAGCATTATTTTTAAGATGCCCCTTTTATCTTTAATCTCACTTTTCTTTGGATTTTGCTTTCTAGTTAAGAGTTTCAAACAACTTAAATGCAGGTGAGAAGTTTGCTGTCATTATATTGCAACATTGGTTGCTGGTGACACTTTCACTGTTTTTGGAGTGACTTGTAATTCAGGTAGTATTTAAGTCTGTTTTGATTAAATGCTTTGGGATAATAAAAGATAAAGAAGAAAACTAAATATGGAATGAGAGCTTAAAAACCACAGTCCTGGAAAATGCAGGTCCACCAAAATGAGCATCACTTTTTCATGCTGCAATTACTCTTTGCTGTGCATTGGAGTCTCCATTCAGTAAACCCTTGAAGAATTGTGAAAGGTTTGACAGATGAGTTGCTGAGGTAATTACTTAGTTCCTTTCCATCTCGCTAGCTTTTCTTCTGATAAATGAAGGCTTAAATTCTGTTTTCAACAGTTCTAATCTCAGTAGCACAATCAATTACAGTAAAATGCCTATATATTTTTTTCCAGAGTCTGGCCAATTTAAGACTCCTTCTTTCCAGCTGTTTATTGTCTAGGTCAAAGAATAGCATATATATGATAAATCTATCCAGTTGTAAATGAAAGGAAATGTAACTCTAAGTGACAGGGGCATTTCTAGCTGGTGCTGATAGCATTTACCAAATAAGACACTTAATTCTCTTTTTAGGTGACAGCTGGGTATGAAATCACAGACTCATAGGATGGTTTGGGTTGGAAAGGACCTGTAGAGATCATCTAGTCCAACTTCCCTGCGATTTCATCCAACTTGACCTGGAATGTTTTCAGGGTTGAGGCGTCTACCACCTCTGTGGATAACTTGGGCCAGTAATTCACCACCCTCATTGTAAAAATTTTCTTCCTCATATCACAGAGAGAGTGATTGCCCATTGGAATGGACTGCCCGGGGAGGTGGTGGAGTCGCCGTCACTGGAGGTGTTCAGGAGGAGACTTGACAGGGTGCTTGGTTACACGGGTTAGTTGATTAGGTGGTGTTGGGTGATAGGTTGGACGTGATGATCTTGAAGGTCTCTTCCAACCTATTCTATTCTATTCTATTCTATTCTATTCTATTCTATTCTATTCTATTCTATTCTATTCTATTCTATTCTATTCTATTCTATTCTATCAACTTTAAATCTATGCTTTGTTTTAAAGCCACTACCCTTTTCCCTGCTAAAAAGACAGTTTCCAACAATAGGCCACCTTTAAGTACAGAAATCCGCCAATAAGGTCTCCCAAGAGACTCATGGAATCGTTTTGTTTGGAAAAGACCTTTAAGAACAGTAAGTCAAATATTATCTAACTTTACCAAGTCTGGTGCCAAACCATGTTCCTCAGCACATCTTTTAAACACCTCCAGGGACAGTGATTCAACTACCTTTACGACTGCCTCCCTAGGGACTTTGTCAACCAGAAGTTTTAGAATAAACCTTTATTTAGAATAAACCAAACCAGGTTGGAAGAGACCTTCAAGATCATCACGTCCAACCCATCAACCAATCCAACCCACCCAAACAGCTAACCCATGGCACCAAGTACCCCATCAAGTCTCCTGAACACCTCCAATGACAGCGACTCCACCACCTCCCTGAGCAGCCCATTCCAATGGGCAATCACTCTTTCTGTATAGAACTTCTTCCTAATATCCAACCTGAAGTTCAAGGTGGCAGTTCTGCTAGCCCAAATTTTTGCAACTGAGAACTCCATTAATAATTTCCAGATTTCTGTGCCCAAGACAGCCTCCAAGAGTCACAACACCCACAAGTCCTTCTCTTTTCACAAACAGCATGACCAGTAGGGCACCTTGCCCAGTTGGTTCCCTCACCAGCTGTGTCAGGAAGTTATTCTCCCCACAATCTAGGAACCTCTGGGGCTGCTCCCTTATACTCTTTCTGTAAAAATATGTTCCTAAAAAGGATCTGAAGCAAAATTAGTGATTTTGGGGGGGTTATAGCTGAGCATGCATGTTCAGACAATTCATGCAGGTGATCTAACTTTTGTGTTCATAATTGCATCCCAGTTTTACTTCTTTCTTATTTATACCTGAGTATAAACAGGCCAAGGGGAAAACAATTTCTAAGCTCAAGTCCACACACACTGTTTTAAATTTAAGATTCTTCACTAGCAAGCCAAATTGAAAATTATAGGCTTACTAAGATAGTATAACCAATTAAATTATACCAAAGCTTTCTTGATATTTTATTCAGAACTAATCAGACTACTCTAGACTGCCAGGTACTAATTGTATTGATAAAAAAATGAGTCTCTTGTAACTTGATTAGATAGAGCAGTGGTTCATACTTCATATATATCTGCAACTAATTAACTGGTAGATGTCTGTGCAGGTAAAGCAGAAATATTTATCAAGTGTATTAAAAGAAAACTTTTTAAAACTGTGCATTCTAACTTTACTCAGTTTATGGTATTTTATTGCAGAGTTGAAGGCATTACTTCTGAAAGGAAATTTAGCAACTGGTATCCTGTAAGCAGCTTTGAAAATATTATTTTTGCTGCTGTTAAGAAATGCTTTCTGGAGAAAGCAAGAGATTTCAAGGAGAGACTATGGACCTATGGCAACTTCAAAAGAATGGACGGGGTAGGAATGTTTCCATCAAGGTGAAAAAATCACCAGTGAATTTTGTTCAAGCAGGAACCTGTCTGAGGATACCTGTTGTGACTTGTAACAACTTTTAATAGCATCTTTATTTTGTTGTTATTTGTAAATGTTTAAATACATAGCAGAGTCCTCATAAATCTGCACTTCCACAGTAGCTCTCCATGGGGCTTTCTCTGGTTATCCTCACTTCTGCTGAAATGGCCATGGGGCAATTGGGGCTAAGCATAAAAGAGGAAGCTTTAATTAGAGAAAGTTACAGGACCCTTTGCAAGTAATGAACATTTTTGCTTTTAGCACATGACAATTAAATATTAATGTCATATTCATATTATTTTGATCATGAATGACTTACACTTTTTATATTTTGTACAGTATTGTCCTGTTGTACGATATGCCGCTGTGTGTCTGGGTGCACACAGTCTTGCCCTGCAGAAGTTTCTTTTTAGATCCCAGCCTGCTATAAATCTTTAGAGCCACCACTGATTTCGAGGCACTAATCTCCCATCAGTGCTGAAACTGCTAGATATATGCCTCATAGAAATTGTTTTGGTTGGGAAAGACCTGTAAGATCATTGAATCCAACCATCAAGCTAAGACCACCAAAGCCATCAAACCATACCCACATGTTTCTGGAACACCTCTAGGGATGGTGATTTCACTACCTGCCACCCAAACCTCCAGTCTAGACCTCCCGTGGCACAATTCCAGGCCATTTTCTCTCAATCTACCACCTCATACTAGGGAGAAGAGACTGACCCAGACCTCACTGCAACCTCATTTTGGGTAGTCCTAGAGGGCAATGAGGTCTCTTCTCAGGCTTCTCTTCTCCAGACTAAACAATCCCAGTTCCTTCAGTCATTCCTCCTAAGACTTATTCTCTAGATTCTTCACCACCTTTGTTTGCCTTCTCCAGACATGTTGCAGCAACTCAGTGTCTTTTTGTAGTAAGGTGCCCAAAACAGAACACAACGAGTATCAGTATCACCCCTCACATGGATGACATTATGGCACTCTTGAGTAGATACTTTATTTTTGTCATGCCTCAGCCAGCTAATGCCTTGCTTTTCCCCACTCCTGTATACCACCAGATAGAGAGCTCTTGCAATAATGAGGGAAACATGCTCAGCTCTGTTAGTGATATTTGATTCTATGATCTATAACCCATAAATATTTGTCTCAGATTTACTTTAAGTTCTTACTGAATAATTATTTTCATCTTCTGCAACAACAAAAATGCCTCATATTAAGGTCATCTTTTTGATGACAATTTAATTATTCACTATCTTTTGGGTTTTTTTTTGTTTTGTTTTGTGTTTTGCTTTCTTTTTTTTTTTTAACAGGGAACTGGCTAGAGTTAAAATTGCGCAATATTTGTATTCAAGATTAACATATATACTTAGTATGTAATTTTAAATATTAAAATATATTATTGCAACTCATTTAAGGGCTCCTACTGAGTGAGTGTAAGTAAATTTCTTATTGATTAAAGGAAAGGCTTAAAATAAAGCTGACAGACAAAATAAGCATAGCTGCTCAGAATTAATACAAAAGTTCTTAAATGGTACATAGTCAAACTATTAATACTTTGGTTTAACAAAAAATGATTTATCTTAGCTCTTGAAATTGCTGAACAATTTTCTCTTGCAGAAGTGGCTTGTACAAGAGGCTGAGGTGTGTTCCATTACACCACAGTGGCTCAAATCCATTGCCTGCTTCTAAATGCCTTTTTCTTTTTTTTGAAGAATGAGGAGTTTGATTTATATGTATTAAAATATTACTTTTCATGCCAGTAAGCACTGTTAAAAATGGGTTTTCATTTTCCATGCAGTTTGCCAAACACTGAAGAAATTGTTCTCAAAAGGATTAGATATTGCTGTTGTTGAAGGATGAATTGGAAAAGGGCACCTGTGCCTGTCCTCTTCTGCCAGTTCCTGCACTCAGGCTGCTGTCAGACAAGGAACACAAAAGGGCAGCACCAAACTGTGTTCAATTAGGGGCTCAAATACCAACACCAAATTCCCTTGGAATATATTTTCCAAGTAGGGATCAGGTAGTTTCCTACCTTTCAGGAAGTGTAGAAGGGATTCCAAAACCAAGCTAATGCACCAAGGTAGTCATTGCATTGCCAGTATTATGTGCATCCAACATAATGTCATCCAGTACTTCTGAAAGAACTAACTTTGCTTACTTGTAAGGTAAAATGAAACTTAAGTAATTCAGGACAGAGACAGTCACTTCTAAAGCCCTCCAGATAGTGGCATTTATCTAAATCCATCCTGTGCTTAGGATTCTCAAATGTATAGAAAAATTCATTATTAATGAATGGTAGGATAGGTTCCTAGGCAATGAGTATTAAGAAAGTGAGTTGATAGAAAGCAGTGAGAATCTCCACTAAAATAGGAGAGGAGAGACCTGACATGGAAGCAATTCATGCTGTATATATTGCAATAAACATGAAGATGGTCTATGTGATATGCTGTAACTCATTATACTGTAGATAAAAAATGGAAAACCTTCATAAGGCTGCATATGAAATAAAAATGTTTTATACTAGTGTAAATGTTTAAATTTGCTATCTCCAGCTGCTGAAAATAGATTTAAATATAACTAGATTTAGGGAAAGCAAACATGTTGATACTTGCCAAATTCTAGCTTTAATCACCACAGTGAGCCCATTTGAAATTAATTCTGTGGTTTTTGTTTGATGAAGGGTATTGCTTCCTTTCAAATCTCCATGTATGAGTGATGCTAGCCAAAATATAATTTTAAAGGGTCAGAAAATCGATTGGCTCGATTTGCAGTGTTTCAAAACCTGACACTAGTTCTTTCTCAGAGAGAGTCATTCTTTAACTCCCTCAGTCACTCATCAGTCTTCCTATTAGGAACAACATCTGCCATGACTATGGGGCACAGAAGCAGTTCTGAGCATAGTGAGCTCTGATGCTATCACTGGCGGTTTAGAGTAGGCAGTTTGCAAACCTGTGAATCATTACAGCTAGACTGTAGCCTGAATTGGGCCACCTCTAGCTACTAAAGAGTGAAAAAATTCCTCTAGGTTTTATACTAATAAAAGTGGATGCAGAACCATTTGTCATCAGAAAGCGTTGAGTTAGCTTCCAGATGGATGAAAGGCATGCACACAGAGTTAGCACAAAACCTCCTCTCCCCACATCTGTTCCCACATTTTCATGACAATCTGAATTATATCCATTGCTGTATGACAGCCCATATAGTGCTGCTGGGTGACAATCCATTGCTTTGCTGTAAATCATTGTGCTTCACTGCTTCTCAGGATTTCCTGTGAAGTTTAACTTCCACCTTCTGAGCATGTCTTCATGTGCTGAATATATTTCTTTCCTGTAGATTGTAGTAATACCAAACTTCTAAGGATGTAATGACACTACATATTTTATGTTAGATGTTTAAGGCACCAAACCTAAAAGCTTAGCCTCCCAGAATCTTCATCTGTTCAATGCAGAGGGAAAGGGTTTTATGGATACTAGTTCAAGGCAGAATCCCAAACTAAGAGGAATCTGTTTCTTGCTCTGACAGTACCCTCAGCATTGTGCTTAGGTCTGGGGAGTGGTAACAGCACTTCTTTCATTCCTGTGTTGCACAGAAAACTGAAAGCTATGTTAGCAAATTGTAGATAATAAATGAAAATTGCTTAAGTTAATGGTACATGATGCAATAGCACACAAGTCTCTGTTTCTGTAGAACCTCAAGGGGTCTCAGTAGACCTCAATAACAATAGTGTGTGTGCCAATTTAGTGTTTTCCAAGTATATATGTATTTTTTCTTTGACCAGGGAAGCTTTCACAATTGCAATAGTTACAGTCTTCAATTTTCTAACTTCACAGTTTGACACTAATATGTTATGATCATCTCTTCCCAGCTAACTAACACACTGCAGTATTCATTCTGTATGAACTAATGCTACATTACAGTCTCATATAGTAGAAATTTTACTGTCAGATACTGATGAATGCTGATTGTCAAACATTTCATTAAATTCAATACCTCTGTCATGTAACTTTAATATAAATGCCATATCTAAATCTAAATTTTTCAGAACTGTTTTATAACTCTCAGCAGTGTTCTTAATATCAGGTATCAGAATACTTGATATGTAAAGGACTTAACCTATACATACTTGGCTTGCACAATTTGTTTCAGCAAAAGGTTTTCTTTAGTCAGCTGCTTCAGAAATTAAAGCTCCATGAAGGCCCAGTCTAGTATATCAGACAGTTCCCTGAAGTTTGATTATGAATCAGTTTCTCTCTTTACAGGGAGAACATTCTTTATATCAGGCAAAGTACACATTTTAGTGTCAAGCTTGACATCCTTCTTTTAGCCCTTTGACATGTTAAATAACACAGAATTCAGACTGCAGTGTGAAAAGTGTCTTTTAAATTTCCATAGCAGAACTAGCTTATATCTTAGAGTCAAAATGATCCTGTCAAATCCATGTGCTTTTCTAAAGCTCAGCTATGATTGTCACAAACAAAAATTCAAAACTAATGAAGAATTATATAGTGGTACCCAATGAGATCGCTGTTAACATTCACCTCTTCATTTGATTTGTAACTTTAAACGTGTAACAAAAAATCAGCACTCATTTATCAGACAAGACACATTTATCACACAATCAATAAGAAAATAGTTATTTCTGGATTATTTTCTCCTTGCTTCACCTTGTTTATAAAAAGTAAGATTGGAATCCTGTCTCGCTATAATTAAACTAATGGGCATGCCCTGCTTATTTGGAGTCATAAATGGAGTAGTCTGTCTCAGGATTTGAGAGCAGAGAAAGCAGTGGAAAAAATGTGAGATTGTCTTACACTCTCTCACATCATTAACATAAGCTGAGTATTCAAAATTTTAGACCTAAATTGATTGCTCCTTTCCTAAGGGCTTTTATGCCCTTTTTGTTACCTAATTGTCTCTATTTAATTTATTTGAGGTTAATGCATTAATGTAGGGGAAAAAAAAAACCTTTTCAAAATGCTTCCAGTTTCTCACAATGATGCATTTGAGCAACATTGCTTACCATTGCATCTATCCTTTTGCAGGCAGATGTTGTTGTGTACTCTTGTAGAACTGTCTGTAAACAAAGAATGAAAATAAAATGAAAAGTAGCAATTTACTAGTGTTCCAAATGAAACTGGGGAGTACCCACAGGGAAGCTGCTCTCATTACACCAAAGTTTTACCATCAGTTATGACAATTATCTTCTCTGTTATTTCCTTAAGAAGGTGATTATTTTTCAGTATTTACCATTGTATTTCTTGACTTTCAAACCTGTGTGACACAGAAAATTGCACTTCTCATTACAATTTCAGAATCAGTGCAAATTAGGTGCTGGAATAGACAGTTAAATATATGTCATGCTGTTTCAGCTGGGTATGTGAGGTCTTAACTCATGTTAAGTCTTATGTTAGACTAGGTTGTTATATAACATTTCTTTTCACATACACAGAAGGAATACTTAGACAAAAGAAAGATGTTTCGAATAAAGCTGCTGGTGTTAATAGAAAAGAACTACACTGTCATGAAGTTCACCTGAAACTTCCTGTTTCCTAACCTTGCAGCATATCCATAGCACCAGCAGACATTGGAGCATGGCAAGGCAAGGCTGCAGCAGGTTTTCATTACCTAGGGAGAAGCAGAGAAGCTGCAGGGATGAAGAGAGCAGCATCCCGCCCTGGTGAAAGCCATCAAGAAAGCAGTGCTCAGTCAGAAGGGCAAGTCAAGGCAGACAGCAGTGAGGCTGGCTAAGAAAAGTTGGGGAGCTGCTGACCTGCAAGAAGCAGCTGGAGGTGAGATAACAGCTGCTCCATGGCAGAGAGCAGATATACATCAAAACTAACAAGTTACAGAACTAATTAAATTCCAGCTGCTTTTAGGCAAATGAATAACAACATTAATTAAGATCGCTATATTCCAATTTTCAGTGGTCAGAGGGCACTGGCCTTCAGATTACACTACTTGAAACCATCTCTGGTATCTCAGGAGGAAATCAATAAAAATGAACACTTTCAGAAAAGGAACCTGGAAGTGTCTGATGTTTTAAGCACTATACACCATTAGTTATATTAAGAGAGGGTTCTGAATGTCCTATGTCCAAAGGATCCTGGTCTTAGCAATACCACACAAATCTCTCTGTCCTTTGGCATTATTTTTTTTATCACCAAAAAATATACACCCCAAAAAGTCAAGTTGAAATGCATACCATGGGAGAGTTACTTTCTATGTAATTTTGTGCTACTGTGTTCCACATAGGCAAACAATGGTAGAAACACAAGGTCATGATCTTACAGAGCAAAGCATGATTAGGTTGTTTCGTAGTTTCATAGTTTCATTTAGGGTTGGAAGGGACCACAAGGATCATCTAGTTCCAACCCCCCTGCCATGGGCAGGGACACCCCACACTAGATCAGGCTGGCCAGAGCCTCATCCAGCCTGCTCTTAAACACCCCCAGGGACGGGGCCTCGACCACCTCCCTGGACAACCCATTCCAGGCTTTCACCACTCTCATGGTGAAGAACCTCCTTCTCACATCTAGCCTGAATCTCCCCACCTCCAGCTTCATTCCATTCCCCCTAGTCCTATCACTACCTGAGATCCTGAGAAGTCCTTCCCCAGCCTTCCTGTAGGCTCCTGGACACAGAGGAGGTGGTCCTTGAATACTGACCAGCTGTCCTGGGTCCCTCTTCCCTCCAGGGCTTTGTCCCACGACACTTTGGCTAGCAGATCCCTGAAGTTGTAGAGGCTTACTACTATTCAGTTGCTTGAATTTGCCTCAAGGATACTTGCATCTTTACAGAATCACAGAATCACCAATGTTGGAAGAGACCTCGAAGATCATCAAGTCCAACCTGACACCCAAGTCCTCATGACTAAACCATGGCACCCAGTGCCACATCCAATCCCCTCTTGAACACCTCCAGGGATGGTGACTCTACCACCTCCCTGGGCAGCACATTCCAATGGCTAATGACTCTCTCAGTGAAAAATTTTCTCCTCACCTCCAGCCTAAACCTCCCCTGGTGCAGCTTGAGACTGTGTCCTCTTGTTCTGGTGATGGTTGCCTGGGAGCAGAGACCAACCCCACCTGGCTACAACCTCCCATCAGGTAGTTGTAGAGAGCAATGAGGTCTCCCCTGAGGCTCCTCTTCTCCAGGCTAAACAATCCCAGTTCCCTCAGCCTCTCCTCACAGGGCTTGTGCTCAAGGCCCCTCCATAGCCTTGTTGCCCTTCTCTGGACACATTCAAGAGTCTCAATGTCCTTCTTAAACTGAGGGGCCCAGAACGGGACACAGTACTCAAGGTGTGGCCTAACCAATGCAGGGTACAGGGGCACAATGACTTCCCTACTCCTGCTGGCCACACTGTTCTTAATGCAGGCCAGGATGCCATTGGCCTTCTTGGCCACCTGGGCACACTGCTGGCTCATGTTTAGGCAGCTGTCAATCAGCATCCCCAGGTCCCTTTCTGTTTGGCAGCTCTCCAGCCACTCCGGCCCCAGCCTGTAACTGTGCCATGGTTTAGTCATGAGGTCTCTCATGAGGCCTTTCTTTCTTTCTTTCTTTTTTTGTTTTTTGGTGAGCCTAAAGAACGATGTAACATATTTACCATGTTCTCTCTTGCTTAGCTATTTTATTAAAGAAGAGCTAACAAATCTTTTTATATATTGCAGTGTGTAAAGATGGCTGGATGTCTAAGCAGTACAATGCCATTTACAAATATTAGAAACATGATGAAACCCAATTTATCTTAGAGCAGCTTTAATGCTGTAATACTAATCAGATAGATTCCATTTAGGTGAAAGTGTAATATCAAGCTCAGTTTCTGTTAAAAATAAAATGCAATTTAATTCATTATTCTGTTCTGCCAGTTTATCTTCATCATGCACAGACATTAAAGATGCCATGAAATTATAGCATATTGATGTCAGTGTGAAGTTACTTACATCTACCCTGTGCTTAGGTTGCAGTATAGGATACACAAATATAGTATGTTCAGAATTTGATGAGTCACACCTTTATTATGCCCATTGACTAGCACTAAATTAGAATATAGCACCCCTGGCAGGACCTGTGACAGCTGCTTGAATGTAAAATTAATTCCTTTCACCAGTACATTACAATGAATGGCATGTGAATTCATAATGATCAAACACTTTTTATGCCCAAGGTATTTATCAGCTGTTCAGAATACAAAAGGTATTTTGTACCTCATTTAGGTAACTCTGTAATGAGTAGTAATATAAGTGACAGCATAAGAGGTGACAAAATCATTGTCTTATCTATATGTCATCTTATTGGACACCTCCATAATGGCAAAGGTTTAAAGTTGGTGTTTGAGGTGTGCAGAGCCTTATGTTCACTGCTGATTCTTCTCATAACCCAAGCAGTCAGGCCAAAAGGCCAAGCTCAACTTTTCTCTAGACTTTATAAATAAGACTTGGAGGCCAGAATATGTTTTTGTCTCATATTGTCATACTTCAAAATGCAGAATTCTAAGCATTTGTGAAGCATCCATTCTGGTGGCAGCTGAGCACATCATGGATATTAATTATAGCTATTCAAAAAACACCTCTCTCAAGAGCTAAGATATATCTTTTAGATCCTGATTTGTGAGGGAAGATCCACATTGTTAAGCACTTAGCAAGTGTCATGTTATCCTTGTCTGAAAGGCTATATACAACATACAGCATCTAGGATTATCTCTGAGGAGCTAAATCCAAGAGTGCTCTCCATTTACACTTACAAGACAGCCTTCACTGTCATCTCAGTTTTGATGGAGAAAAATATCTCTGGACACATGCAAACAGGAGTGCAGCAGATAAGTGTTAGTGAAGTAGCATGAGTTGTGGAAATAACAGAAAGACAAGCTAGGTTTGGTAGGTCCTCTTGAACCATATTCCTCAACTAATGGCAACAATCTAGGAATAACTCTACTTCCACACTGATATTTTTGGCATCAATTTTTGATAGTTTTATTTTATCAGCCAGAATTATGAAGGATTTATAAATGGGATCATACACTTTTGGAGACATAATCTTTGTTTAATCTGGATTGCAAGATGATTTGTCAGGTTCTACTAATGTGCATTGACTGAGGCAAATCACTAAATTTGAATGTGTTTGGTATTAGGCAAACAATAAGAAACAGTTTTCCTTCCGAAGAATGTGCAGGCCAGTCCTCTTAATTGCCTGTCCTGTGCAGGGAACTTGTAGTCTTGGAATGAGCCTTTCTGTGTTCTTGAGAGCATGTACTGGAGAGCTCCTGTGAGCTTTCAAAGCCATGAGACTGAATAGCTGCTTGAAAAACAAGCTAATTTCTATCGAGCAAATCATTCCTGCTTTTGTCTTCTTCTAAAAGAAGGATGTCAAACAGAGAATTTAGCAAGAAAGATGATGAAACTTAATGACAACCCAGTCACAAGGCAATAATCACAAAGTCACAGAATCACAGTCGGAAGGGACCTTAAAAGATCATCTAGACCAAGCCCCCTGCCAGAGCAGGATCACGTGCAGTAGATCACACAGGAACGGGTCCAGAAGAGTTTTGAATGTCTTCAGAGAAGGAGACTCCACAACCTCTCTGGGCAGCCTGTTCCAGTGCTGTGTCACTCTCACAGTGATAAAGTTTCTCCTTATGTTCATGTGGAATTTCCTATGCTCCAGCTTGCACCCACTGCCCCTTGTCCTGTCACTGGGCATCACTAAGAAGAGCCTGTCTCTGTCCTCCTGACACTCACCCTTCACATATTTATAAACATTAATGAGGTAAGAGAATCCGCTCTTGAACATGTAAATCACCTTGTGATGGTGGTGATTAAATTAAGAACTGAGGAGGGTCTCAACAAAGATAGTATCATTCTGAGTGATCTTCCTGATGTGTCATCTCTGCCCACCAAGACAACAACCGCCCAGGAGCTGTGGTGAACAATGGAAGGCAAAGAGGAGTGGAAGCCACTTGGCGTCAACCCCAGCACACACATGGAAGACCCCTGGAAATCCATTTATGCACTGTTGACATGAGCCAGGTGGAGATACAATAAATGAATAGTATAAAACCCCCCAAATTATGCCTGCTTGAGCAGAGAGGAAAACATCACTGGAAACACTACAAGCTGTAGCGACGCCACCCAGGACACCACAAGCTAAAGGGATGTCAGCAACATCTTTCTTGCACATCCCTCCCCTCCTCCCTGATGGGGTGGTAGTTAACTCTCCCCACCTCTCCTGCTCACTCTGTCTCCATTCTATCTCTCCCACTCTCTTCCTTTTCTTTCTGTTTTGTTTGCTCCATTCTCTCTCTCTTTAATAAACAGTCTCATTTTGATATATGACCTTGTTTGTATCTTAATTTCACTCACAGAAATGTTCAAAAAATGACCATGTCTCCTTCCCAACTTCTGGACCGAGACATGAGGTCACCTCTCAGTCTCCTTCAGGCTGCAGAGATTCATCTTCCTCAGCCTTTCCTCATAAGGGAGATGGTCCACTCCCTTAATAATCTTTGTGGTTCTGTGCTGGACTCTTTCAAGCAGTTCCCTGTTTTTCTTGACCTGAGGGGCCCAGAACTGGATGCAATATTACAGATGTGGCTTCACCAGGGCAGACAAGAGGGGAGGAGAACATCTCTCGGCCTACTAAGCACACCACTCCTAATACACCCCACAATACCATTGGCCTTCTTTGCCAAGAGGGCACATTGCTGGCTCATGGTCATCCTTGCTAAACTGTACTTCTTTTCTATTTACCCAATGGTTTTCTCTAGCCTGCTATTTAGTGGAAAGAATCTTCATTTTCATATTCAACACTATATTTAAACCCCATTTTAGTGTAATCAATGTTTTCCAGTTTGTAATGTTACATTGCTGTAATTCGGCAATAACACTAAAAAAGACACATTTGAAACAGAAAGAACAATGAATGCTCCTGATGTTTGTTCACCTTGGATAAAATTGTTGATCTTGAATAATATGGTATGATCCCAATCTAATCAACTGAATCTTGTTTAAAAATTCAGCACCTGTTTTTATTTGTATTAGATTAGCTACGACTTATCAAGGTGCTTTGACTTGCATCTAGCTGGTTCCATTTCATCCTTCAATGGAATTGCATATTGTATCTGTGTTATGCAAGGTCTTGCCAAGAATTTGTTCATATTAAATACTTAGATTCTTGTTCATGCATCCTAAGAGATGTAATACTTTCAAAGACGTGTTCAGAGATCTGCTTTTGACAAACAGTCAAAAGAATGAGATCTTACTATGACTACTTTAAAATGTTCTGGCTATCACTCAGTATGTCAGTGAGGAGGCTATCATGGCTATAAAAATAATAAATAAATTCTTATTTCTTCTTAAGGAAAATTAATTGCTTTGTTTAGAACTGTTTAGAACTGTTTAGTGGCAGAAAATCAGCTCTCACTAAGCAGCACTCCTTTTAATGTCATGAGGCATAAAAAAAAAAAAGAGTTTCTTTCTGGCTGTGAAATATACATGCTTGCAGCAGCATTGCATGTGGCTATACAAGGAATCCCATTTGGAGTACAAAAATAGTAAAATAAATCAAGCTTTAGGCCTCCTTAAAATACTGCAGTTGCAGCTGCAATTGGTTTGACGGCTCTCAAATAGATTGATTTCTTTCCAAATATCTTATCCTCATAATCTGATGAATCTCACTGCTTAACAGGACTATATCATTTATTGCTATGCACAGCTAAATTTCTTGACAAGTTTGAGATTAATAAAGTTAGCACCCCTGCATTCTCATTACTATACTCTGGAGTTTATTCCCTGAGTTTTCAATCATGCATTATTCTTCGACGCTCTGTGTAACGCTGGGGTCTGCAAAAGCCTATGAAAGATGCAGAAACTGAATTTCAATCAAGCATGCAGAATCAGCAAATAATAAGCTGACTTCTGGAAAGGATGGAGAACAGACTAGACTACTACCTCATCTCAGCAGTACATGGTGGAGTACTTCACCCTTTAAATGCTGCTTATCTGGAAACTGAAAACCATAGAAAACAGGTGGACGTTAATCTCACTTCTGGGTAAGAAGACCACTGTAGGGGTTCCTTCAAAAATGAATCAGGAGGACTTTTATTGTTGTGAAATTGTGTCTTTTTTTGGGTTTTAGGGAGTGAGACAGGTGTCTTTCACCCCTCCCAAAAGGAGAAAAAGAAAGTGCTCCATGTGGGATTGGAAAGAATTGGAAATTTAAACAGAAGAACTATTCACAACTAAACACAACAATACAAACCCATGCAAAAATACACAGATATATAGTCAACTTCAGCCCAGTTCTCCAGCCTGGGCTTACCATAGAACCTCATTAAGGTAAAGCTTTCCACAACTTCCCTCAAACAAGGCCAAACTCCCAGGCCTCAAATGCCTCATCAAGCTTTCCTATCCCGCCATACCAGGCCCAAATGACGCAGCCAGAAATGAGCTTTCCAGTGCCAGGCTCACATGGCGCACTCCCCCATGTCACAAGACATAGCAGTCTGCATTGTGGAGGGAGCAGGAAGAGGAGAAGGGGCTATCTAAACGTTCCTCCTAGGTGTGAGTATGTTAATCTGGAAATCTCTGTACAGACTAATGAGTTTGTGAATAATTTGCTACAAATATTCTGTCAGAAACCAATGCACAGGATCTGCTGCAGTTTATGACCTCAGTACAGTGCTTCAAAAGACCCTTTAACAGAGCTCTGTCCAGTTAGAAGCTGTATCTCCTGTTTCCTGACCACTGATGAAAAAAGTAGCCTCAGTGCTGCAGTACTGGGATTTGAAAGAATGACCTGTCAAGCTGTGCTTCCAAGAATGGAACAAAAATCAATACTACCAGAGAAAAAGAGGGCAGGAGCATGTGAAGACCATAGCAGAGAAATGTTTCACAGTGGATATGTCAGAGATGAGATAGAAGGTGCCAAGGCAGAATACAGTCATCTCACTGTTTTCAATTTGCATTAATATGTTGTGCTTTGTATAAACATATTAGATGACGCACTGTAAAAGAAGTTTTCATCAAAAAGTCTTTACTCAGACATCAATCATATTGGCTGAGAGACTGTCTAGGAACAGACCAAAATCCAATAAGACAAATAGGATTATACATCACCAAGGTGAACAGGAGGCTAATTGGTCAAAACAAGATGAGGATGTAGCTATTTCCAGCTCTTAGGAAGTGGTTTTTTACTTTACTGATAGCAGTTTTGCACTACTGTGTAATTTTTTGCTCGGGCTTCAGTCTCACCACTGCAACATTGCCACTTTGCTCACATCTTGTAGTAGCTTTGGCTCCATTCATGCACCAAAAAAAACCAAAACAAAAAAAAAGAGAAAATTTAAAAAAATCATAAATCCTCTTTACTGTGGAATGCAAAAATAGATCTCCCCTGAAATAGATCTCCCCCACATCTCTGCTACAAGAGTGTTTTGCAGATACATAAGCTGCTGCTTCATCTCCTCAGGTCTTCATAGATAGATATTTACAGAGGTAAGCAATATTGATAGAAGAGACTTCATTGCTTGAATGACGTGCACAGTTCATAAGAGGCAGACTGGAAAATTAAGACCTTTTTTCACAATGAGAACAATTAGCCATTGGAACAAGCTGCCACGGGAAGTGATGGAGACCCCAGCACTGTATGAACTGGATAGACCATGTTTTTCCAAACAAATTTGGATCAGATGATCTTTGAGGTCCCTTCCAACCTAGTATTTTATGATTCTATGAATATCAAGTTCCAACACTGGGAGATGTTCCTTTTCTTACTTTGTCTGGATGGCTGAGCCCAGAGAGTGGTGGTGAATGGTGTCACATCCAGCTGGCGGCCAGTCACTAGTGGAGTCCCCCAGGGATCAGTGCTGGGCCCCATCCTCTTCAACATCTTTATTGATGATCTGGATGAGGGCATTGAGTCGATCATCAGTAAATTTGCTGATGACACCAAGCTGGGGGCAGGAGTTGATCTGCTAGAGCGTGGAGAGGCTTTGCAGAGAGACCTCGACAGGCTGGACAGATGGGCAGAGTCCAACAGCATGAGATTTAACACATCCAAGTGCCGGGTTCTGCACATCGGCCACAACAACCCCATGCAGTGCTACAGGCTGGGGTCAGAATGGCTGGAGAGCAGCCAGGCAGAGAGGGACCTGGGGGTGCTGGTCGATGGTAGGATGAACATGAGCCTGCGGTGTGCCCAGGTGGCCAGGAGGGCCAACAGCATCCTGGCCTGCATTAAGAACAGTGTGGCCAGCAGGAGCAGGGAGGTCATTCTGCCCCTGTACACTGCACTGGTTAGGCCGCACCTCGAGTACTGTGTCCAGTTCTGGGCCCCACACTTTAGGAAGGATGTTGACTTGCTGGAACGAGTCCAGAGAAGGGCAACAAAGTTAGTGAGGGGCTTGGAACACAAGCCCTATGAGGAGAGACTGAGGGAGCTGGGGCTGCTTAGCCTGGAGAGGAGGAGACTCAGAGGTGACCTTATTGCTCTCTACAACTACCTGAAGGGGGATTGTAAACAGGCAGAGGTTGGTCTCTTCTCCCAGGCAGCCAGCACCAGAACAAGAGGACACAGTCTCAGGCTGCACCAGGGGAAGTTCAGGCTGGAGGTCAGGAGGAAGTTTTACACAGAGAGAGTGATTGCCCATTGGAATGGACTGCCCGGGGAGGTGGTGGAGTCGCCGTCACTGGAGGTGCTCAGGAGGAGACTTGACAGGGTGCTTGGTTGCATGGTTTAGTTGATTAGATGGTGTTGGATGATAGGTTGGATACGATGATCTTGAAGGTCTCTTCCAACCTGGTCTATTCTATTCTATTCTATTCTATTCTATTCTATTCTATTCTATTCTATTCTATTCTATTCTATTCCATTCTATTCTACTCTAACCACTGGGAGGTTCAGTTGAAAATCAGTTATTTCTATTAGTTTTTTTAATTATTATTTCAAATATGATTCTTTCAAAATAAAAACTTCTTCCTTTTTTCTTTTTCTTTTTTTTTTCTTTTAAGGTGTAATATTCTTTCCTTATTCTTTTCTGGAGTAAATTGTCAATGTTTCATTGATTGTAACTGTCTAAATGGAAAACTGGTCCTATACCATAGCTAACATCACAGTTTGCTTTTTTTCATGCTGTGAGAAATAGCCTTCAATGGTGCAGGCAAGGAAGGGCATACCCACCCACATATCCAGTAGCACATGCATGCAGTCAGCTTTTAAAAGATGACCTAACTTCAGTCTAGTACCAGCATCACACCAGGGAACCCAGTTTTCCTTCTGGCAAAGGACCAACTGGCTCTGTGTAAAGCCTCTCTAAAGGAAGTATTTTTGCACTGTAGGACTTTCAAGTGTAATGTCAGAACACAAGCATGAAGCAAAGAATGTAACAAAATACAAAGCCAAGCAAAGAAAAAGAGAGTCCAGGATGACACTGAAAAAGGTACAAATAAAGGAATAAAATATTCTGAAGTCAACAGGTTTAGGGTTAGTTACAGGGGATATGTTTCACTTGGTCAGATATTTGAATTACTGATGTGATTAAGGTATCACAGTATAACTTAGGTTGGAAAGGACCTCGAGGATCATCGAGTCCAACCTATCAACACAGACCCCATGACTAGACCATGGCACCAAGTGCCACGTCCAATCTCCTCTTGAACGCCTCCAGGGTCGATGACTCAACCACCTCCCTGGGCAACCCGTTCCAATGACGAATGACTCGCTCGGTGAAGAACTTCCTCCTCACCTCATGTTTAAACCTCCCCTGGTGCAGCTTGAGACTGTGTCCCCTTGTTCTGGTGCTGGTTGCCTGAAAGAAGAGCCCAACCCCTTCCTGGCTACAACCACCTTTCAGGTAGTTGTAGAGGGCAATGAGGTCACCCCTGACTGTGACTTGATTAAGGTATTAAGCATTCATTAAAAGGAAAAAGAACTTCATCATTTGTAGCTCACTGAAATTGTAAATGGTGATGGGTTCAAAATTATCACTATAAGAGAAATATGTTTTTAATGTGTACCATGAAACATGAAATTCATGGGTCACTGATCCCCATTTGATCAGATATTATTAATTATCAGTGTGCTCATACTTAATGTGACTAAGAAGTACATGCATCAATCACATAGATCTATGCATTCAGAGGTAAGCATAAATTACTATGCTACTGCTACTCCAAATTGTTGTAGAGTCATTATACTATAGTCTTTTCCCCTGTGACACAGATGAGAAATAGAGAGGCCATAAATAAAGATGAAGTTTTGGTCAGCCCACATATTCTTCTTATGGGAACATTTTCTTTCTTTCTATATTAGGGCTATGCTAAGCTAAACTGGGTTTTGTTGGCATGAAATATCACCTTTAGTTATATTTCCATAAACAGTTGTCAGCTAGCAGTACCTGCAGAGCCTCTCCAGAGTTTGGGAGGTGTAAAAATTTTTTAGATAGGAGGGAAATTCTCCTAGACAACAACATTATTTGAAGAATCTAGTACTGAAATGACTCAGCCATTCTGCATTGCTTGTCTTTCATTCTCCTTGTCAAGACAACAGAAATGCATACAGGCCATAGGAGCAAGATGACATTCTCTGTTAAAACCACAAAACTACTCTGAAGACATGAATATAAAGGATATGAAAAAAGCAGAGTCCCAGAGGAAGTCCCAGGGAATGTTCTGGCTAGTTGAATTCTGTGACTATGTTAATAATCTAAGTATAAGCCATATTACAGTGTGCTACACATGATACAAAGAGAGACAAGTCCCAGAGGCTGCCTTTTCCCTTTGTTCACCCATCTAAAACCAACTGCACTGTGTCCTTTGCTTTGATTCAAATCCATCTCTGAACTCTGCTATACATTAAAAGTATGGCTGAAAAGAACATTCTGCTTTAGAGGCTGTGGTTGAAAGAAAGTACCAGATTCTTAGTTTTCTCAGTTTTAATGAAAAAGGTTCCAATTTGGAAGAGTAAAATCCTTACTCTTTGCTTGGCAGACAGCTCCAAAAAAGCATCTGCTTACCTGGGTATTAATGGTCCTCACAGAGACTTCATTGTCCAACCCAGCAGTCCAATTAAAGATGCCATTTTCAGCTAGTTCTAGTAACAGAAGGAAATATATTCACCATCGTTCTGAGGCTTACATAAATATACATTATTCCAGAACAGAGAAGACTAAAAACCCAGAAGATCCTGTAATTAGGGAAGGCTTCTATCATTGGACCAAATGTAAAATACTATGCAAAGTAGTGAGGGCTGCTCTAACTTTAGCCCACTGTCTGAACCTCTTGTGCTCTTCTGAAGATTTCCTGATCCATTAACTTCTGACTACTCTCATCTGCATCAGCCTCAAGGATGGGGGGTGTTATAGGAGAGATTCTGCTGATTCTGTGCAAGCTGAGGATTCCTTTACATCTACATGTATATGTAGATACATATGCTGCTGAATGTTATAATTTAAATCATAGAATCACTAAGGTTAGAAAAGCTCTCTAAGATCAAGTGCATCCATCACAAGCCTGTTAAACATGCCTCCAGGAATGGTGACTCGACCACCTCCCTGGGCAGCTCACTCCAATGCCTGATCACTGTTTCATTAAAGAAATTTTTCCTGATATCGTCTGAACTTCACCTGGTGAAGCTCAGGGCCATTTCTTCTTGCCTTATTGCTAGTTGTTTGAGAGAAGAGATCAACCCCCACCTCACTACAACCTCCTTTCTGGTAGCTATAGAGAGCAATAAGGTTTCCCCTCAGGCTCCTCTTCTCCAGGTTAAACAATCCCATTTCCTTCATCTGCTTCTCATAAGATTTGTTCTCTGGACCCTTCACCAGTTTCATTGTCCTTCTTTAGCATCTCAATGTATTTCTTGTAGTGAAGAGCCCAAAACTGAACGCAGTACTCAGGATGTGGCCTCACCAGTGCTGAGTACAGGGACACAATCACTTCCCTATTCTTTTTGGCCACACTATTTCTGATACAGGCCAAGATGCTGTTGGCCTTTTTAGCCACCTAAGCACATTGCCGGCTCGTGTTTACATGGTTGTCAACCAACACTCCCAGGTCTGTGTTTGCTAGGCATCTTTCCAACCACTCCACCACAAGCCTGTAGTGTTGCATGGAGTTGTTGCCCAAGTGCAGGACCTCGCATTTGACTTTGTTAACCCTCATACAATTGACTTCAGGCCATCAATCAAGCTTGTGCAGATCTCTCTGCAGAGCTCTCCTACCTTCAAGCAGATCAACACTCCTGCCCAGTTTGGTGTCATCTGCAAATTTATTGAGGGAACACTCAGTGTTGATAAAGATATTGAACAAGACTGGCCCCAAAACTGAGCCCTGGGGAACACCACTGACAGGAACCTCCCCTGTTAAGATAGATAAATGATCATGCTTGATCATGTGAATGATCTAGGTTAAAAATTTAATATCTTAGCATGAATTTTCAAAGTGTTTAGACAATTATCAGAAGCTGCTTAAGAATATCCAAGTTATCTATATCACTTAAAAATATTTATAACTAAGAAGGGTTCTTTCCTTAAAGTCCATAGTGATATTCAATAAAGCATATTATGTTAGAACAGAAAACGTGCATTTGTATAGCTGAGTGTGGGGTTTTTTTCAGTTTCTTATTGGCAACCAACTACCTTTCTGGTTTTAATTATTTCATTTTCTTCAGTCTGTAATTGCAGATGTTTGAACAGATGCTGTTGGCGAGGAATCTGCGGTCACATACCAAGAACTCTATAGTGTTGATTTAGTCTAATACAGAGAAGATTAATGCAATGTCCTAAGTCAATGTAGATGGTTTATAGTACCAGTTTGAATGTGAAAACTAGTTCCCTACTGTTTATTCATTAGTGTTAGATAAATTGTCTGTTTAGATCTTCAGAGAATTGTTTCTTTTGTCCTTGCAAGTACTGTGATTAAATTTTAGCTAACGTGACATAGAATCATAGAATCATAGAATCAGTCAGGGTTGGAAGGGACCACAAGGATCATCTAGTTCCAACCCTGCTGCCATGGGCAGGGACGCCTCACACTAGATCAGGCTGGCCCAAGCCTCATTCAGCCTGGTCTTAAACACCTCCAGGGATGGGGCCTCAACCACCTCACATTCAGTCTGAATCTCCCCACCTTCAACTTCATTCCATTCCCCTGGTCCTATCACTACCTGATATCCTAATATCACTACCTGATATCCATGCAATGTGTTTTGAGGACTCAAGAGGAAGATTCCATGATGTCTGTTGATTGTATTGTTGATTTGGTGGGACACACTGCATTGGACAGTTTGACAAGTGATATTCAGGGCTCAAGGAACTATGATATGGCTGTTGTCCCTTCTGGCTTTTGACTGTTCAACCTTTACCTTTTGAGTCTTTGTGTCTTCCTTGTACTCTTTGTGCACCACCTTGCAGTCCAGATTTCCAGACATCACAACATTGCCATTAACAAAACATAGTGTTCTGAGATCATGTTTCTGAGTGATTGAAATATCATTAAAAATATATACAAATGTGAGTTGAGAAAGACCTTACTTTCTTGGTGGATACTTTTTCTGAACAAGCATGCTTCAAAACATTCTTGAAATATGGAATCTTATGACACATGTTTTTCTAGCACAATATTGCCTGCTATCACTACAAATTTTAATGTCTAATCCTATTTTGACAACCTCTAAACATGTGAATTCTAATAGTGCTTCCTGGCACTGAGGTCTTTCAGCTATTGCTGATTATTTTCTGGTAAAGTGTGTATCCAACTGAAATAAACCTGAAAAAAAATACATTAACTATCAATACTAGTTTATTAAACCTTTAAGACTTGTAACTTGGTGCTGTCAGCCAACATAGCATTCAGTGCTGATCTGGGGCCATTGTTTGCCCTTTTGCTCCCTCCCATGATGATGATTATTAATCATTTATCTTATGACACCAACTTATGACACTAACAAGCTAGCTGCTTCACAATTAAAAACTAAAGAAAAGCTCTATACTTACAAAGCCTGTCATAAAAACAGACAAAGAGTGGGAGGAGGCACAGCATAAACATGACTCAGGAAGGAGGATTTGCTCAGCTTCTTCTGTCCCGTGACTTTTTTTTCATGTGGATTGTGTTATTGAGGTAAACCTGATTTTTATTTTGGTGCAAATTTTACTTTCACATGACAGAATTAAGACTGACCACTATTTTCAAGTAGATGAGCTCAGTTTATCTGATACCGGGTGAGGGCAGGCACTCACAACCACAGCGAAGTCCTGTTCAAGCAGTGCTTCTAACTAGAGAAATGCAGGTAGGGCCATTTATGCATTAATCTTTCCAATGCCAAAATCGCACACTTCTTGCTTTTAACATCTGAGAACCCCTGGTTATTAAGGCAGTCTATCAGAAGAAAGGAGGTGGAAAATTGAACTCAGCTTTCGCACATCCGGTCATGAAGTTATCATAAATGATGGATGTCATCCCTTTCAACAAAAGAGGCAGTCCACTTAAGCTTTTTGAAAGAATACCATGAATTTGATATTGAAGAATAACATATTTTTGGCTTCTCAATCCCCAATTCAGTTTCCTTCAGAACTTATTTTCTCCAGAGAACTTAAGCTCTGGAGAGAAATGGGATTTCAAGCACAATTACAGATACCACACAATGCTTTAGGGACTCTGTGCTGTTTACATCCTTTTCTGAGGTGCCTGATTCTCTTTCTTGAAAGTAAGTCAAGTGCCTCACAACACAAACGAGTATTTCATTCTGAGGGTCTAAAAATTGTACTGCCAGATTTACCTATTAGAGGTATAACTCATTCTCAGAGGAAGCATACTTCTACACTCCAAGCAAGCACCATTAGAAGTGAACATAATATTAAGCAAATGAAAATCCATCCATCTTGCACACTGGAAGTGTTCCAGCATTGCCCCTTATGCTGCCTAGATTATCTAACAGTCATTTACTAAGTAATGATAATTAATATTCAGTGAATTGCAGGTAGAACTTCAGCTATCTCCTTTGTATATTCCTAGTAATGCAGCCTTGTCTGGTGGGTGTACTCCGTAATAGCTGAAGGCATGAGCATCTGGGGACACCACTTTTGATACCATAATTCCACTGTATTTCACAGATTAAAAAAAATAAATATGTATTTTATCAGAAGGGTGCATTTTGGGTAAATTGAGGCATTCCTGTTCCCATGCATATGTGTGACTTCTGCATGACAGTGGGTTTTGAGGGGGCGTAAGTATGACTGATGAGACACAGCTTCCCAGAGCCAGTTTAATATCTTCTCCCAGTCAGGCTCTTTTGCTTTCTTTACCTTTATTTGAGCTGTAAAGTGTTTAATTTTGAAGCATTCTCAGTCTGGGAACTGTTCAACTCTCCAATGTGCAAGACCTACTGCTGCAGCCATGTAACTTGGCTTTGGGGAGAAGTAATTCTTGAAATAAAAACTTTAGGTGTTTTGGGGAGAATTGATTGCTCTCTCTAGCCTAACCACACTTGTATGGACAAATACCAGATAATTTTTATAGCAATCACTATGAATTAAATACGTAGCAATACAGAGTCAGAACAGCCACTAAAATGTTTGTTTCCTCTAACAAATTCATCTAGAAAGAACTCAGACTAGTTTTGTAAATATTGACTTTTTTATTTTTCACTTTAATTAAAGTTGCACTTCTTCAGAGACTGAAAGAAAGAAGCAGACCAAAGAAAGTATGCAGCAAGCCTAGGTTTGTGCATCAGAGTGGTAAAAATGAATTTGAAATAGGGAATAAGCATTGCTGAGAATCAGAAAACAGTAAAGGAAGTACATGACAGAGAAACTGCAAAGAGTACCACTGTATTAGAATGTTTTGCAGGCACTGGAGAAAAAACAGAATTTATATAATCTTATTTTTTATCAGAAAGGAGACATACTTATGAATACAAATACAAGCCTGTACCAAGTAGAAGATAATTCTTAAGAGAAATATTTATGTGACACGCAGAATGATGCTGACAGCTTCATTTCTCAGTTTCTGTGCATATATACGTTTCTTTGACCTGCCTATAGTGTGAGACTGTGCTTTAATGAGCAGAATATCTATGCAAGTGGCAATGAAATATTCACTAAAGCAGTCAACACTGCTGAGATACAATTCAAGGTTAAGAAACGTGTAACCTTGAGACAGAAAAAAAGCAAAGATAACCCAGAAAAGTATTTTTTGTCACCTAGTGAAATAAATTGAAATATATATAAATCTAAGGTTGTTGCTTGCAACTCTCATTGAATAAATTATTGTATTATTCAGTGACTTTCAAAAAGTCAGCAGCCTAATCTTCTGTATTTTAGCTATGGGTAAGGGGAAAAACCTAACCAAACCGAAACACCAGTTTAATTTACATCCACCACAGCCTTTTGTCAAAGGTACAAAACACCATACTAGCATTTTGAACATGATTGTAGAGTTTCTTGGGAAAAGAAATGGTTATAACCTCTCAAAAAGCAGCAGTCACATCTTCAACGAAACAAAAAAGCCACATGATTTATCATAATATTTTCTTCTAGTAGTGTATGTAAAACCACAGCGCAGCATTTCTTCATTCTTATTTGACTTTATGATTTCATGTCAAAGATTCATGAAGTTGAAATTCTTTTGCCCTCATGTAGGCATCTGAAAACTGGGTGTCTAGCTCAAAACAGATTACCATAGATTTGATTTATAATCAATAGAAAGAAATAGGTCGCTCTATGAGGTGATTCATCTCATTGTCAGCAAAAAGCAAGAATCAATTTCCTCAAAATAAGTCTCTGGGGCCTCTTGGAATCCAAATATCTGCATGCACTTTGCTAATGGGATGCAGGTTATGTAGGACTCCCATGGCCCTGTGATATGCAGCCTAGTAATCTGAAGTGCTGAAAGTGACAGCAGACACCTGTGTTATAACAAGTGAATCTTTCCTTCTACATCTAGTATAGGAGTCACTTTCTGGAGGACTACTCTATTCTCCTAGCTGTGTAGGGACCCTGGGATGGTGACTGAAATACACGGCTTTCAGGGATTTAAATTAGGTCTCACTTTTTATGCTAACAGTCTGTATGAGGAGAGACTAAGGGAGCTGGGGCTCTTTAGCATAGAGAAGTGGAGGCTGAGAGGTGACCTCATCAATGTTTATAAACATGTAAAGGGTGAGTCCTGAGAGGATGGAGTCAGGCTCTTCTTGGTGGTGCCCAATGACGGCACAAGGGGCAATGGGTGGAAGCTGAAGCACAGGAAGTTTCATGTAAATATGAGGGGAAAAAAATTCACTGGAACAGGCTGCCCAGGGGGGTTGTGGAGTCTCCCTCCCTGGAGATACTCAAAACTTGCCTGCATGCATTCCTGTGTGACCTGGTATAGGTGATCCTGCTCTGGCAGGGGGTTTGGACTAGATGATCATTCAAGGTCCCTTCCAGCCCCTGAAATTCTGTGATTCTGTGAATCTTTCTAATAATAATGCACATAATCCTTCACATATACAAAGAAACAGATCCTCTGCACTTTATATTTGCCACTGTATTGTTAGCTTCAAGATAATTCATATCAAAAGAATCTATGCCAAAGTACTTTCCTCAGGTGGCTTTCCAAAATGAGACGTAGCACAACAGAAATTCATTTAAGGGGAGGAGGAGATAAATATAGTCATTCATGAATTTGTTGCAGTATCTATTTTTAGATTTAGAAAAGACAGTGAGAGAAAGATATAGTAGGTATTATAGGTAAAATTATTCTCTTTAAATGTTGCCTGTGGCTTTTCTGTTTTGCTTTCCAATATTGTCATACAGTCTAATACTGCCCAGCTTAGGACAGTATTATTTACATGCTTAATTTAGGTCTACACAGAGGCAGGTGTCTGTAAGGTGCTCTGAGTTGCCTTCTAGAGAAGTCAAGCTTCATGCTTTAACTGTAGAAAGCCAAGAGAAACAATTCTTTCCTATAGGACACAATCTCATTTCATAATGAACACAAAGGTTTTACCTGTTTGCTGCTTCTGCCTTTTTCTGTCTACTTCTCCATATGTTTATGAAGGAAGGAGAAACATATGCACACATCCTCATTTGCCTTCTTTGGGGAACAGATTAGAATTTGCCTCTTCAGAAAATCTGTTGAGCAATGGATTATAAATAAAATAAATATCCCTTTGTTGTTCCTATCAAAGTAGCTTCCTTCTGTAGAAATAATTATGACTGGAGTAGGAATTCAAATCTAAGATAACTGCATCTGACACAGGCACTCCATTATGTCAAGCTTTCTATTTATATCCCGGGTGCGATGAATGCTGCTTTATTTGAGGTACTAAGGGCAGAAAACAATCAGCATGTTTCTCAGCCTCATTTCTTTGGAAGTACAAAGAGGGAAATCAAGTGGGTTTTCTTATATCTTAGCCAGAGAAGAAAACTGAACTGGAGTCTCCACAGACTGTTTTGATATATGCCTTATCTAATTACTTTTATCGTGACATGCTAGGAGGAAATGGGCTGGTACAACAATTATGATTGGTGCATATGCAGCTCCAAATTTACTTGGTAGAAAAGTTAACTGATGGAAAATTGGGTGGTTTAGATAAAGCAGCAAGTATTTAATAAGGCCTACAATTTGAGCCAAAAATGTGGAAACTAATGCAATGGCAGCTAGGCACCTGCATATCACCATGGATCCAAAAATATACGACAGCATTTTGTTATAGATGGCAGATCACCTTTTTTGTTGGAAAGCATACGTGCATGAGATAAGTACAAGGTACTTATTTATAAAGTCAGCAATGGATGTAAGTACTGGTTTTCTGTACAATTTCATCATGTAGTTTACATAAAATTATATAAGATTATAACATTTCATCAAAGGAATGGTTGTGCTAAGCTGGCTCTTTGATAGCATTTGCATTCTTTCAAGTGTCTGCATGATGACAGTGCTAGTAATGAAAATAGTGGGCTTGGTGGGTTGTGCAGGTTTTTTTGTAAATAGACTAAAACCAGCTGTCATTTTTGGTAGAATAGATGAACAGTGCTTTACAGAACCAGGGATAGATAATTTCTGGGCAGATTGTTTCTAAAGTATTCTTAGAAGAAGCGTATATGCTGCATATCAATGCCAGGAATTCACTTTATTAGAATAAACCAAACCAGGTTGGAAGAGACCTTCAAGATCATCATGTCCAACCCATCAACCAATCCAACCCACCCAAACAGCTAACCCAAGGCACCAAGTACCCCATCAAGTCTCCTCCTGAACACCTTCAATGACGGCGACTCCACCACCTCCCCGGGCAATCCATTCCAACGAGCAATCACTCTTTCTGTGTAGAACTTCTTCCTAACATCCAACCTGAACCTCCCCTGGTGCAGCCTGAGACTGTGTCCTCTTGTTCTGGTACTGGCTGCCTGGGAGAAGAGACCATCATCCGCCTGTCTACAACCTCCCTTCAGGTAGTTGCAGAGAGTGATAAGGTCACCCCTGAGTCTCCTCTTCTCCAGGCTGAGCAACCCCAGCTCCCTCAGTCTCTCCTCATAGGGCATGTGTTCCAAACCCCTCACCAACTTTGTTGCTCTTCTCTGGACTCGTTCCAGCAAGTCAACATCCTTCCTAAACTGAGGGGCCCAGAACTGGACACAGTACTCGAGGTGTGGCCTAACCAGCGCAGTATACAGGGGCAGAATGACCTCCCTGCTCCTGCTGGCCACACTGTTCCTGATGCAGGCCAGTGATGCAGCAAGTTGTGTTGGTAGCAAAAAGATATCGCTATTAATTGGAGCTTATAAATTTGAACTACTTTTACATTTTAGTCAGTGATATAACAAACAGGCTAATTTAGGTAAGAACAGGAATCTAATCCAAACTAATGTAAGTTTAAGTATTAAAATAGCAATTCTGCAAAATGCTTTCACCAGGATTTTTTTTGACAGCAAAAACCATATGAAGTTACTTACACCTACAGTCTTCTATTCTATAATATTATCATTTAGACTGATGTTTCTTTACTAGCTTATGAGAATTGCATGAGATAGGGTGTCTTCCTAGAGGAAAGATATACAACATCTATAGTTTTTCCTCTGTCCACAAAAGCTGCCATTCTGCTTTGGAAGGAAATTAGATTAGTTAGATGTGATTCGTTGTTGCCAAATCTGTGTTGGCTGATGCTCATTTCCTTGTTGCCTTGCAGGCGCTTATAAAGAGCCGGCATGATGATTTGTCCAAGTGTACAGAAAGAACAGGAGTTAACTCAGATCGCTTGTAGTATTTGGCTCCTCCTTTTCAACTTCTTTTAATAGATTTTTTTCCTTCTCTGCTGTTTCAATACAATGTTTCTTTTCCACAATATCTTTAATGTGACTCTTAATGGCTGTAAAATATAATCAACTGTTTTTTAAGTACCTAATGAGGCTGTCCTCAGGATCATCTGGCCTGAAAGTATATAACTTACTATTTAGCACTTGAGCCTAGCCCCTAGATGCACATAAGACATATATCTTGACCCTTGCTTTAAGATGTTTTGGTGTATTATTCAGCTGAACTATAGGCACCTGATGGCATTAAAGACACTGTGAGCACCTTTCCTGGCCTTGAGCTTCCACTCCAGGAGGATATGCATCTTCTGGTGGATGTAAATCACATCTTTTGGTCTCAAGTATATAGCTAATTTACAGTAGAATAAACCAGTATTAAGAGCTGTATTTAGGCAACAGAATTGTGCCTGTGAAGCCAAAGTCCAGAAAATTATTCAGTCATTAGATGTTGATTGTGGGATGATTGGAATTGCTCTCCAGGATCCCCTGACTGTGTTGACTAGATTACCAACAATTGTGGAGATACCCACCCTCACATAAAGACACTAGCTATAGACACTTAGAGCTCAATTGAGTTGCCTAGACATAGGCAATTGTGCCTATGTCATCTTCTCTGGCTTCTAGCTGATAGTCTAGGAAGGCAAATGTAACCTTTAGCTCCTGTATTGTACCTGCCAGTTCAAGTGGTGCCAGATGCCTATGTTTAGGAAATTAATCAAGGCCAGTTTTAATCCAGAATTTAATCCAGTTCTTGGAGTTGGATTGCTTTGTTTACCCTCATCTTCTATGTCATCGTCTACATTTAGTCTGTCTCTGGGCCTAAACTACAGCACGCTGTCATCCAGTGACCCCTACCCTGCAGAGAAGGGGAATCAAGAAAAGGGGAAAAGATCCTCTAGTTGAAATTAAAACAAATTTAATAAAACAGACAAACTGGTACCAATGTCAGTACAAAGTATACAACATTATCCTCTGCCCAGCAAAAGCGTGGCAGTCACAATATCCAGTCCTCAAGAGCATGAAAAGGGTGTGGAGAAGCCAAAGCAGAAAGCCCAAGCAAAAACCTCTTATCTCCTCAGCAAACTTATTTCTTTGTACTGAGTATGATGCTGATAGTATGGGATAGAGCTGTGAGTCAAGTCAGTTGTCCCGGCTGACTCAGAACTGCTAATGGCCTGCAGCCCATGGCTGACCTGTGATTCTGTCCCAGCAAAGCAAAGACAGTCACTTAGATAAGTTTATTCTTGCTGAAGTGACTGGACCTTTTGTTACTGTAAAATATAGTTGCCACTTAGAGCCCTGTTTCAATCCTTCAGTTGTGACTCATTTTTCTTTCTCATAAAGCAGAGAAAAATACTAAAAGTTTATGGTGTTCATAAAGGAAGTACTCTTAAGTCATGTAGGTATTCCCAGATAGGAGTTATTAGCTAAGTCCCAGTTTTTATTATTGTTAATCAAAGAAACTGCAGGAAATTATGAGAATTCTGAAATGAAAGTGCCTGTGTTACATAACAATGGATAAAATGCCTTCAGGTCCCCTGGCTAGAATTCAGACCTCTTCTAAATGAGATATTTCTGAAAAGATTGATTGAAAGCTTTTAATGAAAAATACATAATTGTCATGAATCTGATTGCAGTCCATTATGACAGACAAATCACTAGAACAAAATCCATCTATGGATATTACCTAAAACACTTGGGAAGCAGGAGGCTAGCAACTTCTCAAGCTTCCTGTGAAAACACCTGCTTCATTACGTTTATTGGTTTGGATTTCAGATCTGTTTGGGATAGATGGCAATTTTGCTAGATGTCACAACCAGGTGAAAAAGGGCCTAGAGCACAGCTCTGTACACTGTAGAGCCAGGGGCTTGATGTGCAGATTCAGTTCAAGAATGTGAGTATGATCGCTAAAGCTCCCCTCCACCCTAAATAATTCTGTGAATTAAGGGGATGCTTTTGCTCATACTGGAGAAAAAAAAATAAATGGGAAAAAAAAAAAAAAGTAGCACAGATAATGGCCAAAGCAGCCATTGGATTTCATTCTTTGGCTTCAAAATAGCTACAGCCATTGGATTTCATTCTTTGGCTTCAAAATAGCTACTTTTGCTTATTATTCTGTAGCCTAAAGTCAGCCTGACAAATATATCTCACATTTCTAGAGAGTGAATTATAAGTGCTGGAAGATATTACTACCTCTTCTCCTGTGCTTTTTCCCCCTTTTTTTCCCTACCCAAAGTAATTGTCTCTGTTCTTGAAGTGTTCTCCAGCTCTGCAGAGGGACGTGTTTCAGAGCTGTATAGACAATACATCTAAGAGACAGAGCTTTAGACACACACCTGCCTGGCTTAGGAGCAATGTGTGCTCCACCTCTTAATGCATTTAGGTGTCTGAGTCAATGTCAGTAATTTTAGTGTGAGTACAACATACTATGTGTTGGATGGCATGTCAAGTATGTTTATGTGCTTGGAAATGTTGCATCATTCTGCAGAACTTGTTCGAAACAAAGCGTGAGACATAAGATTGTAGTTGGCGTTCCTTGATCAGAAATTAGGAGAGTGAAGTGGTAGAGTCCTTTCAGTGTGATCGCTTTCTCATTGTCTCTGCTGGATTTACAGATTTCATCTGTGGTTGCTAGAATTTGTAACAAAAGCTACAGTAATTTGTGACTTGCTAGGCCAGCTTACTGTAGTCCACAAGACCAGGAAATTATAAGTAGCTCTCAGATGTCTTCTATTCCAGATGTCCTAGATCTTGAGTGTAGTTCCAGAAGATAATTTTCTGAAAGTGCCAGGTCTGAAGCATCTTAGTTCTGTGTTTCTCACCTCTCCCTGGAGCTTGGGTGGCTGAAATTGTTTTCAATTTGCTGCATCAGGAGAATACTGTGGCTGAATAAATCTTCTCTAATCCAAATGAGAATACTGAAAAGAAGGCCTTGATTTTTAAAGCAGCAGTAACTCAATTCTAAGTTCTTTAAAATTCAGACCACTTAAAGACAAACTACCAAATTTCCTACTCACTTCACTCTTCTTCCTCCCTTTCACCTCTTTCCCATTCATCATCACTCCTGAACAAGATAAAAGTTGAAACAGCCTGTCGAAATGTTTCTATTTTTCTGCATTTGTTCCTAAGTCATGTCATTTTTTCCCCAGAATGACTGCTTTGATTCATGCCACCTGAACTTCAGGATCTTTTGCCTCAATGAAAATAAAAAATTGCTGACTTCTGTTCAAAACCTGGTCCTGTTCCTCTGCTTTCAGTCAGAAATTTTACTCGTGCCTGAGAGCTGAAAGCTAAATTGTGCTCTTTAAAAAATATACCTTCACTAATCTTATACTAAGTTCAGTACTCTGGAAAGAAAACCATAACTGACGTTACAGTGGAGAGAGGAGCTGATCTACAGCATTAATTATTTGAGGAATAAGAATAGCAGCAAATTTTGAGTGACATTATATGACACTTCAACAAAGAAAATTACTTTTACTACATTGACATTGCCTAATTTCATGTCTAGAATTTTTAAGCTTTTTAAACTCTTGTGTCTTTTCAGTTTTTTAGAAAACTATTTCTTAAACAAAGAACCATTGAAAAGTTTCATATAAACCTTTTCAGCCTCAAGTTATATCACAAAAGTTTGCGTTTCAGGGCCTATCCCACTTACAGCTTTTGACTTGGCTAAATTCCAGTTCAACAAACAAAGAAACAGCAATCTTTGAGAATTAATTACAAATAACTAACAATAGTAGGCTTAGATAATATGGGAAATTGGAAGGTTTTCTTACTAGATTTATTGTTTCACAGTGCATAGATATCTATGCCCAGTATCTTCTAATACTATCTTGACACCTTCTATCCCCACATCTTGGTCACTTAGGACTATGGATCAAAACATCTATTTACTTCAGCGAAATATGGATTACGACTTTGTAGAGGCACCTTGGAGATTTTTTTATTCCTTATTATGAGTAATGAATCTGATAGAGGCATGGCATACAGAATTTGTGCTTCCAAAACATTTGTGCTTCCTTTCTAAGGCAGATTCATTAGTTTGCATCCAAAGACACTATAGCTTTCTCCTGTTGGAAGTAGAAGTTATATGTAACTTGGCTGTGATCTGATGCCTCATAGCTACAAAGACAAGACTAGGACTTGGGATGCTGAGTATAATTAAATTTGGTTTCATCTCTTAACAAATTCATACTGAATTCTATTTACAAATGTCTGAGATGGAGAACTCGGTCAACATCAAATTGAACATGAGCCAGTGGTGTGTCTCCACAGCAACTGTGCTGTGACTAACGTGAGTTAGCTCAGGCAAAGGGAATTTTCCCCTCTCTGACTGGCACTTGTGATACCATATTTGAAGTCCATGTCATATTTCTCCATGTGACAACGACATGAACACATTGCAGCATGACTAGGGGATGCTTTCAAGATTGTAAAGGCCAGAAGCACAGATGTTTCCTCAAACTGGAAAAGGTTTGAGAGGATCTTATCTAAGCCTGCTTAATGTGACAGTGAAGAGAAGGAGAAACTAAAATCTCTTCAAGAGGCAGACATTGAAAGGATAAGAAGCAGTCACGAGGTGCAGTGTAGGAAAATTTTACTGGAATCTGATATAAGGAGCACTTAATTTTATAATGAAAATGTTCAAACACTGGAACAGGTGACCCAAATAGCTATGGGATCTCCATCTTTGGAGTCCTATACTTACATTTTTCCATGTAAACATGAGGAAAATATTTTTCACTGTGATGGAACACTGGAACAGGCTGCCTGGGGGAGGGCGATGGTGGTGGAGTCTTCTCTAGAGATATTCAAAACCCACCTAGATGCATTCCTGTGTGATCTGGTATAGGTGATCCTGCCCTGGTGGTGGTGGGGGTGGACTAGATGATCTTTTGAGGTCCCTTCCAGCCCCTTACATTCTATGATTCTGTGATCTTAAGTTATTTTTCAGCACTGCAGATGTCACTAGGTTATTTTCACAACTGAAATGATTCCCTCAGGTGTCTACCTTAAAATAATAGAGCAACTGTGGCTCCTAGAGCTGTACCATGAACATACACTGACCATGGTCACACTGTTAGGCTTTTTAACAAAAGACATTCCAAATAGGATAAGAAGGAATAAGCATATTCCTGCTGAACAAATGTCTAGTTTACTGTGGGTGTATTGGCAAACAAATTCTGAGAGAGGTTCTGAGAGAATTAATAGAGCAACTTTGAGATATTTGTTGGAAGTGCCTTAGGGGGCTGCATGAGGAGCAATATTTCTTGTTTTAAAAGTTAAAATGTATTTCATCACAATTATCAATTTGAGAGTAAATTTGCAGAAAGAGTTAGCATGATAAGCTGAGATAAGCTGAGAAGGATCTTGAAAGTGAAGACAGGATGCTGTTCAGTTCAAAAAAGACAGGGGAGCCAATGTAGAAATAGAAAGGGAGGTGATGTGTTCCTCCCCTCCATGGTCTCAGAGGTCTGGTACTATTTGTAGTGCTCTACAAAATCTGTGTGACTCCATTGAAAAAGAAAGAGGCATATGCTTCACTCAGCTGCCAAACATATGGTCCTGACAGTCATATATTTTTCACATTCTCAACAACTGCAACCACAACCCTTCCTGAATGTAAGAAAACATTCAGGAACAAAGTCTGGGGAGAATGTTAGACAAGTTTATAAAGGTGTTGGTGGAAAAAAGGAAACACTAAGAGTTAGTCAAGAAGCAGGATAATTGTGTGGATGGGTAATTAGAAGTTAGGATGATGCAAGTTTTGTTTCCACGTAAGACATTGGGTGCCAAGACCCAAAGCAGCTCTCTGTTATGTTTGAATGACAAGACAGCAGCAGTTGTCCAAGCATTTTCAATTTCAGTTTGTTTAGAAGTTTCATTCTTTATTCCTTGAGACTTTTATCTACAGTGATATGCATATAGATATGTGTTAAAATATGGTAAGTGTATAGACTTATTAAAAGACTGTGTCCCTCTATGCCCCTAAGATAAATCAAAGAGAAAGGAAACATTTGTGCTGCTTATTCTCAATTACTCCATTCTGTAGAATAAATTTAAGGACTGGAGCAACCTGGAAATTACCTATTTGTCAATCCTGTTAGGTACTAACACAGAAATCTTCACCAACTTCTTATATAAGAGGCTACATGTGAAATCTTTTGGCCATGCATGAAGCAGGGTAGATAACTAAAATTCTTTGAGTAGCATCTTAAATTATTGTGTGAAAAATCTATTGAAGCTATATTTTCCCAACACATGGGCTGGCTGAAACCATTTCCCCAGCACCTATTTGCCAAAGCATATTCTATTAAAATGGCTGTGTTAGCAAAAATACTATACAGCACCATCCTGCCAGACAGCACAGAAACAAAAAACATGGTCAGTTTTTCTAGCAAAAAGTGAGAGAGAAATTATGAGAGACTTTCTAAGATCTGCATGGTACCTCTCAATGATATTACTCTAATAATTTCAAGAAGTCAAGGATTCACCACAGTCTGAATAGCATATTTTACTGTGCTGGAAATATTTTCAGCAGCTTGGAATTATTCATATACAGAGTCTCTTATTAACAAAGTAAGTTAGAACAATATATATAATAATAATTCAACCCAAACAAAGCAATGAAACACAGCTTCCTCAAGGAAAGTGCTTCAGTGCACTCTGTCCTTCCAAAATTCAAGGTAAGGGTTGGATTGACCCTGTCCTTTTCTTCTCTTCCACAGTAAAATAAGTGGAAACAGCTTTGAGGAAGGAAATCTTTACAGTTCTTTATTTGATCTCAGGGTAGGAAACAAGTAGCAAACAGGCTGATAGAAGCAATGAAAATGGGACTATGGAAATGGTAATTCAATAATGGGCAGAAAATTGAGATTTGTGTTCTGCTCAGCACCTATTCCTGTCAAAGGAACTTCTCCTTGTGCTTCAATCTCTATGAACCAGGTAGCAAGCTCAGGAGAGCTGTGATGAAAAATACATAAATTACCTAGAACTCAGACACTTTGATTGACAATAGTCTAATGTAAGTATAAACAAAGATCCAGATCCTTATACATTTACAGAACTAGAAATTATCACAGTGTGAAATGGTGAGATGAAGTTAAATACCTTCCTACACTGTAGTACATCCTCTTTCTATTATAGAAGGACAAGAGCTACTAGGAATCCTATTCAGGGCCAGGCTGGACAAGGGCCTTAAGCAACCTGGTCTAGTCAAAGGTGTCCATGACCATGGCAGGAGGATTGCAACTAGATGATCTTTAAGCTCCCTTCCAATTCCAACCATTCTATGATTCTATACAGAGCAGAATATTGCTGAACATGGATTTCAGTGACAGACACCTCTATGGCTTAAGTTGCTTCTCCATCAAAATGATAGTATATTGAAACTAAAATGTTTATTTTCCAAGTAGAGGTCTAATTCAGCATTTCTCAGTCAAAACACAGGTAGCAATTTGAAGTAGCACATCAACACGGACAAGGATCATGTCAGAGAGCTGCTTATTGTACACATCTGGAAGCTTCTCCTCTTGCCAAATCTGGCTTCCAGCTCCTTATTCAGCAGCTTCTCTTGCTCTACTGTGTCCAGCTCTGGGCCCCTCAGTTCAGGAAAGATGTTGACTTGCTGGAACATGTCCAGAGAAGGGCAACAAAGCTGGGGAGGGGTTTGGAGCACAAGTCCTATGAGGAGAGGCTAAGGGAGCTGTGGTTGCTTAGCCTGGAGAAGAGGAGGCTCAAGGCAGACCTTATTGCTGTCTACAACTACCTGAAGGGAGGTTGTAGCCAGGTGGGGGTTGGTCTCTTCTCCCAGGCAACCAACAGGAGGACACAGTCTCAAGCTGCACCAGGGGAGGTTTAGGCTGGATGTTAGGAAGAAGTTCTTCATTGAAAGAGTGATTGGCCATTGGAATGTGCTGCCCAGGGAGGTGGTGGAGTCACCATCACTGGAGATGTTTAGGAAGAGACTGGATGGGGTGCTTGGTGCCATGGTTTACTTGATTAGATAGTGTTGGGTGATAGGCTGGACTCGATGATCTCAAAGGTCTCTTCCAACCTGGTTAATTCTATTCTATTCTATTCTATTCTATTCTATTCTATTCTATTCTATTCTATTCTATTCTATTCTATTCTATTCTATTCTATTCTAACCTGCTTCCAAAAGCACCTGGAGCAGAGCCTCATCCTCATGAGGCCACATCTCCTAGAAGCTTGTACCAGGTATGTACATGGTACATATCTTGTATTATGGTGTACTAAGATTCAGGCTCTTACATTGTCTTGTGTATTTTGGCAGAGTCGAAACTATAGAGCTTCATGTAGTGAATATGATTCCTATTGCTCTGCTCAGCATCATTCATGGGGAAAAAAGTGCTGCTGTCTTTTTTTTCTGAAATTGGAAATGAATCTTCAAGTACAGGTAATGACTGTGTCTTTTAAAACATCAGTGACTAAGCAGCTCTTCTGGGAGCTAGAAAGAGGTTCTGTGCAATTTCAACATTACTTTATGGGAAAAAATAAAATAAGCTCTGTCTGCATTTCTCCCTTCTTTCCTTCCTGTCACAGCAAATGCCACAGGACTTACTGTATCTGACTATGGAAATGAGCTGAACCTGGAAGCAACACTAAGTTATGCACTTTCTTCCCCTCAACTCATTTTTCCTCTTTCTGTTCCTTACATAAATTGTACATGTGCTTAGGAGTACTCATTAGTATGATATTTTGAGCCAGATTAGGGCAGTCTTTCCAAATCTGCAAGGTAAAATGTGCTTTTGGTTTGAAATATGTGCTCGCGTTTCATGTCTCTCTCCAGGTAAATGATTTAACTTCTTTTCCATATGGTAGTTAGAAGTAGAACTATTGAAATTTCTATGCATAACTGAACTACAGATGCAAATTTTTCCAGACCAGGTATAGCCACAAATACAAATTGTACCCTTTTGGAAAATCACTTCTGCATTTGTGTTTGTTCCCATATAGAGTGTCCTGACTGGAGTTTGTGCTGTCAGGTACCCAAGAATTATCCAATGACCACCACTAAGATGTCTCATTTAAAACAGACAGCAACAAATAATCATAATGGCCCTAATCCAGAGGGGCTTTTTACTGGTGGAATGCTTCCCCAGTTCTATTTCACTAATCACTTCTGCACATCCTGCATTCCCACTCATGCACTGACCCAACACTCATGTGAGAGCTCTGCTAAATTTTGCCTGCCACCTTCCACAGCATGTGGAAACTCCATGTGAATCACTACCACAGTTAGCAAAGATTTTGTTTTCTCATGTTCATACAGAATGCCTGCTCAGTAATCTCTCTCATCATCTGAGTTTTACCTCTACCTTACTCAACATTATTTCTACCAGAATTCCCTTCCCATTTATTCCATGAATACCCAGGTAAGTGACACCATCATTTTACAGGAGAGAAAGGGAAGCAGTGACAGGTATCCTTTAGCTATGACGAGCCTATGGAAAAGGTCATGTATACAGCAGTGGAGAGAAGCCCATTGTCTTCATTATTTCAGTGTGACTGTGTTGAATTATAATTGCTGTGTGATAACTCTGGAATTTATTGCAATTTTGTACAACCAGAACAATTTTTCATTATGTTGTGTAATACTCCACAAAGGAAGACCATGCAATAAAATAATACTTCAGTCAGCACTGTCCTACATGATAAGAGTTCTCCTACGAGCAGCATTGTCCCATCCTTTTCTTCAATGTCTGTCTTTTTGTTTTCTTTCATTTGTTGCTATTTTGTTATGACAGTAACATAGATGTTGCTTTTCAAACTCATTATCATTGTTGTTTCTCAGCATTTCCCAAACGAAGCCATGGTGAGATAGAGCACCATGCTTTTGTTCCCCTGATAATCACTTTCTCCAGGGAAACTGATAGGGTTCAAATCTGTGTTGATACTGAAGGTACTGTTTGTCTACAGCTATCCTGGTTAAGTCTTTCTCTCTCTTTCCTTTTTCCTTTTTTTTCAGCACAACAGCCTTTGTGCTTTCCAGGTCACTGAAAATGGGACATGATGCTCTGAGCTATGTGCCCTACTGAGTGGAACTATTTTGCTCACAATGCATTGATGCTCCCTTTGAAAAGAAATTAAAAGAAAAAAAAAGGTAATCAGGAAAATGCAGAAGTGAATGGTTTTATTCTATGCTCCAAGTTTAACAAAACAAACACAGTACAGTCCTCCCCTGTCTTTGAAATATTTCACACATGTGGTCAGGTGCTGATAATTTCACTTCGCTATGGTGCATAATCATTTGTATTGCACTACAAGATTAATGTTTATGTGAAGTTATTCTCTTTATGCAGAGAGACACTTTAATGTAGTAGTTTTGTCCAAAGAAAACTTATTTCTTTAGGGACCTTTGCATAAACAATCCTTTTTTCTTGTATCATTCCAATATTTTTAATAGCAGATAAAAAAAAAAATAAAGCTTTTATTAAAATGTGTAACAGCACTAAAAGAATAGGAATAATTGCAAAATTTGTATTCTTTTAAAGGATCTCAAGGATCAAGATCTGCTTTGCACAGAAATACAGTCAGTATTGGATGGCCTGAGATGCAACACAGAGGAAAAGCTGAAATTAGGAGGGGGGAAAGAAGAAAAAAAAAAAAGAAAGTCTTTTGCTGTAAAAAAAGATGGAGGTAGGGACTCATGTGTCTAATTTATTAGTTTTTCATATCTGGTATTCTGTGAGAAGAGGGCCCTAAAACTGATCGATGCTAGAGCAGAAGAGAGAAAAGGCAAAGATTCAATATTTCATTACAATGCACTTTTAGTAGTCATTTGGGAAGGAAAAGGAAACTTTTTGAACCTGTGACTGGGTAGTCATGACCATAGAAATTATATTCTAAATGTATTTTGTGTTTTATACAACAAAGCAAACTGGATAGGATAGGATAGGATAGGATAGGATAGGATAGGATAGGATAGGATAGGATAGGATAGGATAGGATAGGATAGGATAGGATAGGATAGGATAGGATAGGATAGGATAGGATAAATGGAATGGAATGGAATGGAATGGAATGGAATGGAATGGAATGGAATAGAATAGAATAGAATAGAATAGAATAGAATAGAATAGAATAGAATAGAATAGAATAGAATAGAATAGAATAGAATAGAATAGAGTAGAGTAGAATAGAATAGGAGTAGACCAGGTTGGAACAGACCTTCAAGATCATTGCATCCAACCTATCAAGCCTCCTTCTTATTCATGCCTCTAGAAGAGCAAACCATTAAAAATATTTAGCCTTTCTCTCTAACAGACTGAACAATTCAGTGAACAGATTCCCTTTTCCTGGGACAACACAATTTTCACAGCTCTTAATATGAGTATCTTTTCATAATTTCAGTAGAGGAATTGGTGTTGAATATCCACTCAGAACAATCCATGTAGTGCCTGACAAAAGTTCTTTCATGAACATGAAAACAGCATGTATAGACATGTACACACATCTGTACACACTGAGGTATCATTTCAGATTATTCTGTACATAGGATAGTTATATTGATTAAAGTGTCTGTGGATTTTGTATACCTTCATTTATCCATGTACATCTTGAAGTATCTCAATTACTCAGTAGGTAATTTTCTGAATATTTTAGTTTTTAATCTGAACTAATTACAAAGCTAAGCTGTTGCATAAACATTTTGTTTTGGTTTTGTTTGGGGTTTGGTTTTTTTTTTTTGGTGGGGTTTTTGTGTTGTTTTTTTCTTTGTTGTTGGTTTGGTTTGGTTTATTTTTTGGTTGGTCGGTTGGTTAGTTGGTTGGTTTTTGGTGGTGCAAATATAGGTCAATGGTTTAATAACATTATGTATGCTTTACCTGGGGGGACTATTTTTCCTGCCCACCAGTGTGCTGTCAGAAACAAAAAACTACACTGTAGGGAAACTCAGTTATGTAGACCATTACAAGAATCGATGAAAACAACCCAGCACTGCATCTTGTTTCACAGAAAGACACAAGCTCAACGTTCCAAATCTCCAGAGACTTTGACTGAATCCAGCCCAGCATGTTTGCATGGGTCTGTCTGTGGGAAGTGACTGGTCACTTGTTTAAGTGCTCTCCTGTAAAAGCTCCAGAGCATGCTTTGTAGTATTGAGATTCATGTACTGGTCACAGCCTTCCTGGTTCCCTCCACTTTGGAGTATGGTTTCCCTTATGTTTCAGAGACAGACTGCCATCTTCTGAGGCACTAATATCATTGCCTCTGTAAACTGGATTTCTTTTTTTGACAGCTTGCATGCAATTATAAATTAGGCCTTGAGTCTGTTATGTGTAGGTAGTAAGACTAGATCGCAGGCTAAGGTAGTCTCTCAGATGGTTTCCAGAGGTACTTATTCTCATATACATGTCAGGAAATTTTGTCAAGCTGAAACACTGAAATTTAACAAAACAAGAAAGCAATCAAAAGTTATTAATTATCCTGGACTATATTCTACAGAGGATGTCCTTTATCATCTTGTGTTAGGTTTGGCTGAGATGAAGTTAGTACTCCTCACAGCATTTTTCATAGTGCAGTGTTTTGTAGTGGTGGCTGGAATGGCATTGATGACACACCAGTGTATCAGCTACTGTCCAGCAATGCTTGCACTGCACCAAAGCTGTACTATTCCAACATTCCACACTCCCTTATGGCCCCCCAACAGTAGTCTGAGGAGTGGGCAAGATCTTGGAATGGGACACAGCCAGGCCAGCTGACCCAAACTGGCCAATGGGATACTCTGTGCAACAGGACTTCAGCTCAGTTATCAAAGGAAAGAAGTCAGTGGGGGGCATTCATTGATGGCGTCTGTCCTCTGGAGAAACCACTACGTGTATTGGAGCCCTGCACTCCGGGAGTGACCAAAACATTGTCTGATTTGATGGGAAGCAGAGAATAACATGTTTGCTTACTCTTGCATCCACGTGGTGCCTTTGCTTTCTCTTTTGCTTTGTTAAACTGCTTCTATTTTGACCCACAGGTTTCTTATCATATTTTCCCTCTCCCCTGTCCATCTAAGAAGGGTAGAGATGGAATGACTTTGGTGAGCATCTGGCTCCCATCCAGGGCCAAACCACCATACATCTGATGGAAATCTATGATGTATAACCTGAGTTTTAGGACAAACTGGCTAACCTAAAGTTTTAATTCTAGGCACGCTTCAGTTTCTAAACTTCTCCCCAGGCAGTTCAATGCAGAATCTCTTTGATTCACTACAAAATGAGGTTTGACATACCTTATTATGAAGAAATATCTCATCTGAAAATGTACAGAGTAGCTCTAGGAAAACAACTGCAAACTCAGAAAACCTTGTCAACAGTGCAGTCTTTCTACAGATAAATTGACAAAACTGAAATAATATTTCCCAGTAATAATGAAGTTTGCAAATAGCTATGAGTGGAATCTGTGAAGACACTGTTAGCCAGACCATTAGCCAGAAAATGTTGAGAATTTATAAAGCTGCTATACTGTCTTGAGAGCACTTACAGAGTATTCAGTTAATAACACTCTCACCTCTCCATTGCTGTGAGAGAAACACAGGTAGAGTATTTATGCAACGAGTTTAGTGGTACGAGTTCCTCTGAGTCAGAGTAGGAGATATTTCACAAGTGAAGTGACTGAATCCCAGGCTGCATGAAACCAATCTGTCAAAACCTTTTATCAGTCTTTTTCAGGAGAATACTATTGTTTTTGTGAAAACAGTGGAATAATGTCCACTTGCAAAGGCTCAGATTTAGTTCTGCAGCTTTTTTTTCATCTCTTCTTTTCAATTTATTGGTCTCTTCTTTCACTAGCATCTACAGTGTCATCTTACACAGTCAGACATGGCTGATATTGCACACACTATAAATCAAATTGTTAATTCACATTGTGAAGTGTTTCACATTTTCTGAGAATTCTTTGGGATCTTGTAGCCTTTCCCTTTCACCACAAGGGAAAGTGTTGTTTAGCTTAATATATTGAGACTATTTCACTGAATAGGCTGGACGGGGTAATTAAAAAAAAAATCACTCTTTATCCATATATATTTTTATTTGTTAAATATATCAAGCAAAGCTGTCAGTTCTTTGAAGTGGAAAGGTCATTACTGGTGAACGTAGGGCTGCATGGGACACTGGAAACAAGTTAAACCTTCATGGCTTTCTCATAATCCCCAGCACCACTGTGACCTCCGTGAGGCTTACTCACGGCTGAAAGACATCTCAGTGATAATCAGTGGAGGGAAAGAGACCAGCACCTCACCACCTTAGTCTGCTTCTATGAAATCTGCCACAACACTTAGGAGACACAGATTCTACTGTCATGCCCAATTGCTTTAGTCTATTTGCAGAAAAAGCACAGCAGAACATTAGCAACAAGAATAAGCCAGCAAGTCAAAAAAAAAAGCCAGAGAGCTACCCCCTATCTCTCCCCAGATAGCTGCCAGACCAGTGGCAGAGCTGACACCCAAAACCCTGGAACCCAAAAGCTGCAACCAGAAACAGGAAGCCTCTCATGTTATAGTCTGAATATCAAGCCCTATAACACTTTGCTCCAGCCAGAACTTTGATTTTGAAGCTGGCATGACAGCAGCATGGTATTGAGTATCAGCAGCAGATTCCACTTAACCCATGACAGAAGCCTATCTGACCAGGTGTTGAATTTCTGTAACAAAGAGTCATCAGAAATAGAGACGTTATACAGAAACTTTTTTCCTTGTCATCCTTCTGTTTTCCTTGAGATGCATTTCACCATGTAAGCTGTGGTGTCTCATAGAGTGGGTAGTGTGAGTATAAGGGCGGGCCATCCGCATTGTTCCTCTTAACACCATGTGTGCACACAACCTGACAAAGCTGATCACTACACTACATCACTGGTGGCCTGACCAAAACCCATTAACATTTTTTCTACTCCACTTAGGTGGCTGTCCACTAATCAACTTACTTGCCAATTGGACAGAAACAATTTGCATGTTTTTTCAGCTCCAGTACAAACACCAAAAGTCAAGATTTTTAATATTATATGCAGCTGCATTAGCAGTGCATGACAATATAGCAATTTTTTTCCCTTCTACTCACTTACTTTGATGCATCTAAATGAGGAATTGAGGTTTTTCAGATACAGAGAGCTGTCAGTTATCTCATGTTCTTATTTGTCAATAAAGTGATTCAGAAATACAGCTTCATGCAGATAACTGTTGCTTTGAAAGAAGCGTTGGAAAGCCTCTTTTGCATCGTGGCATCTCCCTGATAGTTGTGCTGAAGCAGGAGACTTAATTACTTTTTGACTGTCCTCAAAAGAGGACTAAAATGTGATAGCAGGAAGAGGAGGAAAATAAAGAAACTGTGGTTTTGTGATTACAATAATCGATACAAATCATTGGGAAAATGTGCAGAAAAACTGACATTTAAATCCCTATAGGTAATAGCCCTGCATCCATCTAAAAAAAGTTATATTTTTAACCAGGCATTCCATTAATAGTACTTAATATAATAGATGTTGCCACCCCACTCCACCTGCAATTGCATTTATAACAAAGTGCACAGAGATGCTGTGACCTCCGTCTGCAGGAGCATGTTAGAGGATTCAGGAGTTCTTTGCTGCTTGTAAATACTCTTCCTCTGGAGACACACAGGTGAATATATCTGTAGGAACTGATAGAAGCAGTTCACCAAGATAAAGCATTACATTTCTGACATGTCAAAACCATCTGCTTCCTTCTTAAATAAACCACCGAATGAATATTCTCATACAACACTACTGAAGCATGCAATACAGCTTTACTAAAAGCCTTCCACTGCCCTCCAGATACACTTAAGAAAATATCTCTAAATGGAAGGATGATACACACAATAGCTAAAGGGAACGCAATCACATTCAGAGAAGATGAAATCATAAGAAGCCACCTGCCTTTCTGGAAAGTCCTTGGGCTCTTACTATTGACAATTCTATCAAAACACTTCACAGCATACACCCATGTCTGCTCCCAAAGCTTTCAGGCTCAACCGCAGGCCCTGGGTTGCATTGTTATTGTGGGAATAACCTGCCTCTCATTACTTAGGAAAAGGAAAGACTGTTAGAAATAAGTAGCAGCCAGGCAATTCTTCCCCAGGAACTGAAGCAAAACTTTCTTAAGCATTAAAAAAAGTAAGCAGAGGACCTGCAGGAGAACTAAGGGATGAATCTCAGACTGTCTTCTGTTTGTGTCAGGGCACTCCAGCAGGCCACCCCCAGCCACTTGCATAGGGAACTCAAGTTCAGATTTCACTTACACCATGGGACAGAGGGTAAATTCAGTCCTAGGACACAAATAAGTTTTGGAAGAGTCAGTCATGACCGAAGTTGTTTGATACTGTTTTTCAGAAAAAGAAGAAAGCACTTTGGCAGTGAGAAGCAAGAGAATATGATTAGCCTTGTACTAGGTCATCAGTAAGAATATGTATTGACTTTGATCTAACTGTACCTGGGTCCTACAACTCTTTGATTTCAGATTCCTTTCCTTCTAGACTGTTTAAATTAAAATCTACCCCCTGCATTCAAGTTGTGTTAATTTCCATCTTTGAGACAAACTTCTAAAAACTATGCTTTTGTTTTCACTTTTCACCTCTAAACATCAGCACAGGCAGATTCCTACACTGGACAAATGGACTGTCCCCTAACCTAGCAGTGGCTGAGTACTCTCAGTATCCCAGGGAACTCGCTCATCATTCTCCCAGCTAAGTGCTGCTGAGCACAACTCTCCTAACTGTTTTTGCTCCTTAACATCTTGACTATTTGACCCTTAAGCTCCACAACAAAGGCCGAATTGAAACATCAAACAACTTATTCTTAAAACACCAACATGTCAAATTTTTCATAAAGGACATATAGGTCAGCAGTAATTTTTTTAAAACACCTTCCTTTTTCTATGAATAGGACCTGTATTTTTCAAGTGTGCAAAATCCTGGAGTAAAGGCTCTTCCTAAGGTCTTTGTCTCCTGTAGCGTTACTACCTCCTCAATAAGAAAAAAAGTGCTCTTGTTTAAGGCTATAGGGGGCATACTGAGCTTCCCATCCCCTCTCTTAAATGTTCTCCCTGCCTTTCCCTGAAATATCCTGTTGAAAGGAGTATATATCTTAGAGTGAAATTCAGAGAGAAGGACTAGAATAGCTTCCTGCAGGCAGTTGCCAGGTTGATATATCAAAGCGATATTGCTTTCTGAATTGAGTGGCACCAATCAGCAGGAACTGTCAGTCTGGGGATATAATAACTGTGGTGCCAGTCTTCAGGAATCTAAATGAAAGTTTCAGCTGCACTTGTATATTTAAAAGTGCCTGTTGGTTCAAGGAGGGAAATAGGAAGGGGGGAAAGCTTTACTGGCAGTGTCAAGGAAAGGATGGCTTCAGAAGAAAAAGATGGATAAGCACAGAGCGCCTGAATTCTCCTCTTGGTGCAGTGTGAGAGTCAGAGAACTGAAGTCATGGCATGAAATGGATCTTGCATATGAGCCCTCTGTAATTCCAAGTCCTGTAAACTGTCTTTCTGAAGAGAAGGTGAAGATTCATACAAGCTTGTCACATTTGTCACCATGACATCCTACCAAACTGTCTTTCCAGACTCAAGTCCAAATATATATCCCTGACAACTCTGCTCCACTGTTGCCTGACTCTGTCAAAGCCTGAAATCTGTAGACACCTGTTTTTTTAATGAATAAAGTTTCTTAGTTCATAATGAGATGGTGACACAACCTCCTTTGAAGTCTGCAGACTTGGCACCATTCCCTTCACCCTACCCATATGGTGTTCCAGACACACAGGGGTGCCAATGACCCCCAGAGTAGTGGCCCAAGTGGGAAGGGTACACTAGTGAGCTTACCCACAGCACTCATTCACAGAGGCTGGGGACTCCACTTCTGCCTTCCAAGGGAACATCTCTGATGCCCAAGTTGTCATGACAGTTATGGCATAGGGATTTAGTCCCACCTGTTGAAGCTGTTCCCTTCACATTACTGAGGTGTGGCTAGTGTGAGGGTCAGGACTTTCAGGTGAAGTCAGAAAGAAAGGATCATGTTGTGCTTTCTGCTTCCAGGGCCCATTCAGAATACTATTGTATTAAGCTGTCTCAATACAGAGAAACAACGTTTGAGTAAGGACAAAACCCTGGCTGCCCCCTCCTGAAGGAGTACCTACAAACTGTGTAGGGGAAAGTTTAGGCTTGATCTTAGAAGAGGTTCTTCATAGAATGAGTGATTGCTCATTGTAATGGGCCCCCCAGGGAGGTGGTGGGATCGACATGCCTGGAGGTGTTTAAGACTGGTCAAGGCACTTAGTGCCATGGTCTAGTTGATTAGATAGGGTTGAGTGATCATTTGGACTTGATGATCTTGGAGATCTCTTCCAACATGGTTGATACTGTGTTTGTATGTGATGCTGCAATTCCTGATCTGTAGTTTTAAGAAGACTTAAGATTCCCTGCCCTGCAAAAGAGTGGAGACTAGAGGAGGACATGGAGCCCAACCAGAAGGAATTCTTCCTTAAATTCAAGGAATTGGAAGTACCTGTGATTCATTCGGCCATTCTAGATACAAAATTAAGTGTTCTGCCTTTAATAATATTTGGGGCTGCCTTTAATAATATTTGGGGGTTTATCCTCCTAAATCATGGAAAATTGAAACTAAAATCTCTAATTAAGAAAACACTCTTAATGGGTAATTTAGAATAATCTTCAAAATGTGTATTCTAAAAATGCAGTCTTCCTCTCTTTCATTTACTTCTTCCTGTAATTAAAACAATCAATTATGATATCTGTGGGATGGGATTAAGTGGACACTTTAAACAGTTTCTTTGTCTGAGGAGGAATCAGATAAAGGTAGCACAGGTCTGATTGCTCAAATTATCTGAACATGACCCCTAAAAGATAATAACCACTGAAAAGCTGATAAACAGTTTAAAAGGATATGTAATATTGATTTTATAAAATGATTCAAACATGACTGCAGAGTTTCCTACCACCTATCCCTATCCCTTTGTGGAGTGCTCTGTGGCAGTACTGAAGATTCATGGCAGATTAATGCTTGGGCCCTTCAGGCTGTTTTGGCCTCCCAGATGTTGTCAATTGCATTTGCATTTCTTTTTATTCTCAGTATTTTGTACCCTGGTGTCCACTGAATAACAGATTCTTGTGGGCATATCCTGTGGTAGAACAATCTTTTGTATCATCAAACTTTAGAATAGCTGTCAGAGTAAGAATGAATTACTGAAGGTATTCAAATTCATTTTACATTAAATAATCAAAAGTAAATTCACTTCATCTAAATGTTGAAATCTTTAGCCTGGAAAAAAAAGGTAAAGACAATATTGAATGGCTTAAAATTGAAGCTAAAAGCATTCAGAATTAAGGCAATGTGCCCATATTTAATAGTGCCAGTAATTAACCACTGGGAGACCTCGTTCTGGATAGGGCATAATAACCTTAATCATAGAATCAAATTCCTTTCCTTCAGTATTGACAGTTGTACTGCAAAACCAGTTCCTTCATAGGGACTATTGGTTCAGATTATATGATTTGCACCATTTATAAAATCAGAGCATATCATTATGTTTCCAGCCTGAAGTTTTTACCCCAAGTTTTATGTAGAAGTTATTTTATTTGACTTTACGAATGGAATGAATGACAAAGAGCTGAGTATAGTCAGACTATTCAGTGAAAATCAAAACCAACTTGCTGTAACTGATAAAAGGAAATTTTAAGTTCTTGATTCTTGTTTATTTTTAATATATCATATTTACATTTCTACTGGTTATAATTGCATCTGTGAGCTTATGAGGATATTAAGAAAGATAAACAGTTACAGGAAGAGAACATCTATAAATCATCTACTAATTGTGGGGGGAAAAATTCCCTGATGACTCTGCAGTTGTCAGCTACAGTGATTTGAGTATACTCCTCTGAAGAGTCATACCTGGAGTGAGATGTGATGCAACACTAGATGGACCATTGTCTTGATAATCCGAACCTGTGCTGCAGTTTTGTACTTGAAATTTCCCAAGCTTTCTTAATAGTGCAAGAATAATAATTGAAATGTCACAAAATAGTAATTTATTACACTATAATCTGTGATACCTAGCTAGTTAATTTTCTTCATATATTTGCTTCCCCATGGTTTCTTCTCCAAGTTTCTTGGTTTTCGAAAGTCACAGACCATACCCTAAAAGATGCAAGGACGAGTTCAAGGAATGTAATGCTTGCAGACAAGTTCCAGACTTGTTCAGGTATACAAGATGCTCCCATTAAGCTGAACATTCACCAGCCCCTTAGCTCACTTGGCTAATTCCATTTGCCAATTTAATTTGCCATTCAATTAATTTTAAATTGACAACAAAAGTAATCTTCATACACAGATCCTACATCATTAAAATATCTATTCATAAGAAACAAAACGGCCCTCTTGCACTGTGAATGCTCTGAAGAGTAGACATCTCATGAGGTTGTCCTATAAATGTACTGGTATTTATTTAGATAGGTCCAGATAGGTAGTGGGCTCCTTGAGTTTTCATATATCTGTTTGTTAACAGCCTTAATTTTCATAGTTCTGTTGTTGGAATACTGTTGACTGCTTGGTGGGGACAAGGGTATTTTGTAACTTGCTGAAGAGTTTTCTGGAGCTATTCTGTAGTTTCTACCTCTACCATATGACTAGCTTTATATGAGCTGCATGTCAGAGATACAGAGAAAAAACAGAAAGAACTGTGTAATTTAGCCATCTCTTCAGGAGGTAAAAATACGTTTTAGCAAATGGTTTCATTGTATAAGAACAGGTAATACAAGTGACACACATTAGCTGTCTTCTGCTCTCTGTTGACTGATACAGATGCCACCATCACCGGCAGAATGAGTAGTGATGATGAGTTAAATTCCTCTGACACTTTGCATTATAAGCCCCTGTTTGTAGTTGCTCATAACTTTACTGGACTTTGCTGGCTGGAGGACACAAGAGGGCTGTCCTTGTTACTGCTGGCCATAGCTGTGCAGCACTAGGCTGTGCACACTAGGCTCAGGAGCTACAAGCAGGGAGATCATCTCTTCTGCCCAGCTGGGAATGGCATAGATGTGAGGCAAAATGGAGGATTGTGATGAGCTTGGATGAAGATAAGGAAGAGGAAAATCAGCAACATGATAACCAACAGGGGTTTTACCAAAAGGCATTGTAAATAAGAGGCCTGGGAGAGGGGACACTGGCAGCTTTATTGCTACTGGCAAAGGGGCATTGAGATTAAACAAAGCTCTGGGACGGAGACAGCAAGGTGACCTTCAGGGGAGTGATTGAGCTACCATGCAAAAAGACAGAATTGAGGTGGAAGGACTGGAGGAAGGAACCAGACTCTGAATGTGAAAGAGCCCTGCTAGGGGATAGCACAGGGATGAAGCAGAGATACTGATTCCACAGGCAACAGTGGGTTTGGGCACTGAGAACCTATTCTGAAAAGCTTATGGGAGGAGTTAAAGTCTTTAGGTATGTGATGAAGACCCCAGTGTTTGGAAGGGATAAAGGCATCAAAGGAGACAGAATAAATAAAACTCTTGACTTCATATAAACTTTAATTATCTTTATCTTACAGAGAACATATATTGACAAGATCTAAAACAACTCTCTGCTTTGAGGTTAAAAGTTGCTAGCAGATATATAACCCTGCAACCAGTTAAAGCCATAACAGTTAGTTTCCTGTCTCCTTGTCTAGTGAAGGGCTAATGTGACAGCTGCCATGAGGCATCTACAGTTATTCTAAGAAATAGCAAGAGAATGTAGGAAGATGTAGGACTATGGGTGAATGACAATAACTGTTCATTAGTTTTCTCCCTGATCATGTCAAGGCTTTATCCTGCCATCTGTTTCCCTCCAGCTGTTGCCATCAGGGAGACTGCAGTAGCTATGTTGCAACCATGACACCTGCACCAATTGGATTAAGCTGCTGCAGCCCACACTGCTCTGCTTTCAGTGAGTGAAACTGCAAATTAGCTAGATTTTAGGCGAACTTCCAAACTTGTCCAAAGGCTGGACTTGTCAGTGTTGAGTTTTGTATAATGTTCGTGTTTAACTTCTAACACTGTCTGTACTATGTGAACAATATCAACCTACCATTATCTCCAGTTTCTCCATCAGCTCAAACAGTGGAATCAAACACAGAATAAAAGTTGTGTGAACTGGACCATTTCTAGAATGACTCAGGTTTCTCATGTAAGTTCCCTCAATGCATCTGTAATGGAGGCTGAAAGGATCGTATGGAGGAAGACAGGATTCCTGCATGAGAAAAAGTGATCTTTTGTTTAAGACAGTCTAACAATAATCCTATCACTATTCTTGCCAGAAAATTCTTACCTAAAGCTAGATTAGTTACTGGACTAAATTCTCTACAAAACAATTGACCCTTGGTGCTTCAAACTAGCTGCCCAAATTAGAGGCTAATTTTAATCTTAATCTTTCTTTTTTTTTTCACATATAAAAAGTAGATAATATGACCCCTCATACTACAAAAATACAGCATGAATAAAATTTACATCACCATAGAAAAATCCTTTAAGGACATCTCTGATTCTGTCACATGGAAGGATTTGAGTAGCATAAAGCAAATATGTCCATGGGCCATGCACTGAAATGTGAGGGTAAAACAAAACTATTGAGAAGCCATTCAATCATTGAGTGCTGTCCACCCAGGGCACTGAGTGAGACAGTCTTGCAGAAAAAACAGTATGTGATCCTTAGTCAAACTGCCACAATTCATACACAACAAGGAGACAGCCCAGGGCTCTACAGACAGAAATACAGAAAGCTTAATTTGGGCATTTTGTAACTTTCCAGCGCTTGCATTATAATCTTACCGTAACTTTACTGGGCTTCTTGTTTAGAGCATAGGTTGGCTAGAGGTGAAGGGTATTCTGATAGTTTTACTGAATTTCCACCATCACCTACATATTCATCACTTTACATATTCTTAAACATCCTTTCAAAATAAGTCAGCTTCATTTTAATGTGCTGCGATTGTCCTGAGTGCCCATTGAAATGATCTGATAGCCACATTGATGCAGAAGCAAAATCTTACTGGATAGTTGTGAGAGGTAACCTTTCATAGTCTGGAGCTCCCCATCATTAAAATGAGGTCCTCTTACATTCATTCTGACATTTCACTTTTACTCAAAATACATCAGGGCATCCTTTCATATTACTAGGGTCCAGTTCTGGGCCCCTCAGTTTAGGAAGGATGTTGACTTGCTGGAACGAGTCCAGAGAAGAGCAACAAAGTTGGTGAGGGGTTTGGAACACAAGCCCTATGAGGAGAGGCTGAGGGAGCTGGGGCTGCTTAGCCTGGAGAAGAGGAGACTCAGGGGTGACCTTATCACTCTCTACAACTACCTGAAGGGAGGTTGTAGACAGGCGGATGATGGTCTCTTCTCCCAGGCACCCAGTACCAGAACAAGAGGACACAGTCTCAGGCTGCACCAGGGGAGGTTCAGGTTGGATGTTAGGAAGAAGTTCTATACAGAAAGAGTGATTGCGCTATGGAATGGGTTGCCCGGGGAGGTGGTGGAGTCGCCGTCATTGAAGGTGTTCAGAAGGAGACTTGATGGGGTGCTTGGTGCCATGGGTTAGCTGTTTGGGTGGGTTGGATTGGTTGATGGGTTGGACACGATGATCTTGAAGGTCTCTTCCAACCTGGTTTGGTTTATTCTAATAAAGGTTATTCTAAAGGATCCATACAGCATACTTTCACTTACATTGAACACCATAGAATTTTCACTAGATTTTGATTTCTTCTATTCTGACTGACACCATGGAGGAGAAAGCACTTTTGAGCTCATTCATGTATGTTTTGTATTTACAGTGAGGGTACTGATTGCAGTAGTCACCATGAACGCAGATAAAAGCCACACATCTTTGCCCTGCTACATGTTAGTGCCTGCAGCAACACTCACTTCATGACAGGTACAAGGCAGGACTGTTCACTGTTTCTGGCCCCATGGAATTAGATTCCTGCACATATAGATTGGACATATGTTGCACTTATTTAAGAGTGGCAGGAGCTGACACAGCACCACATACTATCAAATAGGTGAAGGGAGGATTCAAGCTAGGCAGACCAGATCTCCTCCTGGGACTCCTATTCTTTTGTTGTTCCTGTGTGATCTGGAAATTCAACACCACTATCAGACTTAATATTCCTTAACATGTTCAGTTTGGTCAAATAGGAGGACGTTTTCCTGAATGTGTTGCAGATTCCTGTACTTTATCAGTTGAAAGAGGAAGGGAAAGTACACATCTCAGTGAGTATCACAAATGTGCCCTACCAGCTTGGTGCAATTTTCAAAGGATGAGAGCTGACAGTTCAAGCCTCCTTTGCTCTAACATGCTGAATCTGAATGCCCTAAAGTAAAGAACACTGGAATTTCAAATCAAAATTCAACACCCACATCCCTAAATTCAAAAACATTTCAAGTTAGTTTTAAATATTAGTACCTTATAGGGGTAAAACCAATTTGATCTGAAGCCAGCAAAAATCTGGGGTCCTCTGCCCTCTGCTAAAGCCATCTGGCAAATCAGTCTCTCTCTCACATTAATTGAAGACTGCACCTGCAGATATTAAAGGTGGGGAGTGTGTGATCCATTTTGAGTGATGTTCACCTCAATATGATAAATACTGACAGTGCTAACACAGTGATAACACCCCTCCTCTCTGATCACACAAGTTTGACATCAGTCAAGACATGCCTGCCACTGATTGTGCTGCCTAGTTTGGTCTGACTGTTTCCTTGCACCCAGGGGTAATGGAAGTGGCCTGATGAGCAACGTCCTCTATAACTCTTCTTTCCTTGCCTCTAAGCAGAACTCTCTGCTGGCGTGTGAGCCAGAGCTCTCTATCTGCTCAAAAAGCTTTACATAGCATAGAGCTTCAGAGAAACTTTACTAAAGTAATGATAAATACATGCTAATGGTTGCCAGCCAGTATTCAGAGGAAGGGCTCTTAGGAAAGGAAACATCAAATATGCAGAGAAAATATTATAAATAACATCAAATATTAAATATTATCTGGAATGCTTTGCATAACCAAAAATAAGATGTAATTAACCAACAGAGATACTGCAGCTCTTCCTTCTTCTCCCACCAATATTAATAGGATTTCAGCTGCAATATTAATTTGCATAGAATTTATATTGCATTAACACTAAAATGGTTTAGTACCCATACAAACACATTCCTCCACAAGTTTCTTTAAGAAGTGTTTTCTTGGTCTCTTCAGGATAACCCTGATACCCTGTTGCATGGGCTCCGGAGATGAGAAAGGAAGGCAGCCTCTCAGCCATTTCAATGTCCTTCTGACTTGTGTCAACAGACTCTCTAATTCTCCACATTCTGGCTTGTAGGTTAGCCACTGATGACCCTTCAGATAACTGTTAACAGAGAAATAGGGCAGCTGTTGGATTCATCAAATATGAGATCTCTTCCTTTTATAGGGTTTCACTTGAGAACCTATTTCAGTTGCCTGTGCAGGAGTTTGTAGGGCTGCTGAGATATTACCGTCTTCCCATAAACCCAGGTAAGTATCCACACAAGCATACCATTAGCCTTACGCATTCCTTTCTGAAGAGAGGCAGAATTCAAATTCAAGATTAGTGAATAGTAAAATGCAATATGTAATCTATGGAGATGATGACCAGTTCACTTGGATTCATAAACCAATTTGTGGTAGATCAATATTCACTCTTGGCAGAGAAGTGAAGTTATTATGTGTATTGAAAGTGGTGAAGGTAGAGGACAGAATTTACAGCAAGTTAATTTGGGTTCTGCACTATTCAAGTCTCTTTTTTTCTTACAATCTTTTTTTCCCCACTCTGAATAAAAAAAGGCCTTAGAGATGAACATGTACACCTTCAGGGAAGAGTCAACCACAATCTTATTCAGTTGGTGCCAGGAAAAGGCAACGAGGCATAACTTGTGACTCTCATGCTCATTTCTTGCTTTTTCTGGGTCTCGTAGTTGAACGCATCTGCCCTCTACATGCAGGTCGAGATTCAAAATATACCAGCTAAGATCCACCCTTCTTTTAAAGTGATTTTCTTCTGTTCTGTGACACAAGTTCAAATATTTGGAGTGCCAAAGCATGTAGGTTACACCTTCCAATCTGTTCCCCACTATCTACCCATTAAGTCTTTGCTTACATTGAAAGGAATGCCTGGTTTTGGAGCTGAGCCATCTATTTGAGTCTGAGCTCTTAATACAGTCAAGTCATGGCCAGTAGCAGGGACTCCCCAGGGACTCATTACAACTTCTAAAATGCTGTATAAATGCAGTATGTGTGTATATATATGTGTTACTTTGTCTCAGAAAGCTCAGAGGAAAATCCCGCTTTAATTGTAATGTAAGTTGAAGACCAGAGAAGTAGTGAGCATCCTGCTAATCACAGGCAAAGCAGGAGGTTGTATATTCTGTCAGCTGAAACAAAATGAACTGAAAAATTTGGGTTAACTACAGTTCATGACATATCTTCATAACAAATCTTCCTCTATCCCTTGTTCACTATGCAAAACTTTAATACAGATGATTATCAAAGTAGTTCTGAGCATAGCTGTTTTTCAGGTGAACTGAATTCATTGGTGCAGGAGTAATTTAAGGGCATCACAAAATCACAGCCTCATAGAATGCACTGGGTTGGAAGGAGCTTCTAGAAATTATCTAGTCCACACCCCACTGCAATATGTAGGGACATCACTTCCAACCTCTTCCAACCTGAGGGGTGGTTGTGGCCGGGAAGGGGTTGGTCTCTTCTCCCAGGCAACCAGCACCAGAACAAGGGGACACAGTCTCAAGCTGCACCAGGGGAGGTTTAGACTCAAGGTGAGGAGGAAGTTCTTCACTGAGCGAGTCATTCGTCATTGGAACGGGTTGCCCAGGGAGGTGGTTGAGTCATCGTCCCTGGAGGCGTTCAAGAGGAGATTGGACGTGGCACTTGGTGCCATGGTCTAGTCATGGGGTCTGTGTTGATAGGTTGGACTCGATGATCCTCGAGGTCCTTTCCAACCTAAGTTATACTGTGATACTGTGATACTGTTTGCATCTGGACATCAAGCCATTGACCACAACCCTCTGGATGTGGCCATCCTGCCAATTTCTTATCCACTGAACAGTCCATCCATCAAATCCACTGAAGTTTTTGGACATAGAAGCTTTTAGTCACACTCTGTAGCTCCTCCCTACCAAAACTCTGACACACAAGCCTAATACATAGACCTTCCGTTGCATCTATGTTGTATCTGTTAGCCTCATATGGATGTCACAAGAGACCCAAATATCACAAATTACATTTAGCCTGAACTGGAGTCTAAACTAGTTCACACGGTGACAACTCCACTGTGTCAGAAAGGATGGCAATGAGCTGTTTTTAATTTAAACTGAAATAAAACCAGGGTGTTGATTGGTTGGATGGTTCTCAGAAAGAAAGTGGGCCACTGCAAAAATACTTCAGGAGAAAAAAGTTCCTACGAAATGAAAAAAGTTTTTTTGACTTTTGTTTTCTAGGAAGATCTTTATGGCTCAGAAGCAATGAAGTATTTGCATGCTGATTGTGTGGAAATCTAGAAGTAATGGACAACCATCTAAGATTACACTTGTTTATCTGAATATTTTCACTCAGGACTACCTCATTCTGTCTTCTTATTTTCATGTTTCAGCTCTAAAGTATCAGCATAAAAATCAATTACATCACTACATTTTACTGCTAACAGATAGTGACAGAGTGCTGAAACAGCACAAAAATTTTCCATAAAAATAACCTTTTTCTGCAACAATTTCACTGATAACTTCATTAAATTATGGAAGATCTCACAAACCCCATAAAAGTGCATGTAGGTCTTCTGTGCCTCTGCTCTCCTGGAATATTCACACTTACCAGAACTAAGCTATGAAAAAAGACAATTTCTCCCTCATTAATCTAGGTTTGTTTTCAGAGAAAGACAAGTATAGTCAGGTGGCTTGGTTTTTAAGTGACTGCTTTGAAACATTGTAATCTAGTCAAAGGTGTCAACCAACTCACTGAGATTTGGGTCAGATTAAACACTTCATTTTACGCAGCCCAAATTGGCTAAGCAAAATCTTACATTAATGCTAACCATAGCTTTATGTTAATGACTTTTGTTGCAACTGGAGATAGAAAATGTCTCCTCTAGACAATTCAAAATGCAGATATGCTTCCTTTTGTTTACATTAGTCTGGCATGTAGATTTTTCTGCCAAATAAGAAGACTGCTGAGTTCACACCAAACCAGACTCAGCCAGCTCCTCCATGCTTCTGTCTCAGTGAGGAAGATGACTTTGGATGCTTATGTGGCATAACCCTGGATCTTCCATCTACCTTTTGACTCTCTATATTGCATATAGCTAATCAGTAGGTTGAAGTGACCACATCACAGCTTTAAACAACCAGGAGCAAGGCTGGGATACTGCTCTGCAGCTGGGGATTTTTCCCTGGTGGGATTCTCAGAGTTCCCCCCTGTAGACTGATAATGTCCCATAAAGCGATATACCTGAGGACAGGCCACACTGGTGTCCTGTGGTAAAGGGTAGGAAAAGAAGATGGCTGAATTAATTGAACAAGAGGTCTAAAAGGTGCTCTTTCTCCACAGAATAAAACCTTGAAGAGATGTCTATCAGTAGGATTTGAAAATCAGCTCTGACAAGAGATGGCAATGCAACGTTTGTTTCTTCTCATAGATTTTGCAATTCAGATTTAAGCATGTGACACTATAGTGTATGAGAAAGCTGTCAGAAGCATTTTAAGCACAGTTATTTTTCTCTTTCCAAGCTTGTGTTAAGGAAACCTGGGTTTGTAACTTGAAGAATTGCAGTAGAACATTTTGTAGGGTTCTGAAGTGTTTCTTAAATACTTTCTATAAAACACAGCTCATGCTGTGTATATGGTGGTGGGGTAATGTATATTGGTATTCACTTGCTATAACCTAATTTATTCATTGCTTCATCACCCCTGAGAAATAAGCACCCTTCCATGTGAAATGACTAAACCATATACCTTACCATCATGCATTCTCTCCCTGTAAGATTCCACAAAGAGTGAGTGTGTGGGAAATATGTTTCTCCCTCCAAGATGAATCTGTTCAGTCAGGGAGTCTAGGAGATATGAGAAGGCAGATGTATTGTATGGCAAATCATTTCAGTGAAATATTTCTACATAACTGTTTATAGGGAACAAAGCTGGAATTTGCTGAAACGGTTGTGCATGGTATGAGCTAGCAACTCAACAGCAGGAGCCTTTTAGCTGTACAGCAGCTCATTCCTAAAGCATTCTTTTCCTAAGCCAAGATGCAGCAAAGTTAACAGCTCAGCCTCATACAAAGTGGTGCTAGACGAGATGCAGATCTACAGGGTTTGGACAGATGTACCACTGACAGATGGTGCTGAGATTAGTCATTATCAATCAACTTCAATTTGCATTTATTCCTCTGGTTCAGTGCCAGTCAATGATGAATGCTGACTGATAGTACCTTATTACTGGCTAATATTTATTAAGAGTTCCTGACTCCCTAGAAGATATAGTGGAGACAGAGACCCTGCTCACAGGAAAGCACCGAAGCAACATGCTGAGTTTACACTCATTACCTCTAAGGCTGATGCTTACAACTCACTGTATCATTACACTGGCTCTGCTGATGTGACTCTCTGCAGAGAGATCAAGGATTCAATACAAGCAGAAAGACCAGCTGACACCTCTGTCAGAGACAGTTCCACCCAGTTACAGCTGAAGTGTGCTTTTTTGGGATAGCATAAGAGAAGTGTAAGTAGGCACTAATATGTAGAAATTCAAGACTGGCAATTATGTAAGTACTATGTCCACTTCAAGAATTATAAAGAAATAGCATTTTATTTTGAATCTGCATTGGTTTTAAGTAGCAAGATGATCCTGACAAGGTCAACCCACCACAAAATCCCAAATAATTTTTAAAAAAATGAAATTCTGTGTTTTCTCATCTCAAATCTGCATCTATAGGTACATCTGTATGTACACAAGTAAATATGCTGTAGAAACACTTAAATTTATAAGAAAGTAGATGAGACTGAACATCTCTCCCTGTTTTTTCCTCCATTATACAATTCCATGAGGTGGTGGTAACAAAGCAGGACTGGCTGCAGTACATCTTTTATGAGCGCCCATAAGATTGCAGTATGTAACATTAAACACTTCCCCCATCCCAAAAGTACATGACTGTAATACATTATTGCATGACTCTAAGCCTTGATTTATGCAGACACAGTTCCACTGAATCCAGCACCAAGACCGAACTCCTTCCATTGACATAATGAAAGCTGAAAAAATTGATGCTAAAAATGAAGAAAGTTCTCTTCACAGTCCGACTAGTGTCTAAAAATTAGCCTAAATTCCTCTAGAGAAAAGGAAGACATTGTAAGCAGTAGACAGCATATTGCATGCTCATTGTTGAGGTGTCACAGAAATGTTTTCTAAAATCATCGCTGCTGATACTGACTAGAATTAAAATAAAGCTGTAATAGATAACTGGTTTAACAAAACTGTCCTAGCATGTCTTTTATTTGATAAGGATTAAAAGAAAAACACTGCATAATGCAATATACCCAAGTCAGCACAGCAGTAAGAGGAGTCATTTTATCTACAGGATTAAGTCTCACAATTGAATAATCCATAATGGAAGCTACAGAAATGGAGCAAAAGAGAGAGCTAAAAAGGTTGTTCTTTGCTTTCCCCCCCACCCCCTTTTTTTCTTTTCCCAAGAATTTTAAGAATATGCTCTAAAAACATATTTCCATGGGCAGAATTTTATTCCCAAAGCATTTCCCAAGATCATTTCTTGTTACATTTAATGAATTTCAGGAAGCGAGGAAGGATAAAGTTTTATGCTTAATGTGGTCCCTGAAGAGCAGAATACAGTTCTGAACATATTCTATGTACCTTGTTTTATAGCTGCCAGAAATGTAGTGGGTTTTTTTACTTTTGAACAAAGTCCCTCCAACAATTTATGAATGCAGTTAAATCATCAGACATTTCAGTGCAGCAGAGGTTTTACCTCTGTGACTGTGGATATAGAGAATTTATAAACCTCAGATTTGTAAACCAAGCTCCAAAGTAGAATGTGAGGATTGATTTGTCACCTGCAAACACCTAGGATTTCACTTCAGATACTCCCAAAGTGGAGTGGAGTGGAGTGGAGTGGAGTGGAGTGGAGTGGAGTGGAGTGGAGTGGAGTGGAATGGAATAGAATAGAATAGAATAGAATAGAATAGAATAGAATAGAATAGAATAGAATAGAATAGAATAGAATAGAATAGAATAGAATAGAATAGAATAGAATAGAATAGAATAGAATAGAATTAACCATGTTGGAAAAGACCTTTGAGATCATCAAGTCCAACCTATCATCCATCACTATCTAATTAACTAGACCATGGCACCAAGTAACCCATCCAGTCTCTTCTTAAACACCTCCAGTGATGGTGATTCCACCACCTCCCTGGGCTGCACATTCCAATGGCCAATCAGGCTTTCTTTGAAGAATTTCTTCCTAACATCCAGCCTAAACCTCCCCTGGTGCAGCTTGAGACTGTGTCCTCCTGTTGGTTGCCTGGGAGAAGAGACCAACCCCCACCTGGCTACAACCTCCCTTCAGGTAGTTGTAGACAGCAATAAGGTCTGCCTTGAGCCTCCTCTTCTCCAGGCTAAGCAACCCCAACTCTCTCAGCCTCTCCTCATAGGGCTGTGCTCCAAACCCCTCACCAGCTTTGTTTAATGCCAACACTCTCTAGCACAGACTGAGCACAGTGTCCAGCTGCCCCTCCCAGGTTGGAAGAGCCTCATGGTGAGGAGAGACACGTTGGAGTGTCTGCAGTCTGCATCGGAATGTTAAGCCCAGTGAGAAAGCTGAGCTCACAGGAAAGACCACTGTTCAGCCAATGTTCAACAATTAAGTACTCTCTGACTCAGGAAATTTCTCTGCATGGTGGGAAGAGCAGATGGATTCAGAATCCCTGTAGAGAATTTATGACACTTCCACAGGTACTTTTCAAGGCTAATAATGTAATCTAAATTAAAAACAAACCAAAACAAAACAACAACAAAAAACCCCACCGCTCAGAATTGATTCTTCAATGGAGCTATTAGTTGGTCAGAAAACCACATCTAATTTCTCAGTGGGAAATGCAGAGAAGGTAACATCCTTTAATAATATTCTTCTTAAAACCATAGGCAGGCTTTCAAGTACATAACTAGCTAGTAGAAGATAGAAAGGTTGAAAAAATTTTAATTCACTGATGTTCATGAGGAAATAACCTGAAATACCGTGCATGTTATGCTGTACTTAACAGCTGAAACACAAGCTCAGCTAACTGATACTGATTTACCAAAATAATTTTCCTGATCTTTGTAAAAATCACACTAAAAAATAATAATAATAATAAAAAAAACCAGATTGATTCCAGATGAAGGTGCCTGAAAAAGATTCATACCTTAAATAATAGAAGTCGGAACTTGCAGCACTGACATAGATAAATAGGTTGCCTAATGGGTTGTTTACTGAGCTAGTGGACCTGGAGCATGATAAAGTAAGCAGAAAAAGGACTGCATAAGCTTTATCTCCATAACAACCAAGAATGATTACAAAAGATCATGGAAAAGCCACCTTCACAAAACAGGCTTTAACCTTAGAGCAAAGGGAGCAGCACAGCACAGTACTGCTGATGTCTAAATAAGAGAAGACAGTCTTGGCTCCAAACTATTGCATCTTACACCAAGTTGGATGCTCCTGCTGGAATAATAGAAGTATAAAGCTATTTAAGACAGCAAATATATAGAACAAGAGATTCTTTTAAAGGAATTAGAATTGTCTGGTTGGAAAAGAGTCCAAATATCTCCCTGTACACAATTGTTAGACCCTGTCCTTAAGCACCTCATCCAAATTTCTTTTAAATACCTCCAGGGATGGTGACTCCACCACTTCTCTAGGCAGCCTGTTCCAGTGCCTGATGACTCTTTTGGTGAAGAAAATTTATTGTAATATCCAATCAAAACCTCCCTTGGCACAATTTAAGAAAATTTCCTCTCATCTAATCACTTGTTACCTGGGAAAAGAGTCTGGCCCACACCTCACCACAACATCCTTTCAGGTAGCTGTAGAGAGCAAAGTCGTCTTCCCTCAGTCTCCTCCAGACCAAACAATCCCAATTCCCTCAGCTGCTCCTCACAAGACTTGTGTTCAGTGCCCCTCACTAGCTTTATTGGCCTTCTCTGGACACATTCCAGCAACTTAGTGTCATTCTTCTAGTGATGGACCCAAGACTGTATTCAAAGTGCTGCCTCACCAGCAGCCTCACCTGCAGCCCAGAAAGCCAATCAGATCCTGGGCTGCATCAAGAGAAGTGTGGCTAGCAGGTCGAGGGAGGTGATTCTCCCCCTCTACTCAGCTCTGGTGAAACCCCACCTGGAGTACTGTGTCCAGTTCTGGAGCCCCTATTACAAGAGGGATATGGACGTGCTGGAAGGTGTCCAGAGAAGGGCCACAAGGATGATCAGAAGAGTGGAGCACCTCTCCTATGAGGACAGACTGAAGGAGTTGGGGCTGCTCAGTCTGGAGAAGAGAAGGCTCCGAGGAGACCTAACTGTGGCCTTCCAGTATCTGAAGGGGGCCTACAGGAAGGCTGGGGAGGGACTTCTCGGGCTCTCAGGTAGTGATAGGACTAGGGGGAATGGGATGAAGCTGGAGGTGGGGAGATTCAGGCTGGAGGTGAGGAGGAGGTTCTTCACCATGAGAGTGGTGAAGCCCTGGAATGGGTTGTCCAGGAAGTTGGTTGGGGTGCCGTCCCTGGAGGTGTTTAAGCCCAGGCTGGATGAGGCTCTGGCCAGGCTGATCTAGTGTGGGGTGTCCCTGCCCATGGCAGGGGGTTTGGAACTAGATGATCCTTGTGGTCCCTTCCAACCCTGGCTGATACTATGATACTATGATGCTATGAGTGCAGAATGATATGAATACCAAACACTATCAATGTAATGTGATATTTTTCCACTCAGCTACTCAGAGTACCTCAGAGTAAGGTTATGCAAAACTGATTTGTGATGATTTCATTTGAAAGCTGCTAGAACTGGAATTGGAGTATTTTACACTGGGAGCTCTTCATATTTCAGCCATGATAGCAGGACGTTCAAATCTACTTGTTCCCAGAGCGAGAAGTAAGACAGGAACCTTCTATACTATTTCTTCTCTGCTGTGTTGTATTTCTAGCAGATATCTGGGAAGCTGAAGTCCCTCATAATAATTTCTTCCAGTTACTTAGAGAATAATTCATCTTTATTTGCAGCCCGGATGGGTGGTCTGTAATAGACTCTCACTGTGATATCTCTCTTGATGGCTTTTCCCCTGATTTTAACCCATAAGCACTCAACTGTATCATACTCTTCCAACCTGGTCTGGTCTATTCTATTCTATTCTATTCTATTCTATTCTATTCTATTCTATTCTATTCTATTCTATTCTATTCTATTCTATTCTATTCTATTCCCCATGATAGAGCTCAAGGCAATCATACAGGGCCACCCCACCACCTTTACTTCCTTGCCTATTCCATCTGAAAAGCTTGTAGCCATCCGTAGCAGCACTGCAGGTATGCAAGCTGTCCCACTATATTTCTCTGATGGCAGCTGTATCATAGTTTTCCTGGTGAAAAACAGTTTTCAATCTTTCTGTTTGTTACCCATGCCATGCATTGTTGTACATGCACTTGAGTTGGGCTATTGTTCCTGCCACCTTTTTGCAGGGAGAAGACCTAATTCCTACCTGTCCATTCTCAGGCATTCCCATGGTCACTAACCAACCACATTAAGATTGTACATCAGAGAAGAAGAAAAGACAGCATTGCATTAAGGTGACTTCCAGAATACACCTGTTTATCAGGCAATCATTCACACAATACTTTCATTTAGCATGTTTCAGGGTATTATGCAATTTTAAAATTAGGCAGTTTTTCTTTTCTTCCAAAAGTTTGATAATTCACAAAGCTCTTTGCTGTAGTTTGACCTAGCTGGGCCAGTTCTTCAAGGATTTACAAGAAAGCATTCAAAAGTAGTCTTCAGAGAAATGTCCTAGCTGAATGAAAAAAAAGGGACAACTGTTTGAAATTAAGGAGTCTTGGTGAGGTAAACTCACTTGAAACCTGCACCTCTTCCTACTCAAACCACTGGCAAAACTCATACTGGCTTTAATGAGCATGGGATCAAGACCTTGGGTTTTCTCTTTAGATAACAAAATAAGCTCTCTGATGTTGAAGTACTTTTAGGGAGAAGCTGGAGCTTTAAAGTACAGATCTTCAGTAATACAATGTCTTACCTTACTTTGTCCTTACTTTGGCCAAAACTCCTAGGGGAATTTTTATCCCTCCCATGTGAAATAATTTGTCAGTGGAAATAGTGCAGACATGATATAGGTATTTGTAGCCATGCTCAATGACACAGCTACCCTCGCTACCATTAGCAACTGTGGTTAACTCTTGTCTTCTCTCACAATCTACAAACTCTTTACCTGATCTGTTTCACACAGAGTCATCCCAGTGGCTCAGAGGCAAAATGATATTTTTTTTCCTAGGCTTTTTAATGCTTGTAAAGAAGGGAAAGATAAGGTGACTTTTTTTTCAGGCAAATAAGGGTTCTAGTAAACAAGAAGTCACAGCACAATTTTTCACACAAACATAAATTATTTTGGAGAGAAAAAAAGGTTATTTTCAATAGTAAAGCTCCTTATTAAAAGTAATTTAAGCAGCTCTAGAGAACAACTCTGAGCCATGCAGCATATACCCTGTCCCTGCCCTTCGTACCTGCAGCAGGGTTGGCAGTTTTTGTGCCTATGGTGGCCACAAGAAAGTCAGCATGCTTATCTCAGTTTCCTTACTCATGTGCAGTGCCCCTCCACATACTAGAATGAATCTTGTCTTCACTGAGCACATTTGACTCAATATGGATACACTAACCTACCTGTATGCAGAACTTTCACAAAGACTGCTGATTCATATATAAACTAAAATTGTTCTAGGCAGACATGCTACAGGTATGTGTACAAAGCAAATAAACTGAGAGTGGATACAACTACAACTACTACAATTAGCAAATATGTATGTAAGGTTGATGTCATTCAAGACATTATTTATTCTTCTTTTCCTTGCTGCCACATGTTTCAATCCAGGAATAATTTCATTACTACCTGTGCCAAAATATTTGAATTGCAAAATTCTTTCACCAAAAAAAATGTATAATAAATGCAGTTGCAGAAGACCTGCCAAGGCTGATGTCTCATATTTACTGTTTCAGTTTTGCTTTTACTTTGCAATATAACTTCAGTGATAAGAAAAGGTAAACTATTTTTAGTTATTTAGCTTTTAATTTTTCTTTTTTTGGTTCTGCTCTGCTGAGTACATAAAGGCAGTGATACTAATCTGAGGAAAATGGGAAACTAACGTTTAGCAGATGCAGATGTAAAGCTGTTCAGATATGACTCTGCACAAGAACTGACTGCAAAGGTATTAACACTGAAATACTCCCTGCCAAATAACTAGTCCATCAAGAGTACTTGAAGTGATCATTTTACCTTCAGTAAAAGATCACAGTAATCAGTAGATGAAATCTGTGGACAAGAGCCCCTGTACTTTCTCACTCTGGGAGCAAGTAGATTCAAACATCTTGCTATCATGGCTGAAATATGGAAGGGCTCTCAATGGAAAATATTCCAATACAAGTTCTGGCAGCTTTCAAATGAAATAATCACAAATCAGTTTTGCATAAACTTACTCTGGGGTACTCTTACTGAGTAGCTGAGTGGGGAAATATCCCACTACACAAATAGAGTTTGTTATTCAGATCATGCTGATGTCTTTTATTTTGATGATATTTGACAAATATTGAAGTTTGATACCAAAACTTACAAACATGTATAGTGAGCTGTTGGTTTAGTTCATTATGTGGGTTGGAATATAGATTGGATGCAATGATCTTGAAGGTCTCTTCCAACCTGGTCTGGTCTGGTCTGGTCTATTCTATTCTATTCTATTCTATTCTATTCTATTCTATTCTATTCTATTCTATTCATGAGGTTCAACAAGGTTAAGTGTAGAGTCCTGCACCTGGGGATGAACACCACCATGCACCAGTACAGGTTAGGGGGTGATCTGCTGGAAAACAGCTCCATAGAGGACCATGGAGTCCTGGCAGTCAGTAGGTTATTCATGGGACATCAATGTGCCCTTCTGGCCAAGGAGGTCAATGGCATCTTGGGGTGCATAAAGAATAACGTGGCCAGCATGTCCAGGAAGGTTTTACTCTGCCCTGATTAGACCGCATCTGGAATATTACGTCCAGCTCTGGGCTCCCCAGCACAAGAGGGACAAGGATATACCACAGAGTGTCCAATGGAGGTCTATGAGGACAATTAAGGGACTGGAACATCTGTCTTATGCGGAAAGGCTGACACACCTGGAGCTGATTAGCCTGGAAAAGAGAAGACTGGGAGGGGATCTTATTAATGTTTATAAATATCTGAAGGGTGACTGTCAAGAAGATACTAGTGTCTTTTCAATGGTATTCTGTGATAGGACAAAGGGAAGCAGGTATCAACTGGAATACAGGAAATTCCACCTCAATATTGCTACCCTTTCCCCTGACTAAAATTTTAGTATGTCCAAACCAAGATGTCAAGTTCTTTTCATATCCAGTCAGCTGCCTGGGTTCTTTCAGAGCACTTCACTATATTAAAAGAAAGAGGAAATACTAATAACTCTGTAGCTGAGTGGTTTATCTGAATTGTAACTTTATGTAGAGTGCAGATGTATAGGGGGAAAACCCACAAACATGTTTAAATCTGCTATAATGTAATCTACTATCTACTGGCCTCAGTAAAATTATCTGAAATTGATATTGCACTCTTGACCACTCCTTCATGACTAAGATCCTACTATGCTTCATACTGCCCAAATTCATAACAAAACCTCTTCCTTCCTCATGAATTTTCAATCTAAAATAATATTTCATGATCTTGACAAGATTTTGGTGAAAGACATCAGCAGGACAACATTGTTTGAGAAGTATTTCCAAACCTCTGTTTCAACCTGGCTCAGCTATGAGCAAAACTGGTTTGTCCAATTTACAAATGTAGTTAGGAATTCAAAGCAGGAAGGTTTCACAAAGCTAAAGAAGCATAGTTCACATCCTGAAGAACTCTGCAAAAGCAAGTAACTTTCCTGAGGCAATCAGCTTTGGAACAACTTGGTGACAAGTCTGCACATGACAGGAATTTCACAATGTCTGTAGATAGCTTGTTATTGCCTGCAAACATACAGCTTCATCCATATTTCTTGATATAAATAGGTTTAAGATCCTTTTGAAGGTAAGCAAGCACAAACAGGCTCAAAAGATAGTAGGTAAGCAAGCACACACAGGCTTCCAAGGCAGAAAGAAAAGTTAAGTTCTTATTTCTTTATTTGTTTGTCTTTAATGAATGTTGTCATGAACCAGTGCAATGATATTTACAGCAGCATAATTGTGACATGCTGTTAGCTCATGGCAGCCATATCTTTGGTGATGGAATTCAAGTAACACAATAGGGACAGACAGATGGAGAAATAGCAGCTCCTTTCTCAGCATCTCAGCTCTGGGAAGTAATTCCTGTCTGTACATACTTCTGGGATGGCTGCATGAAAATAACACCATCAGGATACTACTGGCATGTGGTAATCATGCCATAGCGTAATATTGGATTTGCCACAAATATCACAGCCTGATCTTGTCCCTGACAGTCAGGAGAGTGAATTCCAAGGTACTTCTAGCTCTAAGTTGCATATTCAGTCAAATTGCAATTCAGCGCAAACATGAGGTAAAGTGCGATGGTGATGAGCAGCAACAAATAACACCCTGTTCCACTTCAGTCTAGGCAGTGAGGCATTTCGGTTTTCCCAGGGAATCAACACTGCACTCTCTGCTCTTTTAGTCCACCCATTCATATCTTTTTCTTTTCTCTCTCATTGCTAAAAGAACCACATCAGATATTCTTCCTCTCAGAATACAAACATTGAGATTACCCCCTTAATCTAGGTTGAAAGCCTATATAAGTACCAACAGTTGGAGTCCTTGGTCTCTTTGTCATGACTTGTGCATGTTTTCCATGCAATCTTGAGACAGCTGCACTAGCAGGCACTTAAAATACCCCCATACCTATTCAGGAGCCAAACAGGTTACAGTATTTGTGCTGTCAAACAGTCCTTTTCTGGAGACGTCTCACTTTTTCCTCTTCCCAAGGAGGAGCAATTAGATGTGGACATCATGCCACTCTACTGTGTACTTCTCATGTTGCACAATTACAAGGTACAGGCTGTGCTACTGTTGTTGTTTGTTTTTTTTAATACTGCTTTGTATTTTCAACAGTAGCCTTCCCTTTCAATTGTATTTGTTTTCTTACTTTCTAATTACATCTGTCCAGAAATAGTTTTGCACTGCTGTTCATCTAAACTGTCCTGGGCATAGCTTTGTAATAAACCTGTCAGGGTAATATCAGGATATCAGTTAGGTAAATCTTATCTGTGAAGAAATAACAGGTTGTTGGCAATGAAATTGCTGTCTGTGAGAAAATTCTATGAAGTCTGCTTTGGCAACAACAGGAAACGTGGTATCTCTATCTTTGGTTTACTAAATCTGGAGAGACAGGAGAAATGGAACTGGTGCATATCATAGTGAGCAACATGCCTGCTAAGGAAGGATTAACTTGCTCTGAGGGGAAAGAGGTCACAGGAGACTAAGATATCTTCAGAGGGCTTGATCATCAGCAAAGGCTTAAAAATCTCCTAACTCCTTACCTATGAATGACTAGCTATTGTTTGAATCTTAAATCCACACTAGTTAATATCCAACTCTAATGTTTTTATACATTACAATTATTTACATAATTGTACATTTAAGCGGGATTTTAAAAGACCACAATTTAGAGAAAAACAAAGTTTCCAGAGTCATGTAATATGGAGCTTTGCTACTTAGCAGCATAATCTCCATTCTGCTTGTTGTATGGGTTTGTATACTACAGCAATGGCAAGAAAAGATCAGAGAAAAATAGTCATCATGTCATAGGATAAATCTAGGTTAATATTTTAGGTTGAAACAGCAGTTCATTTGAAGCTTAGGCAGGCCTCATTGTACCATGTCCCACACACTGGTGTGGATTGCAAAGCAATACCTTTGAGAAAAGTCAACAGACAGCAGTATTGCCTACTAAGAATACCTTCAGTAAACAGACAGAAAATCCAGAGACAGATAGATGGCAGTGTTCAGCTCTACAAGCATTTTCTATAGATCTGGAGATGTTCAGCACTTTCCCAAAACCTCCTTTCCAAGAGCTATGCTATTTACTGAGAGTTCCTGATTTCATTAGAAAAACATAAACTTTTGGTTGTCAGGAGTTCAGAGAAAAGCATAACAATTTTAACTGTCATGACTTTAATATCATTTGGCAACTTTCTCTTTGATTTTCTAGTGCTTTAAGTTGGCATTTTCTAATTGTTTTCTCTATTGATGACCAAGATTATTCTGGTGACCCAGAATAATCTGTGGTATTTTCCAACCTGGTTAATTCTGTGATTCTGTGAAAATATCTTACTACTGCTGAGCTGTCTATTCTAGCCTTCCCTCAATACTCTCACTATTTAGTGAGAATGCTTGCAGAAATTATGTTTTAGATGCAAACAAATCATCCAAATTTACCCCCAGACGAAATCAAATTGTGCAGAACATTCTAGCACTGTTTGACCTTTAGTCACTGAAATACAAACATTTGATGGTTCATTTAATAGTGATCTCGTGCATATGATGAGAAGTTCAAAGGTTCTCAGCCTTCACGTGAAAAACTAAAGCCATTAGAACCTGAATTAATATGTAAATGGAATTAATAAGTAAATGTTCTCTCTGTTTCTGTTACGTATAGGCGTGCATCATTTGAATCCCATACACTGCATATTAACCCACCTAGAAGATTCCAGATTGTCAAACTGAGATTGTTTCTATAGTAGAGGGTACTGATGATTAGTTATGTTAATATTGATTGATTTGCCTGAAAAGAGAAGCAAGCTTGTACGCTTTACTAATTGATTTAAATTTCAGAACATTAACAGAAACTCAAGATATTTTAAATGTAATTGAAAACACAATTAACCCAAGACAGAAAATATCCTTTCCTAATTGAGTAGCTCAAATAAGAGTCAGATGTTGCTAATAAAATATATTTAATATAAACTCAGTTCAGCTTTAAATACAGAAGAGAATCTATGGTGAACATTCACTGTGAGTCATACATGGGTTTTGGTGAAATCAATTACTTGTGTAGTTAGAATGATTATGTGGTTTTCTTTTTTGCAAGCCTATTTAAATAAAATTTATATACTTTTCCCAAATTCAAGATGGGCTAAACCAGAGTCACATAAGGTTCACACAGTGGGAGGCCTCCATACAATTTCTGTCTTTTCTTTTCAGGAGAAAAGGAATAGCTGATATGGTATTGCATAGAGGTGCAGTGCCCAAATGGTTCAGTGTTTAGTCTTGAGTTACTCTGTGCATTTAGGGAAAGATACAGAACCACGGCACATCCTGTGAATTCATTCATATCAAGAGCTGCGGATACTCAATTAAGGCCCAGGGGCAGGTGGATCTCAAAGGACGCCACTTGACCCTACAGTTGCAGCAGCTGGTGTGGGATGTCCATATCAGAGAATGTTTTTGTATTATCGATGCTGTCATCTACAATGAAGACAGCATTAACAGAGAGCCATGTCTAGTATTGACAGGTGTGCTAATTAGTGAACACCCTGAGACTGTGGCATCCCCTGCTCCCTCTAGCACTATTGTGTTCACTTGACACCACAAAGAATAAGCACAGAAAGATCTCATCCTAGGAAATTTTTCATGCTGGGTGATGCCTGCATTCAATTAGTTTTTCTGGGAAAAGATTCAGTCGTTTCTAAGAGTGAGAGCAGATGTGATATACAGCTTTACCAACATGAAGCCTGGCAGTAAACCTCTCCTGACCTCACACTTCCGAGGTGGCAGCTGACATCATCAGAAGAGTTAATTCATATCTCTTACTTACATGAACTTTTATCAAACCTGTGAAAACTTACCCAGATTCAGCCAAGTGATAAATCTCTGAAAATCCTCCAGTCCAAGAGTTTGGTTTTTTTTTTCTCAATTTCCTGTCTCTGACAGTAACCAATAGGTTGAGAAGAAGCCTCAGAAAAGGGGATGTGGTACTCCTTTCTTGGTATTCATCCAAGCCTTGGCTGAGACAATGAGCTTCTCCTTAGAAACTTATCTTAATCCATTCTTGATTACTGAAAAGCAATTGTATGCTTTGGGTGCTCACCCAAGGTCTCACAAAGAGCAAGTGAACAAAAAGCTATGAAGAAAAGAATACATTACTTTTTTTTCTTAATAAAACTTGAAGGAGTTGAAAGAGCTAAAATGCAATTCAGACACATCGCAAAAAGGAAGGGGAAGAGAAGAGAATACAGAATAAAAGCTAAAATAATTTTTCTCCATAGGAATACTTCTCACATAAATAGTGACCACATCATCATATGCTTTTACATGGAACCAACTAAAATTTCTACATACAAATTATTAGAGGCCATTTTCAAATGTAACAAAAATAGTAGTGAGGAAATTTGGTTACTGACCAGAAATTAATACAAAAATGTGAAATGGTACATAGAAAAAAAAGACATTTCTAGGTTTAAGAAAATATGTTTTGCTTTGGTTATTTATACCAATTGTGTAATTAAAAACCATATCTCTATTTTAGAAGAATATTTAATACCAATTTAATGTGCCATTTTGATTTCAGTTTGTTAATACACCTGCAGCTTTCAAATTTACAAAACAAAACCAGAACCAAAGCAACCAAACAAGCAAACAAACGACCCTGCCAAACTGAAACAAACAGCAAAATCCATTTCTTTTTAATCAAATGAAAAGTGAAAAGTCAGACTTTCTAAACCTTTGTCAAGGTTCTGTCTTGATATAAGAAGATATAAGAAGACACAAGACAACATCTCAGCTATATTTGATCTGTGTTCTGTACAAGACCATGCAATGACAACATACATAGAACAGCTCTATGGAACAAATTATGAGAAAAAGGTAGAGATAGAATGGAATGGAATGGAATGGAATGGAATGGAATAGAATAGAATAGAATAGAATAGAATAGAATAGAATAGAATAGAATAGAATAGAATAGAATAGAATAGAATAGAATAGACCAGGTTGGAAGAGGCCTTCATGATCATCGTGTCCAACCTATCATCCAACACCACCCAACCAACTAACCCATGCAACCAAGCTCCCTGTCAAGTCTCCTCCTGAACATCTCCAGTGATGGTGACTCCACCACCTCCCTGGGCAGCCCATTCCAATGGGCAATAACTCTCTCTTGTGTAAAACTTCCTCCTGACCTCCAGCCTGAACCTCCCCTGGCACAGCCTGAGACTGTGTCCTCTTGTTCTGGTGCTGGCTGCCTGGGAGAAGAGACCAACCTCTTCCTGTCTACAACCCCCCTTCAGGTAGTTGTAGACAGCAATAAGGTCACCCCATCTTGGTGGTTTTTTTCTCCTTTTGTGAATACAAGAACAACAAATGTTGTCTTTTAATGATTTAATAACACATACAGATCATCTTTTTCAAATAGAAAAGAGAAATGTCTCCATGTACAGAGGTCTGTTATGCCTTGAAGGCTTGTAGAAATCAATGTAACAGTGATATTGGAAGGTTACAATTTAGATGAACCCTAGCTATATAATGCATTAAAATCCAATAATGAAGACTTGAGAAGTTCTCAAGATAAACCCAACAGTTAACTCTAATAAAAAAGTCCTCCCATGTAGCTTCATCAACACTAAAAACTATAAATTTTGTCTTCGAGATAAATTCTTAAGTCTGCTCAAAGAGATAACCAAATTACAAACTTATTAAAAGGCCATCTGAGCCTCATACCCATGCATGACTGCATATTTTAACTGGAATTAAAAATGGTCATCTGATCTCATTTTCAGTAAATAAGTTGAAAGTCATTTTCCTGGTAAAAGTGGTGCCCACTAATGTTACTACAGATAAGAGTCTGTCAGCATTTTCATTATGCGATCCTATTTTTAGAGATTTAATGCAAGCTGGCTGTCAAATCCAGTTCATTGTTGAAATAAGAAATACAGTGATTCAGACCAGTGAATGTGCCTTAATGCAAGAAAATAAATCTTGCATTTAGCAGTATTTAGGTTTAAGAGATGCAAACTAGATGTTTTTTAAACAGAGGTTAAATACAGAGCAAAGCCAAACAGCTGTACGAGACCTTTATGTCATATTATGCCCCAATTCAATAACTACATTTTATGGCAGTCCTCATCTAGTAAAGATTCTAATCACATAGGTGACTTAAAAGTATGGATATTCCTTGCATTCTTAAGGTAAGTCATGCATATAAACAGTTTACTGGATCAGAGAAAGAAACCCAAAGGCACATTGGAGTGCAGGTATCAAGGATGGGAAAAAGGTCCTCACAGGCATATGAATAAAGAGCTCTGAATGCTTGAGGAATTATGTGCTTGGCTACCGTGTCTGGCTGACTCTCTCCACATCTTCCTCTGTGTAGGTGATTCTTGTCTTGCAAATGTGTCCACAAAAGACTGCTGGACAATTCTTGGAGCAGTGAGCCAGTTTGCACATTTTCTTAGGAGTGGGCTTCAAATCTTCTCCCTGAATCAAAGTAGAGATACAAGCTCAAGCCTTGCTATTTAGCACTGCTCCACTTCAGACAATGGCAACATGTTCATGGGGATATTGTCAGAGCTAACGATAAAAGGGGAGTGAGAGGTCCCCTGGCTTTTCTGCATAGGAGCGAGGGCACTATGCTCAAATCTCCTTACATCACTTTATTCAAGTGGATTCTTATTTTTTTTTTAATGTACAGAGACTTTGCAAGCATATTAGCCACCAGGCCAAGTATAAAACAGTTATTTATTGATTAATACACACAATAGGTGTGTGAGATTAATGAGCTCATCACTTCAATACATGTGTTCTTGTCCAGGTAGGCATAGTTAGATGTGGAATATCTGACTTCCAATTGTCCCAAGAGCAGCTCCTCCATGCTGCTGATCTGCTGTTTTCCAAATACAGGTTGGTTTGGGTTTTTTTTTACCCTGAGAATTATCTGTCTTTCCAAGCTGGGATTTCTCCTCCTGAACCCTCAAGCTGCTAATAGGCCCAGTCGCAGCAGTCTCACATGTCTATGAAGTTTTGCCTTTTTTTCTTGCATAGCATGACTCATGCCCTTTCTTACACCTGTTTCTCACTTCACAACTCCCTCAGAAATCTGAAATAAGGCTATGCAGATGAACTGTATAAGAGCTGGACATCAGATTCTTGGTCACAGATAGGTGAATACCAAGGTAATAAGGCAATACAAGGTCACAGTCTTCCCAGGGCTGTGGGATAACAGAACCCAGGTTCCTCTCTGATTAATATTATTAAAGTAAAAGAGTTACAGTAGAAAAGGATGAGAACATGCCATCCTGGAGTAACTAATAACGGCTAGCTTAAGTCTTATGCATCCCCTTAGAACAGAAAAGCTAACAATCGCAGAGTAAAATTAAGATGAGTGAGGATGTGAAGTACCACTCTGACTGAGATATCTGTTGCTTTTTCTTCTCAAGTAGGCACTTTTACCATTAGTCTGAAGGACTGCAGCAAGGGAAGAATTAGTTAACATGAAAATAAGCCTCTGTTAGTGTCTGTGTGTCTGCCCACAAACAAGGCTGAGACACTGACAGAGTGAAGCAGCACAGCAGTACTTTTACAGGTATCAGAAACACAGTTCTTTGAAAAAAAAAATGCACTAAAGATTCTGGGACCTGGAAGGACATTGAAGCCTAAAAGTTTCTCATTTAACACCCTGAATTAACTACATAAGAGATATTCAGCACCATAACTCATTCTTCTGTACTCACTTGGACCTACACCTATGTTAATCCATTAATTATACCTAGAATGGCTGACAGTCCATTTGGGAGTCTGATGGAAGACCTTATTTTCCATTTCTTTGCCAGGCAACTAAAGGTTTTGTTTCACAAAGATGAGGGCAGCTTAACTATAGTTCCTAGGACACAATTAAATTAAAATTATAGTGTCTGTGGAAGCAGGGAGGTGAGTGTAGTAGAACCAGGATTACAGTCAGAAAAACAAACATCTAAAGTCCATCTTAAACTCCTCCTTAGATACCTATCACCTGCTTTTTTAGTTATATTCAGTCCTTTATCAAGAATGCTCGGATAAAATCAGAGCAGTGAATATAAATGAGCTCTTCATTCTCAGTATTGGTTTTGCATTCTATAGTAATGATTTAGATTCAAATTCTATTTAGAGCAAGGGAAAGTATCTTTTAGAAAGAAGTCATTGTAAATTTTGGCAATTTTTGCATCACATTCACAGTCTTTTATTAAGCCAGCTCTATAAATGGCTAAACAATATTCTGTGAATAACATCCATTGCAGATTTTTTTTTTTCCCCAATGAATAATTATCTGTCTTGACATTTTCTGGTTGCTTGAACAGCCCTTATTTTCAGACATATAGATATGCCACTAGGAATACTACATCTGGAATATGCTGAAGGTCCAAGATATAAGTATCCAAGACACATTTTTAAGCAATGCATAGACATTACAGTGTGGAATACCCATTAACTAACATAAGAACTGAGCTGCTAAATCCACTTTTCTGTATGATGTTTCAGAGTACAGAATAGAGGGCCATCCTTTGTACTGAATCCAGTGTTAATCTTCATTCTCACTCCTTTTCATGGGGTATCTCAGTAATTCCTCTCAGCTCCCCAGCTGACAGACTAGCTTGAATAGCTTGTGTTTAATGCCGTCACTACAAGAAGTTCCCATAAATCCTCCTCCTGGATTGGATAGCTATGAAATGTGCTACTACATTACATTCCCCGTTTTGAAAATTTAGGGGTAAATGCTTAAAGAATACTGCAATTAAGCTGGGTATTTTGACTAACAATAAGATGGAGCACACAGGTGTCATGATTTATCATAGTATCATAGTATCATTCAGGGTTGGAAGGGACCACAAGGATCATCTAGTTCCAACCCCTCTGCCATGGGCAGGGACACCCCACACTAGATCAGCCTGGCCAGAGCCTCATCCAGCCTGCTCTTAAACATCTCCAGGGATGGGGCCTCCACCATCTCCCTGGACAACCCATTCCAGGGTTTCACCACTCTCATGGTGAAGAACCTCCTCCTCACATCCAGCCTGAATCTCCCCACCCCCAGCTTCATTCCATTCCCCGTAGTCCTATCACTACCTGAGATCCTGAGAAGTCCTTCCCCAGCCTTCCTGGGAGTACTGAGACTGAAGTAGGTATTTCTGAGGAGAAAAGAAATCTGTCATAATTTCAGCTGGTTCTTTATTTCCCCAGAGAACAGTGCAGCTCCTGGAAGCATTGTCCTTTACAGGCTTACTAGTACTTGGCATAATAATTTGAACTATCACGTATCTAAAAACAGGTGGTAAAAATTAGTTTCCTTAATCACAATGTTAAATATTAAGGACTGATGTTATTTTTCATAAGTACTTAGGGCAAAAGCACCAGAAGAGCTCTGGTAAGCCCTTAGTTGCTTCTACTGAAGGAGCACTCAGTGTGCGGGCACATTGACAATGGACCCTGAGCTGCCTTCCTCTGAAGCAAGCTGATCAGCAGCTCTGATATAGTTTCATAGTTTCATAGTTTCATTCAGGGTTGGAAGAGACCACAAGGATCATCTAGTTCCAACCCCCCTGCCACGGGCAGGGACACCCCACACTAGATCAGGCTGGCCAGAGCCTCATCCAGCCTGCTCTTAAACACCCCCAGGGACGGGGCCTCGACCACCTCCCTGGACAACACATTCCAGTGTCTTTCATCAGTATCCCAGTGTATCCCATATCCCAGTGTCTTTCGTCAGTACTTGCCCCATCATGTCTTGCATTTCCCTTCCAGTAAGAGGAGGAAGCCAGACCTGCTCTAGCTTTGGCTTTCATCATTTTGACTGGAAAATTCAGTTCTGCTCACTGTCCTGGTAAGTCTTCAAAAGATTCTACTTAGAGGAGCCTTAAAATAGAATAGAACCCACTACAGAATCAGACCTGACACATTTTTAGCCAAATAACTCAACAGTGTTGTATTCAGCAGAGAGAGGTTATTTTTATTGGATCCATAGACTGATTTCCATGAGAATTCTGCACCTAGGAGAATTCTTGTCTTAGTAGAGAAACAGAATAAAAATTGTGAACTGTTTATGCCACATCTTGCTGGTGGTGTTTTGTATCTCTTTAGATATGTTTGCAAGCACCTGCAGACAGATTAATTCAATCAAAGCTAGGATAGCATCAAGTTTTAAAAATAATAGATGCAGTCACTTGTTGCAGGTCTTCAGTAGAAGCCATAGCCTGGTATTTTTATGACTGTGTTCCACAAGCTCACAAAACTGAAAAAAGGATTGAAGTAGACAAGTAAACCTGAATGAAAGGCTTTTACACTTCTATTTGTCTTTAAAATTTTCCTACATGAATGACTTGCAATTTAATCTACATGAGAACTTTAAATTGCAACTATTTTATGAGGGATAAGAAAATTCCTGTTTCAGTCTATTGATTCTGACCATGACTTGAGAAAAATTTAATTTCTTGCATTAAGCAGCAGATAATCTGAAACCACTTGAATGAGTATGTTTTCAATCAGCTTTTTTATGAGACCTAATATTTGTCAGAATCTGTACCTACACATTGACCACAGCTTCCTGCAGGTTTTGAAGGTCAAACCAAAGCTGTGGAGAGCCAAGGGAACAAGGCTCTATGCAGGCCAAGGGCCAGGCTCCCTGCAGCAGCCAGGGTTGAGCACAAGGGCAGAGCAGACAGAGAAGGATCTCAGCTAGTCAGCAAGTGAGGTCAGGATGAGGTCTGAAGACAGTGATATGGATCAACCTCTGTCTAGGTTGCAGCCAGCTAGACTCCTGGAAGGAAAGGGTGTTAGGGTCCCTTGTGATAATAAGTCTGATTCATAGACTGTTTGGTTTGTTGGGTAAAGGTCATACTAAAGAGAAAAGTACAGTGATGACTTTTCAGAACTTAAGTACTACATAATAAGAAACATTTTTTCAAAGTATTTTTATACCTCACATATATATTCACATTAGGAGTACTTATTTAGTTGGTTGGGTGGTGTTGGATGATAGGTTGGACACGATGATCTTGAAGGTCTCTTCCAACCTGGTCTGGTCTATTCTATTCTATTCTATTCTATTCTATTCTATTCTATTCGTAACAGAACTAATTGTATTCTGTGATTTTTACTTTTCAGTCAAGTCCTTCTAAGTAGCTGCACTTTCTGAAATTACTGGTGTGTTTACATAAAAATTCTCTGTTTCTAGTAGTGATAACACTCAATATTATGGTTAGTACCAAGGACTGGTCTGCAGGTCAAGGTCGCTGCTAAATCTCGTGTACCAAATTGAGGATGCAGAAAGTAAAAGGCTGCACCTGCAGGGAGGAGCAGATAGGACTGTGAGGTACTCCTTTTCAAATAAGTCACATTCAATGTAAAGCTGAGGGATCATAAGGGTCAATCTCTCGTCTTCAAAAGCTGACTTCTGAGGAGCCTTTAATCCTGATTTTGTTTTGCCTTCAGTCCTGATCTGTGGGCTCCTAAATCCACTTTTAGAATCCAGGTCCTGAATCCAGTTCCTTTTTGCCACCAAATCCACTCTGAGAATTCCCCGGTCCCTACCAATATCATCTGTGGTGACAGTGACATAATTGCCATCAGGGGGTATGGGTTCAATGTTAGGTTTGTATATATTTTCATTTGTTCTTGTTATTTTCAATAAAGCTGGTTTCATTTTCCATAAGTCTCTCTTCTTTATTCCCCTTTGGGAAGGGAAAGAGATTAATAGAGAGCATCCATCAGTCATTTAGTGGCTGGCCCAAACCTAACCCTGGAGAAAAGTATTCTTCACTCATTTATGAGTGGTGATTTGTGTTCTCACAGAGGAAACTGGCCCTTTCCTGACACTTTCTGTCCTTGGAGTTGGCCTCAAAATCAGGAATACAATATTGCCAAGCATTTCTTAAAATGTGAGGAAGGACATTTTTTGTACAGCTGCCACCAATGTAAAAGTTAGGGTCTGCCTTGGCTGGCTAAAGCCTAACTCTCTGGAGTATGCAAAGCACTTTGATATAAGCTATTGACAGAAATGCAAAAACATCCTAAGGGACCTGCTTTTTGCCTCCCTGGGATCTGTGCCTCAGCACTCTTCATGCCTGTGACACCAACCTAGCGGTAAGAGTTACCTTTTGGGTTTTTTCTGAAATGTAATTACTAGTTTTGAATTCTATGATATCCTCAGTCCCCCAAACAAACCCGCTGACTTACAGTGGAAGCTGGTGTGATTTTGTGTATTCTATGCAAATACCTCTTGAATTGTCCTAGTTTTGCAGTTCTCAAGGTGTGGAATAAGTAATTTTCAAGGAGAAAAATGGGAGGGGATATGTGGCAAGTAGGATGTCTGGGTCATTTCTTACACGTTCACACTGTCCCTACTCCAACATCTTATGCACAGTGACTAGAAGTTAAATTATCACAAATGTCCTTTCAAGAAAACGTTGTCCAGGACTAAAATGCTTCAAAGTTGGAGTGTCAGAACAAATTAATTCAATAATAAAGACCTTAGTGAAGTAAGCACCATATTATGTCCTAATAAGACTTTTGCATGTCACTATAGAGGCAGAAAGGGGTTTAAAGAGATTATTTATCCTATTTGCTATGCAGCATCAACTGCAGCTATGTAATTCAGTTCACTGGTAAATTGGGAACTCAGGTTACGCTGATACTATCACACTGAGAAGTGCCAGTGCCCGCAACACAGAGCTGGTACAGCCATTTCAGGAATGGATGTTCTGGCACCAGACTGCATGCTTCCAGAGACTTTCTGCCATGGTTTGGGAATCTCAGCATGCCAGGAACTGGCCATAACAGACACGTTGCAGGCAGAAAATTAATATTTTAAGCTCTATCCATATACCAATGACAATGCTGCAATTTCAGAAAATGTGAAAAAAGAAGGTTCTTTTTTATTCTGTCATGATAATTAACACAGTTTAAGTCTATAAAATAACTCATGGTCTTACAAACAGAAACAAATCATAGAATAATTGGAAGGGACCTTTGAAGGTCATCCAGTGCAACCTCCCTGCAGTAAGCAAGGATGTCTTTGACTGGATTAGGTTGCTCAGATCCCTGTTCAACCTGACCTTTAATGTTTCCAGGAATGGGGCATCTACCACCTCTCTGGGCAACCTATTCCAATGTTTCACCACCCTCATAATAAAAAAAACTTCTTCTTATATCTAGTCTAAATTTACCCTCCTTAATTCAAACCCACTACTCCTTGTCTTATAGCACAGGCCCAATAAAAATCTCTGTCCCCGAATATCTTGTCATGGTTTAAAAAATCCTTTCTTTTAATTATCAAAATAAGACAGCTTCAGAAGTTCACAACAATTGTTGCTCAGTAAATTGCAGAATTGAAATAACACCTATGTGGGTTCTTATTATTAATAATTATTTTGTGGCTTATGAATCAATTTAATTCGAAGTGTCAAAATTCATTTAGACTCAACTGACTTACAGCATATTTTGTGACCTCGCTTTACTGGGAAAACACTTTGCACAGAAGGGCCATTTTGCTTGAAAAAGCCCTAGAATAATTTAAGAAAGGTCAGTATCAGAAACATACTTCATGTACTGGTTCTGTGGGTTTATATAACGTGAAGATATAGGAACAAAATTTGCACTCTGAGACCAAAAATGCCATACCACCTGTCTGTCATTTAATTTGTAGAGCTAGAAATGTTAAAAAGCAAGTATAGAATTCTATTGCATGAATTCCAGTAATACAAAGAGATGCTGGTCATTTAAATAATATTTAATATTAACATTTAATAATATTTAATATTAAACATAATTTATTATTATTATTATTATTATTTAAATAATAGGGGTGTTTGCAGCATTGATTTGCCAGGCTAACAGTTGTAACTTAAAAATACACTGGCCATAACTTGTTCAGGTTTTACTTTATTTTATTAGTATTCCCATTAGGATAAGTAGCAAGTTTTATACTACAAAGATTAGACATTAAAAAAAGAGTAAAACATGCAATTTACATTTCTTTTTGCCTGGTTTCTGATGGTGATTGCTCTTGATTTATTAAAAAATAAAACCATCAGCTGTGCTCCTGAAAATCCATTTCTAATGCAAGGAAGCTCAATTGCTCATCAAGAGGTTATGTGTCATTTTGCTCCAAATTGTTATCACTAGCTGTAGTTGGTCAAAAATGTTATCAGAATGGATTTGATGGAAGCTGTGCTATAAAATTATTACGTTAGAAAACCACTAGCAAAGAAAGAGCTTGAACTTTAAAGGAAAGCAAGAGGTTTTAAACCTCTACTAATCATCATCTTCCTTAATATAATGTTTTAACTCTATGAGTGCAATTATTTTCTTGGACATTTTCATTGAAGTAGTTAACATTTGCAAGTTAATTTTTTTGAAACTCCACACTATGGGAAATACTGAAAATAACTAATGAAAGCAAACTTTGAAACATAAAAACTTCAGAAATCATAAGTTCAGAGTTTTGGCTAGCTCTTCTCCCAGATAAATAGACCCAAGATGGAGAAAAAGGACAGAATCATATTTACTAATTTTATTGATCAGCCAATAAAGACTGGAAAATGAAGCAACTTATGCTTCTGCTCTTCATAGACAATGCAGTCAGGAGAAATGAAACAATATACTGAACTTCCTGCAACTTGCTTTTGTTCCATTTAGACTCCCACTAGTAAATATTAGATACTGTTTGTTTATGTGTGGTCCACACATTTTGATGAGGGGCTTGGCTATATCTTCTTAGTTAAGCAGTCCCCCTTGTTTACAGTGATACTTAGGAAATTTCCCTGTGTGTAGCCTCTGTTCATTTTAGAAGAGAAGAGAAGAGAATAGCGTAGCATAGCATAGCCTAGCATAGCACAGCATAGAATAGAATAGAATAGAATAGAATAGAATAGAATAGAATAGAATAGAATAGAATAGAATAGAATAGAATAGAATAGACCAGGTTGGAAGAGACCTTCAAGATCATCACATCCAACCTATCATCCAACACCACCCAACCAACTAAACCATGCAACCAAGCACCCTGTCAAGTCTCCTTCTGAACACCTCCAGCGATGGTGACTCCACCACCTCCCTGAACAGCCCATTCCAATGGCCAATCACTTCAGACAACTTTGAATTTCATGGGCATCACCTATTCTCTTCATTTTCTCCCTGTAATAGTCTAGCCATGTTCTTAAATCTATTATTTCCCAAACTGAGGTCTCAATTTAAGAGCCAAAAATGCATGCCTTAAGAAAATACACAGTCTTCCTGTATGTTTGGAAACACTGTGGGTGTAGATAGTTCCAGTAGAAAACTGTTTGTCCAGAGGTACTAAGAGCCAGAAACATATCTTTTTTGTTCATCTTTGCTAATTTTTCCTATCACTCTGCCTTTCAGGGCAGAGACTCTTGACACAGAATGTGAGTATCTGCTTCTCATCTGTGCTTGTGGGATTTCCCATTTTTATATCATCTTCAGGCTACCCAAATAGATTTGGTCATTCTTTGAAATAATTTATGGAATTATTAAATGCATTATATATATTCTTGTATAATTTGTAATGGTGTATAATTTGTATAATGACATTTGTATACATGTCAGCCTAAGCAGTCACCATCTGGACAGTCTCCTTTATTTCAATATGGCAGGGATGAGAGGATTAATTTTTATTGTTTTTTAAAAGTCCGATGAAGAACATATATGAGAAAAACACAGTAGCGTGCAAAGGAGCACTGAAATTCATCTGTGCTCTCTTAAACACTTACTGCTCATTTAGTCACTGTAGCAATAATAGGTAGAAGTTCCATTCTTGTTAAATATGCTCAAGTCTTATATTTCTTTAGTTACAATACTCACAAGTATTATAAGATGCTTGGCAACAGCATGGAGGCTCAGGGGAGATCTTATTGCTCTCTACAACTACCTGAAGGGAAGCTGTAGACAGGCAGGGGCTGGTCTCTTGTCCCAGGCAATCAGCACCAAAACAAGAGGACACAGTCTCAAGCTGTACCAGGGGAGGTTCAGACTGGATGTTAGGAAGAAGTTCTACACAGAGAGAGTGATTGGCCGTTGAAATGTGCTGCCCAGGGAGGTGGTGGCACCATCATCGGAGGTGTTTAGGAGGAGACTTCATAGGGTGCTTGGTTGCATGGTTTAGTTGATTAGATTGTGTTGGATGATGGGTTGGACATGATGATCTTGAAGATCTCTTCCAACCTGGTTCATTCTATTCTATTCTATTCTATTCTATTCTATTCTATTCTATTCTATTCTATTCTATGCTATGCTATGCTATGCTATGCTATGCTATGCTATGCTATGCTATGCTATGCTATGCTATTCTATTCTATTCTATTCTATTCTATTCTATTCTATTCTATTCTATTCTATTCTATTCTATTCTATTCTATTCTAATTCCTATTTAAGAATTCTTCCTAATAGAATCTAGAGCCTAGAGTCTTTAAAACAACTTAAAGAGTATTTAGTAGAAAGGGCATGTTTTATCATCATACATTATTTCCTTCTTGTAAGCAAGGAGAAGATGATAGCAAAATATCTTCTCAAGGTTGCAAACTTTCCAGATGAAGTAACAAACTCAGTGTTTGGCATCATGTCAGTTCCAAAATACTTTACCACATTAATTCTCTTTTACTTTTGCACAGAACACCCAAAGGCTCACTTCATCTCTAGAGTATTTTACCACACATATTTTAAGCACTCACTACAGCATAGCAGGCTTCAGCATTCATGGACATTCTTATCTGCTTTCCTGTTCTCACGTCATGTACTCAGAGGCAGCCTAATCGCCCCTCTCCAAATTAGCTATAAAGAAGTGTATGATTCTATGATGGCATTACTTTATGCACGATAGGCTGATTCTGGCTTGTTTCAAACATTATCTGGGTTATTTGGTATCTCAGCCATTCAGAAAAGTCCTCATACATTGTTCAGTTGCAGGTTTGTGATCTTTTTTTGTGTTCTCAAAAAGAAACTCACTTCAAAAATTCTAACCTTCTTACTTCTAGACAGAGTGAAAAATAAAACTCATTAATCATGTCCTGCAGAATGTCAGTATTATAGATGCTGTGGAGAGTTGCCACAGTGGCAGTAAAATATTCATATTTTCAGAAAACCAATTACAAGGTACAGTAAATCACTTAAATGTGTTATTGGTAATAGTCAGAAATCGGTGAGAATTTCTTCCTGTACACATTAATTACCTGAAGCAACCACTTCTTTTCATGGTCAGTGAGGGGAAAATGACAGTTGATGGTGAAAAGAGGAACTTCTGTTTGCACAAAAAGTCACTATTTCTCACCCTTGACTTCAACAAGATCTGAATGTACTCTTCAGCTCAGCAGTTAGCAGAAAATGAGCTCCAAAGATCCCTCTTAAAATCTTGTCGGTATCCCACCGAAAGCAGTTTTGCGATCCTGAGTCCTCCTGTCCATTTGATCTGTGTTTTCAGTGAAAAGAAAGCCTGTGAGATTACTCCTAGCAATGTAGAATGACATTGTTATTTTGCTTTGTGCTAGTGGTCCTTACTCTAACTAGCATTCCTTAACTTCCACATGAATGTAAGCTAAATCAATTCTGTCACTATTCCTCATCCTTTCAACTTTTTAATGTTCTAAATCACTCTCTCACAACTTTTCCTACCACAGTGATGACATGATACTGACATGTGGCTTGAGGGCTCGAGTATAATCTGTGGCTTAGGTAGCCACTTTGTGGCTATCTCACTTATGTGAAATCCATGGCAATTGTCATTTTGGCTCCACCCTTAGGTCTTCATCCCTTTACAAATGTGCACTTTTTTTGTGCTGGGTTAACACAGCTCTCTCACACCCCTACTCTCTCTCCCCCCACACAGATGGGAGGGAAAGTAACACAAAACCCCTCTAGTTTGAGATAAAGAGAGTTTAATGAGATGATAAGGTGCACAATTACCTTAGTCTACCTGCAGAAAAATGCAGAAAAAAGCAGAATTAGCAGCAGAAGCTGTTGACCTCCCCCACTCCCCAACCTGCAGCTCACCCAACAGAACAGACCAACACACTAAACCTGGACACTGAAAGCAGCAACCAGAACAAGAAGCCTCTCATGTTATAATTTAAACTTCAACCCCCATTATACTTTGCTCCAGTCAGCACTTTCATTCTGAGGCTGGCAGGATAGCAGCATGGTATTGAATATCAGCAGTAGATCCAACTCAACCCAACCCATCCCATGACACCTTTGCATCTTATAAATTGGGTGTGGTGATTAGCTGGATTGAATAACAGCCTTCTCCCCATGGTTTTGTACATTTTATAGTCAGGAACTTCAGGTACCACCATGACAGAAAAAAAAAAAAGTCAGGAAAAGAGTTCCTAGGATGTATTTTTAAACTGCTGCACACAACCAAACAGTGCTGGGTATGCAGCAATGTAATTGTTGAACAAAGACTGCACGTATTTTCTTTGCCAGCATTCTGCTAATAGTTACTATGGAAATATATATTAATTAATTTGTGATGTGTGTGACTATAAATATACTTCTTGTGTGCAGTGCCCACTTTGAGAAGCAAAATAATTTTGCATTGGGTGTACATGCAAGAAATATTTGCCTGAAACACAAGATGCTTATCACCTTTACTGAGCTGCTCTCTAGACAGCACTCCCAGACCTGAGTGAGATGTGTTGATTATAGCAAAAAAAGACAAAATCTCTCTCTCCTTCCTTAATCTCTCCTTATTTTATTCCTTTTTAAAAAATCTTTCTTCTTTTTTCCTTTTTGTTACCTTTTGTGTTCATTTTTCTGTTAGATGGTTTCCTTTTGTTTTCTTTGACATCTTCTCAAATACCATTCTACATATCACAGAAACTTTGTGGAGTTAAACTGCAAAGTGGATAAGATGGAGAAATATTTCTATGTACACTTGCCTAAGTTTACCTGTATTTGCTTAGAAGTGCTTTTAGATCTCCTTCCTGTGCTAGACCTCCTTCCTTTGCTACCAGTGGCTTGATCTTCATAACCTTCTTCGCTTGCCAAGCCAGTTCTCCATGGGGAAGACAAAATCAGGATGCTTCAAAATATTTCTGATCATCTTTGATTATTGATTGATTATGCTGTGCCTTCCAATAAAAAAAAAAAATCACCTGTGAGCCAGCAGAGAGTAACCTTTGGTTGCAACCAGAGTGATTCTGTTGTGTTTACACTGACTTAAATTGTAAATAATCCCAGTGAAGTGAGTGAGTCAACTCTAGGCATTGATATATATCTGAAATCAGAATCAGACCCCGTATGTTTTTATCTCCATATGCAGGTAAAAGCTTCCAGCACACCCACTGCAGGATAGATTCTACACGCAGCAGCTTTAATACCCAAGGGCACAGTGTTTACTTATAAAACTTACCTGAAATTAAATGTCTGGACAAAGAAAGTCTCTCTGAAGATCAGATACCATGTTCAATTGTTCCACTTCTGTTATCACCACTGAGACACAACATTGCTATCAGTTGTTTAAAAGGTGCATGACTTTGCTCTATAGATGAACTGTTCAGAATAGGGGTGATACCTGGTGGCTCACTGACCATTTTGGCCTCTTATGGCAGCATTCTGTGACATATCTGTAGTGTGTTAGCTATTCACATACCCACAGATATGACACATTTGGCTTGTGATTGTATTATACAGGCACACATAATTTATCTTACATAGAAGCTGCTCTCATGCTTTGTTGTTGCCTTACAAGCCTTCAAATGAAGCCACATATTCAATCACTCAACACTTACACAGGCAGAAATCATGACATCACACCTCCTCTTCATTGAAGTGTTCAGCTTTAGGACTCTTACCAGAAGAAGGACATGGATCTGATGGACAGGCTGGGAGCGCTGTGGCCTGAAGGAGACCTACAAGAAAGATGGACAGTAACTATTTACAAAGGCATCTAGGGCTAGGACAAGAGGAAGGGTTTTAAATTAGAGAAGGGTAGATTTAAATTGGACATTAGGAAGAAGTTCTTTGCTTTGAGGGTAGTGGAACAGGTTGTCCAGGAAGGTGGAGGCCCTATCTCTGGAGACATTCAAGGTCAGGCTAGCTGTAGCGCAGAGCAACCTGATTTAGTCAGGGATGCCCCTGCTTACTGCAGGAGGGTTGAACTGGATGACCTACACCTAGAGGTCCCTTCCAACACAGTGCATTCTATGTTTCTTTGATCCTTTACACAGATTTTGTGATTTGCTTCAACAATAGCAACATCTCATCTCTGTGGAGGTAAACTCATGACAGACAAAAATTAAATTACAGTTTCTTGACCTTTGACTACCTTGCCAATGCCAATGCCAATTTATCTCCCTTGGGAATGTGTGTGACACAATAAACCTATGGGCCCTCTGAAAGACATCTGGAAGTATTTTAAATCAACCCCCAAGACAAAATATTTTCTCTTTCTTTAATATGGCAGAGTATCAGTGTCAAATAACATATTTCTGCTTATCAGATATAAATGCTGAACTCCAAACCTATCATGAGCTTTATGGTACTTCCTACTAGGTAACTTCACTTAAATCTTTGTGTTTAAAGCCATCAGTATAATGCACTAGAATGTATACTGCGAAGCCATCAGCACCTATTTCAAAGTTAAACATTTTGATATTTGCAGGATTAAAATGTCACTATTTCACACTTTAAGGACTGGATCTCATGACCAAGTTTAATAAATTAATTCTTCAGAGGATAACTGAATCACTATACCATTTTTTTTAATTTGAGACCCAGTGATTACTGCAGCAGAAACTATTTAAATGAGCCTACTGGAGCAATTAAATATAAAAGAAATGAACATCTGTAATCCCTAAAACTTTCAGGCATCAAACATGCATTTATAGTTGCAACAGTTCACAGAATATTAATTAAATTTGAACACAGAAGCTATTTCCAGTTCTTTTCATAAAATCTATTTTTACACAAATACAGTTGGAATCTCTCATGATCACAAACAAATAGACATTTTAATTCTTCTTCATCTTATGGTACTAGGGATTTTCTTTGGAGCTTGAGAGTGAAAGTAGTTGTGCCAGTAAACCTCTTTAAGCTCCCACTTGATCTGAATTAGGGCTATAAAAAAAAATGAATGTGCCAATTCTGGTTGCATCTTCATGATGAAAGGAAATTTATGTGGGCATTAGAGGTATGCGGCTACAGTTGGGTATGTTTGGGTATCACCTTTGACTGGACAGTCAGACACAGGAACAGTAGTTGTCCATTCTCTTATGTGTGAGCCTTAATGCCATCTCCACTGAATGGAGAACATGGTTAGGAAATACCTTGAACTACAATAACAATTAAGCAGTCATTAGTATTACAGATGTTAATATACAATATTCCAAGAATCATAGAATTGTTTTGGTTGGAAGAGACCATTAAGATCATCTAGACCAACATCCAACCCAGGACCACAATCCAACCCAAGACCTCCCAGGGGAGGTTTAGACTCTAGGTGAGGAGGAAGTTCTTCACCGAGCGAGTTGTTCGTCATTGGAATGGGCTGCCCAGGGAGGTGGTGAAATCACCGTCCCTGGAGGTGTTCAAGAGGAGATTGGACGTGGCACTTGGTGCCATGGTCTAGTCATGGGGTCTGTGTTGATAGGTTGGACTCGATGATCCTTGAAGTCTCTTCCAACCTTAGTTATACTGTGATACTGTGATACTGTCTTGAAATGCCATGTCCACGCTTGTCTTGAAGACAGTGAATGGCAATGAGGCTGGTGAGAGGCCTCGAGCACAAGCCCTGTGAGGAGAGGCTGAGGGAGCTGGGTTTGTTTAGCCTGTAGAAGAGGAGGCTCAGGGGTGACCTCATTGCTGTCTACAACTACCTGAAGGGTGGTTGTAGCCAGGAAGGAGTTGGTCTCTTCTCCCAGGCAACCAGCACCAGAATGAGAGGACACAGTCTCAAGCTGCACCAGGGGAAGTTTAGGCTGGAGGTGCAGAGAAAGTTCTTCACTAAGAGAGTTGTTAGCCATTGGAATGGGCTGCCCAGGGAGGTGGTGGAGTTGCCATCCCTGGAGGTGTTCAAGAGGGATTGGACGTGGCACTTGGTGCCATGGTTTAGTAGGTATAAGGTCTTGGGTGAGAGGTTGGACTTGATGATCTTTGAGGTCTTTTCCAACCTTATTGATTCTATGATTCTATGAATCCACCACCTCCCTTGGCAGCCTGTTCCAATGCCTGACCACTCTTTCAGGAAAGAAAATTTTCCTAATATCCAACCTAAATCCTCCAAACCAATTAAAATCAATATTAAAATAACTATACATTTTTAGTTATCAGTGCAGCCCCTGATACTGATCACTGGCAAGCTTACCTGTCACAATTTGAGTTTTTAGAAAGAGTTAAAATGCAATAATTGCAATGAGGGTCTCTGCCTTTACTTTGAAATTCTGTTATTTGTTACAAATCCATGGAATTTATGTTAAAATTGTGATATATAGAGAAAATTTAAGTTCCTGTTATAATGTAGATGTGTCTAAGTCTTGTGCCTGTGCACACATTCAGTGCACTTCGGCATTATTTGCCTGGGGGGCCCAGGAGCTCCACAGCTAGTCCCTGCACAGGGGAGACAAATAGTTCTACAGGATTATTTGATATAAATACTGACTTAAAAGGAAGAGATCAAATGAACTTCACAACAAAGCATTTGACTAACCCTTACAGGAACTCTCCAGGTGGGAATTTTGGACAGCCAACTCCCCCAGGCAGCTCCTGCTGTGCTTAGTCCAATTACCAGACACTATTTTTGTGCTTTTGGTGGACCACTAGATGGATAAGGAACTGGCTTGATGGCCGCACCCAAAGAGTGGCTGTCAATGGCTCCATGTCCCAGTGGAGGCCAGTGACAAGTGGAGTCCCTCAGGGATCAGTCCTGGGACCTATCTTATTCAACATCTTTGTGGGGGACATGGACAGTGGCATTGAGTGCACCCTCAGCAAGTTTGCTGATGACACCAAGCTGTGTGGTGCAGCAGACACGCTGGAGGGAAGGGAGGCCATCCAGAGGGACCTTGACAGGCTGGAGAGGTGGGCACAGGCCAACCTCATGAAGTTCAATAAGAGCAAGTGCAGGGTCCTGCATCTGGGTCGAGGCAATCCCAGGCACAAATACAGGCTGGGCAGTGACTGGCTGGAGGATAGCCCTGAGGAGAGAGACTTGGGGGTGCTGGTGGACAAAAAGCTCAACATGAGCTCTCAGTGTGCACTTGCAGCCCGCAAAGCCAATCAGATCCTGGGCTGCATCAGGAGAAGTGTGGCTAGCAGGTCGAGGGAGGTGATCCTCCCCCTCTACTCAGCCCTGGTGAGACCCCACCTGGAGTACTGTGTCCAGTTCTGGAGCCCCTATTACAAGAGGGATGTGGAGGTGCTGGAACGTGTCCAGAGAAGGGCCACGAGGATGATCAGAGGGCTGGAGCACCTCTCCTATGAGGACAGACTGAAGGAGTTGGGGCTGTTCAGTCTGCAGAAGAGAAGGCTCCGAGGTGACCTAATTGTCGCCTTCCAGTATCTGAAGGGGGCCTACAGGAAGGCAGGGGAAGGACTTCTCAGGATATCAGGTAGTGATAGGACTAGGGGGAATGGAATGAAGCTGGAGGTGGGGAGATTCAGGCTGGATGTGAGGAGGAGGTTCTTCACCATGAGAGTGGTGAAACCCTGGAATGGGTTGTCCAGGGAGGTGGTCGAGGCCCCGTCCCTGGGGGTGTTTAAGAGCAGGCTGGATGAGGCTCTGTCCAGCCTGATCTAGTGTGGGGTGTCCCTGCCCATGGCAGGGGGGTTGGAACTAGATGATCCTTGTGGTCCCTTCCAACCCTGAATGAAACTATGAAACTATGAAACTATGCTTAAGATGTGCTGATTAACTCCCTGGGTGGAGAAACTGGCAGTTCCAGGGACACCCCTAAGCAATTTCTGCTGTAGAACTGACCAAACTCTCGAAAGATTGTTTTAAATGGTCAGTAGCAACTGTTTCTGAAGATACAGAAATAGTCACACAGGACAGTGTTTTGTATTTAGTTAAGATGGGGCATTTTAAACACAAAATTCAATATTTCATGCATATGCTGCAGTAGTCTTATTGAACCATGGCCCAGCTGAATTATAAGAATTCACTGAATAGTTGAATTTGGCACTGCGTGAGACATTTCTAACAAAGACTCCTGTCACCTTTGTGACAATGACTGACCATCCCATTCACAAAATTTGATTACATGCATGAACATGTCCTTATGGAAAAGAGCTTAATAAATTAGGATTTTTTACAATGACTTGTACATTAGTATCTGTGTGAAACAATAGATGAGCCATTCAGTACTCTCCATAAATCCTAGAGACAGTGCTTACACTCAGAACGTTATTTCCCATTAAGGTGTGAACTAGTCTGCAGTCTGGGCTGGTATTTGCAGTGCTTAAAACTACATTTTCATACCTTTCCCCTGCTATTTTCTATTCTGTGTTTTCAGAAGAAGCCACGTGGAGTCAGACCTCACTGTTTCTGCTTACAAATTCTGTAATAACTTTGCATAGCTAAGATCATATACACATATACAACAGAAGAATGAGCATCAGTCTTCAAACTTTGCAGATGCACTTAAAATATCCAAAAGTGGTGTTTAAAATTAGCAAGAGGAAGCCCTTTAAGAAACAGAAGTATATATTTGGGCTGCAATACCAGGAAAGAAAATGGCATGAGATTTGCTGCAAACAATAATGCTGTAATGAAAAAGACTTAGTTTATTCTTCTCTGTGGCAATTATATCAGGATAGCAGGTGCCAAGTGTGGAATATGACACCAAGCTGTGTGGTGCAGCAGACACGCTGGAGGGAAGGGAGGCCATCCAGAGGGACCTTGACAGGCTGGAGAGGTGGGCACAAGCCAACCTCATGAAGTTCAATAAGAGCAAGTACAGGGTCCTGCATCTGGGTCCAGGCAATCCCAGGCACAAATACAGGCTGGGCAGTGACTGGCTGGAAAGTAGCCCTGAGGAGAGAGACTTGGGGGTGCTGGTGGACAAAAAGCTCAACATGAGCTCTCAATGTGCACTTGCAGCCCGCAAAGCCAATCAGATCCTGGGCTGCATCAGGAGAAGTGTGGCTAGCAGGTCGAGGGAGGTGATCCTCCCCCTCTACTCAGCCCTGGTGAGACCCCACCTGGAGTACTGTGTCCAGTTCTGGAGCCCCTATTACAAGAGGGATGTGGAGGTGCTGGAACGTGTCCAGAGAAGGGCCACAAGGATGATCAGAGGGCTGGAGCACCTCTCCTATGAGGGCAGACTGAAGGAGTTGGGGCTGTTCAGTCTGCAGAAGAGAAGGCTCCGAGGTGACCTAATTGTGGCCTTCCAGTATCTGAAGGGGGCCTACAGGAAGGCTGGGGAGGGACTTCTCAAGATCTCAGGTAGTGATAGGACTAGGGGGAATGGAATGAAGCTGGAGGTGGGGAGATTCAGGCTAGATGAGAGGAGGAGGTTCTTCACCATGAGAGTGGTGAAACCCTGGAATGTGTTGTCCAGGGAGGTGGTCGAGGCCCCGTCCCTGGGGGTGTTTAAGAGCAGGCTGGATGAGGCTCTGTCCAGCCTGATCTAGTGTGGGGTGTCCCTGCTCATGGCAGGGGGGTTGGAACTAGATGATCCTTGTGGTCCCTTCCAACCCTGAATGAAACTATGAAACTATGAATAGTGGACTTAGGAATTGGAATGGACAGAGGCTACATAAACTGTTCTCTTTAAACAGAGCAGAAGGGAATTCTGAGCCAAAGAAGAAATGGAACAATTCCCTACAAAGTCTATAGAAGGAGTCTGAACCTGAAGTTTCAAAAGCATCATCACAATATCCAAAGAGGACAGTTCATGTATTTGTGAATACTGGGGAAATAAAGGTAAAACTAATGAAGCTTTACAAATATCTCAGTTCCTAAATGCTGCTGACCTCTGCATGGTAAGACTTTATTTGCTGGATTTTTTGTTGTTGGGGTTTTTTTTGTTTGGTTTGGTGTTTGGGTTTGGTTTTTTTGGTCAAGCCATATTTTATTTAGGTATGACTTCATGTTGCCATTTTACACAGCAATATTTCACAAAAAAAGAAATGTCTACCACTGCTGTTTCCTTATTCAATTTAGAAACAAGCAATGATCTTTAAGAATATTTAAGTAAGATACTGCCAGCAGCAGAAAGAAAAATAAGAATAAAAGAATAATAACATTTCATAAGGTAATAAAAACAGTTCCAGAGCATCTTCTTTCATTAACAGTCACTACTCCCTGTCAGCTCATTCACTTAACTTGCTGTTTTAATCACTCATTTTATCAAATTTAATTAATCTAGACATAATCATGTAAAGTGTAAGCAGTATATCAGGTAATAATTAATAATGACAAATAATGCAGTTACTTTATTTTATTCTCCATGCAATACTATGATAAGGCTTTGTAAGAGAAGGAAAAGTGAAACAAACATTACCTGATTTGTCAACAGTCTGCAACAAAGCGGGAGATGAGATTTGGGGTCATGGATTTTGTTGTTCCTATACAAACTATGAGTCTGGAAGAACTGACTTCAGAATCTTGAGACTGAAAGGAAAGATTACTATTGATCAACATCTGTACACAAGAACAGACACCTATGTGGTTTACTTAAGAGTCTTTTGCTCTGGGGAGCTGCAATAACTGTAACTCTTGAATTGCTTTGCTCTAGACTTTTCTCAGTCCATAGATGTGCACCTGCAAAAAGTCAGAAGAATGAGTGTAGGACAGCATTTCTCTGTGTGGGCATGTGCATGGGCACACAAGTACATAACCAGAACAAAGGCAAATAAAAGGTCTGTGAGCATTAAGATGCCACTCTAACTTGACAATGTCTTTAAAATTATTTCTTAATCAGTCAAATGACTGGTCCTGAATAGTCTGGTTTCCCACTAATTTGACAGTATTACTCCAAAAATTCCTACCTCTCCACTTGTGAATACTTGGGCATATGATATACCAATCTTGTATCATTCCACACACAGAAATTTGAGTACTTACTTGAAAGTGTATTGAAAACAAACACAAAGGGCAGTGGATACAAACTAGAACACAGGAAATTCCACCTCTCTATGAGAAAAAACTTCTTCACTGTAAGGGTGATGGAACACTGGAACAGGCTGCCCAGAGAAGCTCTGGAGTCTCCTTCCCTAGAGACTTTCAAGACCCATCTGGATGAAATTCTGTGTGCCCTGCCCTAAGTGATCCTGTTTTGACAGGGGGAGTTGGAGTCAGTGATCTCCGAAGGTCCCTTCCTACCTCTTTCATTCTATGATTCTATGATCTAAGACTCAGCTGTGTGTTTTTAAAAAACATGTACAATTTGTGCATCTCCAATACTCATATATTGAACTGAACAGCAGAATTGATCAGGATGATCAATCCATAACCATATTCTTCTGTTTTACAACTGCATGCTGACATACAATAGTTGCATGAGGCATAAAAATATCAATTATGAATAAATGTTTTTAGAAGACAAGCGGTGAAAAATGGGTAAAGGAAATTATTGTCAGAGTTCAAAATAAATTCTGTAGTAGCATCTAGAAAATTATGTTCATAATTACCCACCTTAAAAGAACATTATGCTTAACTAAAATAGTAGTCACTTAGTCTTATCATTCTATTCAGTTCCCACACACACAGCACAAAGGAATATCTGTCTGAAGAATTAAAAAGGCCAGCTACAAATCTTCACAACAAAATCTCTTCATTTTTCTGCACATAAACTGGTCAAGCATATGTGAACTTTTTCAGCAAAATTGTTCACCAAACTTTATTTTAAAAACTTTTATTACTAATTTCCTGCTTTGTTCAGTGAATTAACATAGACCTTTACCATTTGAAATGTACTTTGATATTTAGAATGCCAGTCAAGAAAAAGTAAAGTAATGCTAAGCTTCTAAAAACAAGCACATGTTTATAAAGAGTCAGTTTTCACTCTTCTGCCCTCATCAGATATTACGTTTTCCTCTTTACTGGACAGATGGGCAGAGTCCAATGGGATGGCTTTCAACAAGTCCAAGTGCCGAGTGCTGCACTTTGGCTACAGCAATCCCATGCAGAGCTATAGGCTGGGGTCGGAGTGGCTGGAGAGCTCCCAAACAGAGAGGCACCTGGGTGTGCTGATCGACAGCCACCTGAATATGAGCCAGCAGTGTGCCCAGGTGGCCAGGAGGGCCAATAGCATCCTGGCCTGCATTAGGAATAGTGTGGCCAGCAGGAGCAGGGAGGTCATAGTGCCCCTGACTCTGCTCTGGTTAGGCCGCACCTTGAGTACTGTGTCCAGTTCTGGGCCCCTCAGTTTAAGAAGGACATTGAAACACTTGAGCGTGTCCAGAGAAGGGCAACAAGGCTGGGGAGAGACCTTGAACACAAGCCCTATGAGGAGAGGCTGAGGGAGCTGGGATTGTTTAGCCTGGAGAAGAGGAGGCTCAGGGGTGACCTCATTGCCCTCTACAACTACCTGAAGGGTAGTTGTAGCCAGGAAGGGGTTGGTCTCTTCTCCCAGGCAACCAGCACCAGAACAAGGGGACACAGTCTCAAGCTGCGCCAGGGGAGGTTTAGGCTCGAGGTGAGGAGGAAGTTCTTCACCGAGCAAGTCATTCGGCATTGGAACGGGCTGCCCAGGGAGGTGGTTGAGTCATCGACCCTGGAGGCGTTCAAGGGGAGATTGGACATGGCACTTGGTGCCATGGTCTAGTCATGGGGTCTGTGTTGATAGGTTGGACTTGATGATCCTCGAGGTCCTTTCCAACCTAAGTGATCTGTGGTACTGTGATACTTTCCCAGTGTATCCTCCTATCCATAGCACATTTTTCTAAACATAAATTTTAAATCCTGCTAGTTGCAGCAATACCCATAGAACATTTTGCCAAAATAGGCTAAAAAGTTTCTCTGCTTGCAGCTTCTGACACACCCTAGTAATCATGAGAAGATCAGTTTGCTGTTAATATTTCAGGAGACTTCGCTGCACACCACAGAAAGATGTTTAATGCCTTTTAGAGCACATTTCAATTCATAAAATCATTTAATATATAAGATTCTGAGCCTCACTTGCTAGGAAAAATCCGTGGCTGCTTTGATAGGGCTTTAGTCACATCACTCTTACAACAATGAAAGAGCAGAACAGAATCCCTGAGCATAAATGTCTTTTTTCTGCAGTTGTTTCCATGAACAAAACATCTGAATTTCAACATCTGCTCCCATAAGTTCCTGCATAGTCCTCAGAAGATATAAATTCTGCTCTTACCTTGTGTTACTATCTCGGGGGTCCAAACACAAATGTAATTGTCAACTAATTGGAGACTTCTTGAATTAATCAGTCTTGTGCTAAGATGTGCTATATTCCTCATAAATAATTTCTGATAGTTCCACCTTTTCATCTCTTATTCAAGACCATAAACACAACATCATCCTCAACTTGGGATCTTTCTTTGTCCCCAAGGCGGCATCTAAATACTTCTTTCTACATAAAAGCCTTCAATGCAGGTCCCATTCAACCACTTAGTTGGAAGTCTTGTCTAAATCCTCATCATTCCATTTTTCTGTTATTGTATTGTTTGTTTCTTTGGTTTTGCAGTGAATGTAATTGTGAGTGCAATTTGGTGAACACAGTTTTGTATGGCTTATGCCCACTGAGATTGGTGCTGCAAACCCCAAATTTCATCTTAATTCTTCTGCCCTTTTACACTCAGGGCATTTTTTTCCCCTCATTTCTCTTCATGCTTGAGAAGACCTTCCAATAACTGTCCTTCCTTGTTGTCCTTCAAATTCCCACTCAAATCCTCATGTGCTGTCATATTTAGAAGCACCTGACATAAGATAGACCTGTTGAAAATCTTCAGTTACTGCTGTCTAAATATTTCCTTGTGTTCTTCTTTTTTCTGTGTTCTTCTTATACTGACTGTTTTTATAATCTTCAGATTGTGAATGCTCTAGAATAAACATATTTTTGTTCTGTGTATTCCCATCTCTTCAGACATTACCATTCTATCCATGACTGTAAGGTAAAGTAATAGAAGTAAAAATTACTGGTGTTGAATTGCATCAGTTGCTGCACACAACATATATTAAATCTGGAATTTATAACAGAAATATTTGGTTTCATATTCCTTTTTCATGTCTCTCTTGACTTCTCTCTACAAATTTTCTTTTCCATATTTTTGTCTGCTTTCATCTGGGAAGTTCTGTCTTTCTGTCTTTTCCATCATTATGGCTTTGTGCTTGTTATTTAATCTGCCTCAAACCAGCCTTAATGTATGTCTCTGTTCCATCATTCTCACTGCTATGTCTCTCTCTCCCTCCTTTTCATTATTATGTTCCATTTCCAAATATTTTTGAAGATTCAACAGCTACATCTGCATAAATAGTAATGGATTGAAGTTATTCTCAACCTTAATACAAATATTCAGAGAGAAAAAGCTAGTTTTAAAGTGCCTTTTTTACTAAGTGGCCTGCACTTGTATGTGTACTGGGATCCAGTTTCTGTGCCAGTCTCACCCAATCAAAATGCAGACTGTCTCATCTTGCAGCATTAGTCTCCAGAGAGTCAAGTACAGAAAAGCAGAAACAGCTGCATACTTTTAAGTGTGGTATAAAACAGACCTTTTTTTTTTGGGGGGTGGGGGGGGAGGGCACACCAATTGCTTCAAGTCTACTTTTTTTTGCAGATGTGGAGTTACTATGGTATTACAAAAGATGCAGCACTACATTTCTGTGAGAGCATGTTTAGACAGGTGTAGGATACTTCATGAAACCCCATCCTTCCCTATCTGTATTCCTGGGGTTTTTTCAGCCTAAATTTATGTATTTCATAGAGACGAACTGGATAGAGATACTAAGAAATATTTGTTTTTCTTCTGGGAAAACCAAAACCAAACCAAACCAAGCCAAACAAATAAATCCCCCACAAAAACAAACAAAACCCCTCATATTTATTTCTGTCAAAGACTAACACCAATGCATTTTTTCTACACTATTTTTAACAATAAACTAGAAGCCCCTGGTCTTCTATCCACTATAGACTTTAAGCTAACTACAGGATGCATCCTTCCAGCAATGAACTCAATGGCTAGCTGAGAATTTTAACTTCATTTAGTCAAAAATACCATTTGTGTTGGAAAAGCCACTTTGACAGATGTTTGGGGTTTTTTAGCTGATAATCATATCAGGCTATTAGATCAGATGAGTCAGAGAATCATGGAATGGTTTGAGTTGGAAGGCACCTTAAAGATCATCTAGTTCTAATCTGCCTGCCATGGGCAGGGACACCTTCCACTAGACCAGGTTGCTCAAGGCCCCATCCAAAGAATCAGGCCACACAATGTTTTTCAAGTTCATTATTTTTTTCCCCACTTTTTGCCTGAAAGAATTTGCCATCAGAGTTATGGGATCAGAAGGACCACTGTGAGGAGATACTGAGGAATGAGAAACAAGTATAGTATTTGAGCATGTAAAGTACTAGTGCATATGAAGTGCTAGTGGAGGAGTGTTTAATGGAAACTGTACAAGAAATCTGTAGAAAATCAGGCTGGTTTAATGCTGCTTCCCAAAGGACAGCTTTTTCTTTCTGTGGTACCATCTACTGTGGTTAGACTAGACTAGACTAGAATAGTCTAGACTAGACTAGAATAGTTAGGCCACATCTCGAGTACTGTGTCCAGTTCTGGGCCCCTCAGTTTAGGAAGGATGTTGACTTGCTGGAACGAGTCCAGAGAAGAGCAACAAAGTTGGTGAGGGGTTTGGAACACAAGCCCTATGAGGAGAGGCTGAGGGAGCTGGGGCTGCTCAGCCTGGAGAAGAGGAGACTCAGGGGTGACCTTATCACTCTCTACAACTACCTGAAGGGAGGTTGTAGACAGGCTGATGATGGTCTCTTCTCCCAGGCAGCCAGTACCAGAACAAGAGGACACAGTCTCAGGCTGCGCCAGGGGAGGTTCAGGTTGGATGTTAGGAAGAAGTTCTATACAGAAAGAGTGATTGCACTATGGAATGGGTTGCCCGGGGAGGTGGTGGAGTCGCCGTCATTGAAGGCGTTCAGAAGGAGACTTGATGGGGTGCTTGGTGCCATGGGTTAGCTGTTTGGTGGGTTGGATTGGTTGATGGGTTGGACACGATGATCTTGAAGGTCTCTTCCAGCCTGGTTTGGTTTATTCTAATAAAGGTTTATTCTAATAAAGAATAGACTAGCCTAGAATAGAATAGAATTAACCATATTGGAAAAGACCTTTGAGATCATGAAGTCCAGCCTATCACCCAACACCATCCAATCAACTAAATCATGGCACCAAGTGCCTCATCCAGTCTCCTCTTAAATACTTCCAGTGAAGGTGATACCACCACCTCCCTGGGCAGCCCATTCCAATGACCAATCACTCTTTCTGTGAAGAACTTCTTCCTAACATCTAACCTAAACCTCCCCTGGTGCAGCTTGATGACTGCTGGTAACTCACTGTGGTGCTTTAAAACATTATCAATCACAGCTGTTTATTTCCTTGCCTTTGTTGAGGGCTACTACTCCCATAGTAAAGGCGTTAAAATGTAGCCTGTTCCCATGTCAGCCATTCCAATGCACGGGACTTCTAACAGCCTAAACTGCTTATGAAAGGATGCTGAAACACTTTTACAAACTAAGGCAAGCTGGCTGATCCCTGGCACACACTGCCACTGCTGTGACAACCTCCAGCAGAAAGTTATTCTGCTCTGTGGGGCCACCATGTCCAGAACCACTAGAGCTTCTTGCTCAATAAATGTGATTCAGAGCCTGTAGACCACATCCACACCGACATAAATGATTGTGTGGTCAAGATGTTTGTTGTAGTGGTTGCTGTATATTTTGTCACGGTACATTCCCACATAAAAGAGTACACAATAAGAAAACTAAAATGCCATAGAACGTACCAGACAGCACTGTGCATGCTGCTGTGTAAATTAGGACTGTGGTTACAATGAGTTACAAGAACCTAAGACTGGTGCAGAGTCTCCGTAACAGTGACACTAACAGTCCTTTAATTGCTGTGTTTTGCATAAATTAAGAAAGCAGTCCAATTGGGTGCTTGTGAACTGCAAAGACATTGGACATTGTTTTACGTGAATTAATGTAGCTGAAAGACTCTCTCTGAGGAGAGTCACCAGATGCCTGAGAACCTTCAGTGCCACCCCTGGCCGCTGAAGGACATTTATGCTTCCTTTGTCTCATGTGGTGCCACCTCTCAACACTGTCTCTATGGCTTACTCCACTTCTTGCTGGCCACAAGGGAGGACATGCAGGGGAGCTGGGGACTGCTAGGATGTTTCAGGTCCCTGCTTTTTTGACTTGCCACACTTCTGGGTAAGCCATTCTATGTCATTTTGTAGCTAACAGTAGAAACATCAGTCTCCAAGCAGGTTAAGGCAACTGCAATTCAACATCCTTTCCATGGAAAAATTACCTGAAAAAAGGAAATTACACCTGCTGCATTGTTTGACCCAAACAGGACAAATATAAAAGCTCTTGAATGTTAAAATGATTTCACAACATCTTAAATAACTGCTGATCTGAAAAGAAAGTTTGGCAAACTTTTTCTTACAAAATAAAGTCTCTTGTTCACCAGTATGCTGGCAGTTCATTGCTAGTGGCACTAATGGTTGCTGATCCACCAGTCACTATGCACAACAGGCTTCTCTTCTGAAGTGGCAGCCACATAAAGAATTGTCTCACATATGAATCTTTATGGGAAATAGAAAAAATGAAAGTCCCAACTACTATATAGCTATCTTATACCTTATCTTAGAAAAATCAATATACCAAATTAGCTCTAAGCAATATCCGGTACTAGGTATTAATCAATAACTAGAGTTAAAGAGAGCTATTTTCTTATATAGTGGTTTAAATGAAATCACAACGAAGAAAATAGCGTACTGATCAAATAGCACTTTCTGTTACTCAGAGGAGAAATAAAAACTGTCTTAATCTCTACTCCATCTATTAAAAACTTGAAAATATTTGCCCTTAGTTCTCCAGGTATTTTTGTAGCCCAGCAGTTAATATCTGCATCACGATATACTTAATTCTTCATGTTGGGTTTGGGTTTTTTTTTCCCTTAGATCTTGACAGTTTCTTCCTGTATCTTACCAAAAGTCTTCTGCCCTATTCTGAGTCCAAGGCTGCAGTTCTCCTGCCCTGCTGACACTCTGATAAAGATTTCAGCCACAGATGTCCATCGTTCCTACCAAGATCAGACAGCAAATACAGCATCCCAACTTGATAATGTCAAACACCAGTGTCTGACCAAAATAATCTGTACCAGTGTGCTGGAAGATGAGCTGCCGGGGCAGACAGCCAGCCTGGCTGGGCAATGAACTTCTAAAGGAATTAAGGGAAAAAAGAGGGTGTATCATCTTTGGAAGGAAGGTGAGGTTACCCCTGAAATGTTTAAGGATGTTGCTAGGTCATGTAGGAAAAAAATTAGAGAGACAAAAGCCCATTTAGAGCTTAGACTGGCCACTGCTGTGAAGGACAAGAAAAGAACCCTTTCACAAATATATTAATGGCAAGAGGAGGGGCAAGGACAACCTCCACTCCTTGGTGGACATGAAGAGGAATATAGTAACTAAAGATGAGGAAAAGGCAGAGGTGCTTAACACCTTCTTTGCCTCAAATTTTAATAGCAGGATAGGTTGTCTTCCAGACAACTGGCCTCCTGAGCTGGCAGATGGAATCAGGGAGCAGTATAGTTTCCCTGTGATCCAAGAGGAAGTAGTTAGAGACCTCCTTGGCCGCTTGGATCCCCACAAGTCCATGGGACTGGATGTGTCAAAAAGAAGTTTTGAAGAAAATCTACCACTCATTAGGGGAAAAGGGAAAACAAAAATCAACCAAAATCACTCACCTCAGATGACTGGCAGAGTAAAAGTTTGCAAAGCTTGTTTTAATCTTGAGGTAATCATTTTTCCCATTTTGACTACTCTATGCTGCCCAAGTTTATGTTACCCTAGGCCTCCACTCCATCTGGCCTTTAGGTGAATCTATCACTTCCACCTGCCATATCTGACAGTTTTTTAAAAGTTGTGGTATATATAGGCAGAGAGAGAAAAGAGACATAAGCAAATTCTAGTTGATTTTTCCTTACTGGAGAATCAAGAATAAATTTACTACTGACTCTTTTATCTTTAACTGAGAAACATTTATTCTCTTGTTCTGCAAAGACACATACAGGAGCATAGTCAACTCATTGTTAAAGCACCAGCTTGGAATGGGAAACAAAACTGGTACTTGAGAGATTTAATTAATTATTTTCTTGGATTGAATTTGTCACCCCCAGGAACTTGTCTGGTGCATTCCACAATTTTGCTTTTTCTCCTGTGTATTTTTCTGATAGGAATGTTTCCCAGACATCAATGAGGAGTGACTTAAATTGCATAAATCTAAAATTAAAACAACAAAAAAAGAAGAAAAGCTGCCACTTCAATCCCCAGGCTCCTCACCTGATATTCTCTAGCCCCCTCTAAACTGGCCATCAATGCCACTAGCAGTGAAAGTGAGAAGCACAACGTTGCTGATACTAGCACCTCTGTGTCAATTGCAGCAATATCCAGTGCCCTTGGAATGGGAAAATTTCTCCAAGCTGCAAGCCATTAGTGGCACTGTTAAATACCCTCCTTCAAAGTGTTCTTCCTGTAGTCAATAAAAATAAAATAGAGTACATGGAAAACTGAGGTAATTGCAAGAACACAGAGGCAGTTTAAAAATATTATTTAACCCCTTGGACATACAGCATCTGCGAAGAAATGTAAGGACTGAGATTCATCTGAATTTGTGCAATTTCAAAGTAATTGCCAAAAATATTGTGTAGAAATGGGCATATCTGAGGTTCTATTTATGTAAACTCTCCAACATACGTAGTGAAAGCCTGTCTGAAGATCATCTAGGAATGGATTTTTAAAGGAGATTTTCAGACTTCATGACCTTCACTGAGATGGTCATAGCTTCTCTCCTATCTGGGACTTCAGTTGATTAGATGGTGTTGGGTGATAGGTTGGACTCAATGATCCCAAAGGTCTTTTCTATTCTATTCCTAACTCAATATCTTGCTTATCATAAAAAATAAATAAATAAATAAAAGTAGGAAAGGAAGAATGAAGAAATACCTCAAAATACTCCTGCTGTTATCTCTGCCTTTCTGTGATAATCTTCATTGTCATTTTCTAAATCTTCACAAGCAGGGCAGAATAGACAGACTAATATCTTTGGAATATCTGTAGTCACTCTGAGGATAACAGAATTTCAAGTCATTGCCTTTCACTGGAAAAATCATCAGGATGTAGTGGTGGAAAAATAAAGCAAGAGAATCCTTCACGCTGTGACTTAGCGCTACATGGAGCTGGCATCACCTATTCTGAGATTTCAGTATACTTGTTGCATGCTAATGCACAGCAGCACATTGTGCCACAGTATGCTGACCATGAGAAAAGCCTCATTTTGGAAAAGCACTAAAATTGCTTCCATATTCCTCTGGCAATATGAGGTTTACAGCTGTGACAAATTGCTTATCTCTTCAAGCCTTCACTTAAATCAATCAGCAGGCATTTCAGTTATTTTAAACATTGGTATAAATCAAAGTGCAACTGCTTTTATCTACAGCCAATGCTACAATGTTAAGTACAGTATACAGCCTAGGTTGAATAACACTGATTCCTTCCTCCCATTCTCACTCTTTCCTGAGAAAAGATTCAACTGCTGGTTTCTGTACTAAAACCAGCAAATACAAAAAGGAGTAGTAAGAAATCCTGTGCCAGAGTATTGCTATGATTTATTAAATAAGGAATGCTTTGATCTAGAATACTGAAGAATAATAATAATGCATTTACAAACAAAGGGATTTGTTTTTAATGAAATGTATATATTACAAATTAATGAGCAGTCTGATTATATAATGCAATATGAAGTTACAACAAGATATTACCTGTGGGATAAATATCAAATTAGATTGAGAGATAAAGCGAATGATGAAGTTTAAATTAAATATAAAGCCTCTTTTCTTAAAAAAGGGAATTAATACCCATCATGAACTGGACATTTTAAAATAAATGCAGTAAGAAGATTTATTCTGCACACTGAATAAATATTTGCTTCAAATTTGATAATATAAATATATACTTTTTAAAGAGCTCTTAGGGAAAAACAAGCAAAAACAAACTAAAATTAATGTTAGTACTTATAATCCAAATTCTTCTTTACAAATAAAACTATTGGAAGTACCTTTTTCCTCTGTAAACCATCCTTAAACTAGCCTTTTTTGTAAAGAAGCTTTTCTTTGCATGGATTGTCCTGGAGTTTTCTTCTTCTTCAAGATTTCTTACACTGTCCTTTCAAATATTTAGAAAATACTAGTACTGGAGGTAAGATAAAACTCTTGATAGACTGTTTCTGTACTGGCAGGCCTTTTTATCTGTGCTGTATCAGTGCATATTAGTGCACAGGATGCCACTAGAAAGTGTGGTCTGACCAAGGAACGCATTTCTTACCGACACTCCATCCATACCCCATACCTCACTAGAAAAACTCTCTCCACAACTATCTGTAACACAAACCTTCTCCATCACATCTCCTGCTTGCTTCTGTACTGCACAAATTGATGCTTATGCGTGGCTAGTGAGATATAGCTGAACTAAAGCCTTTCTTTCAAAAAGCTCTCACAGTGAATGGGAGAATGGAAACATTATGATCAGTAACAAATCAGTGGAAAAGACTTCTAAATGGGAATAATTGCAGTACTAGAATCTATATGGAAGAACAAATGATGTTTTAATGTACTTATTGTATAATAAACCATCCCAAGTGCTATTCAGGAAAATATTTTACTTTTCCAAAATGTTGCTGGATGCAATTGTCCTGTTTTAAAATTTACTACCCCCCAACAACTTTGCAAGCCAAGTGTCTTGGGGAAAAATGAAGCATCCACACTGTTCTGATAAATCAGGCAATAAGTGCAGGACTGACAGATATGATGGAAGCCATCACAGTTAGCCTATTTCCTTGTTTATTGCAACCATTTTCTGTTTCATGAAAATACTTCCATCTGCCTAGAGTATAACTTAGAGCCAGGGTAAAAATCTGGGTTTCTCTCACCATACACAAGCAGACTAACTCAATCATTACAGAACTTAAAATGTCACATCAGCAGTGTCACATCCTCAGTTCCTTTAAATCCTTTAAATTGGACTACTCAACACATCTAAAACAGCCAGTTAAGAAGCATATGTCATGTTTTTAAACCACATCCTAGTAGCTCCTACTTATTTCTATCCTATCAATAACTGGACAGCTCAGTTATTGGAGTGCCAGTGTACAACAAATATCTGCCACGGCACCTTACCTCACTCCAAGGGGCTGCTTTTCCTAGCCATTTCAGAATGCAGTTTTTCTGCATTCCTCTAGCACTCCTGTTTTCCAGCTCCTTTGATGTTTTAAATACTCCAACAAAGTAACTATAGCTGTTCTATACTTGCACTCCAAACCATATAAACCCTTGATCTTCTGTTTTGATATACAAAAGACAGGTGCAGACACTCTTAATTTCCCCCCTCCAATTATTTATATATAATTTGCTTTTTGGTCCTGGTAGTTAAGATTCTGGTTATTTGTCTCTTTCACTGTCCAGATGTCTTTTAAATGGCTTTATATGACATTTTTTCCCAGATGTAGTTGATCATACTACTGACCTCTGCCCAGCTGCATTGGCTAAATTGATGTTTATTTCTTTCTGTTCTAAATATTTCAACTACAATTTGCTTAGAAGCTAACATTTTCAGATTAATGCTTTAAATTTGTAGCTGTTCAAACATATATGTTCTTTTGATCAATATTCCAGCCTTACTGAGACTAACAAAATAGTGAAAAGGGATGGCAAATATTTAATCCCTTTCCTTTACCAAAAAAGTCCTAACTCTAACCCAGTGTGTTGATCCTGACCAAGTGACTGTCACACATTTGGAAGCTACTGATCCACACAGCAGTTAACCTGAACAGGCATTGGTCTGTTTTCTGCTTCATAAGTCCTTGGTTGCATGGTAAGTTCAGCTCCTTGTACCAAGGCCAGCACTGTGGCCTGGCCTTTACCTAGCAGGGAAACAATATTTCATGAGAACATCATTTACAAACAGAGTTGTTCTCTTATGAGGAAATTATGTAATAGCTTGAATGGCCAAAAGGGAGACCTTCTTTCCATAGAAAATCCATCCAGGTACTATCCAATGCTACACAAGCATGGGGTGTCCAACATCTGAAGGGACATAAAATTTGCTTACTATGATTTATTCTCATTCTGGTTTATTGAAGTAGTTATCTTATTAAGCCATTTGTTGTCAAGCTTTTCTCATCAAGATTTACAAAGTATCCTGCACTCTCTCTCATTCTTCACCTCCCCTTTGCTACAGCCAGTGAAGAACACAGTTACCCCAAGACTCCAAAAAATCCTATCATACTGGTTCAATGTCTTTTTTTTTCCATCAGATATCTCTTACCAGTTCCAAACTTCATCTTTGCTTTCCACTTGTCATAGTCTAAACATTATACGATATTCCACTGTTTTAAATAAGTCAATAGCCAGTAACCATTTTTATTTGACAAAATTTTGTGTCTATTAGTCATATTTCAGAGGGAGATTTTGTACTGGCTTTTGTTTCATAAAGACTGAAAAATCTTAATTTTTCACACACACACACAAAAAAAACCACATGAAGCATTTCCTTGAATATGAAAGATGACTCATTTGTAACATGATTTGGGAAATAATCAGACACAAATGGAAACTGTCACAGTCTAGTTTCTGCTGGATTGACTTCCACTGATCTGAATAACCCTGGCTCCTACAGAAGCCAAATGGAGCTTCAAATGTGCAAGTCCTTGTAAAATCAATCTACATCTAAGCATACAGCATTCTATTTTCCTTCCTTTACTTGCTTGCTTCTTGAATTCACAAAGGGCATAGCAACATCTTTAAACATACCCTAGATTTTCTGGTGTTTAGTTCCCTTATCACAGCATTTCCTCAGGTCACATGTCAACCACTGACTGGATCTAAAGTGGCAGAACAGGGGTGATAAGTGACAGAAATATGTGGCAATGTTTGACGGCTGTAAAAAGCAGTTTAACATGACTGGTTAAAATGTATAGGAAGGTTTGTTAAATAACTCAAAGCATTCTCCATTCTCAGGTATTAGCTACAGGACATCCTTTCACTGAAATAGTTTCATCCCAGGACTGAATACTCACTGATTTTTTTATAATGGCAAAGCTGGAATATGTTAGGACAATTCCAGAGCCTCTGGAGTATTCTCATAGTATCACCTAGGAAACAGTAGAATAATTCATCTTAATATATTTTTGTTTATTTGTTTTGCTCTATTCTATTCTATTCTATTCTATTCTATTCTATTCTATTCTATTCTATTCTATTCTATTCTATTCTAAAGACCCTCAGTTTAGAAAAGGTGTTTAGTCACTCTAACATGTCCAGAGTAGGGCAACAAAGCTGGGGAGGGGTTTGGAGCACAAGTCCTGTGAGGAGAGACTGAGGGAGCTGGGGTTGCTTAGCCTGGAGAAGAGAAGGCTCGGGGAGACTTTATTGCTCTCTACAACTACCTGAAGGGAGGTTGTAGACAGGTGGGGGTTGGTCTCTTCTCCCAGGCAACCAGCACCAGAACAAGAGGACACAGTCTTAAGCTGCACCAGAGGAGGTTTAGGTTGTATGTTAGGAAGAAGTTCTTCACAGAAAGAGTGATTGGCCATTGGAATGGGCTGCCCAGGGAGGTGGTGGAATCACCATCACAGGAGATGTTTAAGAAGAGACTGGATGAGGCACTTGGTGCCATGATTTAGTTGATTGGATGGTGTTGGGTGATAGGTTGGACTTCATGATCTCGAAGGTCTTTTCCAACCTGGCTAATTCTGTTCTGTTCTGTTCTGTTCTGTTCTATTCTATTCTATTCTATTCTACTCTACTCTACTCTACTCTACTCTATTCTATTCTATTCTAACTTATTGGAAATTTGTTATTCTAACTCCATATCTTGACATGTCACATGGCTACCAGCATAGACTATAGAGAAAAACGTCCTTGTCAAATACTCCTTCCAAAGTTTTCATCAATGGTTAAGGAAATTTCAAAAACTTCAAATTGTTTACTATCTTAATGAATAAACTTACATATGTTGTTTACTTAGACATGGAGATATGATTCACATCAGTCACTCTCAGATTGGATGTAGCACATGATATATCTTCCACTAGATGCTTTGGCTTCTATTGACAGTGATGTTCACCTTATAAATAAGAATTCTGGACACCATTGCAATATACAATAAGCCATGTGGAAAGCCAAGAAAACTTGCTACCACTAAAGCTGCATTTGTGCAGCCATGGTATAAAAAAGGAATTAAGAGAACTCTGCACAGACAGTACAGAAGCCCTGAATATTAGCAGTTGTTAGCTAATAAAAAATTCAGAGTTTTGTTTTGTTTTGAGCCCATTGGAAGCTGGATGACAGAGGGAGTTATGACAGCAGGGAGACAAGCTGTCAAAGGAGCACCAATGTGTAGTGAGAGAAGACATTTCAGAAAATAGAATATGGCTCCATTTCTGCTTGTCAGGGTTCAATGAGGTTGAATAGCTCTGAATTCACTGCTCAGAATGGACAGCATACACTGATGACTAGTAGCAACCAGCCGTTCTGCAAACTACAAATCTGTCTCAGAAGAAAATGCATGCCCAAGCACTTCCTGAGTGTGATGTCTGGTTGCATAAGCTTGCTCTCTCATGGTGATTAATGTGATTGTCAAGCATTTACCAGTACTGGCACTTTGGCCTTTTTACAGTGGCAAATGTTTACTATTGAAACATAATTGTGTCCCTTTTTATAGCATGTTCTGAAAAAAGAGTTAGTACTTCCTTTCTTTAGCTTGCAAAATTAATGTATCCCTTTGAGTAAATTCATTACTGAGAAAACAGGAAAACATGATAAAAAATACATGGAAGACTTCCTAAATCTAGACAGCTGCTATATATGTTGGGAAAGTGCCCAGCTGATATAGAGTAAAGACAATTTAGTTCTGCATTGTATCTTTCAAGCAGAAATCAAGAAAATGCATGTTCTTTATCTCTGCAATCCTTTGAAAGACCTGTCTGTAGTGAACCAGAGCTAGAGATTCTTGAAATCTGAATATCTAGAAACAAATGTCTTAGATGTTTTCTTCCGGAAAAAAACCTCCAAGGCTAATTTGTCCTATGTGCTGTATGACATTTTACAGACAAGGTGCATGTCCTAAATACACTGATACAAGAGAGTTCCTTTCCAAATCTGACATACAGAGCTGAAAAAGCTGTTGCCTTAACTAAAATTGTTTACAGTGTGAGTCCTGATACTCACGACTACCTACTGAGAGAGAAAGAGCAAAACTCAGGCTGATGTTGATCAAGCTCTCGGATCAACTTTGTATCTTGTCTCCACCACAAGTGAGCAGAGAGGATGCCCCTCTTCCTTAGGTCAGAACCTCACCAAGCAGCTTCTGCAGCATACCAAATCCTACCTAACCTACTAACCTACCTAACCTACCTAACCCTGTTATTTCTCCTGGAGCCAAGGAGAGGGTGTCAATGACCAGTTTGAGTCCATATAGCTCCACCTGGGTATAGATGAGGAGATGACTAAGAGTTTGTGGGTCAGAATTAAAAGCAGGGCAGGGACAGTGATATAGGGGAGGTCTTCCACAGGCCACTCAGTCAGGACAAGAGAGAGGATGATACCCTCTACAGACAGGTAGGAATGGCCTTGTGTTCATATGCCCTGGTCCTCACAGGGTACTTCAACTACCAACAGTCAAGCTAGTTATTAAAGCTACAGTGATGTCAGCCTGCAACGGCGATGCAGACATAGTTAATGTCAGATTAACAATTTGTGTATGTGGAAAGTTGAACTGCTGATTTCATTTGATATTATAGGCATTCATTGGAAATCCATCTCCTGATGGGGCATACTTATTTCTAAATAAATATCACGTATTGTGGAGGACTGGCACAGCAGGGAGTAACAACAATCTCTCTCTGGGTAGCTTTTGCTAAATAGGCTGCAGGCACACATCCATCTCTTATTCAGGATCATATTTTATTTACTTTGTTTTCACTTATGCCTATTCCTTATCCTAAGTTTTCTTTTATTGCTCATTTTCTTTGTGTCAGTTGCGATTTTCCAGGTCACGTTTTTCAGACACCTTTCACCATATGCAAAGAGACTCTGCAAATAGGATATACACAACTTACAAGTATAGAATCACTATTTAGCAGCTTACATAACTACAAGACAGCAGAGATTACCTCGGTATTCAGCTAGGTGTTAGTGAGCTCATCACAGAGCTGTCACTGGTCCACAAGGCCAAGAGCCAGGTCCTGCACTTGGGTAACAACAAACTGATGCAACACTACAAGCTTTCGGAAGAGTGGCTGGAAAGCTTCCAGGAAGAGAAAGACCTGAGGGTGTTAGTTGACAGCTGATTGAATATAAGCCAGAAGTGTGATCAGGTGGCCAAGAAGGCCAACAGCATCCTGGCCTGTATCAGGAATACCGTGTTCAGGAGAAGTAGAGAAGAGTAGATTTAGATTGGACATTAGGAAGAAGTTCTTTACTATGCGGTGGTGCAGGCCCCATTGCCAGAAACATTCAAAGTCAGACTTGATAGGGCTCTGAGCAATCTGGGCCCCTCAGTTTAGGAAGGATGTTGACTTGCTGGAACGAGTCCAGAGAAGGGCAATGAAGTTGGTGAGGGGCTTGGAACACAAGCCCTATGAGGGGAGGCTGAGGGAGCTGGGGCTGCTTGGCCTGGAGAAGAGGAGACTCAGGGGTGACCTTATTACTCTCTACAACTACCTGAAGGGGGGTTGTAAACAGGCAGAGGTTGGTCTCTTCTCCCAGGCAGCCAGTACCAGAACAAGAGGACACAGTCTCAGGCTGTACCAGGGGAGGTTTAGGCTGGAGGTCAGGAGGAAGTTTTACACAGAGAGAGTGATTGCCCATTGGAATGGGCTGCCTGGGGAGGTGGTGGAGTCGCCACCACTGGAGGTGTTCAGGAGGAGACTTGACAGGGTGCTTGGTTGCATGGGTTACTTGATTAGGCGGTGTTGGGTGATAGGTTGGACACGATGATCTTGAAGGTCTCTTGCAACCTGGTCTGGTCTATTCTATTCTATTCTATTCTATTCTATTCTATTCTATTCTATTCTATTCTAATCTGTTAAGGATGTCCCTACATACTGCAGGCAGGTTGGACTAGATGATCTATTATGGTCTGCTCCAAACTAGTGTATTCTGTGATTCTAGTTTCTACAATCTCTGCACCTTCTACTAAGAAGGAAATTAATAACAGCAATGTTTTCTATGTAAAACAAACCTGTTTTCTGTGGGAAGAGTTTAATTTTCTTTAGCTAGCAGGCAGGAAGTTATATATTCATATAAATTTGGGTTCCCATGAAATAAGGAGAAGTTTTTGAGAGAAACCATATTTTGTTTTTCTCTCTTCCACTGTTCTCTGTTATTCATCACTCACTGTTTCAATTCTTGTTAAGCTGTCACTTAGCATTTTTTTCCTCAGGAATGATAGCTGGGCACGCTGCTTTCACTGGCTAGAAAAATGCCTACTCCAGAGAGTAGGCATATCATCTTCTGGACTGCACAGCCTGTACCAACATGGTACGTGTCCTTGACATCAGATCTTTGGCATTAATGTATGTAGGTGACAAGGTCATTAGCAGGTCAGATGGTGTAGAGGTTACACAATTCAAGTGACAACCAAAAAGCTAATGTAACTTCCTAGAAATAAAAAGGAGAAGGAAGGAAAGGAAGGAAGGAAGGAAAGGAAGGAAGGAAGGAAAGGAAGGAAGGAAGGAAGGAAGGAAGGAAGGAAGGAAGGAAGGAAGGAAGGAAGGAAGGAAGGAAGGAAGGAAGGAAGGAAGGAAGGAAGGAAGGAAGGAAGGAAGGAAGGAAGGAAGGAAGGAAGGAAGGAAGGAAGGAAGGAAGGAAGGAAGGAAGGAAGGAAGGAAGGAAGGAAGGAAGGAAGGAAGGAAGGAAGGAAGGAAGGAAGGAAGGAAGGAAGGAAGGAAGGGAGGGACAAGGAAATTCTGAATACTTTATAAATAGTTGTCTGATAATTAAAATTGAGTTCCTGAAGCAATATTTAAATGGTTAAAATGTGCCTATAAACCCACAAATACTGAAAAATACTTAGAGTTTAACTTGATTTTGAAAGATAGTAACAATATTAAATTAACTATATTAAACAGGAACCCAACTATTGCCATTGACGTGTCTACAGCACCAGCACAAATGCAACTTCTGCTGTGGGAGGCTATATAATGTCTACCTAGATTTTCAAAAAGCCTTTGACACTGTTTCCCACAGAATTCTCATGGACAAACTGGCTGCTCATGGCTTGGGTGAGCACACTCTGCTGGATAAAGCACTGGCTGGGCAAACAGGCCCAAAGTGTGTTGGTCAATGGAGTTAAATCCAGCTGGCAGCTGGTCACAAGTGGTGTTCCTCAGGGCTCAGTGTTGGGACCACTTCTTTTTCAACCTGAATGCTTCTGTGATTCTGTGATAATGTCTTCATACAGTTTTTCTGTTCTAGAGCAGTCTTGGAGAAAGATTCTGCAGGGATGAAACTTTGAAAAGATGATACTAACCTTCCTGCACCAGCACAGAAGTCACAAAGAAGAATGAGGTCTCTTCCCTGCCAGCATTCAAGCTGCAAGTGTAGCCGGATTAATTCCATCCTAACCTGTCAGCTCATAAGTCCAGGCAATTCTTTTATGCTATGGTGGGTCCTCATTTCCCCCTTTCACTCCTGCTAAGTCCATGCTATGCTATCCAAGTCTTAACACTTCTCAAAAGAAGATGACAAATTCATCCCAAGATCTTCAGAGAGGCTGTTTTGACAAAGTGGAAGATTATATGAGATACAGAGGAATTTCAAGCAAAGGATTCAAATCCACACTCAGATTAACTTTAGATCAGGAGGGATTCCATCATACACAGGACATTATCATGGATTAATACAGTCTGAACACAGAAATTTGTGCTGAGCCATCACCAGTTTAGTTGAAGATATTGCACTCAGGTAAACATAGGATTACATCCATCTGATTCACCACTGTAAAAGTTTACCATATAGACATCTGTAAATGAGTTGGTCTGGTAAATTTTACTGTTTGTAGAAGGGAAATAGGATCTTCTGCAGTGTGACACCCCCACCCCATCCTAAAGTGTGCACTTAAAATGGATCAGACAACTTAAGCCTTGCAAGCACATCTATTTCTCTCTACTATCATGGGAGTCAAGGCTGACTACATCAGATACAGTTGTCTACACTACTTATCTCTAAAATCAGGTGTGATGAACTTCATCCTGGTGTCCATGGAACGTCTCAGGAACATCCATTGCATTAATTCAAAAACTTGACACCTCTAATGATGGAGAATTTGAGAAGTGGATTTGCATAATGCTTTTGTTTTGCATTTCCACTTGGAAAGCACAGTGCTTCAGATTTTGTCCTGCCCGTGCTGTGGCTGACCAGTACTATCTGTGTGCCATGGCAAAACACAGTCTCAACTTACTGTTAGTTGCAGAACATGCAAATGAAACATTTTCAAACTTCAGAGAAAATACGGTATGAATTTCAAAGAGTAAAGATTTGACACCGTTCTCATTTTGTCCCAGCTGATTCCCCCCTCCTGAGGCTCAGGTAGGATGTCAGCCTTCAAGTGAGATGAGATCCATTTAAAGGCTGTGACATTGCAGGTGTCAGAAAAATCACAGATTCTACTTGAAACCAACATTTTTAATTACATTTGGCATTCCCATGCATATTGCTGTCACTTCTCTACTGCTGATGGCAATAGGCTAGGGAATGTCCAGCCTAATTAAAAACTTTCATTTCTAATATATTCAGTGACTTTTATGTGCTTTCAAACCTTAAGACTCCTGTATTGAGCAAAGCTGAATGGAAACTCTAGTGGTCTGACACCTCAAACACCTCTCACAATAAGACTCTGCCCAAGTACTGCCAAAATGTAGCTCCCAAAACAAAGATCAGGAAGCAGCTGACTTCATTCTCCCACTCTTCTACAGAGCCTGAGTCCTTTTCTAGTAGTAGCTGCCTAATTGATCATATTGGCTTTTGAAACCAGAACTGGAGGAGAGGTAATGGCACTGGTGCTGCTCTCTACATTCTTCAGAATAGCACTGTGGTTAGGTCACTTCACCTAGGAAGAGGAAAATGCATTTTAGATTCTCTTCTAGCTGACAGGTTTCAAACTTGCTCAGACAACAAACAGAACAATAGGTCAAAGTTGCTGTTCACCCCTCCAGCCAAAGCAGAGTCAGTGGAAAATCTGGGCAGCAAAAGTGGAGCAAATGAGGAAGATGCCAGCACTCTGACCTTGTGATTAAGGCACTCGTTTAGGACAGGGTAGAACGGGTAGACCTGACCTCTACTCCCAGAGGAAGCTCTTCAGGTGAAAAATCAGGTGAACAAGCTGCCATGATTCAGAGTGCATAGTGTTGAAGTTTTCATCCTCTTTTTCCAATTACCTCACTCAGAGAGTGAGGTAATTGCTCAGAAGAGAGCAAATCAGCAGCAAAGGTTTTCAAGGATCTTTTAGATTTGCTTCAGTAAAACCTTTTCCAAATATATACTGAAGTGTTAATTCCTCCACCATCTTAAAACCAGAATACTGACAATCTTCTACAATACAATATTTCTCACTAAGCAGAGCTTCAAATCCTGAGGATATATATTGCAGTTTGGTGTCAGACACTCCATAGGACACCTAAAGGAGAATTAATTTATGGTTGCAGGAATTAAGCGGTAGCATAAGCACTACATCTGATCCCTTCCTAAAGTAATTCATCAGAGAGATGACCTGTAAGGTTAGATGGCACTATGGTATCACTCACAAGTTCTTCTTACAATGAACTAGGGAAATGGACAACTTAGAATGACAGTGAAACACATAGCTACCATTCCATAAAGTGACCTTCATGCAGCAAAATTTTAGAGTGTAAGGGAAACTTGTTGCTTAGTATGAGGAATTGTACCAAAGATCAAACAAGGCATTTGAGTACATTTAGCCATTGGATTGTCAGGCATCACTGTAATTTCTCTTAAATCAGTATGTCAATCAAATCTAAACCATACTGCCATATACATACTTACAATGAATTTAAAAGTTCCACAGAATCACAGAATAAGTAACCTTTATTTAGAATAAAGCAAACCAGGTTGGAAGAGACCTTCAAGATCATCGCGTCCAAACCATCAACCAATCCAACCCACCTAAACAACTAACCCATGGCACCAAGCACCCCATCAAGTCTCCTCCTGAACACCTCCAATGACGGCGACTCCACCACCTCCTTGGGCAGCCCATTCCAATGGGCAATCACTCTTTCTATATAGAACTTCTTCCTAACATCCAAATGCCAGGTTGGAAAGAACCCCAAGGGTTATCTGGTCCAACCTTTTTAAGTGATAGTGTAGTTTAAATTAGATGACCCAGCACCCTGTCAAGCTGAGTCTTAAACTGACCAATGTAGGGGAATCCGCTACTTCTGTTGGGAGATTATTCCAATGTCTAACTGTTCTCATTGTGAAAAATTTTCTTCAGGATTCCAATCAGAATCTCCCAAGGAGTAACTTACACCCATTATCCCTCATCTTTTCCATGGGGACTCTTTGTAAAAATGGAATCTTCATTGTCCTGGTAGCCATCCTTTATGTACTGGTATGTGGCAATAAGGTCTCCCCTAAGCCTTTGTTTAGGGACACCTTACTGCCTTCATCATTGACCTGTGAGGCTGGGGACATCCATATTTTTTTCTTTCCTCATAATTTTTTAAGGAATTGCAGTGGTTCTGCCCCCACTGGGTGGGCAGAAGAAGAGAGACAGAGACTGACAGAGAGACAGAATGATCACCACAAAATAATAATAACTTTTAAAAAGGGTAAAGAAGGCTAACAGTCTATTGACCTCAGAGTCTTTTCATCTTTAATGCCGAGGAAAAATCTGCAAAGACTTCAGAGACTACAGGTGCCATCACATAGCATTCCATCTTGATCTAAGCAGCACAAAATTGTAAGTTTGTATATTTATACCTGTGACTCCTGCCATCTGCCCCTGACATCAGGCTGGAGCATTATATACGAGGACTGCATATCACATTATGAAACATTACGTGCAGCAACCTTCTGTCTCCAGGGACCACACTTCAGTTATTAAAGAAAGAGGCAGCAATCTCCTCCATTTGATTCTTGGCATAAGATCTTCTCTCTAAGCAACAGATTAGTATTATTTTTTAAATTATTTTCTATAACTGTTATGTATGTATTATTTATGTCAGCTTAGTGGAATCATTTTATTAACAAGGAACTGAACCATGCATCTAAACCACATTAAATGAACAAATTTGGAAGATACTTGAATATGAATGCAATAGTCTTTTATGCTAGGGTGAGTAAATAATATCTTACCACTAAGACTTCCTTAGGAATCTATTAAAATTTCTGTCATTTATTGAAACTCTCATCATAGTCTTTCCTCCTCCACATTTGATCTGTCTGTGCCCCTTAGCCAACTCATTATGCCTTGTCTAAGAAAGAATCTTTCTTCCTTCTGAAATGGGAAAGCAGGATCACAAATCAGAACACACTGTATTTTTATTGACACTCCATTTCTATAAATTTCTATTAGTATAACAAAAGTTCTTGCACTGTTAAGACCCATAGGGAATTGAACAACTGAGATACTCACTCTGCCCAAGCTTTCTCAGGCCAGTCCTTAAATTCCTTTGGATGTATCTATATGGCAGAATTCAGTGCTGTGAAAAGACAGCCAAGTTAGCACACAGGAGATATGATTAAACATTACTTTTTACAGTATTGTGAATGGAATCAATACCATATGCTTATTGGTCAGTAACAATAGGATATATCTTTGAAGGAGAACCAGGGCAGCATAGCTACATACTTCTGGTCTAGATCATTCCATGAAGCATGCTCTGCGCTGCACAGTTGTACCCTGAGAATCCCAGGCAATAGAATCAAGAACAATAGCCTTCTTTGGCAACTGGTTAGAAGTTCAAACTTTCTTACCACAGAAATGTGTACCATTCACACCATTGTGAGACCTTTTACATTTTGATCAAAATGCAGGACAAAGCATTTTCTGTGGTGTCTTGACAGATGTCACAAAAGTGCAAAATCAGAATTGGCCTTAATGGTCTTGCAAACTGCCACAGAATTCATAAAGAGGTGTCTAGACCCAAAGGAACCCAACTTGCCAACCCCATGGGATTTTAGTGTCTCAAAGACATCCAGCAGATTTAGACGTGCAGTCTAGTTTGCCCTTCTAATTGCTCAACCTTACTCCTCCCATCAGAATTAAAGATTTCCAGTTCTTTAGGGACTAGTGGGACATGAAAGAAATTATAAGAGATCACAGAGAAAGTTTCAAAGTTTAGTTAACTCCCATTAAGTTAATTATATGTTTCCTGCATTAGGTTTAATATAGGAGTAGAAGCTGAAAGGCTGATTTTACCACACATTAAACACTCACTGTGTTGTGAGGTAGCCTGTTCTTTTCATTTCATTGGCAAAAAGGAGAGCAAGTCCCTTGAGAGCTCAAAAGCAGGCCTAGGCTATTAAACAACCTCTGAGAGATGAAATGAAATTCACATGAAAGTGGATTCCATCCAGAAGTGCTCTATCTTCACCCATCTACTCTGCAGTCAGAATACCTGGCCACTGTGAACAAGGCAGTGAGCTGTTATTTTTTAATATATGCTAGAAATGTTCTTCCTGTTTCCTGTTTTCTCCTTCCCCTCCACATGAGCAGAGGAGGATGCACAATGTCTCCAAGGGCTGCTTTTATGGTGCTTCAGCCTGTGACACTTGTCTTGCACTGGGCTGTGCCTAAAGACACAGACTAGGTCGGGGAGGCGTTGGGGTGTGTGGCAAGTAACAAACATGTCAGCACTGTAATCAAGAATAGGAACATCAAACTAACAGAAATAACCATGCTGGCTTCACTGAGCTGGAGGAAATAAGAACTATTCATAAAAGCTAGTTTGCAAAAATTACTTTAATGTCACAAGATATTGATAGGCACTGCATGGTGTTCATTGCTGTACAGGGAAAGTACTTTAAATATTACTTTTGTCTTTATGATGTCCTTTTAAATCCTCATATATAGACTCTTGCATTGTTTCCAATCATCTTGGTCCTCAGGTTCTCAAAGAAAGATGTGAGTGTAAATAAGGAATAGGAACAAGTAACTCCCAGCAGGCTTCAAATTATTTTCCTCTGTGGCTCCCCTACCCCAAATCTCTTCAGATTATGTGTAGTACAAGTGAAATGCATCACGTCTTGTGGCATGAATTCTCATTTGATTTAAAAAGCTAGCTCTAGGTTTCGGTTTTGTTGGTTTGTTGGAGTTTTTTTGGTGGGTGTTAGGTTTCGGTGGTGGTGGTGGTGGTTTTGTGGAACATTGTGTTTGCTAGGATACATGTAAGATAATCTTTTCCTGAAACCATATAGGCCTGTGTTTACACATGTTGCACCACTGACTATAGTTACATGAGGATCAGTTATGTAAGTTGTAACCTGAATGCATCCTTGCAGGACTGTATCCCACAAATCTTGAAGAGAGGAAGACTGAGGAAAAAACCTCAGTTCAAAACATCTTGCAGCATTGCACTGAATAGTAACAGATCATAGTTTTCTTCATATGGTTCAATGTGGCCATTGTATACTTTTTAAGCAACCTAACTTAATCTCTCATGTATTTTAAGAAGGAAAGGAAAAGGAAGGCTTATCCTAGGTGTTTTGCCTTTTTATTTCCTGCCATTGCTACAAGATTTAGCAAAGCTGGCATCACTGAAATGTTGATACAGCATGCAACATGCCACATAGTGAGGATGCCTCTCTTTTGTTCCTGACCCTTTTCAGAATTCCACAAGACAAATGTATTTCCAGCACTTGCAGGCTGTGTAGCATGCCAACAAAGAATCTGTGTGCAGTCTGAGCTTTCATATTGAAGCATTTATTTTTCTTTTCATTTTGAAATGCATTTCTTAGTCTATGTCTGTCACTATAAAAACTGACAGATACTTAGGGCTTTGCCCTAAGGTCACCCTTCCTAATCACTCCACTTTTGCCAAGCTATCTTACCTCTTAGTAACCTTCCTGGGATAGGCATAGAGCCTTGAGTAGCATCTGAGTGGTTTGGATGTGCGTGAGTATGAACAGGATAAAGTCTACAGATTATTTTAATTAGAATTAGATAGTTAGATATATCAAAGAGACTGAAGTACAACAGGACTACAGGTGAAATAAAGAGGCAAAGAGTCTACAACAGACACGAATGGTGTGTGACAGGCTGGGTCCTCTGAAGGTTCAAATGGAAAAATGGGGAATGTGCTCTCTATCATTTTCAGATAAGTAATTCAACATTTAACATTTGCCCACCTTTTTTTAGCATCTGCTGCATATAAATGACTGTATATTATTCATAATATTTCCTTCAATATGATTTGATCTTCCCACTCAACTCTTAATAAGTCCTGGTTTTAATTAGGCCACCTGCAACTAGTAAGGTAATGGAGGCGCAACTTCAAAACTATGAATTCAAGACAGTAACTGAAGCCTCACATAAAGAAATTCATCATGAAGAATAACTTGACATTATTGTTTGACATTTTGTGTTTCTGTAATGTGATAAGTAAGAATAATTTCCTCTTGCCGTAATTCTTAGAGGACACAATGCTCATTTAATGCAGAATTTAATAGATGAGAAAGTGCTCATGCAACGGAAAAGATTAGAAAAAGAGGTACACAGCATGCATCTCAATGCAACCTTTCCCACAAATCTATTTTAGCTATTGCAGACCAACTGTTAACTCATGTGACTAGAGACAAATATCAGGGACCACTGGTGGCTGTGCCACTTTGGATACTAAGGAAGACTGACACTTGTCATTGCTATCATTGGTTTGACAGAAGGTAGCAATCCAATTTTCTGATAGTTTATATGTGTCACTGTGAAAGGGTACACTGCTGAATTGTCATTTATTATTTAAAGGCACAACAGTTATTACATTTCTTGGGAACACATTCAAGGGGTACACTAATGATGAGTAAGTAAAGCCTGAGCAACACACTGAGATTCATAATGATTCACCACAAACAAGCATTCTTCAAAAATAAGGAGTTTGCAAAGACACTCCATGCAAACTAAGGTTAGTGAGCTCAGCCCACATTCTCAAGTAAGCTTGTTTCAGTTGAAGAAACAAGGATTTAGACACGAATAACAAAAATTCCTGAACAAAAATTCCTGAGCAGTTTTAATTAGTTACTCATCCACAAGTTGATAAAATGTAGCTAGATCTCTAGATTGTAATTTATGTTTCTGGAAACACAGAATTTGGCAAAAGCATTTAATAACCCACTGGAATTTACATTTTGAATTGCCTTTTTTCTAAAGGACAGTCCTTATAATTCCATGATTTAATGATAAATGAGTTATTTTTAAAAAGCAATGAGAATACACTATGGAATGGATGCATTTCTTATTGCTTCTTTAATAACAACAGTTTAATGTAAGGATCAAATTTGGGAGTATGAAAACATGAGACAAGACAGGACTATGTGATAATGCCAGTGTTTGTGAGGTCATGCTAATGGGACTGAAGAAGCAGCAACGTTTTTTTCTCAGATAAACCTTTCTCGGTAACAAATTCCATTGCTGACAGATTTTATTTAGTTTTCAAAGCCAAGTCTTCTACTTCCACATCATATCATATCATTGCATGAAAGTGTGGCAATTAATTTTGAAATTTTCCTTCTGCCATTTTTTAATTACATGAAACAAGACTATCAAATATGCTACCTATCACTCAATAATTAGAACTGTTAATGTTTTTAAGCTTGCCTGCGAAATTACTGTATGATTGCTTCTCACTTTAGCAGAAGAATGTAAATATATTCCACTGTGAGTCTGCAGCAAGTCAGGAACTTTAACGCAATATTGTGCAGCTATGACAAGGCTTGAAATAGATATTAAAACATATTCTTTACCTCTGTGCCTGAAAATTGTTTCTACAGTTATGATTTTGGATGAGCATTGCATGATTTCCCTCCCACTCATGCCTTTCCCCAGTCCAGAATCACTGCATTTCCTGACTGTTCCTCCTTTAAATCTGTTACGAGATCAATAAAAGTCTGTGAGACATTGCTTTAAGCCTTTCAAATACGCCTCAATATGTGCCAAAGTTTGCCCAGACTTGGCAAGTCAGAGCATCCTTACTGCTTCATGAATTGAAAAACCTGCATCAAAAGTTCCCTAGAGACCTATTATCTGTGGATCACTGACACAATAAACCAGAATAGCTTTCAAGGAACCATTTGGGTCAGCGGTGTTGCTTTGTACATGGTACCTGGGGAATCTTAAATCTATCACTCACTGACACAATTCAGAGGTATTTCAGACTACTCAGGCTTTGCTTAGGGTGCATTAAGGCAATAAATCTATACAACCTCCCAAGCTCAGCCTCCTAAATATCCTTATTGAAGTTTCCTGTTGAAATTATTGATGAGTCTGTAGCTGACCAATTGTGTGAACTTACTTCTTGGTTTAAAGCATGTGTCTGCCACAACATAACCCTGTATACCATTCTGGCACCACCTGGTGATCAGGAACTGTGTCACCTTCTAGGAGTAACTAAAAGATTTTTGAGGAATGTGTGTCCCTTGTTTATCATCCAGAAGAGTGCTAAGGATACTGCCATAAACAACCTTCCATAGCTCAGGAGCACCAACCGGCTATCACTGACCTGACGAGCTTTTAACTGTCTTTCTCAGCAGCTGCAAATTTCATTCAGCTCCTGCCCAGATTTTGGCCAACACACAGCTCATGCTAAGGCTTCATGTATGCTTGGAGCAGTTCCATTGTATCAAACCAACGGGTAGGCAGGCCAGAACAGTCACTGTTTTCTGCAGCTTGCTGTCTCCTGCAGCCAGAATCCCTGTAAACTGATTGACCAGCAGTTTTCTTCAGAATCTGCTACTCACAGAAATGGGATACTCACAGTGTAAATATATTAGTTTACTCCAAATGTTTCCGAAGTGGATCCAACAGCCGTTGGACTGATGAGTCTTTTGTGCTCTCCATATGAAACGATAGACAACTGTGCCATGACTGAGGAGGAAAAATGAGCACTGAGATAACTGTCTTGATCATAGGTGCACAAATTATGAGCTGCAAGCTGCAAGTTGCAAGTTACCAATTAGAGAACTTGTGAGCTGTAAGCCTCATTAAGTGAAGCTAGTGAACCATGTTAGACTAGTCTGTGCAAACAGAATCGAGTCCTTGTTTGTTGCATTTGTTTGCTTAGTCTTCTAGTGAGCTCACAAAATAAAGTTTAAGTTACAGATTATGGTGTCCTGTAAATGTGAGAGATCCAAATGCATTAGAACAGTAATCTTTCTATGGAGCTTAAATGCAGACATGCAACATCTGCACTGATTTCATGCAGCCATGTAGCCTGGGATCCAATTTCACAGAAAACAGTCAAGTTGCAAAAAAAGGTTGTGAAAAAAATTTCTCTGGGACTTCCTCAAGATGGGATCTGTACTGAGTTCAGGCCCCCTCCTATGGGGCTTGCTGGAGGCACCTTCCAGCTCTGCCTGCATCCAACCTTGTGCCCCGGTGGTCTTGATCCTAACTCTTTCCTCCTGGGCTTTCCAGTGAGGCCTCAGACATGCCTTGTGGCAACAGCTCTGTGGGACATTGAGCAACCTCAAACACATTCCCAGGCCCACGTACCACCACTCTCCTCTTGCCCAGCTCTGGCATGATCCAGATCAGGAATATTTGTAAGATTCTGAGCAAAGTCTCAAGGTAGGGTTAGGTAGGAGCAGTAGGTACACAGACATGAAAACAGCATTATCAGGCAGGACATAACTCTTTCCATAGTCATTTTCCCTGTGATGCTGGGCAAAGATGTCTTCTTCCTCATGTCACAAGCCAGTCTGTTGTGAAGTGGTTGTTACAAAACACAGTATCAGCTTTGGGAAAGATAAACTCAGATAAACAAATATGATCCTATCCATATCTGGATATAGGAAAGAGTGACAGGGTGAGGATGGTGAGTCAACCAGATACCCAAATACCTTAAATGTCTACATATCATCACCAGAACTGTGAAGCTAAATAAGAGTTGGAAATCTTACTACATGAATAAGGATTTGACTAAATAGTTATAGCATATATTTTGCAGAAAGTCTCACATGACTCACTTGCCAATATTAAAGTATATACCTTTTTCACTAAAAGTAGGAAAATAATGACATGTTACCCTGTATACTCAGTGTCAAGCTTGCAGCTGGGAGACCCAGGATATGGATGAAGTTGAGCCAAGTGAAGGAAGGTTTATTCAAGGTTAAGAAAATAAAAGCTTGTAGGTGCAGTCTTTGGGAGCAGTTGATTACAAGCAAGGAAGAGGTTTTTATCTGCAGGAAGTAGAAGTATCTGACTTTCAGGTAATGGGAAGTCTCAGCCTGATGAACGTCTAGGGAAAGAAATGTAGCAGGACAAAGCTGTCATATACGTTAGGGAAATATAATCTTACTCAGTCTCTGACTTTATCATGCCAAACTGGTTGGACAATTGGAGGCTAGATAGCAGCTGACAGCAGATGGCTGTCAAAAATAGATGAAGTTCCACTGTAGTCTGTCCTGGCTTTAGTACTGAGCAACATTTTCATTAAGAGTCTGAATGTTAAATAGGCAGCTTCTTACAATCCTTTTATTGCATTATTACAATTATGATATTGGTGGGGAAAACAAACAAACAAAAACAACCAACAAACTTAAAAGGGCTGAAAAGAGCTAGCATCATCAGAATTCAAATGTTCTTAACAAGCAAGAAATGAACTACTGAAGAACAGGAAACAAGTCACTATGAATAAATACAGGTTTCTATTCTCAGCAGTAATTGACTGCACAAATGCAGGATGTACAACATCTGATTTAGGTAGCAGTTCTTTAAAAATCGATCTTAGGGATTACAGTAGATCACAAACTGAACATGAGTGAACAATGTCCTACTCTTAAGAAAACCAGCCACATTAGGATTTATTATTAGGAATATGAAAAGACAAATGAAATAGTCCCGTTGCTCTGTCTAGCATGGATTAGGTGCCACCTGGAATATGGGATCCATTTCTAGGCACAGAACTTCAAAAAGTTGTAGCAATAAGGAACATTAAAACCTGTTATTATTTAATCAAATAAAATATGACTAATTTGGAAGCATGATAACAATCTTCATGTACACTAAGAGACGCTGCAGCAAGCAATAAAATACTCAGTTCTTCATCAGTGATGCACAGGGCAAGAAATGCTAGAACTGCAGCAATAAATATTCCTGGTAGGTCCTGGTTTAAGACAGCCTGCTCTCACAACCAAGCCCACACACACAGAGACAGGAGGGAAAATAACACACACACACACACAAATCCTGGGTTGAGATAAGGAGTGTTTAATGAAATGATAAGACATACAATTATCTTAGCCTATGTCACAGAAAAGCACAGCAAAAGCAGAAGCAGCAGCAGAAGCCAGTGATAAAGCAGTTCCCCCTGCAAGACTGCAGACAGCCCAGAGAAACAGACCAACACCCTAAAACCAGAAACCAAAAGCAGCAACCAGAACAGGAAGCCTCCCGTGTTACAATCCAAACTACAAACCCCATGATACTTTGCTCCAGCCAGCAGTTTATTTTACAGCTGCCATGAGATGTCAGCACAGTGTTGAATAATTGCCATTAGATTCAACTGGCTAAACCCATGACACTGGGAATATCTAACTAACAGTGAAGGAGCAAAGCCCTTGAATATGTTGCATGGGGAGATTTGGAAGTCCCCTATGCTGGAAGCATATTGAAAAGGCTTATATACATCCTTCTGTCAGAAAAGATAAGATATATTTACAGGACCAGTCTTGGATGTGGCAGATCATTATAGCCTTTTCTGATGAAAAGAAATAAAGTGCCACTAGGCCTCAGGGGATTTTTTTTTTTCCTCATTTTTGTAGCTCCTTATTTGTATTACAGAAGTAGCATTCATCACAACGACATTTGGTCACTTTTCATCCATTTAGGATCTTTTTCCAAAGTATTTTTCTTCCATTCATGAAGCATTTTTTATTATTTTTTCTTTTTACAAAATCAGTACTTAATCTAAAGACTTTCAGGAATACAATATATCTGGTAGTTAGGTAAACTGTACCTTCACAAACACCAGGAAGCCTTTCAAAAAGAAATTAATTAGAATGCATCAGAGGCAATACTGACTCTCCTAACAAGATCATAAGTATATTTTACATCCTCACAGTCTTAAAGCTGTATATCAACATTATTAGGTTCTCTCTTGTGTATATTTTCAATATGGTTTCCTCAGCAACTGTATTTTGGGTGGCTTTTCTATGGCAACCAAAGATGACTGCTTATTTTACTGTTTCAATTAATAATCCATGACCCAAACCATAAAAGAAATAGTTAGATAATACATCTACAGAAGGCTAAATAAACATATGTTACACAAGTGCAAGCCTGCTGTAAGAAGTTATTTTTCTGATGCAGGAATAATACAGAAGTACATCAATAATGAGACTCTGTATTTCAGTGCTTAAAATAGGAACTCTGGTCTCAGTTCTAGCCCTACATAGAGGAGGGCACAATAGTGGGGTTTGCAACATATGTGACAATCATCCATTATGTGAGAATCAGATTATGTCAGAATCAACTCCTTATTTATGAAAGCAGAATGAATTTCCCAGTATGCACTTCTGTCCCAGTCCTGCCCTCCTGTCCCAGTCCTGCCCTCAATTACATGGGAACAAATCTGTTAAGTCAAAGGAGTCTCTCTGTAAAGCTAAAAGAGAATTGGGCCTTTGTCAGTTTTGCCTGAAGAGTTTCTAACCACGCTTAGCTGATCCACTGCTTTTGTTATATAATGGGCAGCATACATTTCTCTAAGACTTCATTAAACTGGTGACAAAATATCCTCAATCAAAAGCATTTCAGATTTCAGGATGGTAAGCACAATTTTTAATACATTTTTAAGCAAATATTGGTTTCTGTCCTTATTTTGGAAAAATATAAAAGAGTATCCAGATGATCTTAACCCTTTTCAATTTCCTCTTATATAAGAATTATTACTGTTATTGCAGCTCTCCACATTTCAGCACTTTGTCATCTGACTTTGAAGTGCCTTTAACTTTAAATACAAACCTAGAAGCCTTGTTCATGTCACCGGTCTGTAATTGAACATTGCTTTCATAAGCCATGTCTATACAACTCTTTTCTCATAGCATCAATACCCTTACATTGCACGCAGGTAACATCACTCACTCTTTCAAAGTATATGATCAGCTTGTGTAAATTAACTTCTGCAAGGTCTGAACATCAAAACACGGTAAATGTTGGGACTTGTGCAAGTCAGTACACGGTTACATTATAATAGTAGTAACAGGTAGCAAATGTACGCAATGTGTAATGTCGTTGCACAAAGAGGGCTAAGTCATAGTATCATAGTATCATAGTATCATAGTATCATAGTATCAGTCAGGGTTGGAAGGGACCACAAGGATCATCCAGTTCCAACCCCCCTGCCATGGGCAGGGACACCCCACACTAGATCAGGCTGGCCAGAGCCTCATCCAGCCTGCTCTTAAACACCTCCAGGGACAGGGCCTCAACCACCTCCCTGGACAACCCATTCCAGGGCTTCAACACTCTCATGGTGAAGAACTTCCTCCTCACATCCAGCCTGAATCTCCCCACCTCCAGCTTCATTCCATTCCCCTTAGTCATATCACTACCTGATATCCTGAGAAGTCCCTCCCCAGCCTTTTTGTAGACCCCCTTCAGATACTGGAAGTCCTGAAGACAGCATCTCATGACAGACCATGAAAATGCAATGGTGGGGGGGAACCAACCACAAAAATCTACACAATTATATATGCCTTTGGTTTTGTTTTTTTTTTGTGTTGTTTGTTTGTTTTTAAGTTTTCAGTCCCATTGTCTTCAGCTTCAATATATTCACAGGAGCACCTTTCCTATTTCAAAACATTTAAAATTTTATGCTGTACATGTGGTGTGCAAGTATCTGAAGGTGTGATGTGGTTACATAAATAGCTATATTAACCCTAATCTTATTCAATATTTGACTACTCAACTCTTCCAACACAGTTAGATGGGAATTCATGAGCAACAAAATCACCCCTCTCCACATAAGCCAGGGTTCCATAGTTTTAATGATCTTTGATCCCTAGGTCATAATGGAAATATTTCAGTTATTCCATTTATTTGGAAAAGTGACTAATCCTAAAAATAGCCACACTCACGTATTTTCTCTTTTTTTATAGCAACTTTGCAAGCTGATGCACTTTTCTACAATTACTCTCTTTCTAAAGAAGGTCATACCAGAGCCATCATTTTCTAAAGAGAATGCAGGGATTGCTGAAGAGAACATTACCTCCTGAGTAATCTAAATGAAGGTGGAAATACAAATCAAAATCCTCGTGTGCAGGTGCAGAAGTACCCACTCAATTTTCAAAATACAACACCAATCTATGCATTCCATGAATGAATACAGAAGCTTTCACTGCTTCATAGCACCATCACATTCAATGTCAAGATGTCCTTATTGTTTAGCATCAAATTTTCCAAGTGCTCCAAAATCCATATGCTGACCTAGACTGCCTTGAAAATCTACAGAACTTTAAGACAAGAATGTATGAGCAAGGCACAATGCAGAGAAATACCATACTAAAAAAGAAAAATAAGAAGAAGAAGAAGAAAAAAAAGAAGAGGGCAACCCAATAAAATACACTGGTTTTCCCCTCCATACACCAATAAGCTATGGCTTTAATATGTCTCAAATCAGTATGTCAAGGCTTTTAGGGAAAAGAGTACTTACAATTATTTTTGTGGTGAAAGACTGAATATTTGCAGACTCCAGACCAAGAAGATTAATAAGATTTTTCTGAGAGCAAAAGGATGTTTTATTTAAAGGTAGCCTGGTGATGCTATAGCAGTGTGACTCCAGTTAATATGCATTAATCACAGAATACCTGTCATAACCTACAAGTCTGGATCCCCCAAAAGCCTGTTTACTGAGGGCATGTTATTCTCTATCTGTACTCTACAGCAGTAAATTTCTCTCAGGACTAAAACTTCCGATCCAGGATATGATGGGGTAAGATTCATTTGCTGTAACTTAAGACATCTAAAAATTAGGACATCGAAGTTTGATCAGTAGAGAAAAGGTGGTTTATAGCACTCCAACAGAATTGCCTGAAACAGGTTAAATAGCTTCCAGACATGCTCATTTCCTCACTTGTGTGCAACTGATGACAAAGTCAAGTTGGTGTATAATTGTGGAACTGGTGGAGGCAAGAGGAAGAGGAAGGCACAGGACAGAGGAAGGTAGAGGAAGCCAGAAGTGGCAGAAGTCTTTATATAAGAAGCCATGCCTAGCTGGACAAAACTGAAGCGAGCATCAAGTGAGATTCATGTACAATACATCTGGAGGTTCCTGCCTTAAAGAAACTGTGAATTTCCTTGTCCAGGTACAATTCTTTGTAGAACAGTGCTCTAAGATTAGAATTTCCCCTGGATACCTGAGTTACATCCTGGGTTTTGCAGATACCAGCACAACAGGAGATACTGTTTTATACTTAAACTACTTCCTTTTTATTTTCCTGACATTTTTCTTGGGATCTCACACAGAAAGTTTTCCTTCTTTTCCAAGATGAAAAAGCTTCCACTTTTACTTTGTAAGTGCACTTCATCTTTCTTCATAAAAAATTCTTACCGACTTGCAAGTGGTTGATTTCACTGAAATTTCTGGACAGAATTACAATTAAATCCTGGATGACAAAAATAAACCAAAACTTTTCCAACAAATATAGCAGAGTCTCTAAAGAGGAAGTCAAGGAATAGGTTACAAATGTATCTGATGAAAATCTCCTACACATATTGGCTACCTTATTTCAAAATCATTTTAACACTTTTATATATTTCAGCAATATACATTACAAGGAGATTAGGATTTACTAAAGGGAAAAGTTCTGGTTTAGAGAGGAAATGCTGAGGAAGGAGCTACAAAAAATGGAGGTCATCAACTCTCAAATTAATTACTGGACAAAAGAGCAGTGCTGAACATTGAGGAATGGCATTTCAAACAGAGATGCTACAGTGAGGAGCCTGGACTAAGGCATTTGTGGCCTTGATACAAAATGTCAGTGCATGTTGTTTCTTGAGAATTGTGAAGAACGGTAAGAATTTGAGATTGAGTTATGAAGAGTGGGAATTTCTTTCTGATGATAGATAAATATATAAACCTCACCAATTAGATGCTGAAAGGTCTACATTTATGACCCCAGGCAAAAAAAAAAAGAATAACAAACCCAACCAAATATAAGAAATACTTATAGGCTAGAAGGTGGTGTGTTTTGGGATTTTTTTTTTTGTGGTCTTATTTCCAGCTATCAACTCCTAAATATGAAGTCCAAAAAAGCTGACATAACTTCTATAGGAGCTTATTTACGTGTGTTGATGATTTCTAGGTTATACAGAGAACTGAAAGCTTGCTAGTCTTCAGAACTGAGTGAAACAGTGAAACAGGAAGGCTGGGGAAGGACTTCTCAAGATCTCAGGTAGTGATAGGACTAGGGGGAATGGAATGAAGCTGGAGGTGGGGGAGATTCAGGCTAGATGTGAGGAGGAGGTTCTTCACCATGAGAGTGGTGAAACCCTGGAATGGGTTGTCCAGGGAGGTGGTCGAGGCCCCGTCCCTGGAGGTGTTTAAGAGCAGGCTGGATGAGGCTCTGGCCAGGCTGATCTAGTGTGGGGTGTCCCTGCCCATGGCAGGGGGGTTGGAACTAGATGATCCTTGTGGTCCCTTCCAACCCTGAATGAAACTATGAAACTATGAAACTATGAAACTCAAATTAAGCAAGAACAAGGTAGTTTCTGCTAAATTTACTTGGCAACATGCAACCTGAGGAGTGCAATGGAGAAATTCTTAAACAAATCCTGAAAAATAGGGTAAAAATAAATATTCAGAAGAGTGTGTATACAAGTTACAGAGAATTAAGAACAAGGAAAAAATGCAGAACGTTTCAGCAAGTTTAAGGATCATTTCAAACTGGTTTGAAATGGATGGAGTTTCCCTAAAGATTCAAGCAGTAGATGAAAATAAAGAAACTTTAAAACTCTTTCAGCTTCTAACAGAGCACACCAATACTGGTATCTATGTCAGGAATGCATATATTGGCCCCATACCTTAAGCAGCTACACCTTACTCTGAAAAAAAATAAAAAATAGCCCTATTACTGTCTTTTTCTGTGTCCTGAATTTAATAGCAACAAAGAAGAAGCCTGAAAGAAGCTCTCTGTAATGTTGTTATTGTTGAAATAAAGCCTGTTTCTTATACTCAATCTTAAATTGTTACAACCACAAGGGATTGTGGGAGGAAATCAAGCTGTTCCATTGAGAAAATTGGTATTGAAGACCTGGGATCCTTTCAGTGGGTACAATGACTTCTATTACAGGGTGAGATGGCTTCTGAACATAATAAACCACAACTTCTCCTGCCAAAACACATTTCTAGAAGCAGATTGTCACTCTTCTAATCTGCAGCTAAAGTGTGCATGTAAGGCCCTAAGTGACAAGTGCAAACGTATTGCTTCTCCTAAAATGTGCAAATTGTGACTTTTTTTAGTGGGGCACATTCACATCTGACAGTGTGATGTTTTTGGTGTGCCTTGCTGCCATACCAGCTTCTTCTAGCATCAAATCTGAGTCAAACTGAGGCCTGTCCAACATGCAGCGGTCCCTGTGGCAAATATGATATGAATCTATACCATTTTGTACAAAACTCCTTTAACAAAGCCAGTGTTGCCTACAGGTGTGAACAACTGTGTCAAACTTTCCCAAAGATTCACTATTGTCTGTGAACTAAGAGGAAGATTTTCTTTTTCTCTTATAAAAGGCATTTCATCCTCCTGCAACGACATCATATGCTGTTACTGCATCGGTCAGGAAGTTAAAGGACAGCATAGTATCATAAACAATGTCAGATCAGGAAGCTGACAATCTTGCTTTGGAATTTTTTAGAGCAAGGAAATTTCCTAATACATCTCCAGTACCTCTTCATCCTACCCCTGTCCCTACAGTTAGCCATAACCATAGCCATCAGCCCTCCCTGGCCTGATGGGATGGACACAGGCAGAGGTCTGATGAAGTTAATCCCTCCATCAGGCAGAAAAATCAAGCCTCATTTTCTTTACTGAAATTGCTATATTTGCAAGGGCAAAGCCGACACAAGAGGAAAGAGGATCAGGCCTAGATTTGTGCTTATCCACTTATCTAAAGCCATACATTAAAGAAATGGGTTTATCACACTTTGAGAATAGCAAATGCAAACTTCTACAGGAGTACAAAGTATTATTATATCGTTACTACTGTACTCCTCAAAAAGTACCATGAAAAATGCCATTTCTAAAGAGGCCTATCTTCTTAGGAAAAAAACTCTTACTTAAGGTATCTTAAAAATAAGAATAGCACAAATGAAAACATGCTCACAGCACTCCCCCTGTGACATACAAAAGAAGTGATGTTGCCCTTCCAGGGTGGTAGCCATAGCACATTAGCTTCAGGTGATGTCTCTGCTTTTGCTGATGTAAGAGACCTACCCGCAAATCATCTAACAAGGAGATATATACAGGAAGTGCAAATTCAGATTATTCAGTTTGTGCATTTGCATTACTGGAACTGAATTAGAACAGAGGTAAAAGCATTCTACCATCACACAGCTATTTAGTGCATAGTGATACCTCTGACATGCAATTTGTCTTTCAGGAGGGGGAAACCACTATCTGCATTTTAAAATTCTTTAAAAGATTATCCAGGCTGACACACCTTTGTGTTTCCTCTCTGCTCCACAGCAGCAAGTTGACAGTAATGCTCCTCAGTGTCACAATGAGGCTGCAATCATCAAGCTGCCCACTTCCAGAGAGGCAAAAATTTACCATGTTGACATATTCTTCCTGGCGGTGTAGCTGTTTCATCTCACGCAGAGGGAGCATACTGCCGTGTTAGGGTTTGACAGGTCTCCAGGGGGAAAAAAAAATGCACTTAGCTGGCAACTTCTAAGCAAAGGCACTGTGATATCTAACACTCTTTCATGAAGACTAACAGAAACATCTTCATTATTATTGACAATATAATTAGCACAGTATGGATTTTCCTTATAGCATTTTCTTGTTACTAGGTTTTCAGAGAAGGTTTGAGATTAGAAATATTGTTTTTATTAGTACCTAATCTCTACCAAGAAATTGAGGACATGAGTTCTAAGCTCTAAAGACTAACATTTTCTCACAATTTTCCTCTATGCCAGTCTTGACATCATTGCTAACTCTGTAGGAGACACTGCCACCCGAAACCTGAAGTCTAGTGTGTTGCCGTATATGACTCCTTGTTTACCTGAGAGAAGTTAAATAAATTCAACATCTTTTGTCTTCATTCTGGCATCTCATCAGAACTGCTGCGCTATTAAAAAGTAATCTTCATTTACTGTTAACATAAACATACTCTCTCTTGAAAAAGAAATGCATCCTAGTTTGGCTTGTGTTTTATAATCACCAAACTAAACAGCATGTTCCTATAATTGGGGGATAAATATTCTGGCCTGCTGCACACCCTGTTCTCACTGTTGTTTTTCATGATGCTTTTCTCTGCCTCCTGAGCCAATTGATTGCCCTGAGTTATCCTTGGTGTGATCTCTAATGCATTTGCTCCATGCTTTACTGTACTGCCTGTGCACTGCTTTTGGTTACTGGAAAAGTATGACTCTTGGGAGTTGTAGCTCAAAGAACATGTTGATTGTAGACAATAATACATGGACTACATTAAAAATGGTGAACAAGAATTGCTAATTAATTATGTAAAGCAGTTGGAAAGGTCTATAGATAAATATTTTTGATAGTAGCTTGGCATACTTAACAACACAGCAGCAGAGATACGAGAACAGCATTGGTGATACAGAGGTCTAGCATATCTAAAATCTTGCCGACGGTACCAGGACTAGAATTGCCCCAGAGGCAGCCTGCAGTAATAAGGTGTATATTTGCAGTGACTGAGGAGTATTGGACCACTCAAGTATCTCAACATAATGGGTGAGATGGGACTCATTGAAATAACCCTGTTAAGATTGTAGCACTCAGATAGCTTCTTATATTAAATATCCATATTTGTTCAAATAACAGTGGATTAATCTTTCCAATCCATAATGGCTTCCTACTATGGAGGTTCATAATTCCAATACGATAGAACTGAGTCTGCGGTACATTTACAAGATTATGTACAAAGACAATTGTTAGAACCACCTTTACTGAGATGAAACATTACATCCACATTATATTGCCAGCTAGAGCATCAAGGCCTTGATATACTTCATATCAGTCAAAGAACCCAGGGTTTGCCATGCCTCCGAGTGGGAGAAGACAATCCTGTGGTAAGACTGAAGTGAGAGGAAGTTGATTTGCTAACCAGGATAGAAAACTCTGTTGATATCCATTTGGGTTCTGCAGTAGCATAATTCTTCAAATCATCTAAGAGAACAGTAAAAAATTTTAATTACTTGTGATTTTAAATTGCAGTTTCTTATCTTCTAAACACTGCCTGATGTGTTCATGGGACAGAAGTTCATTAAAACTTAAAATATATATATATATATGTATATATATATTATATTATATATATAAAACTTCCACTTCTGCAGCCCAAACCACTGCATTTTTTTTAACCACTTGGAATCAAAACTCCTGACTCAATCCCCTAGGATTCCTCTGCAGTGAGAAGGGAGAGCTGCAGCCCAAGGGCAGGGTTCTGCATAGGAAGCTGGCTGAGTAAGGACTAACCCAGTGCCAACCCTCAAAAGAAAAGATCTGCAGAGAGGCAAATTTCAATCCCTGTTCCAACCCATGAATTAGGTGCTAGAGCAAAGTGATTTCCTACACCACACAGAGATCTGCAATCCTGCACTTTTTCACGTGGCCTGTGTTTAATTTGTTTAACTCTGGTGTAATATGCAAAGATGTTCTTGTGTGGGTGCTGGCTCTAGAACCACTCCAGAGCAAGTTCAGCCACCAGAAGCTGATTGAAAGGTGAAGGCAGCCTAGCTGTCCCAGAGCAGAATTGCATCAGACTACACAGTCAGAAACTGGAGTCTGGTGTGAGGTGGTGATTTTGTATACACATTTCCATCTTCCCTTAAAATCTAGATGTGGGGGGAAAACCAGATATAAGCAAAAGAGTTTGAGAAATACTACCTTAATACATTTCAAATATAGCCCCACACTGAACTACACTTATCATAGGACTCTTGAATATGCTTTCAAAAAATAGTCTGTAGCAAATTTAAATTGCAAATGAAGCTACTCTAATCTTAGCTACTTTAAATACCTTACTACATGGATCCTTCAGGGTGACAGATGACTAGATACAGATTTCTTTCAAGTTAGTCTCATGACAACCATTTGTGAGATAATACAATCTCTATTTTTCTGCAGCTCTGAGGTAGGCTTTGGCTGTTTGATACACACTAAGGACACTTTTGTTCCAGCTCCTCGATAACCTGCTCAGCTCATCCATTCTTAGTCCAGGGTTTGTGTTAGCCTCTTCCTGTGAATTAAAAATATCCATCTAATCCCCAGCATTGCACAAAGTATTGCTAGGTATATAGCAACTATCTCATCCACCTGTGAATTACAGCATTTCCAGTGTCTAAACCATTCTGACAGAGAGCTTTGAGATTTCTATCAGGGAAAATGCTGTCTAAAACTAAAATAGATTGAATGCTGTTTATTCATTAATCACCAAACAATAATGTTCTTGTGACGATTTCTCAGCAAAACTATATTAAACTCAACCAAAACAATTTAGGGAAAAAGATAATGCTCGGTATTGAGTTCTACATTTGAGTGTTTACTATTGCTATATTTTGTATAGACGTGTAATTTCAGGTGGCATAATTCAAGTCCACAAAGCTCATGCCAACATTGCTAGGGAAAATTGTCCTCTACTATTCTACCTCTTGGTAGCTGCAGTGGGATTAAATCGATGAGTCATAAATTGAACCATTACTATTCCATTGATGAAAACAAAGCAGTACCTTAGAACTAAGCTCATGCAGCGAAAAGTCAAGACTTGATTGTTCTTAGTTTTGCTAGATGACATCATAAAAACCCCATGTATCAATGTCAACAAGAAATTCAGTGAAAACATCTTGTCCTTTTAAATACTCTGACAGAAAAACTGATATTCATATTGTTAAAGCAGAATTAACAAACTAAGCACAAAACTCAGTATTGTTTCCATACATTAGAAATAAATCTGAATCAATGAGTACCTCTAAATAAAATACCTGCAGCTATGTTGTCACAAGCGACATTTCTAAGAGGACATGAGACTGCTGCCTTAGGCCGATTGTCATAAGAGGAAATTACTTTTATACCATTTCCTACACCTTCTACAGGTTTTGTCAGGAGAATGAATACATCTCACACTGTATTCTGTACTTGCTCTAGTCTGTTACAGGAATGAATTATCACCAAATTTTAATGCTTCAATACTGTGCATTTTTATTCTCATTATATTCTCCCTTTTCTCTCAATCTTGTGAGAAAAATTATAATAATAAAGAGAAAATAGCAGAACATTTATCCATTTATCCATTCCCTTGACACCTTTAAGATTGTAACCAGAACAGAAAATTATATGAAAATGATTTGTTCTTACACTAAATATAGGCACAAGGAAAGAAATAAGTTTAAAATTAATCAGTTTCCTGAAGAATATGAATCCTTAGTCCATCTTCAGTGCCCTAAAATGTACTTCTGCATTGAACTTTGTCATCAATTAAGGCTATAGACAATATTAAACATTGACATCTGCTACTGCGATGTGGATTACTGTGAAGACTTTAGCTGAACAGGATACTGCACTAAGTCACAGAGGTAAAAAAAAATATTACAAAAAGGCAGTGAACTAGAACTCTGAAGTGTCTTATAAAAGCACAGATGTTAGGAAATCTGAGCCTGCAAGTCCTTGTCTGTAAATCAAAGTGAGATATATTTCTGCTAAATGTGCAGAGTATATTATATTTTATACTTTTTGGGCCATGTCCTCTTTTAAGACGGAATGAGATACAGGTACAGCAATTGACATTTTCTCAGTATGTACATTTTCATACCAAGGAATAAAAAAAATAAAAATAAAAAACACCAAACAGCTGTTTATGATTGTAACATTTTATAAATATACTCTTTCTCCCCTCAAAGATATTTTTATTTTTATATATACTTTTTTTTTCATGAATATATATCCATTACTCTGTTTGTACGTGCACATATAGAGAGAGAGAGCAAATGATAGTCTGAGCAATAGCTGAGAAACTTTTTTGCAGATGAGCCTAGAAGAAGCTTGCAGCTAAGTATGCTATCATAACTGTCTCTTTGCATACTTCTACATATGGATAAATGTTAAAAAAAATAGATGTTGTATGTCTGCAGAGTCTGAGCACACTCAATAGTAGTGTCCAAGGTCAACTTCAACTTGCATTTTTTTCCGACGTGACTCTAATACTCCCAGTGTTGCATCTGTCCTGTAAGGCACACTATCATCAGGTAGTGAATAGCAGTTCCTGTCCCAGACTGATTATAAACTATATCAATAAGAAATCAGAAAGGAAACTGAGGCACCAAGAGGCAAAATTACTTACTAAGGGCATGGAAAGAAAGCCAGTGATAAAGAATAAGATTCAGGTTTTCTGACTGTCATGCCAGTATCCTTTGTCTTCCTAGGAGGCATAACATAGAATTACAGTATGCTTTGGGCTGGAAGGGACCTTTAAAGGTCATCAAATCCAACCTCCCTACAGTAAGCAGAGATGTCTCTAGCAAGACAAGGTTGCTGAGAGCCCCATCTGACCTGACCTTGAATGTTTACAGGGATGGGGCATCTACCACCTCACCTGGCAACCTGTTCCAGTGTTTCATCCTCCTCATTGTAAACAATTGATTTGTTATATCTAGCCTAAATCTGACTTCTTTTAGTTTAAAACCATTATCCCTTGTCATTCCACTACAGGCCCTGTTAGGAAGTCTGTCTTCATCTTTACTCCAGACCCCTTTTAAGTACAGAAGGGCCACAACAATGTCTCCCCGGACCTAACTCTCACAGCCTTTCCTCATAGGTGGGGTGTTCCATCCCCCTGATTATTTCAGTGGCTCTCCTCTGAACATCTATTTACCAACTAAAAAGCAAGATAATTTAATGACTGTGGATGATGGAAAGAATACTTTTCTGATATTGTTGGATATTTTAATAACCTTTAGAAAATACCTTGTACTTCGTAAAGTTAATCTGAAAAAGCCTAAACACTTTGCAAACTACAAGTATCTGCACTCAACTATGTATGAATTCAAAATCATCTTAGAAGAACTGTAAATTGAGGGGCTGTGTATCACATTGTGGGACAGAGATACTGCCTGTGTGATGCTGAGAAGCACGCTTCATTCCCTGCCCTGGTAAATCCATACATCATTCCTGCCCCTATACTTTGCTGGTTATATCACACTTTGCTTTAAAGGACTTTTAGTTACTAATAAAGTACATTCATTTTTTATGCCCACAATATCTTCCACTGGATTATAAGAACATGAAAATATGTGCTCATAAATGAGAAAATAACTAGCAAATTGCTTATAGTTATTGTACTAATAAGCTCATGCTGCATTCTAAATGCACGCTAAGATAATGCAGCATAAATGTTCTCTCTTATAATTTCACTTTGGTCAGATAAACCATAATTCTCATGAAAGACTCAAAATAAACCTTTGGGTTGAACCTTAGTAAGCATAAGCATTTATCACATACCATATCTGGCATTATCTCTACCTCCAGTGCATTGTTTTTGCTTAAAAAGAAGTTTCTTTAATTGCGTTATTTTTAAAGGATAAATTCCTCCCTGACACTAAACTATGTCATCTAATCCATAATCTGAGTTTAGGAAGGTCATAATAAATTCATTCATTATTGGTCTGAAACGTGGTTTTCTGAATATACCCATAAAAAATCTTCATGCTCACAAGAAGCAATTAACTACAAGCCTTAGCAGAGTCTTGTAGTGATTAAAAGTTCACATTATTTGGAAAACTAATAACTAAGTCTGTTATCCATGTATCTGCATTTCAGGTAAGCTTTAATAATTTAAAAACCAAATAAGTCTCTATTATCCCCAGAAAGTAGGTAAATTATTTTCACATTAATAATACAGTGATATTATTATAGTACCATAGTCAAGTTCCTTTTCTAATTATGCACTATCAATATTTAGAATGAAAATGGAATAGTTTGGTCACAGTCCAAGGCAGTTCCAAAAGATTTTAGATATTGTGGACAAGAAAAAAAATACTTATTTTCATAGATCATACATTATGGAAACATGGGTCACATGGCCTGAAATCACAGAGAAAGAAATCACAGTTATAATTGTCCAGTTATCTTCAAATTTCTCAAGAGCAAATAGTGGACAATTTTTTTCAGAAGGAACCCTTTTCCAGCTTTGGTTTAAACCATGGCAGAACTACGTCTGCCACAAGAACTGCTCATGAAATTTCAAGAAGTTCTATGTATTGGATGAATGAAAAGAGCAGCTCTTGGAGATCTGAAAGTGAAGGGCAATAAACATGAATGAAATCAGTATCTGCATTAAACCCAAAGACTGTCAAAAATGAAAGAGTTTAAGGAATAAAACAAGACTAATGTAAAGAAACACCTTTACATTCATCACCAAAAATTAGTGAAAAAGGTGAGTTGATGACTCCTTAACTCTTATAAAATGACAAGAGACTTTAAAGAAGTCGCAAGAATGAGACAAGATCAGCAAAGGTAAAAACAAACTTGTGCTTGTAAACTGACAAAAATACCTTGATGAAGTTTACCTCATAGTCAATAACTAGAGATATCAATGTAAGCACCTTAAATAGCCACTAATGTTTATTGTTATTAATAGATATTAAATGAGAATGAATATTAAGACATGAAAATTTATTTTTTGTTCTCTCAGGTACTGTTTAATTTTAACAATCACTGAAGAGAACCAATTTTAAGACAGCAATGCAAATATTCTACAGGACACCCTCCAGATGTAAGATATGAACCTTTACCAGAAATAACTAAATAATCATCAGAATTAATTTTGGGTTAAGTAAGAAATTAAGATTAAAGAAAAAAAGACTTAATAAGAAAGTATGTGAAGCCTCAGGGAAAACATCTGTAGCAAATGCAGTGAAACTCAGTCTTCATTGGTGAGCAGTACGCTCAGTTAAGACATGATGTGAATATGTATTTCCCTCTGATAGGACTTTGCAGACTTTTTATATATCTACCTTTTCTGTACCATTCAAAAACCTCTTCAGCCATCATCATGTAGCCTGAGACAGAAAGGGTCTGAGTCTCTTGGAAGTACCTTCTCCTGTTTTCTCTAACACGCAGCCAAGAAAAAGGATCTTACTATGGATTATTAGTATTCAAGAGAATATCTTAATGGAAAATGATACAGTGAAACTGTAAGAGCAGAGAGGAGTCTTCCAAGTGCAGTTTGAGCATGCTAAAAGTCTGCCAGGCTAAACACACTGTTCTAATACAGAGGGATTTTTGATATGATTCCTCAAGACCTGTTTTCCTGACTATGGTGAAAAACTGCTGGTGTATTCTACTCTTCAGTTATCCTTCAAGATAAACCACTTACTAAGTAAAAAATAGTTATATTATAATTAATATGCTTACTTGCCCTAAAAAGTCTTTGTGGGCTGGAAGGGCTCATTCTCTCCATCTGGCTGGTAGGAATCCTAGATGATGCTGAGCTGCCCTTCTCCACCAGCTCTATCAACACTGATGAAAATTATTTAATTCCATGATCCCCTATGGTCCCTGACCAGCCCTTGACAGATCTACTTGTGTATCTGTTTTAAGCTTTTACACCTTTCTATACTGTGTTTTCCTCTTCAATGCTTCAATAGGTAATAATCTTATCTCCACAATCGTAATCCCACCTAAAATGTTACCTTTCTGCAGATTTCTCACAGCTGTCTCAGCAGTATGAACCAAGGTTATGCAGCAGGGGTATATGAGAGCTGGGACTTGGAGCCAAGTCCACAAATGCAGGATCCCTAGGTGCACAGGTTGCTATTCTTTGGCAACTTCTGGATCCCAGTTTGCTTAATACACATTCACAGGAAAAGACTCCGTCTCTCCCAGAGCAGGCAGAATGGAACAGAGAGCAGCTCTCTGCCCATTATCAGGTCTAGCTCAGGGTCATCATCTGAGATTTCAAAGTCCTAACATACTGGGAATTATTTAGAAAAGGAAAAGTTATTTCTTTCCAAGAACAAAGTGAGATCTACTGCTAGTTCTGGGGCTGGGATTGTGTCTTTTAAGGCCTGGATTCTTAGCAAGGGAGCTTGGATGTGATATTCAAAGCTTTTTTCATTTTTGCTCACAGTCTATTGTACTAAGGGACCAAAGTGCAGCAATAGAACTAACATGATATAGGAAACTTGGCAAGATTTTAGCAGTATGATACTTCACAGCTGGTGTTTAATACAGCTGCTGGCTTGATCATCTGTGGCAGAATACATCATCAACCAGATGGTGCTGCCTCCTGCAAGACAGGTGGGATCTGGGTGGTCAGTTTTCTCTCTGTCCTAACAGAGATTTATACAGTCCAAGGGTCTTGGCATGTGGGGCCGATTATCCACTCTCTTCAGTGGTCATGGAAGCTTCATTTTATTTTGTCTGACCAGAAGAGGGGATGCTACATATTAATCACTGACTTAAACATTATTTCAAGTACATATGATGGAGAGCTGTAATGCTTGTAGTAAAGCTGTATTTGCCAGGCTTGGATATTTTTCCTGGAAAAGTGGTTTGAAACAAAGGAAGCACTAGGCACTTCACTTTATTATAGCTAGTGAAGGAGTGAGAAGCAATCACTCTGGTTACTTTTTGCTCAAGAGGTACATAGTCATCATAAGCCTTTTGACTACCAGCTGCGATAAAATCAGGCCACAGGATATGGCATCACAGCTGTCTACAGTTCATAAAGTCAGGGAATAGGGATGATATTTATCAAATATATGTATCAAATATTTTCTCTAAGGCATTTACATCTGCAATAATCTGGCAAATGCTCTGAGAAATACTGAACTAGCGTTAAATACCTTGGGAAGATGTTGGATTGGAGTTTGTGACCTAAGGCCTTTCCCTAGAAAATACAATGTGCTAGTTACGATAAGGCCTGTATAAAGGACATTGTCATCTCAGGAGAAATGTATAAACAATTTAAACTGATAAGTAAAAGCAACATATAGTTTTCATTCTGTTTTGAAAAGATATGAATAATATAGAATGCAGGAGTATTTCATAGTGATCCGAGGCTTTATCATTGTTCCTGTTTCAACAGACAAAGAGAATCATAAAGATTTATTGTAAGAACCATCAATCTTCATTTTCTATCTGTCTGTACACAATGATTACAACATACTGCTATCAATAGAAAGTTTAAGAAGTTACACAAAAAGTCATAGCAGTATCATAGTATCAGTCAGGGTTGGAAGGGACCACAAGGATCATCTAGTTCCAACCTCCCTGCCATGGGCAGGGACACCCCACACTAGATCAGGCTGGCCAGAGCCTCATCTAAAAGAGTCACTGGTCTTTAAGTACAGTGACAATAAGCATATAATTAAATACTCTCCAGAGGGAGTAATGAAGAAGACCTGTCACTGCAAAATTATCAAAAATGAAAGGCCAATGTTAATGTTATGATATTTAACTAGTTCAGATTTTCAGAATTTTTACACTGATTAGAAAAAAAATAGGGCATTTCTACTACATTTCCCCAAGACAGATACAGCTACAGATAAGTGAGAAATTTTTCTTGCCATACTTGCTTTTACCAGACAAGCTGTGTCCTTTCAACATTTCCCTGCCCCAAGAGTACCTTGAGGGGCGGGCAAAATCTTGGGAGGGGACATGGTTGAGTCACAGTATCACAGTATCACTTAGGTTGGAAAGGACCTTGAGGATCATCGAGTCCAACCTATCAACACAGACCCCACGACTAGACCATGGCACCAAGTGCCACGTCCAATCTCCCCTTGAACGCCTCCAGGGTTGATGACTCAACCACCTCCCTGGGCAACCCGTTCCAATGACGAATTACTCGCTCGGTGAAGAACTTCCTCCTCACCTCGAGTCTAAACCTCCCCTGGCACAGCTTGAGACAGCTGACTCAGACTGGCCACAGAGGTTTTCCATACCATATGACATCAGCTCAGGTATAAGAATGAAGTGAAAGAAGTGTGGGGATTCGTCCATGGCGTCTATCTTCCCAAGTAACCACCAAGCTTAGAGAGCCCTGCTTCCAGAGACCGACCATCATCCTGCTGATGGGAAGTAGAGACTAACATCTCTCTCTCTGCTTTTTGCTTCTGCATGGTCTATCGCTGTTTGCTTATTAGTGTTATTAAAATTGCTCCTATCCTATTCCTGGCTTCTCTTATATTGTTTTTCCCCTCTCCCCCTGTCCACTTAAGAGGGGGATTGATAGAGTGGCTTTGGTGGGCATCTGGCCTCCAGGCCAGGGCCAAACACAGTGTCTGACAATGGGCTTATAGTTTGGAGGCCATGAATTTAAGCAATTTTAATTTATGTACGTGTCTATATAGATGATGGTGAGTCTATATTAACTCCCCATCCAGAACAAAAAATGTTAAAACAATGAACCAGTACCCAGGTGGTCAGTCAGATGATCTCTCTTAGGTGGTAACAGAGGTGAGACATGCCAGCTGCTGAGTCCTCATTGGCTTTTCTTAGGCTGGTGATAACATGTTATTTTTTTATGTGCTTTCCTGTATTCTTTATGAAGGAAGTGTAATTAATGTATTTCTTTCTCTGTTAAGACTTAGTGTTCATTGACTTCACAGTATCACAGTATCACTAAGGTTACTGTGTCCAGTTCTGGGCCCCTCAGTTTAAGAAGGACATCGAGACACTTGAACGTGTCCAGAGAAGGGCAACAAGGCTGGGGAGAGGCCTTGAGCACAAGACCTATGAGGAGAGACTGAGGGAGCTGGGATTGTTTAGCCTGGAGAAGAGGAGGCTCAGGGGAGACCTTATTGCTCTCTACAACTACCTGAAAGGTGGTTGTAGCCAGGAAGGGGTTGGTCTCTTCTCCCAGGCAACCAGCACCAGAACAAGGGGGCACAGTCTCAAGCTGTGCCAGGGGAGGTTTAGGCTCGAGGTGAGGAAGAAGTTCTTCATAGAAAGAGTTATTGCCCATTGGAATGTGCTGCCCAGGGAGGTGGTGGAGTCACCATCCCTGGAGGTGTTCAAGAGGGGATTGGATGTGGCACTTGTTGCCATGGTTTAGTCATGAGGTCTGTGGTGACAGGTTGGACTTGATGATCTTGATGAGGTCTCAAGAAATTGTATATGGATGCACTGAGATGCTGAAGATGTGCTAATATCATCAACACATGCCATTTTTCTGTTGTTCCTTCTGGTGCTTCTGCATTTCTAGTCACTCTCATATCAGTCTTCAGAGTTTGCTATGATTCCTTGTACAAACAATATAATCACAAAGTGATATCAATGAATCATGTGCTGACAGCTCCTGACACTGAGCTAAACAAAACCAAACACCTGCATCATTAGAAAACAATGTCAGAGTCACTGAAGAGCTGCATGATGAGAAAAAGACAAACTCGGATTGAAAAAAAGATCTATCAGTATTCCAGGAGGTGCAACCACTTCCTCAACACGACTCTGTGTGGTGGCTTTAGGCTATGCCTTTAAAATTCAGTTACAGATTTCAAGCAGAAAATTAGAAAAATATAAATGAATCACTATTGGGTGCAAAAAGGAAAACAAAAGATTATTCTAAACAAATTCATTGGGTAAATATCTAGAATATGAGGAGCTGTACCATAACAATTCTTCCCTTTTTCTCTTCTCTTCTGATCTCTGGCTGTTTTGCTTTGCTTGGGAGAGATAACCTGCATATTGGTTGGTGTTGGCTAAGTCTAATTTCTCTGCTCCTCTCTCTTGTCCCTTTTGCACAGGGGGTTAGGGGAGGCAGGGAGGGAGAAGCAGGGAGGGAGAAGCAGGGAGGGAGAAGCAGGGAGCTTTCTCTGGTCTCTTGACCGGGGGGAGGTTCGTGTTATTTGCTAATTGTAAATATCTGTATAATATTGTAACTACTGTAGGTTTTGTACATATTCATTGCATTCCATTATAGAGTGTAGTTTTTGCTTGTAAATACAGCTTCACTTGCTTCTGAGTTGGTCTGGCAAAGTAAATGCTGGGGGGAAAACTTGAACCCACCACACTCTGTTCATCTCTGTAATGAGAAACTACAGTCCCCAGGAGGTTGCCCCATGGCTTATGCAAGAATCATCTTCAGCAGGCAAATATGAGAGACAGACATAGGTGTTTAGGAGTGTGGTGGGTGGAAGGGCAAGGCCGAGAAGCCTCCTCCCTTCCCCCTTGTAAAGTAAAAGGGAAAAAAAAAAAATTGAAGGGAAAGGAAAAAAAACTCGCAAGCTGAATTAGCAAAGCAGTGGAGCTATATTTACAAAGCGATGTAGGGTTTGCAGGGAGATATTTACAAATTTACAATATCTACAATATATACAAAGATATACAACAGAGCAACACAGAAATGAGAGTAAGCCCCCTCGGCAGAGGGGTCCCCCACCTCCGCTCTCCCCTCTCTTCCCCCCCTTTCCCCAGAATGGGATAGAAAGAGAAAGAGAGGAAAAAAAAAGTTAGAAGCAGTTTGTGTTAATTGGAAGGGAGTTAGTATACAGGCCTGTTATCTGGTTTTCAAGGCCGAGGCCTTGGCAGAAAGCCCAGCACAGAAAGCTGCTGCACGGAGAAGAGGCGGAAGCAAGACTGATAGAAAAGTCGTGGAAATGTCCAGTTCACTCCCAGTTCTGAAAAGTGCTTCCTCCCACTTCACCAATGAAATTAGTTTAGACTATTCCTTCCGTTTACCAACTTCCGTCCACCATATTCCCTTTCTTAAGGGGACAACGTCAACCGGCCACAGTCCACCCCTTCTAAACAATTTCATTGGCTGTTCATACTGTCCATCCAATCCAAAACGATATTTACAGTTCGTGAGTAAAGTTCATAGTCCATTCCGGCTATGCTCAGATGTAGATGATTCAAAAGTCCAAGAAAATCAGAAAATGAGAAAAATGGAAAACAGTTCATTTCTTCACTGACAAAGCGAAGAAAAGGGAAACAGGGATTCTCAGGGTCTCTTAGTTGACTCAGGGCTCTCAGGGATCTCAGGGTTCGTGCACCATAGATTCCTCGTTGATTCTTCCTTTGGGCGCAATGTAGCTGTACAACAGTTTGAAATTAACCTCTTTCAGCTAAAGTTAAATTTCTTTGTGGAATACACTGAATTTCACCATTCTCTTGCATTACCCAATAAGTGTGACCCGGACCTTCAGCTGAGACCACCCCTCGGACAGGTTTAGCCTCTCCTGAGGGTGAAAATACCCAAACAGTTTTACCTAACAGATTCTTCTCTCTAACAACAGGAACTCTATCACCTTCTACTTTCCGTAGCAAATCTGAATGTGCAGGTCCAGCTCGGTTCACTGAACCTCTACTATTTACCAGCCAGGTTGCTTGTGCTAAATGTTTTTCCCAGTTTTTCAAAGATCCACCCCCCATGGCTTTGAGAGTGGTCTTCAACAAACCGTTGTAGCGTTCAATCTTTCCTGAAGCTGGTGCATAGTAGGGAATATGGAATATCCACTCAATACCGTGCTCTTTTGCCCAGTTCTTTACAAGGTTGTTCTTGAAATGAGTTCCATTGTCTGACTCAATCCTCTCTGGAGTTCCGTGTCTCCACAGGATCTGTCTCTCCAGACCGAGAATGGTGTTGCGTGCAGTTGCATGTGGAACTGGATAAGTTTCCAACCATCCAGTGTTTGCCTCTACCATAGTAAGCACGTATTGCTTACCAGAACGAGAACGTGGTAGAGTGATGTAGTCAATCTGCCAAGCTTCACCATACTTGTACTTGGACCATCTGTCACCATACCACAAGGGCTTAAGTCGTTTTGCCTGCTTAATAGCAGCACAAATGTCACAGTCATGGATGACTTGTGTGATAGCATCCATGGAAATGTCTATGGATCTGTCACGAGCCCATTGGTATGTTGCATCTCTGCCTTGATGTCCTGACGAATCGTGAGCCCACCGAGCTAAGAATATCTCACCTCGGTGTTTCCAGTCGAGATCAAGATTGGAGTCCATGTCTACTTGAGAAACTCTTGCAGCTAGATCTGCCTGATGGTTGTGTTGTTGTTCCTCAGTAGCTTTGCTCTTAGGAATGTGAGCATCGATGTGTCTCACTTTCACTGGAATTCTCTCGATTCGATCAGAAATGTCCTGCCACAAGTTGGCTGCCCAAATGGGTTTTCCTTTTCTCTGCCAACCACTCTTCTTCCAGTTCTTTAGCCAACCCCATAGAGCATTGGCTACCATCCATGAGTCGGTGTAGAGATAAAGCTTTGGCCATCTCTCACGTTCAGCCACGTCGAGAGCTAGCTGGACAGCTTTTACCTCTGCAAACTGACTGGATTCTCCTTCTCCATCTTTCGCCTCTGCAACTCGGCGTGTTGGACTCCACACTGCAGACTTCCACCTTCGCTTGTTTCCAACAAGACGACAGGAACCGTCTGTGAACAAAGCATATTTCTTTTCATCATCAGAAAGGTCATTGTAAGGAGGAGCTTCCTCAGCACGAGTTACTTTCTCCTCTGGAGGTTTAGCACAGTTGATACCTTCAGGCCAACTTGAGATCACCTCCACTAGACCAGGTCTTTCAAGATTTCCCATTCGAGCTCTCTGTGTTATCAGAGCCATCCACTTAGACCAGGTTGAGTCTGTGGCATGATGTGGTGTGGAGCCTTTGCCTTTGAACATCCAATTCAAAACTGGTAATCTGGGAGCTAGAAGAAGTTGTGATTCAGTTCCAATCACTTCAGAAGATGCTTTTACTCCTTCATAGGCAGCTAAGATTTCTTTCTCTGTTGGAGTATAATTAGCCTCTGAACCTCTGTAACCTCGACTCCAAAAACCAAGAGGTCATCCACGTGTCTCACCTGGAGCTTTTTGCCACAAGCACCAGGTTGGACCATTGTCACTTGCAGCCGTGTACAAAATGTTCTTAATGTCTGGACCATCTCGGACAGGTCCCAGACCCATTGCTTGAATTACCTCTTGCTTTATCTGGTCAAAGGCTGCTTGTTGTTCAGGTCCCCAGTGGAAATGGTTTCTCTTTCTAGTCACATCATACAGAGGTTTCACAATCTGACTATATCCAGGAATGTGCAGTCTCCAAAATCCCACTATCCCCAAGAAACGTAGGGTCTCTTGCTTGTTTGTGGGACTTGCCATGGTAGAGACTCTATTTACCACATCCACTGGAATGTGTCGGCGTCCATCCTGCCACTTCACTCCCAGAAACTGAATCTCTGTGGTAGGTCCTTTCACCTTGTCTCGCTTGATGGCAAAACCTGCATTCAGAAGAATGTCAATGATTTTGTTACCTTTCTCAAAGACTTCCTCAGCAGTTTTACCCCAGACGATGATATCATCGATGAACTGGATGTGTTCTGGAGCACCGCCTTTCTCCAGAGCATCGTGGATCACTGCATGACAGATGCTTGAGCTGTGGATCCAGCCCATTGGCAATCTGTTGAAAGTGTACTGGATTCCTCTCCAGGTGAAAGCAAACTGAGGCCTGCATTCCTCTGCTATGGGAATAGAGAAAAATGCATTAGCAATGTCTATGGTAGCATACCATTTGGCCTCTTTGGATTCCAGCTCATACTGTAGCTCCATCATGTCTGGCACTGCTGCACTCATAGGTGGTGTCACTTCATTTAGGGCTCGGTAGTCTACCGTCAGACGCCAGTCTCCAGTCTGCTTCCGCACAGGCCACACTGGACTGTTGAAAGGTGAATGAGTTTTGCTGACGACTTTCTGACTCTCCAACTGACGAATCAGATTCTGAATGGGCAACAAAGAGTCACGGTTGGTTCTGTATTGTCTGTGATGCACAGTCTGAGAAGCAACCGGCAATTTAATGTCCTGTATCTTATGTTGTCCCACAACTGCAGATTCATCAGAAAGTTCAGGTCTGGCAGACAGCTTCAATTTTTGTCCATCAATTTCTACTGAAGCTACTCCAAAAGCCCATTTGTAACCTCTAGGGTCTTTGAAACGCCCTTCTCTTAGAAAATCAATTCCCAAAATACAAGGTGCGTCAGGTCCGGTCACAACTGTATGCTTCCTCCATTGTTTACCAGTTAAACTTATATTAACCTCTACCTTACTTAACTCTTGAGATCCACCAGTGACTCCCAGAATAGTTATAGACTCTGATCCCTGATAATTTGATGGTATTATGGTGCACTGAGCTCCTGTGTCAACCAAGGCCCTGTACTTCCGAAATTGTGAAGTGCCAGGCCACTGGATGTACACATCCCAATAGATTCTATTATCTCTGTTATCCCTCTCCTCCCCCTGGCGGGAGGCAGGGCACCCCTAGTTATGGGGAACATGCGTACATGTGCATTGCACATATTGTGCAGGGTTATAACTTTGCATGTTATAACTGGAGCCACTGTTGGAGCCGTAAGAGTCGTTCTGGGGAACTGTGGAAGTAACAGCTACCCTTCTGGTATTGCTACCTCGGGTTCTGCCACTTTGCAATTCCCTCAGTCTCCTGAAAAGATTAGAAGTTGGTTGACCATCCCAGCGGTTCATGTTCTCACCAAACTGATCACGCAGAGTTATCCAAATAGTTCTACGTGATTGCCTTGGTGGTCTGTTTTGGAATGACCTGTTTTGGAATGACCTGTTTTGGAATGACCTCCTTGGAGGACGTGTATTCCTCACAGATGAGACTTGTACCCACCTGGAGGAAGAATTGAAATTATCCCTTTGTGCCAATTGGGATATGGAATTTCTAAATTCATCTTTTAACTCTCTTATGCAATTCTGAATATCACCAGACATAGTTTTAATGGCTGAAACCAAAGAACCACGTGTCATGCTATCCTCCAATTGTCTCATTTGATCACTGAATTGGCCAACCGTAGGAGAAGCTCCACCATAACTTCTTGACACAATTCTGCTTGCCAGAATGTTTGCATAATTAGAAGGAGCAAGTTTGATGATCTTTTTAGCAAGACCAATACCCACAGGAACGTCATCAGGATTCAGAGTTTCATGTTCACCATAGAGTAGCTCTCTAACAGCAAATTCTCTCAAGCGCTTAATTCCCTCATCTATGGTAGTCCAGGGTTTAGGGTTCCATGGAAGATCATCTCGGGAAGGGTATCTCAGGGCAACCGCTATTAAGAGGCGTATCCACAGATTAACCTTACCGAGAGCTTCGCCTAGATGTCTATCTATTCCATTGTCCCTTGAGAGAGTTCCTAACTGAGCTGCTGACTTGTCTCCAACTGTTAGAGCTGAAGCACCTGTATCATAACACCTACTAAGCCAAGCTAGAACTGGCTCCTTATCTGCCCTGGTGAAATCTTTACGGACATTTCGCAATTCCTCCCGTGGTGACGAACAGTCCGTAATATCATCTTCCTCCTCATCTCCCTGAATTCTTTGCCCGTAAAATCCTGCTGTCATTCTCCTAAGGATCTCTTTAAGCTGAGAACCACCTTTGCCAGCTGCTTTCCTAGCTTCATCTCTATCCTGCTTTGATCTCACTAGGTTAGCTAGATCTTTAAAACAAACCTTCTCTTCCTCCTGAGCAGGATCTTTTAGAGTAGAGGGCCCCTCACCAGGATCAGTCTCCTCCTCTTCTTCTCCATCTTTGGCCTTTCCAGCTCTAGTCTTTAAAGGAGCCACCTTAACTGGAGCTGTGTTTGAATTTACAGCCACCTTAATGGAAGCTGACAGGTCCTGAGATAAATCAGCTGCTGGGGCAGTGACTTCCGGTCCCACTGAGGGAGTGGGTGGAAGTGACGTTGCTCCATTAATGGCCGACGGAGAAGAAGAAGAAGGAGAAGGAGTGGGAGAAGGAGTAGGTGCCATGTTGATACCAGCCGATGCCCTTGGCTGCTTGCTAGAATCAGCAGAAAAGTCATTTAGAGCTACCTTACCAATTAACTTTTTAGCCTTCTTTTTAACTGACATGGGTTCTCCACAGTCCTCGTCACTAGATGACTCTGGGACTGATCGAGAGCCACGGCGTTTTCTTTTTGATCTAGTTTTAATAACAAAACAAGCTATGGACACCTTTCTCTCTCGCCGCAAAGAAATCAGGAGATACACAATAATTATCACCAGCAGCAGAATTATAGACATGAAATAAATCACCTTTGGATCCCAGGCATCACCTAAAGTTACTCTCTCCTCAGGTGGAATCTTAAAACTCTTTATCTCAATTGGGAGAGTGGTGGAGGTAACATTCCTGTATCTCACTGGCCATAATAAATTAATACATTTTCCATACCATAATTTAACTTTATACATAACCCACATATAAATTGTCCGCACCAAATATTTACCCAGGTAATCCAGAATCAAACCCAAACAATACCTGTAAACCAGAGCCCCAAAAATTGAAAAGAATAATCGCTCCACAAACCACAATACCTTCATGTTTGCTAATTCAGCTAGAAAACACTAAATCAATCAAGTAATAAATTAAACTAATTATCTGCCCCACGTTGGGCGCCAATAAAAAAAATGTGGTGGGTGGAAGGGCAAGGCCGAGAAGCCTCCTCCCTTCCCCCTTGTAAAGTAAAAGGGAAAAAAAAAAAATTGAAGGGAAAGGAAAAAAAACTCGCAAGCTGAATTAGCAAAGCAGTGGAGCTATATTTACAAAGCGATGTAGGGTTTGCAGGGAGATATTTACAAATTTACAATATCTACAATATATACAAAGATATACAACAGAGCAACACAGAAATGAGAGTAAGCCCCCTCGGCAGAGGGGTCCCCCACCTCCGCTCTCCCCTCTCTTCCCCCCCTTTCCCCAGAATGGGATAGAAAGAGAAAGAGAGGAAAAAAAAAGTTAGAAGCAGTTTGTGTTAATTGGAAGGGAGTTAGTATACAGGCCTGTTATCTGGTTTTCAAGGCCGAGGCCTTGGCAGAAAGCCCAGCACAGAAAGCTGCTGCACGGAGAAGAGGCGGAAGCAAGACTGATAGAAAAGTCGTGGAAATGTCCAGTTCACTCCCAGTTCCGAAAAGTGCTTCCTCCCACTTCACCAATGAAATTAGTTTAGACTATTCCTTCCGTTTACCAACTTCCGTCCACCATATTCCCTTTCTTAAGGGGACAACGTCAACCGGCCACAAGGAGACTGATGAGGAAGAACGATTGGAAGCGTCCCTGAGAAGGCCACAGACAGGGATGAAACAGCAAATGGCTACAGCACAAATAGATATCTGGGCCTGCCACCCCTAAAAGCAACAATGCTAAGGGGACCAGGGACTCCTATTCATCTAACACCCATGCAAAGTTATTTATTTGGTTGTTTCTTCATATAGTTATAATAGTGGAATACATTACTTCTATCTTTAACTGTCAGCAGAAAAAAGAAAAGACTACATTAGCAGATAGTGCTTTTAATGATTGAGCTTCCTAGGCAGAATATCCAATTGCAGCACAGCAGAGCCCTTGCAGCTCTATCCTGCCAACTGCAGCCAAACAGAGGCTAATCCTGACCTCTGTCAGGATCCCCAGCACAACATAGCCACAGGCAGAGGATACTGTGTGTTTCTTAGACAATGTCTAGATCTGGGATGTTCTTGGTTATGCCTGGAAGCTGATTACCTGGTATCTAAGCCCTCTGACACTAATGTTGGGTCATGCTGGAACATAATTCCACCCTGACATAGCACAGTCCCCAGCCTTTCCTTGCCCCTGCACTGCATAGAGTGAGTAGAGGCCAGAGACTTGTTCTATAAGATCCTCAGAAGTCATGTAAGAGTTGATTGCATAGGAAAAGGATTTGGGCTCAAGCTAAGCAGCCATCCACTCCAGGGACACCTATTCATTTCTGCCCAGAATGTATAACTATACATTTTTCTGTATCTAAGGACACTTTACCTTCATAAGTGACAGAGCAGCTTGGCAACAAGGGTGCTCCTTTCTTCAGTGGAAAATGCCAGTTCAAGTTCCTACTTTAAATCAGAACCAAGTAAAGACTTGAAGCTGAATTTTTTGGGTGTGAAGTGTTTCTCCAAGCAGTATTCTCTACACACACTGCTGTTTACACATGTGGTTCTTGGGCTGTGATGAAAGCAACACAGATGAAACACACCTCCAGTACAAAGTCCAGAGTCATGCTGACATGCTGGAGGCTCCTCCATCTGCATTTAGGATCCCATTTCTGGGGATGTCAGTTAAATTCTCACTAGGATGTTCAATGGGTAGCTAGGTAACAATGAAAGAGTGTGACGTGTACAGACACTAGGATACAGACAAAGGAACAAGAGGCAGTCAGGCAGTATTGATGACAGTGGTATTACATGGAGATATTTATAGAACCTAAATCTGCTTGATTAATTTGACCTACATTTGCCAAAAGTATTGGCTTTCAAAGAGTTATATTTTGAATTGTCTATTGTTTTTCCATGAATAAACTGATAAAATCCATGGGGCAGTTATTCATACCCAGGTGATGTCATAACTGGAACACTGAAAACAACACTCACAATTGAGTTCAGTAAGTCACAGAAAGAGAAAATAAAACCAAACAACGAAAACAAAACAAACAACAACAAAAAAGGGTGCTCTGTCAGATTTCCTTAGACGATCACAGGGAAGATTAAAGAACATGAATTCTCTCATTACTCATCTCATAAGGTCAACTACATCTAAAGGCTATGTAATAGGCTTTTCTATAATGCTGAGAATTTCAGGGAAGTATGATTGCTGTGTTCTAATGGTTTGGAAATGTCAGTTGGAAGAAGTGAACCAAACAAGCCAATAAAGTTTAATCTATTTCCAGAATTAGCCTAAACTTAAAGCACATACCTAGAAAACTATTAGGGGAAAAAAAATATAAGAAGTGCATTCCACTTGCAGTAATAAGTTACAGTTCTAGTATCAGCTAAGTGGGAAAAAAGACTGGTATTGAACTTCTTCAATAAATGAACTCCAGAAATATCCCAATGCATTGATCTCTGTATTTGTCATTCACTAAGGAAGGTTTGTAACGCAAACAGGTAGTAACACCTTTCCTACTTTGAACTGACATCAAGGGCTTATCATTCATCCTTCAAGCAGACAGCATGATGACTGACATAGAGACATTCTGAATAAAGCCAAACACCACAGGATTATTATTATGCACACTATAACTTTCTCGAAATATATTACTTTCATAATGACTTGCTGTTGAGATTTTTAGTCCAAGCAAGAAGAAAAAAGTGATCCTGTGCGAAATGAAGGACTACAGAATAAGAACTTTCAGTAATAGTTGCTGACTTTCCACTATGTAAAACTGTTAGAGCAGTGAAACTAGGAATGACTATTTCTCAGTGGCTGATAAGGTTTATGCAGGCTTTCATTTGTGTACTAATTCAAATCCTGCCTGACCCAGCATTATTCTTTCATCCATACTCAGCTGACAATTACTCTGCTCTAAGTTAAATGATTGCCATCAGCTTGAGTTTGGAGAAAAATGTTAACTCTCAGCCTTCTTTTGTATTAGCCAATGTAATTCCCATTCTGTAGAACTTTCCAAGACAGTTTCAGAATCACAGTGCAAGGCACCTTGGCCAGTGGCAATAAAAGTTACAGAACAGATCAGAAATTGTTGCTTTACAGCAACAAATTTAGATGACTACCATCTGGATTCACATTTTAAAACTCATCAAAATCAATCTTCTGTTTTCTTTTCCATAGCATGAAGAATACAACTGCTATCTGCAGCTTGCAGTGTAATCTTCAACCCATATGTTTTGCCAGGCACCCAAATGTCAATAGACCTTGACATGGCTTTCTCTTTTCTTTCAAAATCCAAAGTTTTCACTCCAAACCTACTATTAAAATACCGTGATCCTTTCATGTCCCTCCTTGACCCATATAATCTTCTTCTTTATGGCCTCCCTATGACCTGCACAAATCTTTCCTGATGCACCATATAATAAAAAGACACAAAACAGAAGGACAATGTTTTTTGGGAAAGCAGAGTCTGCACATAGCTATTGTGTTCCAGAATACACAGCCTAATGGATATATGCTTTCTAATTGTCTGCAATCACAGATAAATAAGAGGCTACATTACTCAGACTGGTGAAGACAGTGTGATTTATTAGCTCTATTTGGACTGCAAGTCATAAAAGAGTTAGAATAAATTTTTAATCCCTCATGGCTCGACACTTCCAGAAGATGACAGATACTGGCAAAAGGAGTCCCCAGAGGCTATCAACATGAGCAATCAGCACCACCCACTAAATATTTTCAAGATATTCTGTAATGGAAACAGATAGACAATGTGTTTATAATTTAGTTTAAAGCACCAGAATGCAGATGTTCAGATAAAATTGGTTTCAAATTTAGAAATCTCCTGTCACTCCTTTTTCAGAAGTTTATTCTCTATACCCTCAGAATCATTAAACATTGGAATCCATTTTCAAATGGTCTTTAACAATAGTTACCTTTTCTACACATTTGCATGTAATTACAAAGTTTGTCTAAATGTTCATTGCTGCTTTGCACACAGAGGTGTGCAATGGTAAGTAACAGAGAGGGATGAAACCCAGCCTTTATATACTGAAAATTCAACCTTAATCCAAAAGCGGGATGCCATTTGCAGGAACTTACTGCCTTCTCCACTTGATGGGATGCATGTTTAAGGGTTTACATGGCAGGGCTTTGAAAGTAGTGCTCTTGAAATCATGAAGCAATTAACCACATGGGTAATTTCAAAGAGGTGACTCACCTTACTGGCTGTCTGGGTGCCACCTATATCCCTACACAGTTCCACATGATTAACTGCTTCACAGGATGTCTACCAAATGTGCAGACTGTCACACTGCTCAGACTAAGGAGGAAGTGAAAGATCCCACATAATTCAAGATTCTATGTGTGTTTATGCATATGTATGTATGTACAAAGGTTTACATATAAATATGTAAACTTCAGTGTGTGTGTTTTATACATTTATAGTATTGAGTGTTAAGTATTTTATCTAAGTGACAAAGTTTGAGCCTTGTTTTATTCTGACACCAGTGAGTTCACAGCCATCAATGAAAATATTTTAGACCATACTTACAGACAATTTTGAAGAGAAATAACAATTCCTTAATGCATAAAATGTGTAATTTTCCATACTCCTGCTCTAGAGAAAGGACTGTGATTACACAAAACAGCAAATAGCCCTCTAAGTGAAACAGCCTCTATTCCATTTGAGTCTTAGCATCAGTAAAATAAAATATATTGTGGTTTAAGATGCTACTAATACATTTTTTACAACAGTGACATAAGTATAATCTGTGTTGTACATATTTCTACAGATTCCATCACAGTCTGCTTTGTATCTCAACTGGAACATAAGGCCAGTCAGCATGGAAAAGGTTGAATTTTGTCACTGCAAAATACATCTCCTATGACATTAATGTGCTTTGTGGTTTTGGCAGGGAATTCCATACATCTTGACAGAGACAGCTCATTTTCACAAAAGGATTTTCCTTTTCTGTTTCCACAGAAATCTGCTACAATGGGAACAGAAGTGGCAATAATAAAGGTGGCACAGTATCCTTTCCTGACTTGGCTGTTGATCTTCCGCAAGAATTTCAGGCATTTGTTTCATCTTTCCATGTCTTGATTATTCCAGCTGTAAAATAGGGGTGAGCATCCCCACTCTCCTTCATAATATGCCATGACAGCCATGCAAGAAAGGTAATATTTAAACATCACCCAAACCCCACTAAATCTATGAAAAAAAAATTCCAGTAACTCTAGTGGGTAAGCTTGGATTGAGGGCCCTAATATTAATATGGCTATTGTTTCTTATGTATATTATTACTAAATAGGCACATAAAGTATATACTTTACATACTTTATATATACATAAAGTATACATAAAGTATATATATACATAGTGTATATATATATATGTATATATATATATGTGTGTATATATATATATATATATATATATATTTATTTATATCTCGCTTCCATATTTCAAATGTCTCAGATTTTTATTACCATGGCCACTGGAGCCATTAAGGTGAAGTATGCTCATTTTAACTACATGTATTTACAACCATCTTTCTCAGTTTACATGTGACAAGTGAAACTTCTCACTGCATGAATCTTCAGACTGGTAACAAAAGCTAAATGCATTTTCCTTTAAAAGTTTGTGTGATCTGTGAAACACAAAGGCATTGAGCTGTTAAATTTTTTTTGAATCACAGTGTCTTTTGTAATGACAGCTGTGTATTTAGTTCAACAGTGAAACTCAAACTGTTTTGCTAATGAAAAGGGAGCCAAATAACCAAGTGCTGGAATGAATTGCAGGCTATTGAAAGTGGACAGTTGGCTCATTAAATGTGCCCCTCATGAATGATGTTCTTTCCCTTTAGACTGGCACTGAAATTATCCAAATTTTCTTAGCATTCTAAAAAGGATTTTTTGGGGCCTTCTGTGATCAAGATAAGATAAGCTACAGGAAATACTTAGCACAAATAAAATACAATTTGTTAGCTTGCAACAGCAGAACTCCAGCATTTACTGAAAAAGTGCATGTAGCTTTTAGGCTATGACTGTGACTTTCAGTGTAATTATTTACAGGGTTTCCTGTGGGCTTACCACTGCCACATAAAACAGCAAATTTATGAAACTTTGTTGATGTTGGGGAAAATGATTGCTCCTATTTTTCAGACACATGTGGGATCATAGCTTCACTGAAGGCAGTGCAAAAATTCCATTACATGTCAAGGAGATAATACTGGGAATTCAAGCTCAGAAACACTAAAGATGTCCAAGGTAGACTGAAAAATTCTAATTAGTTCTCAACATGGTCAGCTGCAACTATAACACTCCCTTTTCCTGTAAAGAGTTTAGTTTTATTGTCTTCAGTAACTCTTACCCTAAGTTTCACTCTGTGTGGCTCAGATATTTTGATTTTTTTTTTCCTTCTTCAGGCTTCATTCACCTTTATTTTTTTTTAATATAAATTCAATTGCTTCTTGACATGGATATACTTCCATAAAGGCCTATAGTCATCTCAACCTCTTGCTCATTTTATGGCACTTCACTCTTCACTCTTTGTGCATGAGCAGCCTAGACCCTGCCCAGGTGATTGATACTGAACCCTGACAAAAGTGTCTGGAAGATCTGAGTCAGTCCAAAAAGTTCCTTTAGAGCACGCGTTGAGCTGAACAGAAACACTGAGCTGGCTTTTTAAGGCCTTACTACAAGGATTAGACAAAGCATGCTCTGATTAGTGCCGCAGAACCAGAGAGCATTTAAAGAGAGTCTGATAACTTGAACAGCTGTCAAGAGGTGTAAAAATTACTCCAAAATCCCTCTATTCCTCAGATGAGTGTAAAATTTGGAGAGCACAGAAGCATTGTAGGGCCATGCCATTTGCCACAAGTACCCTGGGCTGCATTAGGAAAAGCACTGTCAGCAGATTGAGGGAGGTAGTGAGACACATCTGGAGCATTCGGTCCAGTCATTTCCTCCTTGGTACGTGAATGGTGAATATATTGGAATGAGTACAGCAAAGGGCCATGAAGGTGAGGGTCTGGAGCATCTGGCATGTGAGAAAAGATTGAGAGAACAGAGATGGATTAGTTTGTTAGCAATACATATACAAAGAAGAAGATGCTGAGAGACCTTACTGCTCTCTACAGCTCCCTAAAAGGAGCCAGTGTTGGCCCCTTTTCCCAAGTGACTGAAGACAGAACAAGAGGTAATGGCTTCAAGCTGCACCAGGGGAGGTTTAGATTGGATATGACTTTCTTTAATGCAAGAGTGGTGGGTCATTGGAACCAGCTGCCCTGAGAGGTGGTGGAGTCACCACCCCTGAAGGTGTTCAAAAGATAAGTAGATGTGGCACTACAGGTTATGGTCTAATAGTCATGGAGGTGTTGGGTAGAAGGTTGGACTTTGATGATCTTAGAGGTCTTTTCCAACCTTAATGATTCTGTGATTTCTGTGATATCTCTCTGAATTCTGCCCCTTCTTCTGCCAAAGATACATCACTTTGAGCCTGACATTAACCTCTTATTTTCCCAAATTATATTCTAGTTTCAGCAACTTTCCTTTGGGGGCAGTAATCAAAACAACAAAAAGGTGGTGTATTTTAGGCATGCAAATATAAGGGGAAATTTTTATAGTATCTGTTTTCTCATCTATGACTAACACAGCTAGATTTAGATGGTTAGAACTCCATAAGTAGACAAGTTTTATTTCTCACAATGTCTGAAGCTGGAAAAAATAAAGAAGGCTGTTGACATGTTCCTGTAGATAAACAGGTGTCCAAATATGGATTGGATCTAGATTTGAAACATATGATTATGCAAGCTTATTATGTTTGAATCAATTTTTATTTTCATGAAAATTCTCCTACTTACTAGAACCAGATGCACCGAAGTCAAGAAAACATCTGACAGCATAGCTTGGAAGAAACCCATACTACACAATACAATGTGTGGATGACAGCTGCTACTCCCCTTTTAAATCTCATTCTGTCATTCTTCCATTGAATTGTATATTTCTTTGCCTTCCTTTCAATACTGATGAAGGTGGCATCGTCAGGCCCTCCGAAGCTGAACATTTTCCTTGCCAATATTGCACAATAATTGATTTTTTCTCAACAAGACCAAATAAACATTACACAATATTCAGCCTATCTGTGGAAACACTGATGAATAATGAGAGAACATCTCAACCGCTTACATTAGTACAAAGACTGAAATACAGAAGACTGGATTCAGACTTTACTTGCTCAAATCTGGAGGGAGTTTGGATGCATCATTCCATTTGATATCTACCTCTACTTTATTATGCTTCTACAAAAACCCCAGGAGCCTGCTCCTCATAAGCCATAAAAACCATGACAGCGCTCACAATAATCATAGGGAATCCCTGGATTTGCTATTATTGATGGCTAGCTCTCACATTCCCCTGCAGAGTTCAGCAGGGAAGTCAATTGCTGGGTGTTTAACTGTGGCTGGCATGCTCTGCACTCATTCCTGCGGTTTCACTGCTCCCACCTCCTGCCAGCACCAACTCCAGAGCTTTATTCTGCAGGGCTGGCAGCTGCTTCTATGTCTCTCTGCTCCAGCCAGCTCTGCACAGAGACATCTCTGAATTGCTGGCAGAAAAACTAAAAACAGATTCCAGCAGGCATAGGAGACCCCCTACCAAGCAAAAGGAGCAAATGACTGAACGAATAGGAATCACTAGGTTATTTAATCCTTTATTTTCATGTCTGTACAAAAGACAGCAGGTAACATGTGGTACCAAAGGAAAGAATTTTCCATCAAAAAGCTGTGTAATTCTTTGTGTGAGTCTTTCTGTGCTCTCAGAAATAAGTAACTTTTGCTTCTCAGAGGGATCAAAAGGAGTCTGCTAGGGGTGACAAAAGAAAGGTAGAAGTTAACCTTCTGACATGGCAATAGGATAAGCCAGTATGAAGGAAGATTATACAGGAAAGACCTTCTAGGACTGAGAAGAAAATGGTCTTTGGTTCAGCAAAAGAGGAAGTGTAAAACTAAAGACTTTAAGAAGTGAGGGAACACAGTAAGAATGACAAATCAGAGAGAGACCCCTTCACAGCAGCATTTTGGATAAACAAAGCTGCAGGGGTCACAGTGAGAGACAAGAATAATAGAACATGATTTCAGGTCATAGCCAGAAGAGAACTGTTAGGCCTAGGAGCTGCTGTGTTACATGCAGTAAGACCCCATCAAGTGGGAATCAGAAAGAGAGGCAAGAGAAATGATTTTCAAAGCCATACTTGTTGATAAAAATGACTGGAGAGTTAAGAGGAAAAAGCATGGACAGAAGAAGCAGAAGTAAAGAATCAGGAAAGGAGGTGTTTAAAACAAACAAACAAACAAATAAGGCAACATGGTTTTTTTAAGTGTTTACTGGATTTGGGGAAAGGAATGTGAGTTTCAAAAGCAGTCCACCAAAAAGACAATGATGAAACACAGGCCTTCATGTCTGAGGTACTAACTAGATACAGCAATGTGAGCTCCAGCTAATGGAGGAAAGAATGAGCCATTCTGAAGGAGATGCAGGACATAATTAGACCAGCTTTGGATAGCACATTGGGAGAGGTTAGTGATGACAAGAGTAAAGCAGATGAAGTGACAGTTACAGGAAGGGAATGGAACTGGTATTTTCATGGCAGAGAAGTTCTGTGACTACTCATATTTATTTGAGAGGAAGCTTAAGGACTTAGAAGGGAAAAAAGGCCAGATGAAGTAGAAATACATGGTAGGAGGGGATAATAAGAGAAGAAGGAAGAGAAAGGATGAAGTCAAAATTTGTGAGACAGCACGTTGAAACGCGGAAGAGCAAAGGGTTAATGACAGAAGTAATACATGCTGTATTTTATGGTGGTTGTTTTTTTAATGCAGAAGCAAATGAGCTGACTGCAGGAGAGCCCATTTTCTCAAAGAAAGAGAAGCATCCAATGAAGTCCAAACAAAGCAAGTCACAGTTTCTGTAGGGGAAAAAAAAAATGTATGTAGATCTATGAGCAAAGAGACAAGGACATAGTGATAGGCAGCTAAAATGTCAGATTAAGTATCACCAGGGAAAAGTAGCTATAGGGTGAACATGTTGTTGTAGAAGTGATAATCATTGCCCTGTAGTCAAGGTCTTATCAGTAATCAGAGTTAGCATTTCTCATTACAGCAGCGTAACAGAAGTCCAAAAAATTATCAGAGAGCTTCTCAGATCAGTGTGGTCATGCAATAACTAAATGGCTCTCAGAATAAGATGAACCTAGTACGAGGAGGGAAGGAAACCCTGAATACCCCCTTCAGGGTGTAGCCTTGCTCCGATGATTATCTTGTAACTTTTTCCTCTCCAGAAAGTGCACTTTATTTTCAATTTCCAGTCTCACGCACACTTCCTTAGCCTCGTGCTCAAAATTTACAAAGCCTTAGCTTGTCAGCTCTGGGAATTCTTTGTCTTTCCTCTGACTATTAGTTACATAATAGCTTGAGCTAAGCAATCAAAGCGGTGATAGGTCAAAAGGAAGATTTGCCTGAGGTGATGCAGGAAGTTGATGGCAGAGCTTCAAGCTGAATACACATTTCTCTGCTATTCAGACAGCACAAAAACCACTAGAGCCTCCTTCACTGTTTAGATTTTCTTGTCTCTTTTTCAAAGCAGTGCTGTTTCCGAAGCTAAAGCCAAAAAATGCAGTGCCATTGAAAGAGCTAATAAGCCAAAGAAATATCCCCAAATGGCACTGCTTTATACCTCTAAATGGCAATTCCACGATATTACTAATAAATTATATATCTTACAATCAATATTTTCCACATCCCTACTGTACTTCTTGTCATCTCAACTGCCTGCAAATTTGCAGCTGTTGAGAAAAAGGGAGAAATACTAAGATGAGTATGTTAAGACCAGTCTTCCCCTTGGATTTATACTCTTCACCGTCAAAACACTTAAGTTCAAAGATGCCACAGCTCTTTAATACTGACATTTCTAGCTATAAAACATACACTTGAAAGTCATTGTTCAACCCCCTCACATCTGTTTTACAGGAATAAATGACAACTACTGAAAATTTTAGTTGGTAAGTGGTGGCAACAGCAAATACAGCACTAAAACTTACAGGGATGATTTAAACATTTTTTTGACCCTGCAGAACAGGGTAACTTTCTCATAAATAATGCAGGACATAATAAATAGCCCAAGCAAGGAACCATAAGGGACAGGACTCCAAGGCCCACTCTCTGAGATGACAACAGTGCATGTCAAATTACAGAATCACAGGATGGTAGAGGTTGGAAGGGACCTCTGGAGATCATCTAGTCCAACCACCCTGCCAAAGCAGGTTCACTTAGGGCAGGTCACACAGGAATGCATCCAACAGGTCTCAAAAGTCTCTAATGAAGGAGACTCCACAACTTCTCTGGGCAGTCTGTTCCAGTGCTCTGTCACCCTCACAGTAGAAGTCAAGGTACACAGTTGCCCCATCATATCAAGCTCCGGCCTCCAGAATGAGCTGGTCAATCACTTTTCCAGGGATGGAGATGAAGCTGACTGGCCTGTGGTTTCCTGGGTTCTCCTCCTTGCCCTTTTTGAAGACTAGAGTGGCATTGACTTTCCTCTGGTCCTCAGGCACCTCTCCCATGCCACTCTTCATGTTCTGTAGGTGTTATGATTTATGTCTGATTAATTAAGGAACGGGCTGGGCACTCACCTCCATGCCATGTCAGCTTTCTGAGAAATGTCAGGATTTTTCTTCAGTGACTTTATCTGGCATCAGCTTCTTGATAAAATGCCTTCAGAACTGAACATGAAGCAGCAAATATTTCAGACCTGAAAAACTGTGAAACAGGTGTTTCATGAATAAAAAGAATGGTTTTGAGTTTGTGGTGGTAGGGCCAAATGGGCCCAACACAAACCCAGAACAAGTCCTGGCATGTCCAGGAGTGATCCCCTTCTCCTCCTCATCCCTGCAGGAATCCAAGGAACACAGGAAAAAAGACAAAGAACCCAAGCATCAAAAAGTCTGGTAAACAGGAATATTCACTTAGACTAGGCTCGTATTGTTACCTAATATGTTCCCGGTCTGGTGAAATCTCATGCTATGGGTTGCCAATTGGCCAAATGGATACTCAGCCAAATCATAAAAGCAAAGCCAAACAGTAAACAAGGTGCCTTGCCTAAGATACGGGGAAAGAAGCCATGAGCCTTGCAACTCAGAATCTTTGCCGTGCCTCAGTTTACCCCTTTGCATAAGCAGCACTTAAACCATAGTCAACCTCTTTGTGTCCTAAAAGCTCAGGAGCAGACAGAAGTGTCTTACTGGGCAGAAGAGACAAAGCCCAGGTGAGCCAATACCCGGAGAACTGTCCCTCTTGCAGCAGTAACTTGCTTCTACCTTAAGCTCGCAAAGTGCTGAGAGAATCAGGCTATTTTCCAAGAGCCTGAAACCCTGGGACAGCGAATTCTGGGAAACTACAAGAGCCATCTGCCGTCACGCTGAAGCCAGCTCAGCCACTGGGACCGTGCGACAACCCTGCCAGCAACCAGCACCCCAGAGCACCCCAAAAGCCATTACTGGCTAACGTACAGCAGCAACACCCCTCCACGTGGGTGGAATTCCCACTGCTCTGTGTAACTTGGACTACATTGCAGCCTCGGTTATCCCTATAAAGCCTCTTTGTAAAAGGTTCTGTCTTGACAGCTGCCGTTTTGGCAAGGCTCCTGTCGAGTCTTCCCCTAGCGGACAAGCGGCACAATTCCCGCCACAGATTCTCTTTCCCAGTGTTACTTTCATGGTTTGTTTAATACTGTGTAACATTGTTACTATTGCCTATATACTCTACACAGCCATTGCAAATATACTACAGCTGTATACTGTACCTATTCATAAGGTTTGGGGCCATTTTTCATATTAATAAATAATAATTGCTATTTTAATTAGCATATTGCCTTATTAACAAATCATACTTCATATTCATAACATAGTTACACTGACTTTTAGTATTATTTGTATTATCTAGGCATTGCTGCTCATAAAGGAGACACTTCCATGCTACTTGGTAGGAAAGACTGCACCTGTCCTTGCTAGTTCATCATCTAAGACAACTGACAGCCATTGGATCCAGACAGATGGAGAAAAGCATTAATAAAAGAATGATGATCATCACAATAGTAACATTCTATTCAGACTACAAAGTTCCTATAAACATAAAGGATTGTTGTTTAAGGGCAATTGTTGTTTAAGAGAAATTATACAGGGCAGAAGCAAAGCTACTTGTATGTTGAATAATCTGTCTGGGTTTCCACTACTCTGCAAAAAAATCATCAGAAACCTTGTATAAATGTTCACAGAAGTTGGTGAGGGGGTTTTGCACAAGTGTATGGAAACGAGAACATGGGTTCTACTCATGAATTAATGTTTGACATAATGGATTACAAATTCTAGGTTCATTCCAACACTGGATTAGAAGAGTTTCTTATGCTGATTTCTGCAAGCATTCCAAAGACAGGTGTACTATAACTGCTTACAAGTCTTTCATCTAAACTTAAGCACAGAGTTTTCCACTAAACAATAAAAAGTAAGCTCTAGCTAGTAATTCTGGAAGGCATTTACCAAAAATACCTTAAACCCCTTCTATGTACCTGAACAACTGAGCAACAGCATTTCTACAAGCAGCTTTGTCCAAAGCAAAAACAATATAAAAATCAGGACGTTTGACTTAGGATTTGGGGGCAATTAGCTGTTAACATTCCCGTCAAGGTTTTTTTGGCAGTTCATAAAGCTTCTTTATCACTCAAGAGCAGGAATTGGTTATGACCAGTACTCGTTATCACTGCAGCATGTAAACCTGCATCTGAAAGGAAGCAGACACTGCCTGTGGGCAGACTAAAGGTAACTCGCACTGTTTATTTTCAGAGAAAAGAGCACACGTCCAGCCCAAGACAATTCATATTCATCATTTGACTTCAGTGAAACCGTAGCGCGTAGGTGCAGCCCGGTATAGCAGCTCATGAGGTTCAGGTTCATCCTAAGGCTGCGCGGGCATCGTATGGCTCCGGCTGGCGGCAGCTCCCGGGAGGCGCCCGCCGCCTCCATGCTCGAGCTCGGCGGCGGCGCCAGGCCGGGCCTGCCGGCCACCTCTCCCAGGGCCGCCAACAGCGTCCACAGAGCCCTGACGCCGCCCCGGCCCCTGGCAGCGGCTATGCCTCTAAGCCACCCACAGGAGTCACACCAAACACAACTGCCGGTTGCGGCAAAGAAGCGAAACCCGCTCGTCTCTGGTGCGTGCCGGGAGCGGGAGGCGGCCCGGTCGGGTCACGCCCGCCCCTGGCCGCGCCACCGCCCCTTCCTGTCATGGCCGCTACGGGGCTGCGGGAGTAAGGCGAAGCAGGGCGGTCCGGTGCCCGTAGGCATTGAGAACCTCGCCGAGAGGCGCTGCGCGGAGCGGCGTCGTCCCCCAGCCCGGAGCCAGCGGCAGGAGGTGACTGAGGGGCGCCGTGAAGGCAGGGGCTGCCTAGGGGAGCGGCCGTCCTGCAGCCAGCCCACAGACGCTGGGACAGGACAGGGCGCGGGACAGGAGGGGTGGCGCCGCTCGGCTTCGCGCCCGCTCGCTGGGAAGCGGGGGCCGGCCGGGGTGCGAGTCACAGTCCTGTCGCTGTCCCCCCGCCGAAGGGCAGCTGGCGGAAAAGCCTCTTGTTCCGGGTGGCCGTGTTTTGTCGTGTCCATCCCGTGAGTGAGCCGCTCCTGCGGGGAAAACTTGCGCAGCGTGGTGCCGGCGTGCGCCTCGCAGGAAGACTTCCGGAGTTTGATAAAACCCGAATTTCAGTAATCCTACACAGATATTTGTAATACGTGGATCACATCGGTTGAGTTTTGGCAAGACATTTCCTTGGGGTGGGAAGGAAGGGAATTGTAGTCACATTACTTCTGTTTTCCTTATAGATACCGCTGAAGTACCTGCTTTCCACCACTTTCCTCGTTTAACCTTCCCTTGGGGTCAGCTGCTCATCAGCATGCCTTCTACCGACAACACCTCAAAACTTTTCCTGGTTCTCGTTTCATTGCTGCTGGCACTGCCAGTAGTTGAAGCTCTGGACACTGGAGATGTCATTGCCTTCCTATTAGGCCTTGCTGTTAGTGTCGTCGGATTCTGTGCCTGCCTTGGGTTGTACGCAAGGAAAAGGAATGGGCAGCAATGACTCCAAGAAGATGCTCAGATTAAGTGAATTTTCAACACGGTTTGGGGCTGAGATGTGGGGTGTAAAACTGAGGTTCCTTTCTGGATAACTTCCAAAAAACATGTAGTAGTTATGTTTACAAACCCCTCTCACTGTGCAGTACAACAGATTCAATAACTGTACCCAGTAAAAGGGATTTGTACGATCTGTCCTTGTGACAATAAGATGATTTTTATACTGCTTGCAATTAAATGCTGCCTTAGAGAAAGGGTAAGAACTTTTCTGGATGGGGAAGGAAAACCACAGAGTGGTTCATATTAAATATCTATAAATGCAACATGTGAGGGAGACCGTCAAAAATTTCCACAATTTCGGTTTCAAGGATTGATCAGGAGGAAGCAACTATTAATCTGCCAGTCATGATAACAGAGATTTGGAAGTACTCCTCACTAAATAACTAGTAAGCAGACTTTTTTTGTGTCTGCACATGCTCATATTTATAGTGACAGGTAACACCTGACTGCTCACCTTTGCTGTCATGGGGATGAGACTTTTGAGAACTAAGAAAATACAGAAATGGTTTTTCCTTACCTATTTTGTTTTCCTGTAGCCTGTGTTGTTGTTACTAAGTAGACATGCTTAAGAACAGGACCCCTATTTTTGTTTAATGTGTATTTCACAGAAAAGTACATGTAAGGTTACATAAATCAGATTAGGGATATGGTTTTTGTCTTTTTTTGGTTTTTATTCAGCTTTTATTTAGGCACGTAAGATTTAAGGCTTACTTCATTTGGTGTTTGTACTTTTTTTTTCCCTAGACTGAAGACTTACCTAATTTAATGTGGAATTATATGTAGTATTTCTGCCTTAGAGGGTTGTTAGAATTACAAGACAGCTGTGCACATACTTCTTTTGCAATATGGATGAACGTGTTTTGTTACAATTCTAGTTTTAGTCAAAAGATCCATTGTTCTTAAGTGTCTTCCTTATGACAAAGTTATGTTGCTGCTAAGTTTCTAGGCTTCTTAACCTAACTGATGCACGAGTTACACAGAAAATTAGGACTAAAACCAAAGTAAAAAAGTCCTGATGCAAAATGTGAGATGTAGATAGTCTTACTCTATTCATGCTCGGTCATTTTGTGTGGTATATGGTTGAAAGACTCAGCGTATTGTGGACCTGTTTCTTTAAGCACTGAAGGTAAAATGACATAGCCAGGAATGTCAGCCATAAGTCCTGTCTTATTAGGGTTTTCTGGCTGTCAAGGAGCACAATCTGAAACAGCAGCAGAATAAGGAGTATAGGAAGGTGAGCTTTCCATAGTTCACAGAATTTCCTTCAGATCTGGTGCTGTAGACACTGTCACTCTTGCTAGAAATCTTGGTTTTTGTATTTTAGAGCTGGGGAGAAAAGGTTAAGTGTGATGCTATGTGTTCTGGTAACTAGCTTCCCTGCCTCTGTAAGTCTCTCTGTTCAGTAGAGCACAAAGCAATGACTAGAAGAGTTGTCAGGCAGGCCTTATGTAAGTCGTAGGATGGGCAGATCATGTTCTCCAAATTCTAAGGTTTCTGTATGCTGCTTGTGGCTGCCTTGACTTCTCTCTGCAACTTCTGAGGAGACAGAAGCTCTGGTTATATCAGTCTTGCAATTTACAGCCCTCTCTCATGGTTGACAGAGGGAGGGAAGTAAAACAGAAACTTCCAAAATTGTGTGGGGTCGAAACTGTAAGTCTCAACCCAGAGAGCCGTAAGAATGTTGGTTTCTTCTCTCAAGTTACAAGGACAATAATGGTCACAAAGTTACTCTGGCAGGATGCAAGTCTTGCCAGGTAGCTATTCTAGAACCCACACTAAGCATTTGTGTTCCAGCCTGGCTAAACTACTGCTATCCTTAAAACCCAAACAAAATGCAAACTACAAAGTTACCACTCAATTCACTTCATATTCCCCCAAATTAGACAATTTTGCCATTTTTTTCAGTAGACTATCATATATTGCATTTTCAATTGAATTAATTTTATCACAAGCAACTTTTCACAGGCTCCTTTATCTTAAGAGCCAGGTGATAGGGATATGGGGAGACATGTTCTTTGCCCAAAGCTGTATGTACTTTATTGGAAGGTGAAACATGTTTGCACAGCATAATGGTGATGTTTCCTGGGTTCTGACAGGGTTAATGGCTTGCATTTATCAATTATTTGAGTGTAAAATCACATCCCCTTGTTTTTCTTCTGTCTTAATAAACTTTAACGTATGATTTGTCATCAGCTTGATGTAGTGATTCTTACAAAAAGGAAAACTGTAATAACAAAGGACTGAATAAACCTTTATTTAGAATAAACCAAACCAGGTTGGAAGAGACTTTCAAGATCATCACGTCCAACCCATCAACCAATCCAGCCCACCCAAACAACTAACCCATGGCACCACTGAAATGACTGAAACTCCTTATATTGTTTTCTTATATACTTTTTTAATATTAGGTGACTTTACAAGCTAATGTGGAATAAGGTATGATTGTCAACTGAACTTTTGTACCGTGAACATACATCTGGTCCTGTTACTTTTCTCATTTCAGTATCAGTCACTTTAGGAGCACTTCAAGGGCCTGGTCCCCTTACTTTGAAACTGTTAACTTGCAGTTCCAAAGAAGCTCGTTTCTCTAGTGCTAGAGAAACTTGAAATATTTCTTTTTCCTTTTGACTGTGAATTTTCAACATTACTGTTATGTAATTGCCTTTATAGTAGAAAAGCCTTTTATGATAGTTTTCTAGCTGAAGACTCGAGGATATAAATGTCCATTTTCTTCTGAAGAAAAAAATGTTTTGTACTGTTTTATATTTATTTGAATTATACCTTTTTTATTTTTTTAAGGCTTCAGAGAGCTTGTTTAATGCCAGCATTTTATTATGAAAACAAGGTTCTGGCTCTTTTGGGACTTCATCTAATGCACAAAGCAGTTCACTAAATTAATATCATAGGTGGCTGTCTTCAGAGCAGAATGCAAATCCAGCCTGACAATGTCCACCTCTTAACAACCTACCCTCCAATCAGTGCAAGAAAGCTGCAAGTCAGGAAAGAATAGCTTTTGACTGCCATGATTTCCATCTGCATAGCACACACCTCGCCATCCTACAAACATTTAACAGCATATGGTCCCTTTGTGAATGGACAGAAGTCCTTTGCTCATGGTGTACCTTCAAGTCCTGCATGCAAGCTAAGCATTAGCATTCTGCAGTACTTGGAAATGGATACTTCATCCAGTTCCTAATGTTCCTGCTTCTCTGGGCATGTGAAAACTGGTAAAACACTGCTGTGAACACTTTCTCCAACTCAGATAAATCCTGCAGCTGGTGGTAACGCTTTAATACTGTCAAGAGACTTGGCAATTCTATGGCATCTTCCATCCAAGAAAGCTCTTATGTTTACAATTATTAATGTTTGCATCCCTCTTATCTTTTGACAAGTGAGAAGTGGAAGGAGAGGTGGTGACTTGCAGTGGTGTCACAGGAAGTAGGTGGTATCTCCAGGATGCTCAATGAGATTCCTGAAGAGTGTTGTGCTTGCGCTTCTCAGCCACCATGCCCCTGCCATGGGAGCTGTCCCTGGACTAGCTCAGAGATTGTTGTTTCCTGACTAGACACAGTCTGAAGCCCTGATTCAAACTTGCACAAAGCTGTTTACATAAGCTTTGTGAGAAGGGAGTAGGGAGTTCAACATTTCTAGTACGATAAAACACGTCTAAATGGATGAACCATAATAGGTCTGTTACCATGGTAAATGCTCTATTATACTTCAAAAGTAACCTTTCCATTCATTTTTAACTCTGATGAAAGGTTTAGCAGATCTAAACTGATGCAATAACAAGACATTGTTAGGAGTGATGGAAAGGAGTGCTTGCTTGGGTCTGGTTATCCTCCTGGTTTACACTTGAACAAACTGTTAGTAAATTATTTGAAGTCAACAGAAAGTATGGGTTGGCCACCAGATAAGGAAAACAGCACACCTATTTCAGAATCAAATGTTGCAAAACATACTGGGCAGGATTTGATGTGCCTAAAGATGCAGAGGACCCACAACAATTCCTGGTGAAATCAATCTTCACAACTTTTAAGTGACAAGTTTTTCATACATTAGATACTAACAAGACTGCTATGTGTTGAATTGTTCAAGAACATAACTATTTCTGAAATTATGAAGATTTTCAGATCCCATGAATATACAGTAGCACCTAGATACTACTTTTCCAGTATTCAGAAAGCAAGCTTTCCAGCAAGGGAGTTGGAATTTATATGCCAAGCTATAATATGGTAAACCATAAAAGCACACCTACTTTCAACTACAAATAAAAGAGCAATAAAATTATATAGATATTCAAAACATTTCTAGACATTGTACTGGTCTAGTCAACTCAGTTTCTCTGTAATGAAATTTTAATATATGTGGGGGGCTTTGTCACATTAAGGGGCAGGCACAGGAGACAGCATAGCCTTTTGTTTCTGGACCTTCCATCTGATCAGAACAGATTTTCATGATAAAAGCAAAACAAATCTTTCCCTTAGAGTGCTAAGCAAAGATGCCCATATAAGCTCTCAGTGTAAGTGAAGGCCTGAAAATGGAGTGGCCTATAGCAGACCTAGGAATTGTAACCATTATGCCAGGGAAGAAAGAATAGTGTTCCCAGACATGCTATTGTAGAAAACTAGAGCTTGCTGCTGGGCTGGGTTAAAGTTTGTATTCCACTTGAGCCTTCCTCTATTGACTGTGTTCTCCCTTGCTAGTCTTTGCCTTGGAAATTTTAACTGGAATCAACACTACCAGCAGCTTTCTCAGGTACCTTTCATTTCAAGGCACTAAAATGTTTTCACACATCTTCATACAGCTATTCTCCACTTTGCAAGTATCAAACCATGAAAATTGCCTTCTGAATGGAATCAAAATACTGCAGAGCAGCACAGTTCCCTAAAACATGCTTGAGAATGGTCTTTTTCTTCTGTTCTGGTCTGCTTGTGCAGCTCTTTGCACACATTGCAATGATACTAATAATAAATAAAAGAACTGCATGTCCCTTCCCTACCCTTTCACGGAAAAGCAGCACTCCTAAAACAAGACCACTTTTAATCTTTGTACAATTAAATTGAAGAAAATGGTTGCTCTTATCAAAATATGTTCACCTTTCATTTCATGAATTACCTGTGAAACAAAAATATCTTTAATTAACACTAGAACTGATGAAGGACATTTTCTTCCAACCTTTTTCTGAACTCAGATGGCCACAGAAGTTCCACAGTCAACACTTGCACTTATTTCTTAGACTTGAAGCTAATGTGATTGTTCGTAAGTCACATGGTAGTAGTTTTAAACTTTATTTGCATCTATTTAGATGATCTGGAGGATTAGCAGAAGTCATTTTTCATTGAGAGCACATATCTATTTCAATGTCTGCATGGAAAAATTAACACCTTTTAAAAGTCTGACGCTTTCAGAAAGGCCATTTGTGATCAGCTTCTGGAAATCTGAGATTTGGAGATGGCACATCATCTTATGAGTCTACAGACTATAGTCTACATCTACAAATAAATAAATAAATTCTTCCTCATAAAAAGTAATACAGCAACAGGCCTTAAGTAAGTAACTTTTCATCTCTTCATAAAATGAAAGATGTTGATCATACATCTGGAGCAGCTGCCAATAAGAAACCAATATTCAGCCACAAATCACAGAATGGTTTTCATTCTATTTTATTTGCAGAAAGAACATATAAATCCCAGAAACTATTGTACATAAAACTAGGCAAAAGCTGCTTTTCCCAAAACAAGTCCATGTTGTCTAGTAATAATTATGGCCCCGGTGAGTATCTCAGTGAATTCGGGTCAAATAATTTTATTGTCCTAAAATGAAATCAAGTTCTCCTAAAGAGATGACCAAAGTCTGCCTTTTGAACGCTATACAACTTTGCCATGACCATCTCCTATGCCCAAGGGTATGGCAGCAGACAGTCCTGATGCATAACCTCAAATTCTGCTTGGGAAGTGATAGACAGTTGGGCTTCCCCAGGTGCCAAATGCATGCCTAGGACACTGCTACCCTCTCACTCTGCAGATCCATATTCTGCTGTAACAAGAGCTAGATTAGTGATCAAGTATTTGTTTAGACATTCAGGGATAGCTGTGTGGTTTATACTTCTTTAACCTTTCTCCATGCTCAATTTCACATTTTAAAATTTAGTATTGCATGTTATGCTTTAATGTTAAAAACATTACTTTTTTTGTTTGTTTATTTCCCTTTAAATATGGGATGATCATGGGCTGGGGTGAGTGCTTGCATTTGAAAGGAGTAGGAAAGCAGAGGTCACTGTGAGCTGAAAGAATATTTCTAAATTGGCCATCCACAAAAGAGGGGGAAAAAAAAGATCATCTTTGGGAAGAGGCTGAGCCAGGAAATGTACAAGGTGACCTCCAGAGGTCCTTTCCAACCTAATTTACTGTATGATTCTATGAAATCCTAGTTGTAAATGGGATGCATGAAGCAGCAGCTCGATTCACTCGTATCTTTATGGCAAACAAGGATATATTTGTGGTGAACAAATCTAATCACAGTGTGAGCCCATAGGGAACCTGACCGCAAAAGCTGTGAGGCTGTTCAGTCATCATGTAAGACCACAGGGAAACCAGATGTACCAGGATTCTCCCACTGTGTCTAGTGAAACTCAATCCCTGAGGCATTAATAGGTTATGGAAAAAAGGAAGCAAATATAGCATATATACAGTAATCCTCTTTTCAGAGTGGGATTTTTAGAGATGGATTTATGGGGCTAGTGCTGTACTCCAAATGGAATTCAAATGCTTAAGTGCAGAGCCTCAAATGTGAATTATCTCAACTCCTGCCCAAGTCAATGTTTTGAAAATATTAATAATTGACAGCCTGAATAAAAGATTGTATTGCACATGGAGTTCCCACTGGCATCAATGGGAGTTTTGGACAAGGTCAAAACCAAAATACAGGTTTGGACGCAGCAGCTACATCGATAGGATGGAGGGGTCTCTGTCATTTTACCAGTAGTGCACCTTGCACCAGATGGTGCTCATGGGGAACTGCAGCCACACTAGGCTCCATCCCCATCTCTTCCCTTAGGAATTTATTAGCTGAATTATTTACCGTGGTAATGGAATGCCAAATTTTTATCTGGATAAAAAACAGCCAGAAGTTGCTGAAATCAGTGCAGTCATCCTGATTTAAATTCATTTTGAACAGAAATCACAAGAGGCTTCATTCTGACCTTGCACCAGCCCTTACACTTCTGTGTAATGCAGTAGAATTATTCTTGATTTCCATTTATGTGAAAATCTAAATTGGTTCTTAAAATAGATGCTCTCTTTTTTCTTCTTTTTTCTCTCAGCCTGCTACCAGTAAATTATTTGACCTACATCTTAATAAATATTAGAAAAAATACTCTCCCCACTCTTATTCCACAAATACACTTCAGAACTTGTATATCTAATTTAGACTCCATTGTTTCTCCTCTTCCAAGATTTTTCAACCAAGGCAAAGTGAAATCCATGACAGCCCACTCTCAAGGACACCAGACTAATACAAAGTGCCTCTTCACACACTTTTAATGCATGAGTGCTGTACATGTCTGATGTACATCAGCTTACCTTTCTGTCTTGTTGTTCTTGACATTTCAGGAATAAGAGCAATCTGCCTTATGTCTATGTCAAACTAGGTCCCTTCACCTAGTCTGCATGAGGTTCCCTGTATTAAATGAGAACCACTTGGAAATTTTCTTTTCCTATTCAGAAGTTACAATGAAATCCCAGTAAAAGCGATTACATGCTCTCAATTTCAAAAGTACCAGCAAGGAGATTATTACAGCTGTGGACAAAAATGTAAAGCACTTGAAATCTGAACTTCCATGAATTTTGTCAGAGGTTTCTCTGCTTAACTCCCATTAGAATCCCTTCTAAAGTGAATACTGACCTTCCAGTAGTGAATGTAGAGCATGTCATTATTTTATGCACCCTACCAAAATAATCCAAAATTTGCTGCACATAACAGTTGTCAGACTACTGACTTAATATACCATAATGCAAACTGTCTTAACTCAATACAATGAAAATTGCTTGATTTAGTGCAAAATACAGGCCTTGGGTGGCAAATGACATGGAACAGGGTGAATAGACACTGGCAGAGATGTTTTAAATACACTCTCTTTCATTCAGTAGTAGCTGAGCAATTTTCTCAGAAAGAATTCTATGTCTTCTTGCAGGACTGAGCTTTTGGTGTTTCATCTGGTGTTGAAAACCCACATTCATCTTGTCCTGTGCTTGCAAAAGTAGTGCTCTGGTTCCACAAGGAATAAATGCTAAGAAAGTAAATTTCATGAGTGAAAGATTGTTTTCTTCATTTTTGGGACAGCTGATCCCTACCACCTGCTTACAGTAGCTATTTCTGGTCTTATTACAAAGGCTGAGAAATATATGGCTGATCTGGAAATGGGGCACTTTTAAGGAGTTTTGTAAGTATATATAGAATAGAATAAACCAGGTTGGAAGAGACCTTCAAGATCATCACGTCCAACCTATCATCCAACACCACCTAATCAACTAACCCATGTAACCAAGCACCCTGTCAAGTCTCCTCCTGAACACCTCCAGTGACAGCGACTCCACCACCTCCACGGGCAGTCCATTCCAATGGGCAATCACTCTCTCTGTGTAAAACTTCCTCCTGCATGTTTCTCTAAACTTACCATAGAAATAATACAAGCCCATAAACTACAGTGGTTCAAAAGATTCCTTCTCACACTCAGCAGACCAGATCTTTCACCATCCCCTGGTAGAGATCCTTCAGAAATCCTTTCTTAAAACTTCTATTATTCACCTTGCACCATACCTAAGCCTTAAACCATAATGCAAGTCCAAATCTACTAGACTCCTATGTCTTTCTTAATTTTTGTGCTTGGAAGATGAATGTTAAAATTCCAACATGTTCTTAGTATTAGTAATTACTCACCCTCTTACTTTTTTTGGTTTTTTTTTCCCATTTTTGAAACCTCTAGGCATGATTTTAAAAGAAGCACTTAGTATTATTTTCTTTTTTTCAATAGGTATCTTACTGTATCTGTTCATGAAGAGCCAAATTTGAATGTCCATATCCCCCATTCAGCAGATTTTATAGTAAAGGTTAAAGAGCTTAAGGGTTGAAAAATGTTACCTCACCTTAAAATAATCTTGTTTTAAGCAGGTTCATTATTGTATTCAAAGAGGGATGCAGAAGTCTGAAAGTTTTGTAGTTGCAAATATAGCTAGCTCTCACAAAGTTCTTATTGTATCTACCAAAGGTTATCCAGTCATTATCTTACTAGGTTTGCATAAATTGATCAAAAGTACATTTAAATCTACCATTGTGATTGCACTAATTTTATATTCTCCATTGCCTGTCTGCCTGTGACATCAGAAATTAACTTCTTACATTCCTGCAATAAGCTGTTTTCCTTCCAATTTCTTCCAATTTCTTCTCCCTTACTCCAGAATGGCCATTAAGTTACCTTCCCTTTTTTTCAACTATTACCAGGATGTGGTACAGGTTTTGGTTACTAACTCATTTGGGCAAATGAATCATTCTGAGCAATTGCCAGCACTTTTCATCTGAAAGTCTTCTATTTTCTTTCAGGTTGTAGGCATTTCTTTGTGTTTCATGGTTGGCCTTGTAGCAATGTCCTTTGAAACTTTAATGCACTAAAAAGGTTAGGGGGGAAAAAGAGAAAGAAAAAACTGCTCTCTTTTCAGCAAGGAGCAGGCAGGTTGAAACAGATATATCTTGAGGACCTGTGATATCAAAGAGAATTCATAAGTTTTACATAAATTCCTCAAATTGCCACAGTTTTGTTATGCATACATATTTATGAAGAGATACAGTATATCAACATAATAGAGAGATACAGTATATCAACTAAATGTTCTGTTAGCTTTTGAAGCATTACATTAGTACCAAATTTACAACAAAGTACAGAATTACACAATAGGTACATTTTTATGGCTACTGCTGATCCAGTACTGTGAGGAACTGATGTGTTCACTCATCAAAAAAGAGCTTTTATGTCCAGGTACATATCTCAGATGAGGAAAAAACAGATTGCTATTATTTAGATCTCTTATTTCCACATTTTATTTTAATAATAGAGAGCAAATAAGTTCACTGAGGCTTAATAAAATTATGTAGAGAGGAACTGCAAGAGCTTAAGAGGTGATTTAAATATCTAAAACATGGATTAAAGGGACACAAACCTTCCAAAAATGGACCTAGAAATCCATTACTGAAGCAAAAGCAAGACTCATCAGCCCTCATTTTTCATTTGACATTTACACTTTGGACCTGATGTTGCAAGCTTTCCATTTCTGTGCACAACTGCCCAAGAGTGCAGATTCTCTGTGATCTGGATGTGAGACAGAGCATAACCTAAATGTCTTGCTCCCAGCAATGTCCTTAGAAGAGTCGCATCTGAGTGGTGTGTTCAAGTACAGTACATCAGCAGCCTAGTGAATGCACAAATCCTGCATAAGCCCACCTTTTCCATAACCACCTAGTAGTTACATCACACAAAACACAAGATCTGGAATTTGAGCCTAGTCTCCTACGTCCAAAAGAAGTTTCCTGGAGTACCAAGAGGTACAATCATGGAAAGTGTGATTTCCTGTTTATCCTGTAAAATGCAAGAGCAGCTTCATGAGGGAGTGGGATGTGGACAAGAGAAATGGACATCTTTGTCTGCTGCTTAGGATGCCTGCCTCTTATGGCAAAGTTTAGGTCCTGGTACAAGCTCCATGGACTTATGTTATGTAGTAAATCAGAAAAGAAAGCAAAGACAGTACTAAACAACCTGGGTAACAGGGACCAGTTCCCATGTGTTTCTCCTGAAAGCAGTGTCTTATCCAGTACAGTGTGACATCCTGTTCCTGCTCAGATTTTTACCCTTTACTTTAAAATACATACTCAACCATTGCCTAACTCTATGCAAATGTCTATACGCCTAACTGTATCCAATTAAGCAAACGATATTGCCATTTGCTAACATTTGGCTCGGCAAGTTTTGTAGGTGACATTTCAATAAAACATTCATTCTTTTATACCACCATGAAATAGGCAATGCAGTAATAAATTCATATTTACAGTTCATATTTATTGCATCATAGAGCTGCAGTCATGCAGTTCCTCCTACTGTGCCATCATAGTGCCGTTCTGATAGCATCTGCGGAATTCAAACTGTCATGTTTCCTAACAGATGACCTACCTTTATCCAGGGATAGACTGTTCTCTGCATCCTTGCAGGTATAAAACTTGAAATTGCTTCTCTTTGTTCTACATATAAATAGGAACATTTCACACTTAATATCCAACAAACTGACAAAATGGGACCATGGCATTAGGTTCTAGGTACCAAATTAGTTGCACTGAACAGGTAACAGCTGAGCTGACACAGGAATATCCAAGAGTATTCCCACTTTCTAGATCATAAGACCTGAAGCTCACTAGTAGAACATACATTCATGCTAGCTGCTTGCAAATGTAGTGTTCACTTTCCATCCCAGAGATTACAGACTTGACTCTCCATTGTCTCAATTTTATGCATTCAAAGCCATTCTCATTCAGACATACGCTTTTAAAAATCAATTTATGCTTTCTTTGCAGAGCTTTAAATCATTCCTGTCATTACAATGTACATAGCTGTATTACCTTAAATTAAAATTTGAACAATAAATTAGTTGACAGTCTAATGCCTACATGTGAACTGGTAATATCAGCAAAAATAAATATTTCTAACATTGACACTGTTAATTTTTGTCCCTGAGCACAGTCTAAAACTCCTCTGAAAGCTGTCAGTGACAGTGATCCTATTTTATCCTATTATTTTTAAATCCCCCACTCAGTATATTGCTAGAAATAGAAAATGCTATTGCCAAATAGGCTCTCTAATCCTACAACATACCATCCATTCATGGTTCACCTCTAACCTAACCTTAAAGATGACAGAGAGTGGAAGTACTTATACACTTCAGCTCTACAAAAGTGATTGATTTGACATACATCCCTACACACTAATAATAGTCATGCAAATAATTTTATAAGCACTGGAAGAAGTGGAGCAGTAACTGCAACAGAAGCATGGAGGAGCTAAGCAGTGTGGCTGTTGATCCATTTGATACTGAACAGATGAACAGGATGTGTGTAATTTGCCACAGAACCAGCACAGTCTGGGTCTAACATAGTGCTGTGCTTGCTACTTGCCATGCTGCCCCTGGATACAGAAACCACAGTGACATATCCAGTGTCCCATTCAACTGCACAAGCCTGGTCATAGAAGAGTACAAACTGGGAAAAGGTTATGACTCCAGGCCTTAGCTAGATTTAACCCGTACAGAAATCACTGTAAACTGAAGCCCGAGGTATGGATGAGGGTCACTAGGGAGTGGTAGCCAGCCTGTAAGAACCACTAGTAAACTCTGGGACATTCACAAAATTTATAGGACCCTCACCCCTAAGAGGTTTCTGCTTGTGTATCTGACTGACTTCACCAAAATCATACTCTAGGTTTAAAAGAAAGTGAAGAGGAGGAGATGTGCATAAATCCACCTAGTCATTATATAGCTTCATCACAGAAAGCATATGAAAAATAATGAACCATATTCACTAGGCCCTGACCATGTCCTGATAACCTCCAGTGGACCAACAGCACAAAAAGAGATGGGAGAAATACCTAATGGTCTGCCAGCCTGGCAGTTCACCCAGTCAGCCAAAGAAGCATTCTGCAGATGCCCATATGTGCTGGAAAACTATGGAAGACCTTGGGGTAGAGTAGGTTTATGTAACTGATGTACTTATGTACATCTCAGACATGAAGCTGTCTACACTTAATATTGGATGCACAAAAATGTCCCAGCTCAGCTGGAAGAAGTCATCCTTCCCTTGTCTCTCAAGCATTCTCACATTCCTCTCTCAAGGCACTCATTCTGTTCTGGTAATGTCACTAACCCCATTAATTTTGCTCCATGGTGTTACACTGTTGTCTTTAATGGCAACAGCAAAAAGCATTCTTGAATGCTGTGATTGGCACTGTTAATTATCACTGTGTGTTTCAGCAATGGTTAGCAGATTTCAAGTCCTGAATTTCCATTTAGTAAGGTAAACCAGGAGCACTACAAACCCCGCAGGAAAGTATGTTATTGAAATGCAGGCATTAAAATAACACAGACAAAAAGACTACCAAACATAATATCTGAGAAAGGTTGAGGTGGACAAAGAACACAAACCAAACACTTCCTCAGTTTAATTGAAAAAAACAAAACAGAACAACCAACAACACCACAAAAAACCTACATGCTTTTGCCCATCATTGATTTCTAAAGCAAACAGACATTTCTAAACTCACAATAACAGATTCCCCCACTGGAGTGTGTGAACAGCTTTCTGTGTTAATGTTCCTCAGGTGCTGATTTGTGTTGCATGGATATCTACTCTTGTGTGGGGATGCTCCAATTTTGCCCAAACATTGTTGGTAGAGTGTCAGAAGGTAAGTTATGAGAAGTCAGTGAAGAGGCCAAGACTGCTTAGCCATCCATCAGTTAGAAAATCATGAGCATGGCCTTGAGTCAGTGATCTCAGTTCATCTTCTAAATTCTGAAAGAGTCTCTACCTGTTTCTCTCCAGATTGCTTTCCTATCAGTGGTTAGACAAGTCTCATGCAAAAAATGCACCTTTCACCTGTGCTGTGCTCAGCATTGCTCCTTCCAGCTATTTTGGTTACTGAATTGTACTACCATGATGTACTCACATTATTGTAGGTCCTGTATGAAGGGAAAAAAACCAGTGAATGAAAGGTATTTACAGCAGTTGAAAGACATATTGTGATATAGCTTATACTAAAATATGTACAATTAATTGGATTAATCAAACTGCAGATGAAAATACATTAAATAAATGAATCACTGTTTCTCTATTTCCAGTGTCTGTTCATTTGCTTCAACAAATGCCATTGACAAGGGAATAGTATTTTATTTTTCATAATGGAGAAAGTCAATGGATGTGACAAGCTCAATCTTTTTTAAGTTATATGTCATCACTCCACCTTGGCTGTGAAAACATGGAATGTAGTATTTCTACAGTACAAGACAACATGCATATGGCACACAAACAACAACGACCACACATGAAGCTTTCTTGGCCTCTCTCTTTCATCTCCCTAAATAATGTATATAAAAAGGCCACTTGTGAAATCCAGCAATTTTAAAATGTAGTTTATCTTTTGGCAGACACAAGTAATTAGCAGTGCAGTTTAACAGTGCTAATTATTCATGGCCACAGCTAAGTTAATTTACATTTCTAACTACTTCATATGCAAGTGAAGTCCAATAATTACATGTCCGCACTACATATATTGCACAATAACTGAACTCAACACTTCAGCACTGAATTAACAGTGTAGATGCAAAACACCAGGCTTTCAAATGTAGTCCTAATGAATGATCTCATAAAAAGTGTATAGAAACCTGTAACTATCTAAAGGGATTTTCAGAAACACCCCTTAGCATCACACAGAGCAGTGGTTTTCCTCTGCAGGACAAAGCCTTTTTCGTGTACTCAGCAGATAAACTTATGTCTATTTGCCTTTAAACTGTCATTTCTCCTTGTGTCAACTTGCAGTATAAACTTTTAAGAACAAAGATGAAATTTCAAGGGGCAGTTATGAAACAGTTTTTAAAATGCCTGATTAAATGTTTTTGTGAAATCTTTACAAAACATCCGAGGATCTGGCTAAAGATTAGCATAAAGAAAAAAAACCAAACAAACCCAAACAATTATTATCTAAAGGAATTCTTATAGTCACATAAATGCAATTTTGTTACAGGTGAAAACATTCATCACTGATACAGAGACTACTAGAGAGATTTTTGGTGTAAGATGAAATTTATGTTTGTGCTGAGAGCCAACCCAGGAGCCAGACACTACCAACAAACATCTTTACTCTGCAAATACTTTACAGAGCTCAGGAACCAAATATATTTCTCTACTGTGCAGGGGTCTTACACAGGTCTCTGTACTACATAAGTCCTACTTAAATACTGTTTTAAAGTTGCACAAATCTACTGCACAGGTAAGAAATTTCCCTTGGAAGAACTCCTTGAGCCCTTTGAAAAGGATGTACCTTGGTAGCATCTATCAGAGTTCCTTAGGCAATACATAAATCTCTTGCTGGCCTCTGCACAGAGGTGGGTACACCTTGCAGAGTACCTTCCTATGTTTGTAGAAATGTTACAAAATACCACAGCGATTCAGAGTTTGCACTGCACTGTGCAGACATATATATATACAAATTTCAGGACAGCCAGTAAACACCTTGATTACTGAAATGATTAAGAAAATAGAGACATGAGTATTTTACATTTCAGCTATTCACAGCTTCTGGCCCTATTCTGAAATCCTCATTCCGCTGAAAGTTTTGAGAGTTGTTACTGACCTTGCTGAGGCCAATATCGCATCTCATCTTTTCAACTGGTAGTTACTTGTCATCACTAGCTTGTCTTCTAGCCCAATGTCTACCTCAGACTCCATTAGTGAGATTTCTCAGTGTCAGACTTTTCTCAAAAACCTCTCTCATTCTAAAGAAAAACTCAAAACAATGAAAATCATCTACCCAGCTTCCTCATATGGCTCACAACTGTGGTAGAGGATTCCAGGGCACATATCCTCAAAAGAAATTGGGTGCCAAGTACTAAAATGCTACTTAGTCACCAAAAATTTAATTGCAATAGCATTCAACTGTCACCCACCCTAATGCCTCAACTCCTGGCACCTTGGCCATGTGCACCTAAGCATGATCACTACTTCATAGGAACAAGCTGCTTAGATCTACAGATGATGCCAAAGACCAAGAATATCAAAATAAGATTCTCCAGTAAGGTGATCCTCATCGGGCAATGGGCCAGTCCCTTGGTCACTTATCACAGAATCATAAAATCATTCAGTTTGGAAGGAACCTCTAAAGGTCATCTAGTCCAATCCCCCTGCACTGAGCAGGGACATCCACCACTAGATTAGGTTGCCAGAGTCCTGTTGAGCCACACCTTGAATACCTCCAGGCCTCAATCGCTCTGGGCAATCTGTTCCAGTGTTCAACCACCCTCATTGTAAAGAATTTTTTCCAAACATCCAATCTAAATCTACTATCCTCTAATTTAAAACCATTGCACTCCATCCTATCACTGCAGGCCTTCAAAAGCAGTTCTTATCCAGCCTTCTTGCAGGCCCCCTTCAGCTACTGGAAGGTGGTACCTAAATCAGATTGGAATACAGGACTCTCAGCTACCACCACCAAAGCTGAGTACTTAACCAGTTGCTTTCTAGGCCATGATTATTAAATAAATCCAACAGGACAAAATGAAAGAGCTCTGCACCATAACTGTCAATAACTTTGCAGTGGGGTTCCCCAAACCTGGAGATGGTTCACATGTTTCATCTAGTCAGAATATCAGGAAAACAATCTTGGCTTTCTCATTTTCTAGGGAAATATCTAATCCTTTTGCTGGTAACTCTAATGGGATGCATGAATGCTCTTGCACTTACACTCTCTTGCTTTACTTTTCCCTCTCAGGAAAAGCAGACTTGATAATTGGGGGGGGGGGGTGGTAAGAAAAAAATATATTTACTGTCCTGAGAACAATAATTTCTTTCCTCTGAGATGCCTACACAGCGCACTGGTCCTCTGGGTTTTTTGAACCTCCTTTCTGTTGTCCTTAGTGTTGCCCCCATTACATTGGTTACACTGTTTACACTGTTTACGCTGGTTACACTGGGCACACTGGGTGCACTGGCTACACTGTGTAATAGGCAATTTTTTCAACATTCAGGATCCCTCCTGAATAGCAAAGCCCCATGAAATCCTGTTTAGCTACCCCTAACCCATACACCTTGAAAGAAAGACTGCCTCACACCTTTTTTTCCCCCGAATCTTTCATATACCTAACCCAGCCATTCTGAAGTACTGCCCTTCCAACTGCAGACTCACTTCCTGGAGCCATCTTTAACTGACATCTGCCTTCACCTCTCATATTCCCAATCTCATGACTGCTGGATTTCTTTGCTCTCCTCCATGGAGAATGTGACCTGCTGGTGGTACAACAACTCAACACATCATTAAGCCATGCTCCACCAGAAATCTCTTTCTCTGTAACATGGGTTTCTCTTGACTAACTCTACCCTTACAAAAGAGAATATAGATTACAATCCATATGACATATTTTAGGTTTGTGATTCAGAATGAGATGATCTACTCCCTAAAGTACCTTTTTCTCACCATTGACTGAGATAGGAATCTAGCTTAGTTATATGTCACTTCAGTCTAGATGCCTACATTATATTGAACAAAACGACTGCACTGCTTCTCAGATCACATTATGATGAAAATGGATTTATGCTGAACCAGTGGTTGAATGCTGAATTAATTCTGAAGTCCACAGATTACTTCTAAGCAGTTTGTGACAATTCTAAAAGAAAAACAAATTCTTCAAAGTTAGATAGCAATATACTTCTCTAACATCTGTATGAGAAAGCACAGATAGAAAAAGTTAAAAACTACTGCACTGCACCTTTTTTACATCAATGGTGTTGTTGCATTGTTTACTCTTAACAAAAAAAATCTACATCAGAGTATAAAAATAGGCCCTGACCATGAACATACTCTAGCCATCCCATACCATATAATATGAAGCTGCTTCCTAATTTGGCACTGTAAGTGTTAAAATCCCATGCCACTGGGAGAAGTCTTTGCTATATTAGACCTGCTTGTGGTGGTTTAGCAGGCACTTCTTTGTCCTTCACATTTTTACACTAAGAATGACTTTCAAATTCATAGTTTATGTCACTGTGGATACAAAAATTTAACCACAGAAAAGGGACAGCTGCAGATGTTTGATTATTTTAGATGACGGAACATGAAAAGTACATCTTAAAGTAGTAACTTTTAAAACCACATAAAATCCCAGCTTTTAAAAGTAAAACTAACCCCAAAGATGAGCACCAACACAAAGACATCATAATTATGGGATTCACATGCACACCAAGAAAAAAAAGGACAAATAATGTTTTTAAAGGGTGGTAACTGAGCCAGATCTGTGAGGTTTCTGCTCAAGAATAAATTTTATCTTGAGCAACTCACATGCTTGAAACTGTGATTTTGGTTCAAAATAACTTTATTTCCCAGAGGTTACAGACCTTTGGGCTTGATTAAGCTGGTGCTGAAGCCAATCTTGTGCTTTGGCCACCAATGCCAATGACTTTTACAATTTAACAAAAAAGAAGAACCCAAACTTTGACAATAGCCTTACAAAGATGCCTGTAGTCTACTGAGGGTCTCAAAGCATCATGAATCAATCCCATAAATCTATACCCTAGAAGCATTTACTCTGACTTGAGCAGAAGCTTCCAGTGAAGTTCTGAATCCAGATCTCTCGACCCCATCTCTCCTCACTTGCTTTGCAGTCAAAAGGAATTACTTTTGGGGCAAGCCTCTAAGTTCCCGCATCTCTCGGGCAAGCTGAAGAGACGGGAGGGCGAGGGACGCTCTGTTCAAACCCTTCCCGTCTGTTTCCTCCTAATTTTACCGCGATGGCACCCTGCAAGGCTTGGGGCCAGTGGGCGCGGAGACCAACCACAGGCCCCTGCGGCGGCCCAGGCCACAGGCGGCCTCTTGGCGCCGCCGCCTCGGCCCACCGGCCCCTATGACATCATCAGGACGGCTCGGTATCGATCTCCGCCGATTAACAGCTCGGGCGCTTCTCCGCGGCGACTGCCACTGTCACCGCTCTCGCCCTACGCGCAGAGGGAGAACGCTGTCCCTACTACGGACGGAACAGGCTTGCATTAAAATTCATCGCAGTCGCCATGCAGCGCGCTGACAGTTCTGCGCCAGCTTTGGGTGGTTGAGAAGCCGCTTTACTGGCTGCGAAAGGGGAGGCAGTGGTGCCAGGGGAAGGTGCGGTGTCCTAACGGTCCCGCGGCAAATACGCCCTCCCTGAACCACGGTACTTTTTAAGGAGACCTCCTTAACAGGGGTTAGGAAGAACGAATTCACCGGGTGGGAGTCGTGAGGAAAGAAACCGAGGCACAAGAGGGAGGATGCGAGCAGCGGCAGCTGAAGAAACCGCCTGGTCCCACTCTTAACAGGCTGCGACGGGCACAACGGCGGCCCCTTCCTAGCCCCCATTTTAAGAAGAAGGGGCGGGAGGGGGAGTTCAAAGGCATAAACAAGGAGCGCAGGACCTAATTCCTTCCCCCTTCTTTTCCTCAAGCTAGCTTGCCCAGGCTCGCCAATAAATCCAGCTCGACTATGCATCGCAATGGGAACGTGCTGCCGCGGAGGCTGCCTTCCCCTCACTGAGGAGGCTAAAACCGCTGCTGTTGCTGCCGGGGCTTCCTTCTCCTCACTGAGGAGGCTGAGATTGCTGCTGCTGCTGCTGCTGCTGTTGCTGCTACTGCTGCCGAGGCTGCCTTCTCCTCACTGAGGAGGCTGACTGCTGCTGCTGGTGGTGGTGCTGAGGCTGCCTTCCTCTCATTGAGGAGGTGGTGGTCCTGAGGCTGCCTACCCACCCACCACGGAGGAGCCTGCTGCTGCCCGCGGAAGGCGCGTTGCCCTCACTGAGGCAGCAGCAGCTGTCGCCTTCACTGAGGCTGCTGTGCCCTCATTCAGGCGGCCGCCACTGCTGCGTTACTGAAAGATTGTGCCGCTGCGACAGGGGAGGACTGGGCTCGGCGCGCAGGGAGGAGGCGCAGCGAGCATGCGCCGGCTGAGCCACTGACTGGATTCTCAGTCGAGGTACCGAGGAAAAAAAACATTAAAAATAAAGAAAAAGGAAAGGATTGCGCGAAAGAAGAATGAAAGACGGTAGAGGAAATTTTAAAAGGCTCTAAAAAAGACCGCCAGGATAAAAGCAGCTCTCAGTCGTCGGGAAGGAGAAGCTCTGGCATGTGGGGATCTCCGGCACCAACAGGTAGGAGGAGAGGTGCTGGGGGAGTCTGGGGGCGCCGGAGGCTGCCGCAGCTGCAGGTGCGTGTTGGGGGTCTCCCCTGCAGCGGGACTGGGTCTGAGGGGGGTGATTGCTAGAGAAACGGCATGATGGAAGTGTTCACAGACAATGTCTCTTCCGCTCTCCCGAGCTCCCCGCCGCGGGAGGCTCTCGCATGGCTCTGGCAGATGCGGCTGTCAGGCAGCGGCACTCGGGCTCCCTTGCAGCGCGGCGCAGTCCAGCCCTGCATGGCCGTGCGTGGGGGGGAGAGAGTGTCTTCGCTAGGTGTGTGCGTGTGTCGGTGTGTGCGTGTGTCAGTGTGTGTGTGTCTCAGTGTGAGCGTGTCAGTGTTGTGTATGCCAGTGTGAGTGTGTGTCAGTGTTGCGTGTGCCAGTGTGAGCGTGTGTCAGTGTTGTGTGTGCCAGTGTGAGTGTGCCAGTGCGAGTGTGTGCGAAGATAGGGCCGGCCGCGCGGCGGGGACAGCTCCATAGAGGAGGGGAAGCGGCGGGGCTGGCGGGAGGGGGGGAGGGGGAGCCTGATTTCATGGTTTTAAAACGATGCCATGATCTGATCAGCCTCTGTTTACACAGCAGCAATCAGGCTCTTTTGTGGACGGTAAGAATGGAAGGATTTTGCTGGGATTCAGTGGGAATATCCTTTGTACACCCGAGGTGGCATAGGAAACACTTCGTGTGAATAAGGAGGGAGCCTGATCATGCCTGCTGTGGATCCTGCCCATGGCTCTGGAGGGAGATTAAAAAAACCAAAACAAAGGGGGGGAAAAGAAAAGAAAAGAAAAACAACCCAGCAGCATCATATAGTTCTTTAGTTTATTTTATTGCATGAAACGGGTTCTGGTACGATTCACTGGAAGGATTACTGGGAATTGCAGAGCTGTAATTAGCTAAAAAAAAAATAATCAATTTATTATATGTTTATTTAACCATAACCAAAGCCAGCCTTCCTGAAAGGATGGGCATAATATCTTGGGTGTGTTGCCTATTTTTGCTCAGTATTTACACTGACCATTGTTTATTATGAATTATGTTAAGGCTTTAAAGATTTACATTAAAGCAAGGGGGAGGGAAGGAAGACCCTAAAGCACAGTGCTATAGACTGTCTGGCATACCTGTTTATTTGAAAGCCTAAATGATAAAATTATGGTTTATAAGAGGGAGGGAGGGGGATAATGAATACTGCTTCTCTTACAATGTGCATGAACTAACACAGTGTGATTAATGTGCTTTGGTGACTTGGGTTAAAAAACATAAATTCTGCAGGGTTTCTTTGGGTGTGATCCGTATCAACACAGAGCTACCTCTAAAACACTGACAAATACTGTAGCTGTAAAATAAATGTAGGTAATGTCAAAATATCAGCAGTCTTGGGGGATCTTTTTAGAAGATGTCAGTGATTAACTCTTGAGCTTGCAAATGGGAATCTTTTGATTCATAAAATCTTTGAGGCTTTAAATGTAAAATTATATATGCTACCAAATATAAGGGGCACTGGTCAGTTCTGAAACTGTAACAAGCCAAATCTGTGAAATGCCAATAATCAATCATATTAAACAGTAACTCTATTAAAAAAAAAAAAAAAAAAAAAAAAAAGAAAAAAAGCCTCATGATTTTTGAAAACAAGCAATACTACTCAAATTTACAACTTCATTTGGTTCTCCTTAAATTAACATTTTTGTTAGCACTTTCTGACATCATTTCTTGTTAACTTAAGAACTGATAGCTCGATTTTTTTTCAGATATTTTGATGGCATGACAAATCAGAAAGAAGAGGATGTACTGTATGACTAGACACAAGATCAGTTCTGTTTGTGGATTACATTTTCAGTAAGATGTATGGATCTATTTTTTCCCTGTTCTTATGTATAGATCATGAGACTTGACTGAGGCAATATACATATCATCCATCCATCTATGGCGAACTACAGCCATGCAGCTGACAACATTTTACAAAATCTCTCTCCTTTAACAGCTTTTCTGAAACTGACTTCACTGGGTTTCATAATAGGAGTCAGTGTGGTGGGTAACCTTCTGATCTCCATTTTGCTAGTCAAAGATAAGACCTTGCATAGAGCTCCTTACTACTTCCTGTTGGATCTTTGCTGCTCAGATATCCTCAGATCTGCAATTTGTTTCCCGTTTGTTTTCACCTCTGTGAAAAATGGCTCTACTTGGACGTATGGGACTCTTACTTGCAAAGTGATTGCCTTTTTGGGGGTTTTATCCTGCTTTCACACTGCTTTCATGCTATTCTGCATAAGCGTCACCAGATACTTAGCTATTGCCCACCACCGTTTTTATACAAAAAGGCTGACCTTCTGGACTTGCTTGGCTGTTATCTGTATGGTGTGGACCCTCTCTGTAGCCATGGCTTTCCCCCCAGTTCTAGATGTGGGCACCTACTCGTTCATTAGGGAGGAAGACCAATGCACTTTCCAGCATCGTTCCTTCAGGGCTAATGATTCCTTGGGATTTATGCTTCTTCTTGCCCTTATCCTCCTAGCTACACAGCTTGTCTACCTCAAGCTGATATTTTTTGTTCACGATCGCAGGAAAATGAAGCCAGTCCAGTTTGTTGCAGCAGTGAGCCAGAACTGGACTTTTCATGGTCCTGGAGCGAGTGGTCAAGCAGCTGCTAATTGGCTGGCTGGATTTGGAAGGGGTCCCACACCTCCAACCTTGTTGGGAATCAGGCAAAATGCGAACACCACAGGCAGGAGAAGGCTACTGGTTTTAGATGAGTTCAAAATGGAGAAGAGAATCAGCAGAATGTTCTACATCATGACATTCCTATTTCTGACCTTGTGGGGTCCCTATTTGGTAGCCTGTTACTGGAGAGTTTTTGCAAGAGGGCCTGTAGTTCCAGGGGGATTTCTAACGGCCGCTGTCTGGATGAGTTTTGCCCAAGCTGGAATCAATCCTTTTGTCTGCATTTTCTCCAACAGGGAGCTGAGGCGCTGTTTCAGCACAACCCTTCTTTACTGCAGAAAATCCAGGTTACCAAGGGAACCTTACTGTGTTATATGAGGGAGCATCTGTAAATCTTTAGCCTTGTGAAACACTACCATTCTCTGCTAAGCAATTGTGGCCTGTAGCCATGTCTTGAAGAGAAAATCAAGAATGGGATGTCAGCAGTTGTAAGGATTTGGGCAACATTCTGCAGTCTTTGCAATAGCTCACCTCTAATCCTATTTTAAACCTAAACATGTTCCTGCTGACCACTGCTGAAGGTTTGTAATTAAGAACAAAGGACTGAACTACTGCCCTGAATTCCTTTATGTGGTTGAAATCTAGATTATGAAAGTAGCAGGTGCTAAGTATCAGTGCTAAATGCTGTGTATATCACTACATAAAATAAGACCATCAAAAAAGATTAGCATTGGACATCTTAATAAATTAAGTTGATATGAGGTTAATGTGTTGATAAACTAATTTTAGACATCTGAAGACCTTTAAAACATTTCATACGATTATTGTTTTGCAAAGACTGAAATCTAGGGACTCAAGTACTGTAACTGATGAAAGATGTGCCATGCATTATTGGATTATCACACTTACAAATCTGTTTGCCTTGTGAGTAAGTTTTGGGGAGCATTCCAAAGCAGTATTTCTGTTCAGATTTAGATTTTCTTTTTCTTTTTTCTTTTTTTTTTCTCTTTTTTTTCCAAAATATATTACTCTTTCTAAATACCATTTTCTTTAACAGTGAAATTACTAACATTTAACTGTATTCTGTGGTTTTTGCTGATTTGGTATAAAGTTTAATAGACTCTTATTTATATTTTTTAGAAAGCTAGATATCAGTCTGTTAGGCAACGTTAATGATGATAACCAGTCATAACTGAACAGTTATAATTATAAAGAATAAACACATGTTGCCTTAAAGGGTTATCTAGTATCTTCCATTTTGTTTAGCATTGAAGCAAATAAGCAAGGAAAATTGAATCAATAACTCTGGTCAGTCATTTGGGAGTGCATGAAAGATCATTTAGTCCTCTCTTTTTTTTTTGTTGCCATTTTACTCCAATGGTTCCCAAAATCAGTATGCATATCACCAGGATGATATGATTTTTTTCTCGGTGTGCCGCCCTTTCTAGTTTGTTCTGAGAAACACAGGCAGTTGATGTATGTTTATATTTTAAGACAGCTGTCATGGGGAGACCGCAGCCTTAGTATGATATCTTGCACAGTTTGTGAAGCATTTATTCTACTGAAGGCACAGTCTTGTTTATATTTTCTGCACATTTTGGTGTATTGGTTGTTTTAAATTATTTAAGTTTTAACTTGTGAAAGCATATAATATGATTTCTTAGTATTTTAGAAATACATTAGAGTCTGTGAGTCTTTCCTTCTTTAAGATACAGATGTGTGGATTTCAATATAAAGTTGCATTTGCCAAAATTTACCTGTGTAGCTTGTTAATTTTCTTGGAATAAAATTTTACATTTTTCCAGTTATACAATTAACCTTTTTTATTTTGTTTAGTGAGCTAGCATGAAGTACTGAGAATGTAGCCATTATGAATTATTATCCTTTGCAGTCACTGTATTCCCAAACTGTAAATGCATGAATGATGGGGACCACAGGATTGATAAATGATATTATCTACGGTAGCACTATTGTCTAGTTTATCATAATTACCCATCTCTCTGTTCTAATATGTCAGTTATATTTAAAGTTACAACACAGTATTTGACATTACCTTCACAGTTTAATTTTGGACAATGTGTGTATTCTAGCACAACATCATGAGTTGGTCAATCATAAAGAACATGGATTATTCTTAATTTTGGGAGAGACAAGACTAGAGCTCTTAATTCGGTATTGGTATATCTTGTCCTTTGTTGTAGTTTTATGACCAGCAAGTTAATATATACATCCACAAGCAGCAGTCAATAATGGCAATGCTTAAATTTGTATGATAACATTATACAACATATGCAACAATTCAGAGTTGTGCGATCAGACAACTTGATCAAAGGTTTGGGGAGCAATGTTTGACCTCGCTTACACTTTTATACGGAGGTTGATTGGTTGAGAGGCATGGCTTTATATACTGTGTTGAAACAGAAACATTGATAAAGTAATGAGTCCTCATCAGTACAAGAATGTTTCAGACTGACATTTGAAATGGGACCAATAAAATTCTACCAAAAGGAGGTTTTTTTATTAAACTGGGAAGGCTTTGAAATTAACGTAGCTAAGCAATTTTCAAAACTAGAAGAGTGAATAAAACCAGAATTGTATGCTGAGAAAAATTCTGAAAGTTATCCCACTTAAGTTTATTCTAAGGTTGATTGGCAATAACTTCAGTCTAATTTCTATAAAATAGTAACCTTTACAAGGAACATTAATATTACATATTGTAATAAAGCAGTACATATAAATAAAGTTGTAAATAGTGTTATAGCTGTAGAAGTAGCTGGTTCTGAAAATTAGCCAGGAAATTTTCAACTATGAAATTTCAAAAGCTGCAAATCTGGGGCCTGATCTAACTCCTAATAAAGTCAGTTGGTGTTTTCCCATTAACTTCATTTGGAGCAGAAGCAGGCCCTAATATTCTATAGTACTATGCTTCTGAAATACTAAGATGGCTGTGTTTACTATGCAGTGGGAACAGAAAAAAAACAAAACCAAACAGTTAAAAACTATTTCCCTGGAAGTTTTGCAAGCAGTAACCGATGTAAATTAAAATAATAAACAGTAAACAAGTCTGAAAGCAAATATTTTGCTAAATGTTTTTCTTTTGATATGAATACAATTCCTTTGGCTAGCTCAGAAATATGCAACTGTATTACTGCCTGGCAGTGGAGAGGTACATCTTTTTGTAAGTGAATTTTTATATGTGTTCCAGTAAAAAGTATTATGACAGAAGTATTTACTTCTATTTTCTCCAGTGTTAAAAGAACAAGGGGATGTTCAGTGAAATTAAATGGCAACATATAAAGTAACATTTTATGCTGTTACAACTCAGTGGAACTCACTGGCACAGGATTTCAAGTAGTTTAGAGAGATTGCTACAAGAATTTTATGTGTGTGTGTGTATATATATATGTATTATGAATATGAGCTATATGTATACATGTATATTTATGGGAAGATTTATTCCAATTCAGTACACTGTTGTATCACAGTATGAAAAGCCTTTTGCTTTCATTTTAGAACAGGATTTAAGCTGTTGCCAAAGCTGGAAGACAGGACTGGTAGGTTATTCTCCTCAGAATAGCAAATATCATGATATTTTATATCTGCATTGATCTTTATTGCTTCTGCGTAATGTGAAGCTGGCAGTTTTAATTTTCCTGTTGGCAGAAAAAGGGTGAAAACAGATATCCCTGGAGAAAAGTCTGCCTGCCCCTGTCGCTTTCCTGCCCTCTCTTGTCCCTTTGGCAGCCTCTCCATCAATCGTTCTTCAAGATTAAATGTTTCAAATACTGAATCTTATATTTTTTTCTGCTCCTTAAGAAGTGTCTCAGCCATCCCTTCTTCCTAGTAGATAAGCTCCTATGGCAGTTTCCCAAGGTTTGTCAGTGTCTGGGTTCCCTTCTTGAGGATAGAGATTGCAGCTTCCTTCCATCTGCCTTTGTAGAACAGGGAGTTGTCATTTCATGACACCTGGCTAATGCACTGGGTATATCTGTCTTTTGGCTTTGTAGATGTTATTTGGGTTATGCAGAGAAAAATGAGAATGGGGAGGAGGCAGCTTGAAACAACTTCCACCCTCCCAACTCCTTTGTGAGGAAATCACTGGTGTTGTTGCCTTGCCCAAGAGCATATGTTTTTTTCTTAAAGCATATTCAGTGCTAATGACCCTGTAAATTAATGAAATGTACAGTTAGCCAATTAATGCAAGGGTTTTGGTACAGCTGCAAAAATCTTACCATGAAATGGCTTTCTATCAGTCTCTAGGCCTTGGGGGCACAGGAGCCCACTGTATCTATCTCTCTTTAAGTGCATTGAGTTTGCTTGTATTGTCTTTGTGTTGCCTTTCAAGCATGTGAACATTTCACTTGTATTAACAGGAGTCCAGTATTGCAGCAAGCTGTTAATACTCATGGGTCTAAATAGTATAAAAGGGAACTAATGATTTTTCAGGTAAGTTAGGTATTTTGACCAAAAAAAATAGGGTTTTTAGCAAGTGTCGAATAAAACTGTGGGTTGCTGGGGTCTTTCATAGTTACACAGTCAGCTCTCAATTATTGAAAGGAGAAACAGAGTAGACTAACCCACATAAAACTAAAACATAGCTAATACAAAGCATGTGCACATTAGATAAGAACTTCCTGTGTTTATTACATTTATCGAGAATTGAAGTTGAGCCGAAGTAAAAAGTGAGATCAGAAATTCAAAGAAAATGGGTGGGTGTTATTCCTTTTTTTCTGCATAGCACTGCTAATCTGCAACCTGGGTTACACACCCACAGACAACCAAGAGTCGACTGTACAGTTCTGCTTGCCACATGGACAACTTCCTTCTAGTTTATATTCATTGAGAGTTGTATAAGTGCACGCTACTATTTGACTGACTTTGCAAAGAAAAGAGAAGGCTGCAAAAACTTTAATATATCTGCGCTGCTTTTGTTTACTGAAGTGATTCTGAGTGTGAAGAAATCAGTGATCTCAGTCAGTAATGATCATAAGCCTCAGCCATGGCCATTAAGAGCAGGAAAGGATGACATTTTGCGATGCATATGCCAGAAACAAATCAGAGTTTGGTATTACACACCATGACTTTCCTTGAGTGGCCTGAAAATAGCTCATGCTTTATATTTAGAAAAAAATATGCTGTCCATTTAAATGGATAAAGGCTTTAGCTATCTGGCATGGACAAAGAAGGGTGAATTTTAAATACTGCTCATTATAAATAATGAAGAGTTTTTGCGATAGCTTCTTATTTGACTGAACTGGGTTATTACATATGTATTTGATAATCAAAGGAGTGCTACAGTAAATAAGTTGGATTATTAAAAATCTAAGAAGGAGATAAGTGACAACAGTCTTTAGCCATTTGAACTAAAATAAGTGCAGTCATCCATATGATTCATAAAATTTAGATAACGGACCAATTATTGATATTTGCAGTACTATTTATGGACTTGGTGCATTTAAAGGACAATGTCTTTAGACAGTGAGTTGGCTGATGCAGCCCAGTGAGAATCCTTGCTTTGTATTTAATAAGCACAGGAGGTATAAAACCAGAATTCATTTGATAAAATCTTCAGCATACTCTGCATTAGCTGCAACAAAACTTCTGCAAATATGAGGCAAATTACTGTCTCCAGAGATTACTCAAAATTATCCCTGTGCTAATTCATTACAAGTCTACTTCACTTTTGTTAAAGAACTGTCTAGTTTAAGATGTGCATTTTTTTTTTCATCCTTTTATTGGTTGGCTAACACAGTTAGCTGTGAGTTCTGCTGTAATGTGGAGTTAAAAATCCCAAGTATGAAATGATTCATTTAAATTTCAGTTATGCCACCTATGTGTGACGTTGTAGCCACATGTAAAATAAACACAGAAAGTTTGTGATTCCAGAATTGCGTGCAAAAAACCCCAGTCACAGTATAACAGTATGACTAAGGTTGGAAAAGACCTCGAGGATCATCGAGTCCAAGTCACATGCTTGCAGTTCATTCTTTCTCTTATTGCCATAGAATGGTAAAGTTTTGATTTTAGGGATGCAAAGGCAAACTCTGAAGAACTAGTACGTTGGAGAGGAGAGAAAGAATAGGCAGAAATACATTTGCTAAGGTTGTCTTTGCTGTGAAGGTTATCATATATGCATTGCATTTTTCTGCATGGTTATAATCTGTCATCTTGCCTAGTTTTTGCCAGTATATATGTGGTATAGATACTATTCTTAGGCTGCCACTAACTACAGCATTTCCTGGACTCTTTTATTTTCATTCTATAGCCCTCCAGCTCAGGCGTGCTAACATCCTTAGGCGAACTGAAGAAATTGCTAAAAATAAAAACTTTGCACTATAATAATCTTGTCAGATTAAGTTGTTGAGGTAGTTTAAGAGGGTGGCACGGATACTTGAGGACTATTTGCAGCAGGTTGGAGGATACAAAAGTTTTCATCCCTGCTCATAAGTCAGTCAAAACTCTACTGTTGTCTCATATTGAAACCACCTTCTGTGGAACTGCACCACCACAAGCTTGTGGCCAACTCCTTGTTCAGTTTAAGTAGGTCTTTGGTTATGCATATTCTGAATACTAATGGGTGAAATTCATCAGTGACCAGAGATGAGAAATACCTAGATAACAGGCAGGCTACAGGCCGGTGGCACATGCTTTTCTTCTTAAAACAGAATAAGTAACAGAAGATTCAGATGTCCAAAGGTGAACAGTTTTGTGAGCTACTTGGTATTTCATACCCTGCTGTCCCCTCAGAACTGACTGAGAAGATCTGTTTCAATCTTGATTTTGGTGGGAGTTTTTTGAAGACGCTGTGCCATCTCAGCTGTTCCATTCCATCCCACCCATTACCAGTTGAGCATTTGATTTAGTCTTTAAATTACACATTTAATAGCAAAACATATTTGTATCTTTGCACTGATCATGGAGATATATATACATCAGTGTATGAGTTTGCTCATTTCCATAAGCATTTCCTGTCTTACAGACACACAAATCCTATTTTTGGAATTAAAGCACTCTACAATTACATGTTTCCTGCATTCTCTCTGAAGGCCCTTAAGCTTTGAAAATTCTCCTATTTGATCCAAAACACTAAATGCAGATTATTAGGGCACACCGCAGGGAACAGTTGATTTGTCTGACTGTTAGGCTGTTTGGACATCATGAAGACTGGAAATGTATATTTAGCTCCTGTATAATAATTTATGGTAATAACTGGGCAATAGAACTGATAGTGGTGGGACTGCTAGAAGAGGATATTTCAGCAACCGCAACTTTCAATTACATCGTAAGACATCTAGCACAAAGGAGAAAGGCTCGTTTTGTAAGATGATTATGTAAATGGAAAGTAAACACATACACAAATGAATGCACTTCTATAGGATTGTGATTAACATATTCATCACAGCCATAGCAAGATATGGGCATAAAGCAAAAAAGAAAAAGTGGCATACCATTTGATACATAAATCCTTGCACCTTTGGCTCCATTCTTACAGTCCCTACTCAAGGAAAATTTTCCCTTTCTTCTGTGGAACCTTCTGTCAATACTGTAAGATGTTGATAATTTTTAAAAGTGTTTATGTGTTTCACTTGACTAGTTCTCAGTGAGGGTGTGGTGTAGCAGGACTTTAAATGTAAACTCTGTTGTAGTCCATGTTTACAAACAATCTTTTGATTGGTTCCAAGTGGTAGTGTATATGCTTTTCTCAGATTCTCCAAATACTGTAGTGTAGTTGATACCCAGCTCAGGCCCTGGTGGAAGACCACACTAGAATGTGAGGAGTATAAAATCAGGTGGAAGGAAGGTGAGGGACATAGCTTCCTATGCTAGCATCTGTAAATAATATTTCTAGACTTGTTTGTAAACCTCCTTGTAAGGTCGTAAGTGGTGGTAAAAGCACCTGTGGTAAGGTGGGGTGTAGTTCTGTAGCTGAGCTTATGGGTAGGCTGGAAGCAGTGCACATACAGCCGGTTCCTGCACCAAGTTCATTGAACAATACTAATGGTAAATTCAACAACCTAAGGGTTTACCAAAGATGGATTTTTTTGGTCACAGTCAAGTTTTTGAAATTTGTTTTTCTTTCAGTGTTTTCTGTGAGTAGTTTCTGTCCTTAATAGGTGGAAAGCAGTGCATGTAAAGGGAATGAATGGGTTGTGCAAATCGTTTTAAGCTCAGTCTTGGTGTGAAGAATTTTGTAAGGGTGGAAAGAGGTGTGGAAGCACCTCACAGTTTGCAGCATCTCTCAGACACTCTTTAATTTCAGTATAGTTAGCATATACACACATAAGGGGCTCAAATGATCTGCCACAGTCAGTATTCAGTCTCTCCTTCCAACATATATCTCCAGAAAGAAAGACACCATTGTTTATGGAGACTTCTGTATATGGATGTGCTGGGTTGAGGCAGCCCCCTTCCCCACCCCTGGCAACCTTGACCTTGCTTTGAGAGGCATATTGTCACAAAAGCTGAGATCTGTTCTATCCTTTTGTATTGGATGAAATAATTCAATTTTGTACCTTTTATCTTTAATGTTACATTTGCTTCTTAGTGTACTAACTTACAGGCAGTACTGCAGAAAAGTCTGTTTCCCACTTCTGTCAGGAAGACCACCAGTCTAACTGGTAAACACAGTGTAAGTGGGAATATAATGGTCCTTTGGCATCAGTTAAATGTGGATAAAATAAGAAGTTATTGCAATATTTTATTAGATTAAACTCCTGAAGGGGTTAATTTCCTGCTTTGACATTTTTGCTATGCAAATATCCTCATTCTATTTCATGCAAGACAGGTTTGGCAAATGTGGATGCTTGGGATGGAATTGACGTCTAAGTTATGCCATCTAAGGACAAGTGCTGGCTGCTAAATAATTTAGTCATTTAAAGTTCAGAAGAGACTGTGTAAAACTAGGTACCACAAAACAAAACAAAACAAAACAAAACAAAACAAAACAAAACTCCACCAATATTTTCTTAAGCAACGTATGTGCTCCATTAAACATTGGCTTTTGGTACCTGGGTATTGTCAGTCTTATCATTCAAACCTAATACAGAATTAGAAACCAAGCTGTCAAGATAAATTCTAGTCGCTCAACATAAGTATGAAAGGTTATTGTTATCTATATTCTACTTGATTACTTTGCAAATACTGAAAAAGTATGTATGATAAGAGTCAGATAGAAAAGCTTTGACCATACTGAAGCTAGTGAAGAAAATGTCTGTTGCTTTTGATGAAGGCAGGATTCTACCTTAATTTTGAATGACAATGCATGCAGGCCACACAAGTGATATATGCATTACATTAGTGTGTGCCAAACATGTCTGAAAAATGAGGTTTCAGGGCCCAATTCATATCCTTAAGCCTCTTAGTTACATTTTCTTTATGTCAAGGTCTTCATATTATGCACTTAACAGCAATGAAATCTTAACTTCTGTTGTAATTTGTGTTTATACAACCAAGTTACTTTTTATTTAGTTCTGTGAAAAACCAGAGTCTGTATAAAAGCAAACAATTAAAAGGTAACAGAAGGTGGGTACAGACAAGTGGGATTCCAAGGAAATGATGAGGCAGTCTTGGTAAGCATGATGGGCAGGCAGGTCCCAGAATATTCAGGAGTTTGTTGGGTTTTGCTTTTCATTTTGGTTGAGTTGCATTTGTTGTTGTTGTGGGGTTTTGGTTTGGGCCTTTTGTTGGGTTTTTTTGAGGGAGATGATTGAAAAGTTAAGTTTTAAAAGAATTGAAAAATAGGAAGGGAATGGATTCTCAGAGAAGAGCAGCTTGAGAAAAAGTACAGAGGCTGTCTCATTAAAATCTAATTGTCAGTGATAATTGTCAGTGATAGCCTGTCAACAGGAGCAGATTGGAAGCTCTTGATAAAGAAAGAAAGATGTTAGGCCAAGAAGACTAAAATGAAGCACCATGGAGGCTGAGGAAAGAACTGATTCACAGCACTAGGTAGAAAGAGGTCATTAGAGGTGATGTTGAAAGTAGGGTTCAGTGAAAACAATTGGTGAAAGCCAAGGAGATTAACTCTGGGAAGAGACTGCAGTCGGTAAGCTTAAAAAAGGAGAGGTAGAGTAAGATGAAAGGATAGTTGCCAAAATAAGTGGGATACAGACACTTTTCTTTTTTCTTTTTTTCCTTTCCTTTTTTGTTTGTTTGTTTGGGGGGTTTTGTTTGTGTGGTTTTTGTTGGGTTGTTTTGTTGGTTGTCTTTTTGTTTTAGTTAAGGAAACAACTGCATAATGCCTGAATTGTTACAGGAGGAGAGAGGACAGAAGAAGATGATGAAACCAGCAAAGGAGTGGTTGAGGAACAGGACTAGATATTGGAAGGGTGGATGGGTGATGAGGATAGCTGAAGGGAAGGCTGACAGAAAGAAGAAATTTGGATGAGTGTTCTTGGAGTAAAGTGGGGAGATACACATTTGAGATTCCAGGAGGTGGAAGGCACTGGGAAAGATGGAAAGGATGACAATAACAAGAAAGGATGATGAGCAGCCTTCATGCAGGAGTACAGCAAGAGCCAACAATGAGGAGTGCCCAGACAGGCACAGATTCCTGTTGTCTACTAGAGATTCTGTTTGTCAGTGACATTGTGCTAACCTATGGCAAAAGGAAGCAATGTCAAAGGATTCCAGCATTAGTGAGCTCTGTGCAATTGTGGTCTTTTACCATTCTTTGCTTTTTAACATTTTAACAGGATTTTCTTTTCTGCTTGCATATTCTTTCTCTTGCTCTTTTTTCAATGTTACCCTACTGAGAAAAGCTACATGTTCTTTGTAAGTGACACTGCATATTTAGAGTATGGTGGCCCAGCAATTTTGATAACTTTCAGGCTGAATGATAGCTTTTCAGAACAGTGCAACTTCTGTTCAATTTTAGAGTACTGCAGGTTTTTATTATTATTATCTCCCATAATGGTGGTATCTTGATCTGGTGAAGTGACCATTAGGATGAAAGACAGTAACTTCCACGTTCTCATTGCAGTTTTGCCACTACCATCATTGCATGGGTGATCTTGGGTGATTCACAAAGACTGACTTTTCAGCTATCTGCTAATTTTAAGCAATTCAAGGACCTTCTGGATTCCCACTTTAAGACATCAGTGATTCTATTTCCAAGGGAATGCAGCACTCTTAAGGATAGGTTATGTTAATGTGGTGGGTGTATAGGTGGTAAAACCACCAAAAAAAGTGTTCTATTTAACTTGTTTTGCTGAGCCTTGGCCTTTTGCTGGAAATGTCAGCCTCCACATCTCAGACTTTTACTTCCTAAGAAACTTAAAATATTCCATTGAGAAAACTTCTGTTTCATGACCACTTTTGACAGTTGCAGCCACCAGTATTTCCAGGTGGTCTTCCACAAACTAGGTAACCAGATTAGTGGTCATCTTGAAAATGTGTGTTGGAGACTTCTTTTCTATATAGTTTGCCAGCTGAATATAATGGCTAATAATATAACTTACTTGAAGGATGAGAGACTTAATTATATAATGTTTCTAGATTTCTGAAACTTGTTCTAAATCATGAGTTACCTCCTGTCGCTGACAAGGCCATGGTAAGATGCCCACAGCTGCCCTAGGCAAGCAAATAATTGTTAGAGGTTTTTTTCAGCTAAAGGTTGATGAGACAGATTGGTGGTCAGCTTTCATTGCTGACAGTACACTGCAGCCCAAAAGTTTGGAGACAACTGTGACAGATGATTTGGGATGTTCAGATAACCTCATCTTGCCAAGAGATATGTTCATTATATTGTCAAAGAACTGAAATGTATGCATTGCCCATCCATCTGGTATATAATTTAAACACAGCTAAATTCCTGACCTCAGATATGATATAAGCATTTCTGAGTAGACATGACTGATACATTTGCATAAACAGAGGCTCTTAGAATAAAAATGCATTCTAAAAGCAGAGTGCAAAAAAGCTCTTTTGAGATCTAGAGACTTGTGACAACATTGATAGATTGTAACATACTCAAAAAAAGTATTTTACCGAGTACTACATAATATTTTTTAAATGTTTGCACAGGGGTTTTGGTACAATTAATAAAGTCTCTCTGTAGCCTGAAGAAAGGTGTCAGCGGTTGAAGTGCCTGAAACAGAGATACTGAATTCATCACTATGAGTTTTCGAGGGCTGAATAGATAATCTGCATGATTTTAAATATTAAAAGCCTTTGTCAGGGTAGATGTGCCTGCAAAAATGCAAGCTGGCAGTTACACATGATTAAGTCACAGTTGTCTGGGAAATTCCATATCTGGGTTATGACAAAAATACATAAACCAATTATTGATACCTGATTTTATTATTTTTTATTGTTATTATTTCTTCTGTCAGGAAGGAATGCTGTCATCAGCTAGGTGGATTTTAGCAATGCTGTTTTGACACCGTAATACTTGAAACCAAATTATACCAATACGTAGTTAGAAGCCAAATCTGCAAAACCTGAGTGATATGTAATGACTCTATGGGAACACTAGCACCATGGAAGCTAGATGTGTCCCATGGGGGTCTGTGTGAGCAACCTGAGTTCCCTTGACTGTCAGTGGAGTTTCAAGAAACAGATTGATAGTTTGATTGATAGGTCTGGGGAGAAGTTCTCTGAATTCTGGAGGCTTTCAATGTGGACACCTAAATCAGAGCCTGAGGCTTGATGGTGAATACACTTGAATCTTTCTTCAGATCTCTGTGAGAAGACTGCTTTTCTCTCAAGACCAAATATAACAAAAAGAGAGGAGTCCTTCTTCTTTCACTGTGCAGGAGAGATAGTGCATTAATTTAAACTTCTACACAAGCAGATGGCAATATTTTCCACTCCCTTTTCTCAGCACAGAGCACGTCATTGTCTTCAAGTCATGAATCTAAGAATATGTTTATGAAGAGAGCTAATAGCAAAGCCTCCCTCTGCTGTATGAGGAGTTTAAAGACTGATGTATTTCTCACAGTCTCATGAGAATGTTGAAAACCTGCTTCAGTTGTGGGCGCTCCTGAACAGCCTGTCAATAGCCGTTCCTGCCAATGAAGCTCTTGTAGATAAGCATGGGACACTCGTGTCACCAATGTGGGAGCAAGTGACCCTGCCTCCTAGTAGATCCTAAAAATCCACATGGAATTTAGTACTTCCATATGGCAGAGACTTTTGCCAGCACTCATGGAAGCAGTGTTTTGCTACCAGAGGTATAGGTATTAGGTATTCCTGTGACTTGCCTTGCACAAGTACTGTCCCACTCTTTTGTCAGTTTTTTCCTTTCTCTTTTTCCAGCTGCTATGGCCTTGAGATACTGTGTTCTTGGAGGGCAACAACTGCAAAACTGAACGATACTTGTGCCTATTCAATTAAAATTCAGCAAATGCTAATTCATGCCCTGAGCTTGCTCCCCTGTGCTTGCTTCTAAACGTCTCATTATAGGAAAGCAGAGTTCATTTTCAGGTGAAAATTTAGGCTTAGCCTGTCAGGACTAAAAGTCTGTAAACATTTACAGCATCTGGTCTTGTCTCTGTCTTTGTTGTTGAGTGGTATGGAAGCTCGAAAGCAACCTAAAGTGCAAAATTTTCTGTCCATCACAGATCCTTGCTTCAGCTCAAAATGACAATCTCATGGTATCTAGCAAAGAATCCAAACAGACTGGTATTCTGGGATACCTCTGGTGGGTTCCGGCCATGCTATGGTTGCAGCAGCTGCTCCATTGCTCTGCTTGAAGGGCATATTAAAAAAATGTGATATGTCAGCTCCTGAAAGTCTCATCCTGAAGGTAGTCTTGCATCCAAACAGTCCAAGCTGTGGCTGTGAGCTGCTCATAGCTCTCAAGGTGATTTCTACAGTTAGAGGGGGTGAGCAAGTCCTTCTGTACTCAGTATTTGTCATAGCATGGTCTTGTCCTTAGCTAACTGGCAGACTAGTCAGCATACTCATACCTTTGTTGTCACTGTTCATTCCTGCAACCCAATCAGCACACTGAGCAGCAAGAGTTTCTTGAAAATAGAATACAGAATTAACCAGGTTGGAAAAGACCTTCAAGATCATCAAGTCCAACCTGTCACCCAACACTATCTACTCAAGTAAAACATGGCACTAAGTGCCTCATCCAGTCTTATTTTAAACACTTCCGGTGATGGTGACTCCACCACCTCCCTGGGCAGCCCATTCCAATGGCAAGTCACTCTTTCTGTGAAGAATTTCTTCCAAACATCCAGCCTAAACCTCCCCTGGCACAGCTTGAGACTGTGTTGTCTTGTTCTGTCACAGGTTCTGGGAGAAGAGACCAGCCCCCACCTGGCTACAACCTCCCTTCTGGTAGTTGTAGAGAGCAGTAAGGTCTCCCCTGAGCCTCCTCTTCTTCAGGCTACACACCCCAGCTGCCTCAGCCTCTCCTCCTAGGGCTTGCACTCCAAACCCCTCACCAGCTTTGTTGCCCTTCTCTGGACACGTTTGAGCAACTCAACATGTTTCTTAAACTGAGGCCCAGAACCGGACACAGTACTCAAGTTATGGCCTAACCAGTGCTGAGTACAGTTGCCTCTGAGGACCAACGGAAGCCACTGTGGGCACTGCATTGTAGATGAAGGAAGGAACTACAGTTGAAGGAAGAAGTTGGATATTGGATTTCAGTGTGAAAGAAGATGACATACAGATGACAGAAATTACAGTGTCAAGAGGCAGGGTACCTTTGAGCAGCTTGGATGCTTGGGGAACAGAGGTGATTTGGACAGACTACAAGCGAGATAGGGGTCTTGGGGCAAGGAGCAGAGGCAACACATGGGCAGGAAGGCTCGTGGGTCTAGATGTGAGAATGTGATGCTTTGAAAGGCTACCAGAATGTAGCCATTCATCAGTAGTTATTCTGTGCATTGGGAGGTTGTTTTAGACATATCCAAGCTGTATTTGGTTTGGGGGAACATGCAAAACGTGTTTAAAAAGTGAAATAAATGCAGCCAGAATGTTCTCAAGGGTCAGTGGCAGCTGGACCTGGTGATCCTGTGTTTTTCAGGCCAGCTAGCCATTCTGGTGTGTACCTCATCAAGGGCAGGACAAGGCAGAGGGCATGTATTGGAGGCCATACTTTAAGGTGTGTGATTTGATGCTTTTCCTTCAGCCCTTCCCAGTGTGGTCCTGCAAGGCCTTGGCTGGAACTGAAAGCTACTGCTCTTTCACAGAGCTCCTAAGGGAGAATGGGAACAGCACTGTCTAGCACCCTCATGGGAATGATTTCTTGCCTTCTTTTCCCCCATGTGACACAAGCAGAGAAATAAATATTCCAGCCCACTAAGCCTGCTTGGCAATTCCAGCACAGCATTATTTAAGATGACCAAGATTATTATTATTCACAATTTATTCCATCTAACTCAGCATTTGAAAAACCTTGAAGACACAAGCACAGTTCATGCGTTGCAGAGGACCCCAGCCACAGAATTTGTATATCCAAGGCCATTGTGGAATTAAGACTTAAGACATTTAAGCAAGTCTGCATGTGAGTAAATTAACATTTAGCCTTCTGGTACCCAAAAAGATCCAGGCAGAGCCCAGAAAACCGAAGCTTTCAGCACAACACTGCCCTCTGGAGCTTTTCCCATCACTCTCATAGCAAAGCAAGCAAAGGACATGAAGGAGAAGACCAGAAAAAGTCCTTGGTCTCCAGTGTAAAAATGAAGTGCCCAGTTCAATGAGTAATGCAACTAGCTACACTGCAGAAGCAATGGAAACATAAAGAAATTCATCCCCATCACAAATACCAACAAACATTTTTTCAGCATTGAAAGGAAAGCAGAAAGAAATTGAGAATTTTAAACAAACCTGGAAAGAATGACATACAGTAACAAAAATGCTTTTAAATTTTGCTTAAATGTGTTGGCAGCATTCTAACAAAGAAAAATCAACATGCTATTGGGAAGGAAAAACAATTTTTCTCCCTCAAAAATCTATTTTAGATGCAGATCTTTTTCTGCTATGCATCCTTTCACATTTTGATAGTGTTTGTGTCAACGCAAAAGATGATATGTTACACTGTGCTGTCAAGAGCTTACCAAAATAAACCTCATCAACAAGGCATTAAATAATAATATCACCTTTCCCCTGAAGTTTTTATATTCTCTGTGATGTACTTATGCATATTTTTAAAAGAACTTGAATTATTGATTCCCTCCTTCCATCAAACCTGTCTAACCAGTGAAGTGTATATAGAATGCAGTCCTGTACAAAGCTCTGTTAAGGAGCAACCCACAACCCTTAATCGAAAGCATGGGCTTGTTAGAAGTGAATTTCTTGAATTTACAAAGGACCTAGTCTTACAGATACAACCTGTAACCGATAACAACTCGTTGTTGTTATTTCTGATAGTAGGTATTATTTGTAGCAATATGTGTGCACAGAATTGTATTGGATGATACAAGAACTACATTCCAATACCTTCTCCACCCATTATTTTTCTATTAAAGTGAATGATGGAAAAAAATGAGGTTGGAAGGAACTTCAGGAGATCATCTAGAGGAGATCATTCAAGGCCACATCCAGTCAGGTTCTGAGTATTTCCAAGGATGGTGGGTCCACAACTTGTTTTGGCAACCTGTTGCAGTGTTTGACCACTCTCACCTTAAAGGACTTTTTTTCTTATTTTTAAGTTATATTTCCTGGGCTTCAGTTTGTGCCCATTGCCTCTCATCTTGTCACTGAGAAGAGCCTGACTGTGCTCTTTACTTTCCCATCAGGCATAAGATCCCCTCCTTAAGCATTTCCAGATAAGCTATCCCAGCTTTCTCAGCCTCTCCCTGTATGCCAGGTGAGCCAAGACCTTAATTATATTTGTGGTCCTATAATTTGTGTTTGTCCATTGGACTCTCTCAAATATGTCCATGTCTTTTTTGTACAGAGGAGTCCTGTGGTGGACCCAGCACTCACCAGCCCTCAGTAGAAGAGAAGGATCTCTTCCCTCGCTTGCCAGCAATGCTTCTTCTACAGCAGTCCCAGATGCTGGTAGCCTTCTTTGCCACAGGATGTATTGCTGTCCTGTGTTCAGTTTGGGATCCACCAGGCTCACAAGGGCCTTTTCTGCAAAGCAGCTTTCCAGTCAGTCAGCCCCAAGCCTGTACCAATGCCTGAGGCTCTTCCACCTGAGAGGAATTCATATTTCAATTCAATATTGTCAGGATAGTAGCTGCCAGTATTTGAAAAGAAATGAAAGAATGACTTGGGAATAAATGACTTGTGGTACTGCAGTTGAAAGAAAGGTTATTTGAATACCAGTAGACTAAGGGGAATGGATTGCAACAAACAGAAATGGCAAGAAAAACAGTGGTCCCCTGGCAAGTGTGTGTCTGATCATAGAAACAGAGCTCCTGAGTGATTCACTCAAGGCTTGATCTAGTACACATTTAAGCCAGAGAGCTTCCCCATGGTTTCAGGGGCATGGAATGAAGCCAAAATGCATCATGAAGAAAGGAAGAAAAGTTGCATAACAGTATTTTTTTTTCCCCTATCCTGCTAATAATAAGCACACAGCAAAGTAAGCTTCTAGAAATAATGGGAAATTCTGAAGAGATTTCATAAACTAAATTTAGAGTACTAAAAATGTAAAAATTACAAGATCATTAGCAGTCTTAGCCTCAGTGAGATAAACAATTGTTTAGCTGCAAACAATTAATTATATGCATAAATGTTGGTGGGATTGATACATACATAAGAAAGGATATCCAAAGTAAATAACAGAGAAATTCTACTGTCCTCTCTCCTTTGCTCAGGCAATAAAAGCTAGCATGGCACTACAAGATTAAAATTCATGGAAGCGTCTTTGGCAGTTGACTGCTGTGGAAGTAGTGGAGAAAGATAAATGATTATACATTTCATACCAAGAGACTGGTTATGAAATACTGATGCCAACACTGCAGTATATAATGGAGGTAATAATAATTAGCAGGTTCCCTCCGTAGTGCAGATCAGTACATTTAATAACATGTTTGAATTTCACTTCAAATCAGAATGGATAGCGTGGGTCAGTTTGGCTGACCTGTGTATGAATGTATCAAAAAGACTCTTAAAAGCTGCTTTTCCCATAGCAAACTGTGAATTTCCCTGATACTTTACTTTGTAACATTTATGATACAGAAGGTAGAATTCAAGTGCCTTGTCCTTTTCACAGCATACAAGTTGGGATAAAGTTGGAATATAAAGTTTGCAGAGCACTTGTCCTGGCTCGGTAGGAGATAGGTTCAGAACTTAGGACTGTGGATTAGGACTGCTTTTGGAAGATCACTTACGAAGCAAATTGGTCCCTTGATTCCTGTTCTAAAATAGGAACAGATCAGAGAACTGAGGTGTTTGGTTTTGCTTCAATGGTTTATTAGAAAATCTAAATTTCCTATACAGCATTCAAAAGTTTACTCATTTCACTATTTCATTAATAATTAATCTTAAAACTCTAGACAGGAGCTCTTCTCTTTCCAAGGTGAAGTGCTCTTCACCTCCCACGTTCACTATGCATTGCATTTTATAGTTGATGTACAGATACACTGAAAAAAAGTTTAAACTCCTTATTCCTGGGTGTCCTTCCAGATAAGATCAAAAATTGCTGCAGGACTTACTTTGTTTCTTCCCATTGTTTATACAGTTATCTGTATCATCCAGCCACAAAATCTCTAAGTGCTCCCTCTAGGCTGGAATAGTCAAATTTGTCTTAAGTCAAGCTTTTTCACTAATAGCATTGTTATCATTGTTTCAACCTTAAAGGAGCAGAAGGTCTTGTCCTCCGGGGTATCAATTTAAGACCAGCTCTGTGTATGCATTTAGCTAACTCAGAGGACATGATGTGGCTCAGAGTGATTAATAAGTATGTTCTCCAGAAGCTGGCATCTCCACTGTATATCTAATTGAATTGGCCCCACTGAATTTAATCTTCAGATCCCCAACACACCTAAATTAAGTACAATTTTAAGTATAGTTATTAAATTATATTTGAATTTTACTAGGAAATATGGGCATGCAACACTTTAGTGACGCATCAAATGAAAGATTAATAATGCCTCAACTCAGTTTAGAACAATTTATGACTTTTCTTTAGAAATAACATTACATTATTTAGAAAATAATGGTAATAAGAAAACCAAATATTGTAATATTTAGCCAATATAGCTAGGAGCAAGTCCTTATTTGTCATAAGTTCTCTGATATTAGTGAAATCAATATACAGTTGAGGGAGTGGACTGTCATCTAGGCACACTGCCAGCAAAGTAAATGACTTTTTACCCTTGACTTCAATAATCTCAATAGAGAACCAAAATGACTATCAAGATGACTGTAATTTAGGCAGTGGGATGCCTAAAGTAAAGGCAAGTTGTTCATACTTGATTCAGAGGAGTGGTAATATATCCTTAGAGAGTATATCAAATTGACAGGAAGAAGATGCTGATTATCTTGGGCCACTGTCTGCGAAAAGATTTTATGCTAGGTGAATACTTCTAAGGGTTTACTCAAGTTACAAACTGATTAGCCTGGTATCAGTATCAGGATAGACAAAGAAATAGCTAGAAAAATAAAACAATAATTAGTCACAATGATGGGCTTTGTGATAGGGTTAAGGAATTACTAATCCCAGTGAATAAAACTTTCAATTGATCTGCACTTCAATACTTCTGATTAAATTACAAATGCAATTTTTAAAAGCAATATTGGAGATGTAACATACTTACACTTTGGCACATTATTTGACCTAGGCTTGTACAACTTTCTGCTTGAGAAACAGGATACAAAAGAAACTGGTTAGATCTGTCAATATCTAAGTAACTGACTTGTGAAACTGTAGGCTAAATCCTCATCAAATACAAAAAATATTTACTGCAGCTGTCAAGAATTTGGTCTTGACCTCAGATGGTTTCATTTTTTCATCAGTAACCTGGAAGGAAAAAAAAATTGTGGCTGAGAAATTTACAGGGATCGAAGGAGCAGTCAACAATGAGGGTGACAGGTCACTGATAGGATTTGGATTGTGTTTTTGAGCAGGCACAAGCAAGCAATATACATTTCTGTTCAGTTTATTGGCTCATACTTACAGATCAGGAGCTCTGTACTAATGAGCAATCACTCCAATGATGACTTACTGTCTTGGTAATCAGCCAGACATCAGTTCCCAGTGCACAAGTGTGGCTGAAGGGGCCAAATGAAATCCTTCGGTATTTAAACAAAGCCATGTGGAAAAGGAGTAAAGAGACCATGTCACCTGTGCGTGTGGTGTGGATGTGGCTGCCACAAAAATACCATGACCAATTTCTGGCTGGGTAAGTGCTGGAAAATTGACCAAGATTTAGAGAAGTCCACAGTAACACTTAAAAGAAAATGACAAAAAAACTATTCAGTCTGAAAGGCTAGAGGAACTGTTTTCTTTGAAGTTATTGCTTAATCTCATCCTGGGAAAATAGAATTCATTTAGCTGACAGATCAGCCTGGTATAAATCAACAGAAGGGGTGATGAAATGACAATTCCACCAAAACCACTTGATGCATTGGCATGTTTTACAGGGAGGCTGGGGAATGTAGTGTGTTAATGATGGGGCCATTGGAGTTCTGCAGCAGTTAATAGTTTGTATGGACAGTCTAAAGCAAAAAGGCTTCATGGTTTGGCCCTGCATTGCTATTGCTGTGATGCAGTGCCAGGTGAACAAAAACAACAAAGAAGGTCAGGTTAGATAATCATAGCATCTTGGTGCTTATCTGAACTATATGTTTATTATAGCCTCCTTTAGTAATTTGTCTCAGCAGAATTGTTTTCTAATCTCAGTGCAAAATGTCCTAAAACCTTCAATATTTCCCATGTCTATTCAAGCCACCATTTCTGAGGGAAAATTTTTCCGTAGTATTTTAGCATGGAGTGGAAGTGCACAAGCTTGCAAAAATGAGGGTTGGGGGGAAATCTTAATTTGATTTCTGCATTAAAATAGTTTAGTCCCTAGGGAGGACATTACTGAGGTTTAGACAACATATTATTATAACTGAAAGGGCAAAGCCATCACCATTTGTTAGTTTGGAAGTGGCAAAAATGCAAAAGATAACGTTTGTGATATAATAACCCACTGCAAACAAGGGCATTTTCTGGGGCATTTCACACGCAGGCTGCCTTCCAATCAGTGAAAGCAGATGAAGCTTTGAGTACTAAATATTACCCGGTGAAATGATTTTGCACAGTAATTGGCCTCCTGCTACATGTCACTTACACAGTGTCCTTTCCCCTATCTGTAGCCTATAATAGAAGTTTGGGGAAGAATGTTAGCTCAGCTGTGTATTATTTTCTGATTCATTGAATATAATAGCAATTCTGTCAAAGCCTTTAACTGATGAGAAAGATTTGGCTTCCACAAGAAAATGTTGTTACAAAACAAGATGCCATATCCTTATCTCATTTACTTGGAGCAAATACATTTTTTGAATAGAGACATTAGATATCAAAACCACAAAGGACGATTTGTAATTTGCAGTCTACAACACTGTAAATTCTCAGCTTTACCTCTGCTGGCAAGCACTCCCATAATCCCAGAAATCCTTAATGGGTTCTCTTTTGCGTAGAGACCTTCAGCTCCTGTTCCCCTGCGTCAGTTCAGCTCCTGTTCCCCTCTCATGAGTACAAACTAAGTTGTGAATGCTTGATGCTCTTTTGCTGTGTGGGTTCTGAGGGAGGAATAAGGATATCACCCCCTTGGTGGCTTCACTCCCACACATAAGAAAGACTTTACAAAACAAAAGAGTTCAAGTGTCTGTTTTCAATGCTTCATCCAGCTTTAAAGGATCTGCCCATAGAGTATCTCTTTCAGGCCATTTGTCACTGTCCTAGTTTGACTGGCAGTGATAGTTAACCTTTGCTTAGCACCCTGCAGATATTTACTTAGTACTTCAATATATTTTCCCATGCGTACTAATAAAATACCTGCATTTACAGAGGACCTTTTATCCCACAGGATTTCAACAGGCTCTGCAAGCTATAAATTTACAGCAGTACTGTACAGGTGATGTAGCTTTTTGTTCAGTATAAAAGACAGTAGCCAAACTCTGAGAATCCTGGTGTTTTAGCAAGTGACTGCTGAACGCAGAATTAAAGCAGAAGGATGTGTGTTTTGGGGAGTGTTAGTCTAAGGGCATAGAGCTGGATTCAACTCCCTGCTGAATCCACACCCACAAAACTTGCACAGGTGTCCTATGTGACTTGGGAAGGTGCTGGTGCACAGACCCACAAAGCATATGGGCACCTGACATGGAGTTTCAATGGAACTGAAGGACTTCACCTCAGTGTTGCAGCGCTCAAAGTATTCCTGGCTCCTTAGGGAACAGTAAATCTATCAACACCTACATTTTCAGGTTTCTGATAATGATTATTTTTTTTAAATAGTGATGCTAATATTGTGCATATCCATGTGCAATACTCCAACACTGCTGCCTGGGCTGAAAAATTTGTTGTTCATCTCATGCCCTTACCCAGTGAAGAGTCACAGTCTGTGTCCTTCTCAGGAATGCTCCATTAGGTAAGTTTAGGTCGAGCTTAATGCAGAATGTCAGCAGAGTTTAGTTCAGTACTAATCACAGTATTAGAACTGCCTCAGGAGGAATCCTAGTTCTGATTCCTGGTCTTGGCAGTGGCTGTCAGAAGTGGGTGAGGTGAGGAGAGTGTGCTGCTTTCCCTCCAGTCCCAGCTGATTGTGAAATCAATAAAGAGCAGGAAGAATGAGGAGTTTCCCCCAGCTTTGCCTTTGATAATTGTAGGGACTAATATCATTGAGGCTGAAGAGAGCCTAAAGCTTAAGTCTTTCTTCCTGAGCAAGCATGTCAACTGTTAGATTGGCTTTGCAGCAGACAGCAGCTTGTCTCAAAGGAAACAATGAGACTTGTTCCACCTTTAGAAGAACACTGGTGTGTGCTAAGCCTCAGAAAAAGACTCTCGGCTATCTGTGCCAAAGGGGTAGGAATCTGGATGCAGAGACCGGAAAGAAATTGCTGAGCAGTCTAACAAATCCCTTGAGGTGAAGGGATCTTGAGTTCCAGTGCAGAGGACATCCACCCTCAGCCCAGACATAGCTTTCATGTCTCACCCATGGAAAAAGACCAGCTTTCCCTCTTCACACTGAGAAGCTGCACTGATACAGTAACAGCTGAAGTGAGGATTATTTTCAGCATCTGACTTGGCTCCCACAAAACGCATATCTAAAACAAGCAGTTGTTTCAAAAATTTTTGCCTTGGTATCAAAAGTAAGCTTTGGATCCCACACACCAGGTTAGAAAATGCAAACCTTTATGTTGGATTTGTATCATCAGCCAAATGCAAAGTATTACTTCTCTTAATTTTCAGCTAACTCTGGCTATTTAATCTGTCCTTCACTAATTCTCTTCTGCATTATTGGTCTGGAATTTAGTCCACATGATGAGTTTAATTTAGTTGATAGCACTTTAAACTCATCTATAAACAGCTTTTGATGACTAATAGGCATTTTTCCACTCCTGCAATAAATTTGTTTCAAGAAAAAAGAGATTGTTTGGAAACAACACTTTAAATTTCCTGATAAATCAACTATAAATGACACCTTAAATTTCCTGATAAATCAACTATTTAATATTTAATACTGGGAAAACAAATTAATTTTTCCCTCAGGCTAACATCTGAAGGGAAAAAATAGTAAGACTGCTAGCGAAATATACAATCAATATCATTCTGAAATGCAATATGTCTTCTTAATCCCCAAGGAGAATAATTTTATGTGTATTGTTTACATTTTTCCATCTTAAAAGACAGACAGAATAATTTAATTCTAATTCCTACATGGTGTCTGCAAATAAAGACAATGAATAACCAAATATTTGTTTATTTCCAGCTCTGAGGGCTTTTAATTATTTAAAAGATTACCATTTAAAATGAACTATTTTCACAGATAAGATGAAACAGGTAATTTTTTTGCAATCATCCTTACAGCTTTGGAAAATGGGAATATCTTTTTACTGGCAAGCTTTTCAGAGCTATCCTTAGTAATATACACACAGAGACATCACAGGTGTCTTCTGTCCTACATCTTTTATGCCATGCTAAATAGTGTTAGACCTTATCATACCTTTCATTTAGATTCTTCTTTTTTTGCTACATCCAGTCTCAATTTGCTTCTGCAGTTAAAACCAAAGGAGCTCACAGATTTCCCTGTTGCTTCTCCTATTCTGTGTTACAAGACAGCACTACTGCCACTTAATGATACTGGATTTACACTGCTGCTTGATCCTGCTCAAGGACAGAGTCCATAAGTGCCCTTTTCAGCTTCATATAAACCACTCCAGCCCACAGAGGTTGTATTGAGCACATTTTCTGTTCTGTCAGTGGCTCTATCATTTATTATCTTATGGCTGCCTGCATTTGAACCAGGAGAAAATATTTCATGGAATAACAGAAGCAGAAGCTCAAGGATGAGAAGTTCTGTCAAACTGAAATATTTCCTCACTCATTCACAAAGGCAAACCCCATGACTAAGGAGGGTTCATGATGCAGGAGTGCTGTACTGTGGGTACACAGGCAACACCAGTAATGGGGAGATGGTGCAAATGTGGTCGGCATCCAAGAGGAGCAACAGGTCTAAACCTGACCCTTCAGGTGGCTGATCCCTTACTTCTTTGAGTTTTCCATCATTTTGGGGACCTCTGCTTTAGCTAAAGTACACACTAGAGAACTGTGCAGAATAAGCTAAAATAGTTCTTGAAGGAAACAAGAAATTAAAGTGAGAGCTCATCATTAATATTTTCAAGAGATGACTCAGCTCAGATGTATCACAATTCTATTGCAGACTTAAACTTTCATCTTTGTTTCTGCTGACTCCACACAAGGAATTTTTCTGCTAAAATGGAATCACTTTCTGATGCAGGTCCTTGCTTCATGCCAGTTAAGCTCCTGTGCCAGTGGAATTACATCATTGTCTATGCTATTGTGAGTATATTAGGAAAGTGTACAAAATATTTATTCCTCAAAAGGTACTAGATCGATTCAAAATTACCTTAGATACGCAATGGGACTCAACCCCAATGTCAATACCATACACAGTGGCATGTGCTCTGCACCATGTGACAGGGCTGGGTTTATTGCTTTGTAAATTCCCTGCCATAGGGATAGAGCTTCTACCTCTGCCAACTGACAGCTGATAATCCTTGCAGCAACATTTTTTCTTTTATATATGCAAGACTGTCACACATAGAAGTCTGCAACACTCTGTTAATAGTTGTAAAGAAAATCCTCTTTCCTTGGAAGTCAGTCAGTACTTTGAGCTCTTTTGGCACTTCTAAAGGTTGAGATGCAGGTAATACAGCATTCAGGCCAGCTCAAAGAGTCTTACTCATTCTAAGAGGCTGTTTATGTTCTTCACCATGGAGTTTGAGTGATTCATTGCTTCAGTTCATTCAGTCTCCTTTACAATAATATCTACTGTACAGGAGCATAGTTTCTTGGTGTAATGAATTTCTCCCTCTTCAACAGTCTAATTTTACTGATATAATTTGGCTGACAACTGCTGTTAACTGAGAAACAAGTCGAGATCACATATTTTAGTCATTCAGAGCATTTTAAGTCAGATATGCACCCTTCTGAGAAGCACTTAAATGAGTTATTATTGAGGTAAATACTGCATTCATGAAAAAGTAAACGTTTTGTAGTTTTTCAGGTGGAACTGATGGGAGGAAGATGATGTTTTTCAGCTCATTTGCAGAGTTGCACTGATCACTTTGTCAGAATCCCATGTTCCTATAGGAGTGTTTCTACTCTCATTCTTAGTTTCGCCCTGTTCTGTCTTGATAAATTAAAAAACAGTGCTAAAGGGCCCTGTTTATCAACAGAACTTCTCTTTTAACTAAGGAAGGTACACTCTCACTAACCAAAGCAATAGTTTTTCCACTTGCAGTCCATAGGTTGTATCCTTCCCTAACATTCAATAGTAATAAGAAGAAGTGTCAACATTATTTCTTTCTGCATCTTTGAAAAAAAATGTTTCTTTGTGCTAATAATCTTGTGCCATCAAAGACTACAGCATTCTGGGCCATATCCCAAGCACCTCACAAGTTAGCTCTGGTCTTTTACCTTTTATGAAAGTAATGCAGGACTATCCCCTTGAGTAAAACTGACTACCAGATAATCAGGGACTACAGACTATTTCTGTAACATCTTTGAATATTTCTTAATAGTCCTGTACTACTTCTGTAGCTCCTTATTAAGGCATGAAATCGTTTGACACTTTGCTTGGTTATCAAACAACAGGAGATAATCTATGAAAACATAATTTTGGGTTATTCCTACACTTCAGTGACATCATTGTTAAGATTGCTTCAAAAATAAAGCTTCCTCTGGGGAATTCAAAGTCAGTCAGCTGCAGTCACATCTTACAGTAACTTAAGCCATAGAGTTAGCTCCCTTAAAGGTTTGTGTTTCATACTGTTGTCTCTTTCAGTTAAATATGTCATCCATTTTAAATGGATACTTGACAGTTATTCATTTGTTGAATTGCAGATCTTATTTCTGTTGAAATTAATATGATTCAATATTTGCAGTATTTTATGGTCAGATTATAGAGGCAGCTGGAGGATCTGATACCAAAAAGCCTTCAGATAGCATTAGTTCTCTAGCATAGTTTCTTCAATTACATAATTTCAATTTATTTTAGCTAGTAATGTCATTAAACCATATGATACTGCATTAAATGTTGGGCTTGATCTCCTTTATCTTTACAAATGTATAAGCATAAAGCATATGAAACGTAAAAGGGGATGATAGTTCACAAATAAGCAAGGTTTTGTAGTTAAGGCTATCTGGTTAGCTGTTTTACTATACAGCCTACACATCCCCAGTGCAAGGCTCATAAGTAGCATCTGGGTTTTGCCACAACTTAAGGTAGTTGGCTTAAGTTATGCAAAGATTTCAGCCTATGTGTGGGTATGTAGCAAGCATAACATGACATCTGAAAAACTGTTACTATTAAGTTGCACATTTTCTTTATTGTGCTTTATATGTTGGTAGTGGAGACTTTTTGTATCATCACCTCACCTTCACTGTGTAAGTTATCAGAGCAGCTTCTGAGAAGCCAGGCAGTGCATGACTTTTGTGACAAGATGTCTTCTGGTCCTGTGCATTTCCATCAGACTACTTACCCAGAAAGCTCTGAAGAATTTCAGTCTTATCTGGTATTCAGAGGGCAAGTCTTAAGTATCATTAATGTTATCAGTAAAGTTTTGTGTCTTGATTCCCCAATCCCATTTTATGTCTCCATGGAGAAGTAAAATAGCAGCAGCCAAGAGGCTTGCAGCCGGACACTGGCATTGGGGCAGAACTGTTCCTCTCTGCACCCACCATAGGTGCTGCACTCTGCCCTTCACAAGAGAGCACCTTTAATAGTCTGTATGTCTCTTGCATTGTCTTTTTGTGAACAAAATGGTTTTATATATTCAAAAGGACTAAAACATCTGTAATTCTTGGTGGTACCATTGTGAGATCCTTGTCTCACAGTGGTGCTGGTGCAATACCTGTGAACTCATTTAGGGAACATCTTGTTGAATGAGCCAGAATGTTTCTTTCATTCTCTGCTACAAGCCACTAGCAATAAATCCTATTAAAAGTAATGCAAATTGCTGTCATTAAGAAGATAATCCTGTTTGGCCTACGTAGAGTTCGCATTTTTCTCCAGCAACACATTAGATTCTTGGTTCAGTCATCAAGAAGCATATAGACTATGCAGTGATGCTGACAGATAACACAATATCTTCTTTTTGCTATGCACTCATCCTCAAGTTATTGTTTTATGCAAAACAACTGTAAAGCCTGGAGTCAAGCTAGCATAGTTTATAGGTGAGAGTTGCCTGAAGCAGGCATCACTGGTATCCTGTGTATGTGGTCTGACACTGACCTGAACGCATTTGCACACACTCATTATACCTCGCAGTACCCAACACTAATAATATGTTAATTCTAATAATATGCTGCATATCATACAGTCATTCATACAAAGATCCTATCGGTGGGTAAATGACAGCAGATCCTATGACAAGAGAATTTTAGGTTCTGAAACAATGATTATATGGAAGATAGCACAGCCTGTCTAAATGAAATCTGAAAGACTGGCATCCCATAATTTCAATTCACAGTCCTAAAAATATCATGCTGCCCTTTCTGAAAGTAATATAAACCATCACATTAACTCACTCTGAATATTCTAATGGAGGGTTTAGTGAGAAGATGGAATAGATTGAACAGGCAAATTAACAGCAAGTACTTCAAACACCAGTCTGAAAGTCATAATTTTTAGCAGAACATTAAGTTTTATTTGGAACCAGGGGTTTCAGCTGATGCCCAATGCACACTATTAAATGAAAAGCTGAATGATCACTTTAAATGATTTGCATAGTTTTCTACATGTGGTTCAAGATAGCTCTGTACACATTCTTCCTTCAGGGTTCCCAGATTTCTCAGGGTTCCTGGACATTCAACCTGCATACAATTAACAAAAATATTATATGTAAAAGGAGTATAATGACTCAAACATAATATATAGTATTTCTTTATATGGACAGAAGTGCTACAGCTTTCTCATTGTTTACTGATATTTTAAAATTTGTCTAATTACTGCAATGTTAATAGTAATTATCAAGCTTGTGTGCTAATCCTCCAACTCTCTTCAGGCTACATGTCTCCTCTTAGGCAAATGCCTGAGCTACTGGACAGAAGCATTGTTAGAATAAGGGAATTATTAAAATTGCCAGCCATAACAGTGCAGGAAGAACTGCAAGTGCAAGTGATGGGACCAGAGGCAAAGCCAAACACAAAGGGGAGGTCGTGCTTGACCAGCACATCCTTCTACGATCAGATAAATGGCTTGGTAGATGGAGAACAGTTGATATCATCTGCCTGAATGTCAGTAAGGCTGTCTCCCATAATATCATAGAATCATGGAATTGTGAGGGTTGGAAGGGACCTCAAGGATCACCTAGTTCCACCTGCCCTGCCATAGTCAGGGACTCCTCACAGTTGATCGGGTTGCCCAGAGCCACATCCAGCCTGAATTCACAGAGAAGCTGATCAGCTGGATGAGCAGAAAATCAGATGGATCTAAAACTACAGCTAGATCCAGAGGGTAGAGATTCATTCTACAAAGTCTTTTTTGGAGGGCAGTAACTAGCAGTTTGCCCCAGGCATTAATACTGTGTGCAATCCTGTTCAGTATGATCTGCATGATGGATTAGAGTGTTGCTGATGATACAAAACTGAGAGGAGTGGCTGATATATCAGAGGGTTGTGTTGCCATTCAGAGAGCCCTTGACATGCTGGAGAAATGGGCTGACAGGAATCTTCTGATGTTCAACAAAGGAAAGCACAAAGTCCTGCACCTGAGGAGGAGCAACCCCAGGCACAAGTACATGCTGGTGGCCTACAAGCTGGAAAACAGAAAAGGACCTGGGAGTCCTGGTCAACTGTGTGCCATTGTGGAGAAGATTAATGGTATCCTGGGTTGCATTAGGAGGAGTACTGCCAAAATGTTGAAGGAGGGGATCCTTCCCCTCTACTCAGCACTCTAGGCCATCTCTAGAGTACTGTGTCCAGTTCTAGCCTCCTCAGTGTGAGAGAGTCACAGACATACTGGAGAGAATCCAATGAAGAGCCAGAAGGATGATTAAGAAACTGTATCATATGATACAGTTTCATGAGGAAAGCCTAAGATGTGGGACTTTTTAGCCCAGACAAGAGATGGCTTGGAGACACCTCATCAATGTGTATAAATATCTGAAGGGAGGATGTAAGGAGGCAGAAACAGACTATTTTTAATGGTGCCCAGTGACAGAATCAGAGTCAGTGGGCACAAACCAAAACACAAGAACTGCAAGCTGAACATCTTTAGGTGACTGAAGAACAGCACAGAATGTGCAGGGAGATTGTGGAGTCTGGCAGAATGCATCAGATCTTGTGCAACATGATCTCTGCTTGAGCAGAGAAGTTGAACAAGATGATCTCCAGAGGTCTGTTGAAATCTCAACCATAACTCTATTATTATGGTCAGAGATAGTCAAGAGAACAGAGCTGTGATGACTTCTGCAAAGACCAGTATTACACCCAGTGGCTGTAGTGGTAGCAGTGCTGCACTTCTTTCTGGCTAGACTGAGGCAGTCCTAGAAGCAGTGGTAAGCTGAGAGTCATGTGTCCAGCCTTCTAGTAAAGCCTACACTGTCCATACCTGTACAAATCTCAACCAAAATGCCAGGTAAAAATTTTCTCTGAGTCATTTATAGAAGTGTGATAAATATCTGAGGATAGTAAACATGGATTCATTAGCTTTCCATGCTGTGATGTGTGTTTCTTTAATGATGTCAGTTGTTGGAAATGGGAGTCGTCTTGGTTTTCTCACATTTTGTGTATTTAACAGATGTTTATATCTTAAAGATCTGATCCTCAAGGCTCTCTCTTGTAGATATGGCCTCTGTTAGCACTTTTTCTTCCACTGAGGCTGTTTTCAGGTTTGGGATCTCTACTCATGAAGCATTGCATTTTTTTTTTTTTTTTTGTTATGTATTAGGGACAGAAAAAAAAGGTAAAAATTCACTGTTCATAATAATCTCTCAGAATAGCAGATTTCAATGTAGCTTGCCAGTGCTTCCTACTGATTTCATGTGTCTGAAGTGCTAACTCACCATTAACCATCTTTGACACTTTCCCATGTCTACACCATTAAAGTAGCAGTTATTCCCATCAAATATTTCTACTTCCATTTTTCCTTTTCAGTAAGTTCAGAGAAACAAGAGAAAGTACAAACTCCTGTCTCCATTCAAGATGACAGTAATTTCAGCCCCGATAGCAAGGTTCTTCTGTCATTTTATGACATACAAAAAAAAACCATTTAAAACAAATAAACAGTAAGGAAAAAGTCTCTGTAAAAATGACTAACTCATAATAGATTTATTTCCAGCTATACTACATCAGAATAATAATTTGCATATTATCTGCAAACTGCCATTTGGAAATCCCTAGGATGGTTTTCGTCCAACTGCCATCGTGCCAAACCATTTCATCTGTGTATTTTTCTGTGAGAAATCTTCATCAGAATTGTTCCCAAAAGGCCTTACAAGCTAAAAAAAAAAAAAATCTCAAAATGGTTCCATCATTCTCCAAGGAAAAGTGATAAAGAATTGAAGAAAAAGTTAGAATTGTTCCTTAGGCTTGCTCAGCCATTCCAATGAGTACATCAACTACAATTTTGCTTTGAAAATACTGCAACATATCTACTGGTAAAGCTGTTTCATTAAGTTCTTCTAAGTTCTGGAGTATGTTTTCTAACACACAATTTATGTGGAACCTTTGTCGCTTCAAATCTACTCAATTCCATGCAACTTTATAAGCAAGGATGATTATTTTGGGAAATAATAATTCCCCGTTTCTCTAGCATTTCTAGAATATTTTCTGGAGGCTCAAAAAGTTCTCCCCAGGGAGTGGCAAATAGAACACAGCAGTATTTCAAAAAACGTATTTGCTCCCTTTTACAGATGGGTAAAGTGAGACCATAAGAAGAAAATGCCATTTATTAAGGTATTTCTTACTGCCTGCAGTAGCTGCATGTGGTGTTAGATACAAACATACTTGACAAGTGATTTATAGCAAAGTCTTGGAAAAAAATCTGTTAGAATGAGAAAAGCATCTAGATATAGTGAATTAAATCCTACATTAACCTTAAAATTATCTATGATAATTTAAAGAATAATTTAATTCAATATATCTACATATAGGTATATTAGCCTGGAGAAGAGGAGACTCAGGGGTGACCTTATTGCTCTCTACAACTACCTGAAGGGGGGTTGTAGACAGGCAGAGGTTGGTCTCTTCTCCTAGGCAGCCAGCACCAGAACAAGAGGACACAGTCTCAGGCTGCACCAGGGGAGGTTCAGGCTGGAGGTCAGGAGGAAGTTTTACACAGAGAGAGTGATTGCCCACTGGAATGGGCTGCCCGGGGAGGTGGTGGAGTTGCCATCACTGGAGGTGTTCAGGAGGAAACTTGGCAGGGTGCTGGTTGCATGGGTTAGTTGGTTGGGTGGTGTTGGATGATAGGTTGGACGCGATGATCTTGAAGGTCTCTTCCAACCTGGTTTGGTCTGGTCTGGTCTGGTCTGGTCTATTCTATTCTATTTTATTCTATTCTATTCTATTCTATTCTATTCTATTCTATTCTATTCTATTCTATTCTATTCTATTCTATTCTATTCTATTCTATTCTGTAACTGAAGAATTCTATTCTATATACATGCTTATTCTTTGACTTTTATTGATGGAATCAGGAACAGCTATAGTAAATTACAAAAGAAGTTTGTATGTAAAGGAAAGATCTCATAGTCTCTTTTGAAACAAAATGCTCAGCAAAATGGAATTCAGGAAAGTTCTTAATGTAGATCTGAACTCATCCTTATCTACAGAACTCATTTGCAAAAGTAAGCCTGTTGTGTTTCCCAGTTCCAGGAACTGGCAAGGAAAGAGGTAAGCAGAACCCCAATAAGGTAAAGGCTGGGACAATCCTTGATATCAGTGCATGCTGGGAGATGATGAATTTGAGGGCAGCCCTGCCAAAAAGGACTTGGAGATACTGGTGGATTTGGGAAGCTGGACATGACCAACAAGGTGCGCTTGCAACTCAGGAGGCAAATCGTATCCAAAGAAGCATGGCCAGCAGATCGAGAAAGGTGATTCTGCCCCTCTGTTCTGGTGATACCTCCCCTGGGATACTGTGTCCAGCTCTGGAGACCCCAACAAAACAGAGACCTGGGTGAACTGGAGCAGGTCCAGAGGAGGGCCACAAAGATGATCAGAGGGCTGGAGCACTCTCCTAAGACAGGCTGAGAGAATTGGGGCTGTTCAGCCTGAAGAAGAGAAGGCTCCACGATGACCTGTTAGCTACATTTCGTTGTCTGAAGGGGACTTACAGGATGTTCTGAAGAAGGAATGTTTAGAAGGGCTCATAGCAATAGGACAAGGGGCAATGGTTTTAAACTGGAGCAGGATAGATTTAAGTTAGACATAAGGAGAAGGTTCTTTACACTGAGAGTGGTAAAATACTGTAACAGGTTGCCCAGGGATGTGCTTGAGGCCCCATCCCAGAAGTCACTCACAATCAGACCTGATGGGGCCCTGGGCAGCTTGATCTAGTTGGAGGTGGCCCTGCTCACTGAAGGGAGGTTGGAAAAAATTACTTTTGAGGGTCCTTTACAACCCAATGCAATCTGTGAATCTGTGAACTGAGAGAAAGAGAATCTTTCCAAGAAATGGGAAGATTTAGGAAGGGAGTAAGGATTGTCTGAAAAATGCATCACAGCTTCTTTTAAAATAAGTCATCTTTTAAAGTAGGTCACCTAATAAAAATAGGAATTCTCATACTTACAGGTCAAAATAAACACATCAAATGCAAAACATTTAAGCAACTTTTTAAGAGTGTGACTAGGTGAGGTACTGATTATCAAGACTAGCAATATCGAAGCCCTATGTAGGTAGGAAATTGTTTTTGCAGTAGGAGTTCGCTGGAAGAATGCAAGTATGAACCAGACAGGAATATCAATCTAAATGAAAGATCTGACTTAATACTTTTATTTACTATTTTATGGGAGGTCAGACAGGCAAACATTTTCATATCAGATAGAGGCACATCTCCCTAGTCATGTGTTGATGAAGGGGCTGTGGTTAGATGGAATGAAGGAGGCAGTGAACATGTCACAGGTTGGTAAAACCATGTCTTCAACCACCATCCCACTCCTGCAGGCACTTGGAAAAGAGGCTGCAGAAATAGGCTGTGGGCTAGGAAAACTGTTAGCTGGGCTGGATCTATCTGATACGTCATGCTTTGGGGAAAACTGAGGTAAACTATCAAAGAGCTTTAAAGAAAACAAATGAGAAGCCTACAGGTGTTGCTGAGAAGTTATACTTTATATATATATATGGAGAGAGAGAGAGAGAGAGAGAGAGGGAGAGAGAGAGAGAGAGATAGATAGATAGATAGATAGATAGAAGCTCATCAGCAAAAATACAGAAGTACCTCCCCATTCTAGTAGACTAGACAGTATTAAAATCATGTGTCCAAACCAGCACTAAAAGAAATAAATAAAATAAAGGGAAACTGAGCACATAGTCCAAAAGGAATTTGCAGGGAAACTCAAGAGGAAGTTGGAGAGACAGTCTTGGAAATCTGATTTTTTTCATAGAAATCTGAGTTCTCAGCCCTTGGACTCATCTCCTGGCTAATTTTGAAACAGTTCACCAACCTGTGCTTCTCTTTCTCCAGCTCCAACGTTCTGATAAAAGTAATTGTCTCACTTGTTGAGTTCCTCTGAGATCCAATTTTACTGATAAAAATCAAGGTGAATGTGTAAGAAGAGGAGATGCAAGCAGAGGTATATAATGTTACTAACATCTTTATTGAAGGATTATATTAGAGCTGCTGCTCTTTTAAGAAGACATTCAAAGGGTGAACCCAAGAATTAGAGATCAGTAAGGCTTAATTCAATTCACAGTCATCCCACATGCAAGAAATCATTAAAACCAAAGCGTAAATAACCCCACTATGATAGTGACAACACAGCTGCATCATGAAAAAAAGTCAACCAAAACACGAACAAGATCGTATTTCTATTAGAATTGTTTTGTTTATGGGTAAAATACAGGAGAGATTGTTGATGCTTACATATTTATTAGTTTTACTGTGGTTTTGAACTTGTCTGTGGGAGAAATAGTCAGTTTTCAAAAGCTTAAGGCACTTTCAGTTGCGTACTCTGGAATGCAAAGACATGGTGATGAAATCTAGATTGGCTGGAACCATACAAGAGAAAAAGTCTGATAGGTGTTCTGTTGAAACTATATACTTTGGGGAGAAAAACAAAAAGGCAAGCTGTAGTTCAAAGTAAACTAATAAAACTCATCATCAATATTTCTAATTCACAGCACTGGCTAATCTTTGCAAAATAGCAAATATAAATTAGGAGGATCCAAAACACAGTGACTATGGAGGGAGAGAATAGAATAGAATAGAATAGAATAGAATAGAATAGAATAGAATAGAATAGAATAGAATAGAATAGAATAGAATAGAATAAACCAGGTTGGAAGAGACCTAGCTTGAAGCCCTGTCCAGAGAGCTTGATAGAGAGAAAGGGTATGGGACAGACTTCACCTTTTAATGAATGCATAACAACACTTTGGATGCTGCTGAATTACAGTCCTTCACTTCAGGTAGCATACAGGCCATACTCAGTATTGAAAGTCCTATAATGCCATCATAGGAATTGTCACAATTTCCCCTTGAACATTGTTACAGAGCTCATAAGCAAAGCATTTTAACTGCCAAGTATTTTCATTGGTTCATAGTATGTAATATCTTTTAACACTCAGATTTTCACATTGCCACAATAAATAGGCTACAATTTTCTTTCAAGAGTTCATTTTATTATTTAGAATTGTAGACTTACAAGCAGTGCTGTGCTGATGAAATTTGCTAAGATTCACTTTTCACTTCTGGAAGAAATGTTTTAGGAGACTTTGCAAATACATTTCTGGGAACAGTGATTTGATTTAAAGGATATTTTACAGAGAGTGGGATGGAAGAGTGTGTTGGACAAGATGAATAATATGGGGAAAAAATCCTCTCACTGCACCAAACTGCAGTAGATTTCAAAGAGGAATATGATCCCCTACAACATATTTTATAGGAATGCCATGATTAATTAAAGCATTTCTGATGTCTAAAGTAAGTAAACAGAGCACAAATTTGGTCTTTACTCAGAATTTATACAAGGGATTGTGCAACGTGGTACAAAGCAAAGAAGGATTTGATTTGTGATTACATTGGTATATCACAAATCCACAAAGCTCCTATGAGCAAGGAGCCATGATGATTACCAGCTTCTAATAAATGCCTAAACATTCAGATTTCTGTGTCCTTGATAGGGATGTTCATTAGCCGTGTTTACCTATTTGATGTCTGTGATCACTAACAGAAGGAGTTTATTTAATGAGTCCCAACTAGTGGAGGGGGAAAAATGTCTTGTAAAACAACAGAAAATGTTTGGTTGGAGGGCTCCTGTTTAGACAAGATACTGGCAAGGAAAAATATCCTGTCCCTGTGCAAGGCTGGGTTTTTTAAATGCTTTGCAGTCTTCATGTTGCATTAAATAAAACAGGCAGAGCAACATGCAAACACTTTGCTATGGTATTTTTTTAATAAGAGAGTGTACTGTAGTTTTGAGACAGTCAAGTTGTTTCCCAAATTCTGAAAAGCACAATAATGTTTTCAGCCTAATTTTTGTGAGGCTCAGGGCTCTGCCACAAAGCACAGGTCTGTATCATTAAGATACATTAAGTTCTCAGCAAGTGGCTGAAGGAACAGCTTGCTCTCTCACAACAAAAGGTGCTGAAGTACAACCACTATTTTCTAAACTCTTTTAAACCCCTTAAAAGTAAATATATATATGCTTATTTACCTCCAATATACTATAAAAAGTCATGGACATTCCCTCTTACATTTTTAGAAGTAGCAGCATTCCAGAATGCCATGGCTAAAGCACACTGATATTGTCAGAAGATATTATATCAGTGGTTTAAAGATGTCAAAAAAAGTATCTCTTAACTGATGGGAAAGGAATTTAGTGTGAGACATTTTCAAGACAGAAAACTACCGCCTTTTCCTCCAATTAGAAAATACTTCTAAGCTGGAAATCTTGGAGTAGAAGCTTAAGGAAACATATCAGACAGCTGGGCTATAGACAGATCCCCTCATAAATAGATTTTATTAATACACTTTGTGCTGTGTAGCAGAATGACACAAGGGAGACCTTTGTACAGGTTTACTTTGCATAAGGGCAATGTATCCATGGGGGCAGGGCTCGTATGCAAATCATACCCTTCTGTGAGCAACCCTCCTTGGTAGGGGATTGATTCTCTCATCAATGGCAGGCAGCAGCTGTGCCATGAGTCTCTGTGGGCTTCTGCCAAGGGACAAAAGTTGTATTTAATCTAGGGTTTGTGCAGTAACAGAACATCTGCCAACCTCAGTCCCTCCTAAAATGTCCAGTTCCCATGTATAGAAGAAGACAGGAAGTACAGGCAGTGGTCTCTGGGTCCAGGTTTTGTAACTCTCCCCTGTGCTTTTATCCACTGTAGACTTTTTCTATCTTCTCTAGACTGAGTTTCATCTTATGCTTTATTCTGTCATCTTTATTTGAGAAAGATAATAGTATATTTTTTTTCCAGCAATTCATCTCAGTCTCACACACAACTGGTATCTTACCCTCCTCTCATTAAAACTGAGGCCTGTATTAAAATGGATGATGATAGTAAATTATAGCAGTGCTCCCATGGAGGTGTATACATTTGTGTGAACATCCAAAAACACTGATTGCAACCAAAGACGTGGTAATTTAAAATGATTACTAAAAATATCAGCCTCCCATATGTTATTTTTAGAGCATTTACTGAAGTAGCAAAAACAGCACGGAGAACTGGGCACAACTTTAACAAACACAGTGTAAGATGTGAAATCTAAGAAGAATAAATGAAGTTACTGGCATCTGTTTTTTTCTAGAAATAGAAACATCTTACAGAATGCTCTGTGTAGAGTAGGAAAACACACACTTTTGAAAATGAGTCAACACTTTCAAAAAAAGCCACCAATTCTAGTGTGCCATATTTTGGCTGCTCAGCTTGGACACATAAAGACTTTTTTTTTCTATGAGCCCCTCTCCACATTTCAAATTCTCCATCTACGTGTTTTCTCTCCCATACGAAATGGAAAGTATGGCCTCACACACTTGGAGGTTGCAGGCACCAGACCCCATCTATTTCTCCCCCTGATTAGTATCTGCCCAGCATTGAAAGAAAATAACATGTTTTTAATATGTTGATTTTAACTATTAATTTATTTTAAATATTGAGGGGAGGGAAACAAACTCTCTTCTTCTCAATAAAACTCTTATTAAGAGATACTTAAGATTTGTAAAATTGCCTGGGTGGTTGAAAATCAGGCTACCTTCAAAATCATGGGGAAAGAAATCATTAGCATGATTTCCATCATCTGCCTGGAGAGGAGGCGACTCAGGGGTGACCTTATTGCTCTCTACAACTACCTGAAGGGGGGTTGTAAACAGGCAGAGGTTGGTCTCTTCTCCCAGGCAGCCAGCACCAGAACAAGAGGACACAGTCTCAGGCTGCACCAGGGGAAGTTCAGGCTGGAGGTCAGGAGGAAGTTTTACACAGAGAGAGTGATTGCCCATTGGAATGGGCTGCCCGGGGAGGTGGTGGAGTCGCCGTCACTGGAGGTGTTCAGGAGGAGACTTGACAGGGTGCTTGGTTACATGGGTTAGTTGATTAGGTGGTGTTGGATGATAGGTTGGACGTGATGATCTTGAAGGTCTCTTCCAACCTGGTCTATTCTATTCTATTCTATTCTATTCTATTCTATTCTATTCTATTCTATTCTATTCTATTCTATTCCAGAAATTGCAGCTATAGCCACAGAAGAAATGTGTGTTAGTACTTACTGTGCCATTTCTCTTAATTTTCAGTAAACTTTGCAGATATAAAGCTCCTGGATCGTAGGGTGGGATACAGCTTGCAAAATTTGTTCTCTTGGTCCAGTTCTTTTTTCCTCTTCTAAAGTAAATTACATTTTTGTAGACAAGTACTTTGTCAAGATGATAATGGCAACAATTTTCCCAACTCTGCAAGATGTGACAGCGTGAAGTTATAAAATGTGTCAAAGAAGGTAAGGGCCATGTTTTGTGGCAGCACTTTTGGTTTTTTGCTTCATGTTCATGAAACTATTCAAGATGAAGAGTTCTGTCTGTATCCATTACAGCTTCCATTAGCAATATTAATTTATTTGTATTGGGACAGAAAAAGGGAAAACAGTGCATTATATTGGTTGTGCAGGGGAGGCAATAGGAATTACAGCTGTCTACTTGTTTTATTTGCTCTGTAGGATTTTGACATTAGAATTAAACTTAGATTCTGAGAGCAGCATGTTCCTGTAACTTTCCTCACATAGTTCTTGCAGCGTTCTGCCCAGGAAAACACCAGGGTGATGAATTCTATTGGACTCCACAAGATTCAAACACAAATGGAAATTAAAACACACGTATGAGTGTTGATCTCAAGAGACATTAATCTGTGCATCTTTTGATATTTTTATAAAGAATTTAAGAACAAGAGTTATTTAAGGGTTTAAGGACAATTGCATCATTTTTCTAGTTACGTCTGTTGCATTATTTTGTCTTGCACACTGTACTGCTACCTGCTGTAGAAACACCTGTGCTTGGTGGAACTCTGCAAAAGCCTGGATATAAGGTAGGAAGCTCAAATTCACTTGCAAGACTCCTGTGATGAAAGCTGTAAGTAAAATCACAGTTTTGCCAAAGAGAAGGTGAATTTTACTGTTTGCTTTTGCACCATATTATGTTTGACTCTAAATTAAAGTCAGTCATGTCTAAGGACTACATTCTGGAGCAAGCATGAAAAATACCATGTTTTTTCATAATTATTATCCTAATTTCAGTATCATTGAGTCTGTTTTTGCCACTTACAAGTCCTGTAGAACTGTATAATTAAAAGACCAAACAAAGCACTGGTAATCAGTATGGTCCAATGGAAGTAGTTCTAAAAACTTCTGCGATGTAACATACTGTGATAAATCATTCAAACTTCCATGCATTTGGTTAAAAAACCAGAAAGGTCTGTAAATGTGTTCCAAATTTAATTGTGTAGAATTTTGCCATTAGGTGTGCAGCTGGTCATGTATGTGGAATGATTTAACTTCTATCTGTTAACATCAGTAGAATATTGAGAAAAGCAAGACTCAGCAGTGGGCAATTTTGCCCCCATCTTTTGTCTACATGATTGTTATCTAACTGTTAACCTGTTTTCTGGACAGAGTTGCACCTATGAAACTTATTCTGACAATTTTCTCCAGCTTCAAGTAAGTAAATCATGTTCCAGTGAGTCAAATTTATTTAACCAAATCATGTTGCATGGTTTCTTTTGGTTTGGTTGGTTTGTTTTTCCTAAGTGTTCCAGATCACAGCCGACTTCTTCCTAGGATGCAATCAGAAATACTGGAACAGAAGTATGAAACATTCAGCTCCACTCCTAAGTGAGAAATTAACTTGTGAGAGGTGGCTCAGACAGCCACAGGTTTTCATTCCATCCTCCATAAGGTGAAAGAGGTGCTAATGAAGAGCTTTAACTCAAAGTTCTCCTGAGAAGGCTCCTGGAAGATTTATGTTGTTGATGATGCAAAGTAAGACAGAAAACTTCAGTCATGCTCACAATGCAGAGAAGGCAAACTGGTCCCAGAATTTGGTTTCTCTTGTAAAGTTATGATTACATAATGCTTTTACATTACAGTGTAATTGGACAGGTCAAAACTGCAGAATAGCTCACAAATTAATTTATTCCCAAACTGCAAACAATTGAAACATTCAGCATAGTTGTCACTTGTATTAAACTCACATGCAAAATCATAGATTCATGTAGATTCATTAAAATTATATGAATAACCAAAGGTTATGCCTCACAATGCCTTTAGACATACATTTTACTAAGCAAAAGTATCATTTTTAAGATTTATCTCTGGTCCATAATTTTTCCATATGAAATGACAGCCTTATTTATAAACTAGGAGATGGATGAGTGGATGGATGAATGGATGGGTGGAGGGATGGGACAGGTAGATATTTTTCTGCAAATCCTTGATCAAAAAAATGTCAAAGGTTTTATCATGTAAAATGTCTGGAATCATCTTTAAAGTTGGGGGATGATTCTCAAGTAGGTCTGACCTTTCTAGTAGGTTCTCTGCCAAGTTGATTTCTTACAATGTCATGGAGAGAGCAGTGCTGTACATTTTGCATCGTTAAAAGCTTTTCAAACAAGAGTTTGGACCAAGGGACAGTATTTACCAAGGGACAGTGGAGAGGGGAAGGAAGCTGACTTGTGTACCTTCCTCTGTTCAGCTGTTACTAACAAGGCAGAGAGACACTTATTATAGATTTGTCCTAGGAAACACTACATATTTTCTCTCATCTCAGAACTAAGGGATAAATATAGTTCCAACTGATAAATGACAAGCACCTTCAACAGGATCTCAAATCACCAGTTCTCAGTTGTAATCCAAAGCAATCCATTTCTTGTAAATTGCATCATAATAAACCCAGTTTTGCAGCCTTTTCTCAGGCTTTAGTAAGATAACTTCTAATTAATTTATCTTTTGAGTAATCCTGCCTTCAACATAGCTGTTTTTTTAAAGTGCTGGTATAATTTCTCTAATGTAAGGGAAAATAATTTGTGAGATGGACCATCAAATTCATTTAAGGACCTACTAAATCTGGGAAAGTTAGTTCTGTTAAAGGCTTTGAATTAATTATTTTATACTCTTCCGTGAAAAAACCAACAAAAAACAAACCAAGAAACAAAAAACCCACACCAAACAACAGAAACTCTAACCTCAGACTCCACTTCTATGATTATTTATACAAGTAAATGAAAACCCTTCCAATGCATTATCCTTGTCTGATACACTTCCATTCTCACTTACAACTTCAGAAACCAGAGAAGAACTAAAACATGAGTGAGATTGTGGTCCCACTGAGACAAGAGATGATTTGTCATTGATTAGAATAGAATAGAATAGAATAAACCAGGTTGGAAGAGACCTTCAAGATCATCGCGTCCAACCTATCATCCAACACCACCCAATCAACTAACCCATGTAACCAAGCACCCTTTCAAGTCTCCTCCTGAACACCTCCAGTGACGGCAACTCCACCACCTCCCCGGGCAGTCCATTCCAATGGGCAATCACTCTCTCTGTGTAAAACTTCCTCCTGACCTCCAGCCTGAACTTCCCCTGGTGCAGCCTGAGACTGTGTCCTCTTGTTCTGGTGCTGGCTGCCTGGGAGAAGAGACCAACCTCTGCCTGTTTACAACCCCCCTTCAGGTAGTTGTAGAGAGCAATAAGGTCACCCCTGAGTCTCCTCCTCTCCAGGCTAAGCAGCCCCAGCTCCCTCAGTCTCTCCTCATAGAGCTTGTGTTCCAAGCCCCTCACTAAGTTCTCATGTTCTTTGGACTTCTTCCAGCTTCACTGGCTGTATTTTTTTGTTACATGGTTATACTGGAACATTCATGCTAAGTCCACACAACTGTAATAAATATGAGAGTTTTCTTGCAAGAACATTTGGACCAAGTTTCTGAAATTATTCCCTATTTGTTTGTATTTTTACATAATCCTGTACTCAGAAGTCTTATGAAATGCATTGTCATTGACACAGTTATTTTCCAAAACTGGGAAAATTTGACCCATTCTTTCTCTTCCATAGCAAATACTAAAGTTTTCCATTGAAAAAGATTTTGTTGTTGTTGTTGTTGTTTTAGTATCAAATGTTTAACCAAACACTGGAGACAAAAAACACCTCAAGACAAAAAAACTTCCTATTGTAGCCTCCCGTATTTTTAGGCCATTCCATTTTATTTAGCAACTCCTAGACTGAGGGGAAGTCACAGTCTGATAAGAAATGTAGAAAGTCATTCAGCTCTCTTTCAAAAGTAATAAAAATGATGAACTGAAGCAGAAAGAATGAGCTGTCATATGGGAAGATTATGGTGGAGCTTAAAATTGAACTCGATTCTCCTGGGTCTCAAGCTAACCGTGCTAACATCTTATCCTCTACTCTGTTCTACCCAAGGCAGCTTGCAACAAAATAAGGGATGTAAGAGCTGATTAAATGTTCCTAACTAAATGCCACCTTGGCAAGCTTAGAACTTTGCAAAAAAAAAAAAATTATTCAAGCTGAATGCCTGCCAAAACTCACCTAAGGACAAGTGGTCTAACTGAGGCAATGGTCAAGTACATTTCCTAGGGATTGTCTACTAGATAATACACCAGAGACAGTCAGAGACGTAGGCTCCTGGTGATTAGGAAAACTGGGTCATTTGCATAATTTATACTCAGAAGTTCTGGGTTTAACTTTGACATTTAACTTTGTAAATTATAGCCTTGTGCTTGTCTTCATTCACAAAATGTGTATGAAAAGTAGGTTTCCAACTAGCCTTGTGCCAAGACACAGTTCTGCCATGAACCAAGTTATTCCAGTCCTGGAAGAAGAATTCTGCAGGAGAACATGCTCCCAAACACTCATCTACTCCCCAAGCAAGAATGATGCAGGAGCATTGTGCGTGGGAGTTAGCTGTCTGCATCAGATTGCCACAGTTACTGGGTGTCTTTGCTTAGTGATCCTGGGAATGCACAGCATTTGGTGGGTATCTGAAAGGGTACAAGAGGATTTTATATGATTGTCTCAGTCCAGAGAGGGAAAGAGACTCAGTTCTTTTGAATGGTCCCGTGTTATGACATTAGAGGCACAAACGAGGTCAAATATCAACAGTGAGGCTATTTATTAACGGAATAAAGTGGATGGACCAGAAGGAGAGAGAGAGAGAGAGAGAAAAAATAGAGAAAAAAGAGAGAGAGAGAGAGAGAAGAGGGAGAGAGAACAGGAAAGGAATTATATTACCACCCCCCACCCCCCCAAGATGGTTTGGGTCTGTGGAGGAAGGGTGCTGCCTTGTTGGCTGTGCTGTCCTCTGCTGGAGGAGGGGAGGCAGAGATCCCAAAGTCCAAGTCCATGTCCATCTCAGAGCAGCCTCTTCAGCTCCATGAGTTGCATCAGGTAGAACTTAGGACATGGAGAGAGGGTTCGTCCTGGTCTGCTTCTTCCAGGCTACATGGTGATGTCTCTGTCCTTTTCTCTCCTGGTATTTTCTTTGTTTTTCTTCAGAGTGGCATTGCCCTGGTGTTTTCCTTCTTTCAAGCCAGTAGATGCTCAGGTCTTTTATACAGTTTTTTAGGTATGTCTCCAGGTGGTGAAACCATTGTCCTTTTCACCATCCTCCCTTTCCGGGGTAGCTGAGGGGTAGAGATGGTCTTGTCAATGCACATTCCAGAGAGTGGTTATCCAGTGGCATCTGCCCAATACACATCAGCTACTGTCCGGGCAAGGAGCAAAGGTGATTTTATCTTTGCTGATTCACATCAAGAGAGACAAGATTCAGTCTCTTACAATGATTTAGCCTTTTTTTCTTCATAGATCAAATGGCAAATTTATTAGACATGCCCTGAAACACACCCAGGCTAAAATAACAAAAATTTCTCAGGAAATTAAAAGGACTGAATATTTTTATTAGAAAGCTATTTCTGTCTTAACCTTTATATCCCAGCAGCATGGTGTCTCCATAATCCTGCTCTGTTTTTTTCCTTTTTGCCTTTTTTTTTTCATTCTCCCTCAGGCTGAAATAATTTGTGCATGCAGCTGAGGAACGTGGCCGGGCAATGCAGAACTCCGCAGGAGGAAAAGAAATGCTGTTTTGCCTTCAAACGCTATCTCTTTTCAACAGCCTCCATACCTCCTTCCCCCACAGGAGCAGGATACTTGGCTGTTCACAACTATGCATAGGGCTCTCCTGTCCATTTTCTGCCCTCTGTGATGCCTGTTTGTTCAAAGTAAATGGTACAGCGTTGTGTACGCATTATATAAAGTAATCCAGTGGCTGTGTAGCAGTGGGGAAAGTACCACAGACAGTGAGGTGGAACCAGAAGAAGGGAGGGAAAGATGGAAGGAAACTGCACTTCCTTCAAATGTGCCTATCAGTTGGAGGAAGCTTTGGTTTTGCAGGATGGGGCAGGTAGGAGAGAGTTGCTGCAATCCAGGAGATGCTTGAAAGGATCGGGGCACAGAAACAATGTCTACCATGGCAGGGGGGTTGGAACTAGATGATCCTTGTGGTCCTTCCAACCCTGACTGATACTATGATACCTCAGGGGTGGTGGAAAGCAGGAAGCTTCCTAGGGAACTCAGAAAAGCCTTATAAAAGGGAACCCCTGGAAGTTAACTTGCTATGGTTTATTAGCCTGCATTATACCAAGGATGGGAGTCTTCTGATGCTGTGCTCATCTCAAAGAAAATATTGACCAATTCAGTGGATAAAGACCTGGCTTGATGGCCACACTCAAAGGGTCGCTGTCGATGAGTCCATGTCCAAGTCGAGGCCAGTGACAAGAGGAATCCCTCAGGGATCAGTCCTGGGACCTGTCTTGTTTAACATCTTTGTTGGCAACATGAAAAGTGGCATTGAGTGCACCCTCAGCAAGTTTGCTGATGACACCAAACTGTGTGGTGTGGCAGACACACTGGAGGGAAAGGAGGCCATCCAGAGGGACCTTGACAGGCTGGAGAGGTGGGCCAATGACAACCTCATGAGGTTCAACAAGACCAAGTGCAAGGTCCTGCACTTGTGTAGGGGCAATCCCAGGCACCGATATAGGCTGGGCAGCAACTGGTTTGAGAGCAGCCCTGAAGAAAAGGACCTGGGATGGTGCTGGTGGATGAGACGCTCAACATGGGCCAGCAGTGTGCACTTGCAGCCCAGAAAGCCAATCACATCCTGGGCTGCATCAAGAGAAGCATAGCCAGCAGAGTGAGGGAGGTGATTCTCCCCCTCTACTCCACTCTGGTGAGGCCCCACCTGGAGTACTGTGTCCAGTTCTGGAGCCCCTATTACAGGAAACATCTGGACATGCTGGAGCGTGTCCAGAGAAGGACCACAAGGATGATCAGAGGGCTGGAGCACCTCTCCTACGAGGACAGACTGAGGGAGTTGAGGCTGTTCAGTCTGGAAAAGAGAAGGCTCCAAGGAGACCTAATTGTGGCCTTCCAGTATCTGAAGGGGACCTGCAAGAAATCTGGTGAGGGACTTTTTAGGGTGTCAGGGAGTGATAGGACTGGGGGAATGAAAAAAAAAAATAGAAATAGGTAGATTCAGATTGGATGTTAGGAAGAAGTTCTTCACTATGAGGGTGGTGAGGCACTGGAACAGATTTCCCCGGGAGGCGGTGGAAGCCTCATACCTGGACATTTTTAAGGCTAGACTGGATGTGGCTCTGAGCAACCTGATCCAGTGGGAAGTGTCCCTGCCCATGGCAGGGGGGTTGGAACTAGATGATCCTTGAGGTCCCTTCCAACCTTAACAATTCTATGATTCTAATTCTACTCCCAGGCTCTGTTAATTTGGTTTCTGTCATATTCTTTTTTCCTAACGTGGTCACAAGCTGTTCTGGATTTCCAGCTATTGCTGTAGGACAGTATCTATGGAGAGGGTTTTGTTGTTTGCACTTAGAGGTGCACCTGAAAATTCAGGGACTATCTGCTCTTTGTTTTTTGAAAAAATAAAGCTTTACAAATCCTACTGTAGACCACACTGAAATTACAGATACTCAGCTCTTGCTACTTGTCTGCCATTTAGTTTTATTCTGTGGTGAGTTGACCTTGGCTGGATGCCAGGCGCCCACCAAGCTGCTCTATTGCTTCCTTTCTCAGCTAGAAAGGTGACAGAAAATAGAAAAAAAAGCTTCATGGGTTGAGATAAAGATGAGATCATTAATCAATTACTGTCATAGGCAAAGCAAGCTTGGCTTGGGACTTTCAATTTAATTTATTACCAAATTGGAGTAGGATAATGAAAAAATAAAAAATCTAATCCCACCTTTCCACCTCCCCTTCCTTCTTCCTGGGCTCAATTTCTCTCCTGATTTTTCTCTGCCCCCTCTCCCCAAGTGGTGCAGGGGAATGGGGAATGGGGATTGTGGTCAGTTCATCACACATTGTTTCAGCTGCTCCTTCTCAGGGGGAGCACTCCTCACACTCTTCCCCTTCTCCAACTTGGGATCACTCCTGTGGGAGACATTCCTCCATAAAATTCTCCAGTATGAGTCCTTCCCATGTTCATCACAAACTGCTCCAATATGGGCTCTTTCAGCACACATCCACAGGTCCTGCAAGGAGCTGGCTCCAGTGTCGTCTTCCAGAGTGCCATGACTTCATTCATGCATCCAGCCACTCCAGTGTAGTGTCCTCCATGGGCTGCAGGTGGATATCTGCTCCACCACTAGCCTCAATGAGCTGCAGGGGGGCATGGTCTTCAGCACTGGTTGCAGGGAAATCTCTACTCTGGTGTCTGGAGTACATCCTCCCCCTCCTTCTAAACTCACTTGGGTGTCTGCAGGACTGTTCCTTTCACATATTCCCACCTCTCTGCCTGGCTGCTGTTGTGTGACAGTGTTCTTCCCCTTCTCAAATATATTATCACAGAAGGGCTATCAATGTCAGTGATGGGCTCAGTCTTAGCCAGTGGCAGGTCCATCTTGGAGCCACTTGGCATTGGCTCCATTGGAAAACGGGGAAGTTCCTAGGAGTCTCTCATAAAAGCCACTGCTGTACTTACCCCATGACCAAAATCTTGCCATTCAAACCCAATACAGCACTCTTGGCACAAAGCTTCTTTTACAGGTAAAGACAAGTGTCTGAATTTCTGCTACATTGGGACCAAATCATTTGAGTTTCTTTTTGTGGACAAGTGCAATTTCACAGCTCATTGCTCAGACAGTGCACAATGGAGAGGACACAAACCAAGCAAATGGATGAAAGGTAGCAGTTAGTAACCCTGGTGGTACTTAACTAGAAAAGGGTTTGCATTCCAAGTATGGGTGGCAATTTCCCTAGTATAAAGATCTCAGGATGTGAAGGCAGAAGATTCAGTGAGGCAAGTAGTACCAGACACTGATTTCTTCCTTAAGCCACCAAGAATAGTTTAGTTTAGTAAAACTTTGTTCTTTAATATCTGTAGAAGTAAACAGATGCAAGGCAAATTAAAACAGCTGAGACTGTATCTAGACTCACTTCAGCAGACTGTGTCTTTCCACATGGGAGTTATATATACATCAGCATGAGGTGATCTGCATTTATCTACATTCAGGAAATAACTGCATAAAATGAGCCTCATTCTTCTTGCATTTACCCAGTTTTCAGATTAATTCTAGTGGGATTGCTCCCTACAGCACCCTGAATGATAATCAAACCCTTTGGTTTCACATAGCAACAATGAATCCGAGTAAGCTGGTGTGCTTTTCCATAGTGATGAATACGGGCACACATTTTCAGGGCATCCTGTGCAGCTGTGGTATATGCATTATACATCCATGTGACTTAAGTCAGTGTAAGGGAAGGTGTTACAACTAGCTGTGCTGTACTGTGTATGCAAGGCCATCTTCTGCTTCCCTGCTAGACTGGGGATCACACATGGGTGCCTGTGCAGGTCCAGTCTGCCCATCTGTTAGGCCCTTGTTGGAAGCGGGATCCAGATGAGCCTCTGTTAGGTGTGACTGCAGCATTTCAGTGGAGCAGCTCAGGGTATGGAGAAAGTCACAAGCTCTCTATGGATATCTGCATGTCCCAACAGACCTGCCGCAGTTGGGAGTAGCTCCTGTGAATGCTACGAGCTTCACAAAATCCAGCTCCCGTGGGAAACACCAAGAATATTCATTATAAAGTATTATATATGAAAAACATCTTTATGAAGATTATTTTTTCTTTTTAGGTAGCCTTTTGGGTAGAAATACTTCTGAAATACTGCAGAGGCTTTTCTTGCATAAAATGTTCGACATACTAGCATTCACCTCCTCATCGCCTGTGGGAATTGCTCTTCAGCATCCAAGAGCTGCTCATGAGTGGATCTGTGACAATGTTCCTATATCTCCTCTTGTGAGCATTTGTTTCTTTTCTCAGCTGTTAACATCTTGATTAATTTTCTGAGGAGATTAGAAGGGAGGCCTTGGAAATGATAAATGTACCTGAAAATAAAGGAGGAGAATTAGGAAGACAGGCCCAGCAGACAATGTCTATTTTGCTGGGATTTGGTTCTGCTGAGGGATACTTTCTTGTGGATAAGAATAACAACCCATTGCCTTTTCCAGATGACAGGAAAGCATAATAGCTCCACTCTTTGCAGTCTCTTCTGATAATCTGCTCTTTACTTTTTTCCAAATGAGTTCCTTGTAAAAATGTCACATTGCAGGGCTGCTCAAAGGCCATTTACTATTCTTCTTTTCTTGAAAGAGACGTGTATTCCCTGACATCTGAGGCTTCTTTAATCAGCTCTGAAGATGGGCTGTCTTTCACATTGTTTTCCTTGTTAAATTAGAAAGAAATGCACATGGGAAAACAAACAAACAAACCCAACAACAACCACAACAACATCAACAAACGCTAGCCTGTGTATTTCTCATTTGTCTTGGGGAAATAACTAGCTTGTGAGAGCCACATTTTAATTGCTGAGATCCTTCTGCTGTCTAAATACTACTAAAAATAAAGGATTTGGCCTAGTCATGTTTTTAAGAGCTACTCACAAAACTCTTTTTACAGACTCTGATTCATTATCTTCAAGCTAACAAGGCACAAAAGCATGTCATGATGAACTTCTTATTCATGATATGGAACGTTTGCAGGCTTAGAAATGGTTTTAGTAGCATTTTTCAAGCAAGCAAAATAAAACATGTAAGAAAACACAACGTTCACCTCTGTGGAAAAAGAAATATTTCACAGTGTTTCACTCCAAAAAGGGATGAAAATGCAAAGTAAGAATTGTTTCTACGCTGAAGTACTATGATTTTTTTTAATCTTGGACTACTTAGTATCTTCTATAAGGATGATATAAAGTATTATATATGAAAAAAATGTCATATGCAAACAGATACTCTAGTATTAAATTCCAGAGTGAAAATCAAAATGATAGTTAACTAAGAGTTTTATCTCATAAAAATAAACCCTTTTTCTCTGCTTAAAAAAAATGTAATCAATTTAAATAGTTTTTCTCTTAACAATGGTGAAACATATTTTACCAACTCTTCCAAAATTAGTAAAACTATAGTCAGAAGTTGTTTAACCAGAAACCTTTCTCATCAATTGTGAAGCAAAATAATCCTTAAATACCTTCTCAGCTTCACGTTTCAACCTACATTTTGGGCCTGTGAGTTGAGACAGGTAACCATTTTTCCATGGGGGCAATTTTAAATGGTGTGACTATTCCTCTCCATCTCAAAAAGGTCAGGTAAGGGCAGTAACTGTATTTGACATTGCTTTATGGAGCCATGGAAGCAGCTGAACGTGTTGAAATGATTATAAAGAAAAGTCAAGTTGATGTCCTTCCCTCGACAAATATATCTGCCTTTTAGAGCTGCAAAAGGCACAACACTGCAGCTCCATTACCTATAGAAGGACAGGGAACTGCTTGAAAGAGTCCAGCACAGAGTCACAAAAATGATTAAGGGAGTGTAACATCTTCCTTATGAGGAGAGACTGAGGGAGCTGGGTCTGTAGCTTGGAGAAAAGGAGACTAAGGGGTGACCTCATTAATGTCTATAAATATCCAAAGGGTGAGTGCCAAGAAGATGGAGTCAGGCCCTTCTCAGCTCTCCTCAGTCATGCCCAAGGACAGAACAAGGGGCAATGGGTGGAAGTTGAGGCATAGGAAGTTCCATGGAAACATGAAGAAATTTTTTTTCACTATGAGGGTGACAGAACACTGGAACAGGCTGCCCAGGGCAGTTGTGGAGTCTTCCTCTGTGGAGATATTCAAGACCTGCCTGGATGTGGCCCAGTATGATCTGTTACAGGTGTTCCTGCTCTGGCATGGGGGTTGGACTAGGTGATTTTTCGAGGTCCCTTTCAGCCTCTAACATTTTGTGATTCTGTGATATCCTATAGAAGCCCCGACATGCACTAAGCACAGGAGCTGTGATGTGTAGACACATCCTATGAGAGTTTGTTGTAGAGAAGCACAAAAAATCAGAATAGAGAAGAAAGTGCAGCAGGACCCAAAGAATCTGCAGAATGCAAGAAAAACATCACCTACAAAGTTTTATTGAGTTATAACCTAGAATCAGCAGTGATGGGTTTGCTGCAAAATGTGGTTAAATTCCCTCCATGGATCCTTACTAGAAATTTCAACTTCACTCCCCAGAAAAATGAAAGAGGATAGTATCACTAGTGTCAGATAATAACAACAATCTTCTTGAGCCAAATTATATATTCCATTTTATTTCTTTCTTTTTAGAATTTTTAAAACTTTTCCTGAAAATATGAAGGTTGTAAAAACAAAAGTGTTATAAATATTTTGTTCTTAGTTGTTGTCTTTCTGTTTATAAACACGTGGTATTCTATGTGTGCTGTAACCTGAAGAATTACCAGGCTGCCACCAGAGCTGCTCCATTCTGCTATACAAGAAAAGGAGGATAAAAAGCAAGATCTTTGTGGTTTGCTTTGGGGTTTTTTATGTTCTATACCCTAAATTTCTTGTAAGTTTAAGAGAAAATGATGATTTAAATTGCAAAGATCATAAGGATGTTTGGTAGAATGAAAAAAGTGTCACAATTCTTGTAAGGCAGGAAATCTGCAAGTTGATGAAGTATTCACTGAGACTGAAAAAGAAGACTACACAGACACAGCAGCACCTCTTCTGTGACATGCTCTAGCCTTAAAATGAACTTTGGTTTGGTAGAGAGCTGCAGGAAAATTGTATAAGTGCTATAGAGGAACTGCAATTAGTGGGTAAGTAGGAGAGAGGAATAAGGCAACATGCAGGGAAAAGATGGTGCAAATATGTATTAATTACATTGTATATATATTCATTATTTATAGATAGTATCATAATATCATAGTATCAGTCAGGGTTGGAAGGGACCACAAGGATCATCTAGTTCCAACCCCCCTGCCATGGGCAGGGACACCCCACACTACATCAGGCTGGCCAGAGCCTCATCCAGCCTGGTCTTAAACACTTCCAGGGACGGAGCCTCGACCACCTCCCTGGACAACCCATTCCAGGGTTTCACCACTCTCATGGTGAAGAACCTCCTCCTCACATCTAGCCTGAATCTCCCCACCTCCAGCTTCATTCCATTCCCCCTAGTCCTATCACTACCTGAGATGCTGAGAAGTCCTTCCCCAGCCTTCCTGTAGGCCCCCTTCAGATACTGGAAGGCCACAATTAGGTCACCTCGGAGCCTTCTCTTCTGCAGACTGAACAGCCCCAACTCCTTCAGTCTGTCCTCATAGGAGAGATAGGTAGATTGATTTATTTATTTATAAAACCACCCCTCACCTGCCACATAGCATTACTGAGGATCTGTGGGAACTCTCAGAGCTTGAAATTGCTATTTCTCAGCTATTTCAAGTTTTTTTCCAGTCTGCTGTTTCTTCATATATCTGGCATGCAGTGTTTAACACTGTGAAGCTATGGGAATCTGTTTTTTCATGAGCAGTTAATAGGTTCCTAAAATTTTAATAGGTTTATTATTTCAGGGAGGGGTGTACATAAATTTCCATATTAAAGGTCATATTGGAAGTAATGGGAGTTAAAGTTTAGCACATAAGACCAGAGAAGATACTAAATGGGCAGACTTGTCTAAAAGGAATTTTTTCTTGCTGAAGCGTCAAACAGTATCAGCTTCTGTTCTTACTTTTAAGGCACTTTTAAACCATATTTGCAGCACACAGGATTTTAGTATTATTTGGAGCTGCTCCTATACCTCTTTACACATTGGATCTAGACACAAACGATTAATACTGTGACAGCAACATGATATTGCTTCCACCCTTTAGTCATCTCCAGAGCTAAAGTATCTGTTTTGTGATGTGCTTTACCTCATTCTGCTATCAGCAATGCAGAGCCATTACAGCAATCAGATGTAATCTGTTTTATCACCAGGAAAGCAGTTGCCAGGAAAATTTCAGATTACCCCAATTTTTGGTACTAATTCAGCTGAAGTGTACATAGTATTTAAAACACATCTTGCTTTTCAGTCCCAGAGTTGTATTTTCAAGCACAAAATTTGGGTGTCTTACCTAGCAATTTCGTTTTATTGAGCAAGCACATATTTATTATGAAGGCTGAGTATATGATAGTTGAGCATGAGGCATCAAGGTAGCATTTTTAGCAAGTATATTTTGAAGCCAGCCAAAAGTCCATTCTTTAGACTGATTTTCATTTCACGTTGAATTGGTAGAAAATTAGCTGTGGTCAAAGAGAAAACTTTGATCCTTGAACCTTATCGCTGACATATCTAATGACAAGTAGCTAATGACCTTTCCTGTGCCAATACAACCACTTGTACTGTATTCCCACGACTCCCTCTGGTGGCAAATTTCTCCATCTCAGGTGCGGGATCGCCTCTTTTTACTCCTGATGCCACACATGGGTTAGAAGCATGCTGGTGGATTCTCAGCTCACTGGGGCACTGGAAATGCTGTTAAAATTTTTGTTCAGGTTATAAGATCTCTTTTCCTTAGGTTTAGTTACGTATCTTGCAGTTCAACTGGATAATCAAACTGCTGTTGAATCTGCATAGATTTTTCTGTAGAAAACTGTTTAATAAATCTTTTTCTAAAAGAAATAATATTTCTGGACTACCTACTTCCCTTTCGTGTAGCCCATCACTATAGGAACGTTTCACAAATGGTCCTTATTTCTCTCAGGCCACGCTGCTGAGGAAAGAATGGAATCGCAAATCCAACAACAGGCAGCTGAAGCATAAATTAGGCAAGTGATTTTCCCTGTTTGACTTGCAAATCGGCGGCATGCTGGGAAAATTAAACATGGATTTTCTTCTTACCTGGGGCAATTTACACTACACAGTTATATAAAGGGACCTTAATGTCTACTAACTCACTGTTACTTTCAAGATTCTAATTTGCCCTCCAATGGAGACACTACTGCACTTCCTTGCCAGATCACCCCTCCCTTCCTGCTGCCTAGATGCCTGAGAGTCTCTGTGTGGCAGGGTGTTGATGGCAGAAGCCCCATTGTGGTTCAGTCACCCAACTTTATGAAAACTGATTAGTATCAAAATTATCTTACATGATTAAGTCACTTCAGTGAGGCTAAACTCTTTTATGAACATTGCTTTGCAACTTTTTCTCCCAACTTGTGCATCCTTGCACCCTTCTGACCTCAATTCTATCAAATGATGACATCATGGCTAAAGTATCAAGAGAAGGTATAGATTTTGAGGAAAAATAATAACCATCAAATTCACTGGCTGAAAAAGTTAAAAAAATAATATTTCTGTTCATCCTGCTCTTAACTCAACTGTTTCATTTGTTACGTTACACCGGTTACTTACACAGGTTCTTAGAAGGACACTATGTTGGTAAGTCACTCCATATCCACAATGAGCATGTAATTCCTTCTCTTGTCATCAATAAATCACCTTAGCTGAGTACATAAGCATGATATGAAAAAGCAGCATATCTGGCCCAAAGGATAGGATAGGATAGGATAGGATAGAATAGAATAGAATAGAATAGAATAGAATAGAATAGAATAGAATAGAATAGAATAGAATAGAATAGAATAGGTTGGAAGAGACCTTCAAGATCATCACATCCAACCCATCAACCAATCCAACCCACCTAAACAACCAAACATGGCACCAAGTACCCCATCAAGCCTCCTCCTGAACACCTCCAATGATGGTGACTCCACCACCTCCCTGGGCAGCCCCTTCCAATGGCCAATCACTCTCTCTCTATAGAACTTCTTCCTAACATCTGATACAGTGGTATGTCTGAGGAATGAAAGGAGAATGTGATATGAAGCATTGTAATGCATGCTGATGTACTGGCAACCCAAATAGAATAGTCTGCTGTTAAAGAATAGTATACATTACTGGGAGTCTAAGGAGGTCTCTTATGTTACCTCTGCTAAACAAGATTCTGCTATTTTTAACATTTTAATTCAGGTTAGAATTCAGGTCTCTCAGACACACACGTGTCTCTGCCTATAAATACATATAGAATCTATGTGACATAATTTTCCATTGCCTTGAATGGAAATTTTTATTCAGTGATTTCTTATTCCAAAGCTGTTCTGCAAAGAAGGGTAGTTCCAGTTACGTGATCTTAGTGAATTCATTATGACTAAGGCTCTGGTCTTTATCATGTAAGTACCTATACATGGGGGTTTTATGCTTGCATTTATTTTTTCTAGATGAATCATACCTCTTGCACTTCTCATGAAGCAGAAGCATGCCTGCCCTGGTGATGTGGAATCAGAATAATGATGCAAATGGAACCTGAACACACAAGTCCTGTCCCTGTCAGAGAGGGGAGTAAACATCTGCAACACTTTCAGCCCTGTTTAGGTTTGCCCGGTATTATGGCTTCTTAGAGTAGACTGAGGATGATAATAAAAAAGAATGAGGACAGCCCAACTGGAAAAATTCATTAACACCAAGGGCCATTCTCATTCTGAGGTCATATCCTTTTGGTTGCATTTCTTCCTCTTGAGTTTTGGTGGGGTTTTTGGTTTGGTTTTTTGGTTTGGTTTGGTTTTCTGCCTTCCTTTTCTAGCTCCAAAATGAACTGGCTACAGTTGAAGGCGGAGCTATCTAAACCAGCTAAACCATCAGAATATTCTCCTGCTACAGGGACAGTGTGGAATCCAAACACCTACAAACTCAGGAATGGGTAGAAATCCATTTCCGCTTCCTGGGTAAGTGCTTCCACATATCAGGTGTAACCACAACCGTGTCAACTAATGAATTAAACAGCAGTATTTCCTGCAAAGCCTCTGGATTTTGTCTCAAACATTCAACACTGAGGTGCCCTAAATTGAACTACTTTGTGCAGTGTTGTTACTGCCACCACACTTTATGAATGACATAAACCAGACAGAGAAAACACACTGAGAAAGACACAAGGGCTAAAATCTAGAATTTAGGAGGGAGATTATGGAAGAATTAGGGTAATTGTTGGAGGTCATGATCAGAAACTTGGGTGCCTCAAAGACAGACTGCTGCTACGTAAGAAGGATCTGTTGTCTATTTGTGTGATAACAAGAATACTAGCCTTTGATCAAAGAAAAGTTAGGCTAAATATTAAGGCACTTTTCTTGAAGCACAGTAATCATGGACTAGAGCAGCTCACCTGAGGAGACAGTAGTGACAATCGCCAGAAGTCTTGAACAGGTCATCTGCAGATAGAAGCTCATCCAGCCTGGGGTTAGCAGAGGGTTAGCTGACCTCCATCTCTCTCTTATAGAGATATTTCTCTAGGTGTTAGCATTCTTAGGTCACATGTGAGGAGTGAACCTCTGACATGGAAAGGTTTCCAAACACTGGATTGCAATAGGTGTTTGCCAGGAGATAGGTTCTGCACAAGCCCAACTGAGTCAGCCGCTTGCATTTAAGTGCCTGAGGAACTTTCAGGGTCACCTTGCAAACATCTCAGGCTAAGGCAAGAGCAGAGATGGTCTCTGCAAAAATGTATTGGACAGAAAGTTTACAGCTGAGCAGAGTTATGTCCATTCACAGCATGCTGGCATGTGACAAACAGGGAATTTTAGACTTCACTGAAATATGACTAGCTAACAATAACAATTGCATAGTTTATTTATGGATGTAAATTTGTATAGGTTTCTCAGGGCTGGTGATGTCAAGAACCCGAAGAATTCTTTTTTCCTGGCTTTGTGGCAAAACATGCTGTTACATATGCCAAGATATACAGTGAACTCTAGACAGATGATGTCTTACCCAAGCTGTAAATGTGTACAACATAGGTTTAAATATGGTATAATTCATGCATAAACTCTTTCCATATCTGAATAATGGAAGGTATACAGAGCCTACCTATTCCACCTCTTCTTCCTGATCTGTTTCTCCAGTAACCGGTCTAGCATTTACTCTGAGTGTTTCAGAGGCGGATCATCTCTTAAATTTTCCCTGACTTTAATTGTCTTACCAAACAGAAACCATAACTATTTACAGACCATACTATAGCCTCCTTAAATATCCCTCTTTCAACCTACATTTTGCACTGATGGTGCATCTTTAGCTAAAGGAACAGTATTCAGGATTACAAACACTTAAGCAGCCATCAAGAGCTAGTGTAAGCATAGATCTACAGTCGGATTCATCTGGGGGTTTACTCACACAACCCCCCTGACCCAGTAGCCGTTGACACACACTTGTCTAAAAGTACTTATTAGTGGATCCAATATTTTGTGCAGAAACACATATAACCAACCACACCACGTAACCAACCATAATGAAGACACATAGGATAGAATTTGGATGATAATCCTTGATCTGTGATTTTATTCATCAAAATGTCACATGAATTGGTATAATTAACATTTCTCAGGTATTTTCTTACAGCATTTGCAGCATTTTAGCTGACAGTGTTGAACAGAGAGGCACTAAAGAAGCACTGCAGCGCCCAACTGAACAGCGCAGCCAGAAAGAAGAAAAGTCTGGCTTCTCTCCCTGTGAGAGGTCCTGCTTGACACTGAGGAGTCTTGCAGCACCATTAGCCAGAGCACATGCAGTAAAAAATACTGCTTGCTTTCAATTGAGTTGGAGCAAAGTACTGACCCCAGACTTTGCAGACAAATAAGTGTTCAAACCTGTGATATAAAGAAAGTCATTTAAATGAGAGAGTGGTGAACTGAGCAGGAAATCAAACTGAGACAGTGCAGCTGTTCTACTTACTGTGTGCTGGAAGCTTGTACTTTGGAAAATGCTTATTTCTCCCTGTCACATTACAGCCCAGCCACTCTTTCTAGCCCTGAGTCCATTTCTCCACGCTTCTATATCCCTTCCCCTTCCTTGCTGCTCTCTCAACTGCAAGTTGAAGCCCAGACACAGAAACATGACAGCAGCTGTGACAGTTTCAGGCTGTGACTTTAAAAAAAAAAAGATAGCTGCAAATTTTCGAGCAAATCCACAGCTGGGGGTAAAAAGGAAAACAAGAGATTGTTCTAAACGAATTTCATTGGTTGGATGTGTGGGATGTAGTTTTACAGTCTCACATTCCTCTCTCATTCTGTTGACTTTCTTCTGACTGTCTGGCATCCTGGCTGTTTGCTGGAAGACTCATATCAGCTAACTTTGCAGATAAGCATTACTGACTCTTCTTTAATGATGCTTTTGAACTAACTGAAATTTCCCTAACATTTCTCCTTTTCTCTTTTCTTCTATTAACCAGAGGAAAAAGGGGAGGGAGAGGTTGGGGGGAAAGGGAGCGAGGCAGTGTCTTCCTGGACAAGGATTTCTGTGCTGTTTTCTCTTTGTAAATACCTGTATAATATTGTACCTGTATAATAATGTATATTTGTATATGTCCATTGCATTCCATTGTAGAGTGTAGTATTGCTTGTAAATACAGCCTTCATTTGCTTCCCCAATTGAGTTTAGCCGAGCTTTTGTAAATGAGGGTGGGTTAAACCACCACAGCAGCTAGTGAAGGGGAAAGGTCCTGTTGTCAGTTTGTAGGCATTGAATACAAGGGTGATTATCAAGGCTCTGGCTTTGTTCAGTCTGTTTTGCCAAGAAACTGGCCTCCAGGCACACTGCAGGCTGGTACCAGACTGCTAGCTTCCCTCTCTGGGTCCTCTTCACAGTTGGGTTTTTAACTCCACAAGCTGCAGTTTGTCTGGCATGTGCAGCCATGGCTTGTGTGTGGGTGGCCACTGGAGTGCCAGGGCAGACAAGAACTTCTTCCCATTAAGTAAGGATCATGGTCATTCCTACTAATGCGGTAAGTTACTGAGACACCCAGAGGAGAGTGATTTATTCACATACTGCAAAATCATGTACTTTTGCTAGCAGGTAGCTAAAAGATTAAAGGCAACGCAAAAAGGAGATGTGCTCTTTGACTCAGTCTAGAAGAAACAATGAATACAGAGAAGAGAAGGCTTAAGACCCTCTGGGTTTTTTATAGATAGTCCCATAGTTAGTCAGGGTTGAAGGATCACATTTGTGTACTGGTTGAATCTGGGAATAGTCTTTGCTTGGTTTTGTGGTCAGATAGGAGCAAAATGCGCTTTGCATATGCATGTTTTCCCATCTACAAGCGTAACTTCTGTCCCTAAGGTACTGCTGAATTATCCTTTTTCATCATCTTTTCTGTTTCTCTCCAGTTGCTGGATATTTTCTTTTCCCCTTTCACTGACAGAAATATTTTCCATGCATATTTTGACTCTACTTCTTTTTAAACTCCTTGGTGATTTAGTGAAATTCTTATGTCTTTGATTTCTTTCCAGAATCACAGTCTAAATCATATTTCCTATCCTTTCTTTGATGTTTTGCTTTAGGGGAATGTTCTTTAGATGGGCTATTCTTAAATGGCACCCTCAGTGGAGGCTCTGTTCCTTTCCGTAAGTACATTTCAAACTCCATCTTAATAATGCACTCTAGTATTCGCCCTTAATGTAACCCTGCTTATCACATCAAAGTAATATTTGTCCGTAGTGCTTCACATAGGTGCCATGAACAGTGCATCTTACAAACAACCAGGGATTTGCATGTGAGTATGCTTTAGTCCAGTTTCTCCTGAAATCACACCCTGTCTGAAACAGTACTAACTTCACTTCTTTACAAATAAAGAAACTTGACTCTAAGCTGAAATAACTGCATCTCTTACCAAATTTCTAGCAAGAAGATTAAAACTCTTCAGAACACCCTATGGATAGATACATGAAGTCTGGAGAGAGCTGAGCTCCTTGTGGACCATCTCCTGTGTGGGAATGTCTGGGTGGAGCAGTCATGTTAGCTGTCACTTCTTCCCCAAGCACAAGCCATATGGGCCTGTGCCACTACTTGTGTGGTTACCACCCTCTCTGCAGGCATCTCACTATTTTTGAATCATAGGGAGGTCAGATATTGCACATTAGAATCTCGCTAGAGATGACTGTTTCCAAACATATGCATCCCTCGGTAGTCTGCTTCAGCTGTAATTCAGGCTGTTTCAGCCCTAAAGACTTGTTCTGAAATAGTCTCTTCCCCAGGCATGAACCTCCCCAGTTGAAGAGTTCAGAGCACCCGGGCAAGGACAGAGTGAAAAGCGCTCCAAAGGCACCTTCAGGGCTAATGTGTTTGACATTGTTTTGCTTACGCTTCCTGCTGCAAATCAAGACGACACTTAGAAAATTAATATATAAAGGCCCTTTATTGCACCACTACATCTCGTTAGCAGTTCAGAGACCAGCTGTGAACACTTGCTTGCCAAAGCCTCCTATTGACTTCATGAAGGCAGAGTGCTTAATCAGGCCATACCGAGATGGTTTATTAATCCTTTTTCTCCACACCTTCCTACTTCTCCCTTCGCAGTGTTGCTGGGTTTTTGCAACATAGCAAAGATCATAGAATCATAGAATGGTTTGTGTTGGAAAGTCATGTAGTCCAACCCCCTCTGCAGTAAGAGGGGGCATCCTCAACTAGATCAAAGCCCTATGAGGAGAGGCTGAGGGAGCTGGGATTGTTTAGCCTGGAGAAGAAGAGGCTCAGGGGTGACCTCATTGCCCTCTACAACTACCTGAAAGGTGGTTGTAGCCGGGAAGGGGTTGGTCTCTTCTCCCAGGCAACCAGCACCAGAACAAGGGGACACAGTCTCAAGCTGTGCCAGGGGAGGTTTAGACTCGAGGTGAGGAGGAAGTTCTTCACCGAGCGAGTCATTCGTCATTGGAACAGGCTGCCCAGGGAGGTGGTGGAGTCACCGTCCCTGGAGGAGTTCAAGAGGAGATTGGACATGGCACTTGGTGCCATGGTCTAGTCATGAGGTCTGTATTGATAGGTTGGACTCGATGATCCTCGAGGTCCTTTCCAACCTAAGTTATACTGTGATACTGTGATACCATTACCAAAGATGCACTCTCCTTAGAAGGATGAAGCAAATCCATAGAACTCTAATGTACTGCCCCATTTGAAGGTACTCAAGAAACAGCACACGTGAAATGAGGTTTGGTATTGTGGTTTTCAGTGAATAAATATACATCAGAAGGCTGTCATGGGGGAACAGCACTAAAAAATTAATGGTTTGAGGGGGCAGTATATACATATTTTCTTTAACAGAACATTTAATGTGCACTTTGATCAGAATACATTTATTGGAAGAGATAATTTTCAGAAAATAATTACTATTGGAGCTGTTCATAGTATTAGTTTTCATAAATTCATCCACTTATAATTAATCTGTGCCTTTCAAGGACCTAAAAGGGAAGGCATTCAATATTTCTTGTCTCTAATTTTAGTATGATCTGATTTTCCTCTGGTTGCCTTTCCAAACACCTGGGGCCAGCCATATGAGTAAATTAGATTGTGCTAAAATGCATATTAATGAAGCTCAAGCAATGGTTCCCTAAAGGGACAGTAAAACTATATATAGCTCTTTTTTTCCCCCTCTCTTGGTTAATGTGCCTTTCAACACATTTAGAGCCCAGTAAAATCACACCATTATGGAATAACCAAAAATAAATAAATGAATGAGTAAATAACAGGAAACTGTGAAAACAAAAACTCAGAAGCACATTTATCTGAAGTGTATAAATGATCACTTCTTTCAGTACTTGCATTTCAAAATGATTTCCAGTTTCATATGGCTTTTCTTTTAATTTATTTATTCTATTAAGAAGAAAAATAATAACAAGACATCTGGGGGGGTAGGAAGTGGTATATTTGGTGATTGCCCACAGTGATCTCAGCGTTCTTTTCTCTATAAAAAGCCCACTGTGCTCATTATAATGTATAGCAGTGGAGGGTGACTATCAATTATCACAGGTGACCCTCAGTGTATGGAGTAAAAAGAAAGAGTTTTGTAACAGGACACTGGAATAAATCCCAGTTCCTCAAGGAAGTCCCATTGTGTTCTTCAGGATTGTCTACAGCTGTATTTCAGTCTGGACTAGGAGGGAGATTTTCACAGTTGATGATACCTTGTTTCATTCAGGAGGAACTAAACAAGATAGACTCCAGAGGCACATGTGAAGTGCACTGACTGTTAATAGGCATTCAGCTCACAGAAAGAGACTGGATGAAGTCTAAAATGGAAACCTCCTATATGTGTGGGCACTGGGTTCTCAGCCCCAGCACTTTTAAATGAGGGTGGTGCACAGGAAACTGACTGGATGACTAGGGAAGCACAGGTTATCATATCACCCAAAAATCACTGTGGTAATTAGACCAAAGTCTTAGAGAGGATGTGACTCAGTGACAAACAACAAGAAGGCAAAAGGACTACCGAGTCACACAGCAAACTGACACAAAAACAAGTGAGTATTAATTGCTCACATCCAAGGAATTAGGAGGAAGATCTAAATGCAGATCTAAGGATTAGAAGGAAGATCTAAACAGTGCTGAACTCTCAGAGCTACATTTCAACAGCAGTATCATGGCTTAAGGGAGCTCCAAATGATTTTAAAATGCAGTCTGTGAAGAGAATTGTGCCTTTTTGTGCAGGGGGCAGGATCTGACAGTTTAATCTGTTAGAGATGTTTCTCCTGAGGCTGAGCAACACTTCTTGAGGTAGGATATCCTGATAGGAAATGATAATTTGTTTCTGTTGATTGCTCTGGACACCCAGGATATTGGCAAAGATTGAGTTGCTTATGTGCTTATCATGCTGGATAAAATTGGGACTAATACTGGGCCCTCCAAGAAATAAATTTTTTTGTGAAGGTTTTTGGGGTCATTCATGACAAAATGAGCGGCCAGTTGGGAGAACAATGGTCACGTAGATGCATGTGCAGAGGCAAAGGATGCTTTCATTCAGAAGTGCATCATGGGTGCTACAGAAGAAAATCTGTCATTTCAGTATCTTCTCCTAGGAAAGCAACATTAATTTATAGCCCTACAGAGTTTCCTGAGACTTTACTTTTGCTCTGTAACCAAAAGATGGTCCAATTATGTTCTGAAACATTGAAATGCCAAACGTTGAGCTAATGCATATAATTAATAAATGCAGCATTTAGGTTTCTGAAGAAAGAATGGTTAAGAAAGCAAGATTTGTATAAGATGTTCTGTCTACAGCAGACAGTGTCTTTCTATAAGGGTAAATCAAGGTCAGTTAAATTGCACTTAGAAAAATTAAATCTTACACAGAAAGTACATAAAACCTTTAACTTTTTAACTTCTATGTTTTAATTGTATGGCAAAACATTACTTTGTCAGAGTAATTCCATGCATTTAACTTTGAAGCCGTTTTAAAAAGTCAGTGCTGTAGTTTTAAAACATAGCATGTCAAATGATATTTCCATCAACATACAGCAGTTTCCATAAACAGCCTTAATTTCCAGTCTAAATTACTGATCTAAATATATTCAGACAAATTAATGCAATGGAAAATTATAGAACTCAAAGTGTATGTTTATTTATTGCAACATATTTCACTTGTGTCTCATCTGATATTCATACAAGGTTACACCAAGTTTAATAATTTTTCCCCTTTTCATTTTCAAATTGAGAGGAAAAGTTGTCTCCAAATGTTTGTAACTTAGTTGAAAGACATATTTTGGATTAATCTTTTCACTGGAATATTATTTCCTTCATGTTGTACATTGTAGATTAATTTAAACTGTTACAATCGTGTGCAGCTGTTTAAGACTTCAAGTAAGTCAATGATAACTAAAATTGGTCATTCAGGTTGTGTGTGGGGTACAGAGAATTACCAGTACATGTGCAGTTTTGTTTTGCAGCCTGTCTTCTGATAACAGGATGATCAGAGAGCTGGAGCACCTCTCCTCTGAGAACAGGCTGAGAGAGTTGGGGATGTTCAATTTGGAGAAGAGAAGGCTCTGAGGAGACTTTATTGTGGTTTTCCAATAGGTGAAGAAAGCTGGTGAGGGACTTTTTAGGGTGGCAGGTAGTGATAGGACTAGAGGGAATGGATCCAAGCTACAGAAGAGGAGATTTAGATTACGCATTAGGAAGAAGTTCTTTACCATGAGGGTGGTGAGACATTGGAACAGGTTTCCCAGGGAAGTGTGGAAGCACCATCCCTGCATGTTTTGAATGCTAGGATGGATGTGGCTCTGGCCTGGCTCTGGGCAACCTGATCTAATGTGAGGTGTCCCTGCCCATGGAAGGGGGGTTGGAACTAGATGATCCTTGTGGTCCCTTCCAACCCTGACAATTCTGTGATTCTGTGTAATTGGGTTTGGAATGACATGCAGCACAGGCAGTCTGAAGCAGTCACTACTGATACTGGCTTCATTGAAAAAGGGTTGTATTCACTGAGTACAGGATTTCTAACACAAAAAAAAAAGACTTAGCTAATGATATACCACTAATCGTCTGGAGTTGGAACAATAGAAAGCAGATTAGCTCCTCCAGCAACTGTTAATGCTGAAAATTAAAAGCAGTGAATGGTAAAATTTATTTCATAGTCAAGAAGAAAAGGCTTCTACTTTGCTACAAATTAAGACCTGGTTTCTATAAAACAACAAACTGTCCTCTCACACTCCAGATTTTCTCTTCTTTTAGATATTGTAGCTTGTTATGAACAAAACCCCTTAACAGTTCAGTATGTCACCTTCTGTTTGACAGGTGGAAATGAGGAACGATTACTGTCTCTGGATTTCACAAGGAACTGAGGAAGACAATAAAACATGAAATGAGATTTATATTTATTTTTTTTCTAAGGGAAAATGAAAAGAAACCATTTATGAGAAGCAGAATGAATGGCTGTCTTGGAATTACTTTTTGTTAGCCTCACCTTCTTTCTGTTACTTCTTAAACCTCTCACTTGTTGCACTTTGATATGGTGCAGGGTGCTGGGGGTGGAATGGGTGCCGACAGACTGAGACCTTCTGCCCCTGGGTGTCCACATGAGCCAAGGAGAGCATCTTTACTCATCTCAGGGAGGAAAAGGCTTTGTGTAAAATAGGTATTGTGTGCTGGCATTTTGTAGGAACTCAACACCCTTAAACATCATTAAACTGACAGGTGGGAATAATGCTGACCCAATAGGACAAAATCTGGTCAAGGGAAGATGAGCTGAACAGCAAAGATAACAAGACACCTGACAAGAGCTACAGCAGATCTCATCAGCTGCACTTGTCCTGTGCTTCACACATGTTTTTGGAGACAGCAACCTCCTGAAAAAAGGTTTTTGGAGATGAATGCTAGCTGGATGTTTTAACCATCAACTATGCCAGTGGAGATTACCATGAATATATTTCAACTGTAATTTTCTTAGAAAGAAAAGTTGGCCATGGAGAAAGATAGGACTAGCTTTAGGCCTGAGGAAATACTTGGGTTGTTTTTAATTGTCCTGTTCAGGGTTTGCAAAAAGTCATAAAAGCAGGTAGAGAAGCAATGTACAGCAGCCACCAGCAGCATGCATCCCAGATAAAGTGCCCCAGCACGGTTTTCCCTCTTATGAAGGTGAAACAAATGTGTAACTGCAGCTCTCAAACACAAAACAGATTCACCCTAAGGCTTTGTAATAAAAAAATCTCATGCTGAGCTGTTACACAAGCTCAGCATCTTTCCTGCCTATATCCTCCCTGCCTCCCTACCTTATCCAAAGATAATGGCCTGGGAAAACAAGCTGTTCCTGTAGTTACTCTTGAAGGCAGTTGTATTATTGCTTTGGTGAAGTAAGGCAGAAGACATTAGAACCACTGAATATTTGAATTAGTCTCAGCAGGTCAATTACTACAAAGATTTTCTGCTCTAGTTGCTTACAGAGAGATGTGTCCTTCTTAAAATCCCTGCTATTTTCTGTTTAATTTATTTGCAGAGCAAGACATAAGAGTGCAAAAAAAAGAATCAATTGAACAAAACAATTTTAGTGGAGTTCACCTAGTACAACAAGGTGTACAAGCACAAGAGCTCAAGCAGGACAAACCAGCAGTCCCGTAGCTGCTTTCAAAGACCTCTGCTTTTTGCAGCAACATAGGTTGAGCACACGAGTGCTTCCCCTTTGATCAATTATTTAGCTTTTGCTTTTATTTTGCTGATTTTTTTTTTTATTATTTAGTACATTCTCTACCTTTAATAAAGGGTGTGGTTGTGTGGTACTTCTGCACTTCTGAATAGAGCACTGTGCTTTCATACCTCTGTTTCAGTGATTCATCGCTACCCCTAGTAGTTTGCCAGGCAGGGGAAGGTTGTGAAGTCAATAGAAGTTCCAGCAGATCAAAGAATAGGATCTGTCAGGCCTCTGCTGCCTCCATATCTAGTGTTGTGCTGCATTCCTCAGGATCTGAAGCAAAACCTTTCATTTGAGAACTTGCATGGAAGAAGTTCCAGAACACCAAAAAAAATGGATGAAAGCCAAAGAAAGTGTTGAGAGCTACAAGAATAAAGGGAGAATTAACACATACAACTGCACTTGCTGGCATTAAAGTAGAGATAATAAAAAAGATGTCTGAGGATAATTAGCTACAAGTGCACTGTGATTTTCCATAGAGAAATAGATCATTTACAAAAATTCCTTCCACAAGTTTTAAAGCTCCTGCAATATTTACTTCCACACATTCATTAATTTTGTTTGGTTAGTTTTGTTCAAATACTTTATCTGCACTTTACATGCAATAGGTTGTTCGGTCCTTTTATGAGGCTCAGTGGACAGCAGCGGTTCAGTCAGAAATAATGTGCATAAGTAGTGAGGGTGTACCTCTGAATTCAGTGTACAGAAAAATTAATACTCACAGAACGGCTACTAAATAGGGCAGGTGGTTTTTTAATTGCCTCAGTAGTATAGCTAGATTTTGGAACAAGTACTATATGCTCAAGAAAGATGGGTGACAGAGCTTAAATTTGCTAAGTAGGCAGAGAGGAGCAAGTGTTCTACTTGTTTGTAGTGATAAATCCCATATTAAACCACAGGCAGTTGTTAGAGTAATGATTTCTGCTTTTTTGTGTGGTTGGGGGGGGGTTGTTGTTGTTGTTTTATTTTTTGGGGTTTTGGGGGGGGGTTGGTGATGGTGGTGTTTGGTTTGGGGTTATAGAATAGAATAGAATAGAATAGAATAGAATAGAATAGAATAGAATAGAATAGAATAGAATAGAATAGAATAGACCAGGTTGGAAGAGACCTTCAAGATCATCGCGTGCAACCTATCATCCAACACCACCTAATCAACTAACCCATGTAACCAAGCACCCTGTCAAGTCTCCTCCTGAACACCTCCAGTGACGGCGACTCCACCACCTCCCCGGGCAGTCCATTCCAATGGGCAATCACTCTCTTTTCTTAATAAAATAGTACACAAAACACCTAGTTTCATATTTGAAAAGTAGAGGATGTTTAGTAAGAGACAATAATAAAAAATATATATTTATCCATTTATATTCCTGTTAGAAGGAAATTATCTTACCATTAGTGATCAACGATTAAATAAATAGCCCAGAAATAGTCTTCCTTAAACACCATAACACCAGATGGAAACTGCAGAAGCAAAGTAACAGAATTAACACAAAAGCTGCAAACCAACCAAACACCATGCAGGCAGGTGCCTTGGCACAGAGTGGACAGGGGCAGAGCAAGCTCTGCATCTTCCTCAAATCACTCACTGGATTGCAATGGCTCCTCTAAATTCAGCACTGCCAAATCTGGGATTACAATATGAGACAGCTACATTCCCATCTTTTTTATGTCTAGTATAAGAAACACAACTTTTTAACTTCATGACCTAAAGCTGGAAAGTAGAAACAGGAGAAGCCCCAGTATGATGAGGACCTTTCCAACATGTAGAGCAGAAATACAAGTTTAGTCAACACAACCACCTTCTTTCAAAACTCTGAATTGTGAGAAATAGCTGAAACCTAAGCTGTTTTGGTTTTTTTTTTTTTTTTTTCATAGAATCATGGAATGGTTTGGGATGGGAGTAACCTTAAAGATCATCTAGTTCTAGCCGCACCACCATGGGCTGGGACACCTTCCGCTAGACCAGGTTGCTCAAGGCAATGTCCAAACCAGTCTTGAACACCTCCAGGGAGGGAACATCCATAAACTTCCTGGGCAACCTGTTCCAGTGTCTCACCACCTTTACTGTAAAGAACTTCTTCCTAATATCCATTCTAAGCCTGTCCTCTGCCAGGTTGAAGCCATTACCCTTCATGTTATCACTACAAGCCTTTGTATAAAAGTCCTTGCCCAGCTTTCTTGTAGGCCCCCTTCAGGTACTGAAAGGCTGCTATAATATGCCCCTGGACCCTTCCCTTCTCCAGGCTGAAAAGCCCCAACTCTTGCAGTTTGTCCCCACAGGAGAGGTACTCCAACCCTCTGATCATCTTTGTGGCCCTCTTCTGAACCCACTCCAACAGTTCAATGTCTTTGTGTTGGAGTCATCAGAACTGGACTCAGTACTCCAGGTGGGTTTTCACAAGAGCAGAGTAGAGTTGGTCAACTGGGCTGCAATCGTACATTGACAGCTCATCTTGAGTTTTTCATCAACCAACACCCTCAAATCCTTCTCCTCTCAATTGCTCCCAAGTCACTCCTTCCCCAGCCTACATTTGTTCTTGTTACTGCCCTGACTTAGGTTCAAGACCTTGTACTTGGCCTTGTTGAACTTCAGGAGGTTTTCATGGGCCCACCTCTCAAGCCTGCCCAAATCCCTCTGGATGGCATCCTTTCCCTCCAGTGTGTGAACCAGACCACATAGCTTGGAGTCATCCACAAATTTATTGAGGCTGCACTCAATTCCACTGTCCATATTGCCAATGAAGATGTTAAACAGCACATCATCTTCTGACGTGTTGTCATTACACATCTCATTCTCATCAGGAAGATTCTGCACAATGACACCAGCTTTAACTCTTACCCCAACTATTTGAAAAGGGATCTTAGAAGTACAGGCTAGGAAAAATCCTCTACATATCTCCAGTTCATGCTGGAGTAAACCTAGCTTTTCCTCATGGATCGTGAAGCTTCATACACCATGTAACAACCAGTTCAACACTACATCTAATCTCTCCTCCCCTTAAGGGAGGAAGATATATTCCGTATGTTATAATACCATAATTAGTTTGAACTGGGAGGAGAAACATGGCCTGATGTTTCTTATCATCTAATCAATGCTTCTGCCAGTTCATGGCATTAAGATTATAATGTATTTACCTAATACTTGCTTAAAAGGGTGAGAAAGACTCCATCAGAAAAAACTCACACCATTCAAAAATCTCTATACTACACTGGTGAAAATTCGCTATAGTATTGAAGGAGAATACATATTCACACAACATTTGCAGTAATGGGAGAACCACATTAATATATAGCTGTTGCTCTCAGGCCCAGAAATTTGCAGTAATGGAAGAACCATATTAATATATAGCTGTTGCTACCAGGCCTAGAATGAAAGTGGAAAAGGTGGGGGGAAGAGGGAAACTCCAAAGGAACATTTACATTAAATATTTTTTCTCACATTAGTAACAGAAATTCAAAATAATATTTGAAATTCTACTCTTACAGTTACACTTTATTTTCTGATATATTTTGACACAGTAATTATAGTAAGGCAAGCTATTTTAATTTAGGTTTGCATAGGAAAATCCCTATAAAATATACATGCATAACACCCTGCTGTTGCTACGTTTTTTTTATGGGATATCTGGCTTTATGTACACTAATGACAGCCTATGTGATATTTACATTCTATTAAAGTGGCTGGTAGTAATAATAAAGCCTAGATATAGCCTCAGTTTTAATGTTGTGTGATAACACAATGATATTTTAATAACTTCTCCATGAATTTACATAGAGACGGCGCTCTGCCAAAGAAAAATGGATATGAGTTTCTTCTATATCATCTACATCTGTGTCTGCTCTATAAAATTAGGTCTCCTTTTTAATCCTGTTTCTGGGCAATACAAATATAGCCTTTATACTTTTTTTTTTTTTGCAGATCATAAATAATGACACTTTCCATTTTTAATGTTGTTACTGTAGGGATGTATAAGCAGGAGAAAAACTGTACTTAAGTACATTGTGTGCATCGGTTCAAAAGTGTATATATTCTTAGTTATGAATATGCAATGCTGATAATAATTCTAAATAAATTATATACATATGCTTCTTAGTCTTCTGTTAGATATTAGTTTTCATGAATAAGTAATTACTGTACAATTTTCATTTTTTTCATGTTTGCTAACTAGGTTGTGGAAGAATGTGGTCACGCAACCACCCATTAATTAGCAGGAATAGGTACGACAGGGGAAAGCAAAAGATGTATGCGGCAATTTTTGACAGTTCAAACGAACAAACAAAGCCCCCAAACAAACAAAAACAAAACCAGAGAAGAACATTCACACACAACTGCACATCCAGCTTCAACGTTGTAAGAAAGTGCTTGCCTTTTCTGGCAGTTTAATAGCTGAAACGAAAGTGAGAAAGGGGAACATGACATCTACAAGTAAGCAAGGGAAGGTAATTTAAGGGAAGGTATCTGATCATTGCTGCGTAATCAGGGCTGGCAAAAAAGAGACAGATTTTGCATGAAAATTCCTATTGAACTGAAAGACCCAGTCCCAGCTAATGAGGTTTGTTAGGAGATAGCAACCACATGTGACATTGACTATTTTCCCCTTAGACCAGAATTGCAAAGCAGGAAACACTAGAAAATTTCAGTATGATCCCCAAACCCCCATGCGCTTTATACATTCCCAGCATGCTGACTCTGAAGAGACAGTTGCCGGGTTGTGCAGCACAACTGCATGCAGAGGACAGCAAGACATTGCTGCACAGGGCTCTTCACACACAGAGGAACAAGACAGGGTCTGGGTACTAGGTTTTTCACTTGTCAAGGAGGTATCAGTGTGGCTTAATCTGTTCTGTGCTTCAGCTGACCGGCATCAGACTACCCTGAAAACCTGCTGCCTATCTAAAATTGGCCCTTATATCCATAGTGCTTATGGAGATAATCCAGTGGGCTGGAGGTAGCCAAGCACAAATGGTGTGAAGGTAGCCAAGCTCAAGAAGCATTCCTCAGAGATTACTACTGTAGCCAATTCTCTTCAACTTCTTTATGAGTTATCTGAGTGAGGGGGCTGAGTGCACCTCAGTAAGTTTGCAGGCAGCACCAAGTTGGGGATGAGCACTTATCTGCATCAGAGTAGGGAGGCTCTATAGATGGATCTCCACAAGCTAAGATTGATGGGCCACGGCCAATGGTATGGAGTTGTCACTCTACAGCTATCTGAAAGGAGGTTGTAGGGAGGTGGCTGTTGGTCTCTTCCCCCTAGTAACAAATGATAGAACAAAAGGAAACAGGCTCGAGCTGCATCACAGGAGGTTTAGATTGGATATCAGAAAAACTTACTTCATTGAAAGAGTTGTGAGGCACTGGAATGAGATGCCCAGGGAAGTGGTTGAAGGTATTTTAAAGGCATATAGATGTGACTTGGTAGTGCCGTGTTAATAGTTGGACTTGATCTTAAAGGTCTCTTCCAACCAAAATGATTCTATTATTTTAAGCAGAACAACAAAGATACATCCTCAAATCCAAAAAAGTGCAACCCACCTCACACTCCTTTTTCTCCCATAAGCATATAAGTTTTAACTTTCATTTGTGAGGTAAATGTACAGGTTTACCTCATTTGCAAAATCATAAACAAGACTTCTGGGATGATGATCTGAGAACAAACAAACAACAATTTTACTATTAGAATATCTTATTTCTCATGTGTTAAGTACACAAATTATCTCTGGATGATTTGTATGGAAGTTAAATAGAACCAGCAATATTCATATACTAAAACTTTGCTGCAACTCTTTCAAGTATCTGATGTGTCTTATGAACTGGGAGAAGTTACTAGCAAGTTTATGTCCTTTTCAGAACAAGGATCAGCAGACTTATTATCATTGAAAAGGACTATACAAAATGCCTGTTATCTGTTGTGCCTGTTTATGTTTGAATAAAATAGATGAGGTTACTTAACTGCATTAAAGACCAGTAACACAGATCCAGATGTAGGAGAGGCCTAAGCTGAATAGGTATTTGAATACTTGTTTATTACTACTGTGTAAACAGAACCATTAAACTCTATCAACCTCTGATTTCTGTGCCAACTAACCCCACCCAGTCTGTAAACCAGACAAGTTCAGTTCAAGCTTGAGAAAACTATTACATTATTTTTTAAATTAGTTAGAAAAGTTTGGAAGAAGAGTCTGACTGAACAGTTTTTTCCACTTATTTTTAGCTAGTGAGACATTCTGGAAAACTGGCTGCTACAATCAGTTATAAAATATGTTAATTCTAAAATGATTTTTCTACACATGCTGAAAGAATATGAGGTGCAAAATGAATGTGATACTATCTTGTATCAAGTAGACAGTCTTATCAGGGCACAAAACAGTTTAGATGATAGGCTGAGAATTGGCCAGGGCAGAATACAGACAAGACCAAATTAAGACAAAAAGCAATTTGAGTTTACTGAATAGTCTGTAAGAGCCAGTAACAAATTAGAAAAATGAGAGAAAATTACATGTAGGTTTCGTTTTCTATGCACAATTAGAAGTGTGGGGGGGGAGGGAGGGCGATTACAAGGGGAAAAAGAAAAGGCACAACATTAACAAAGAATTAGAGTGGTGTTACTTCACCTTCAGTCTTCAGTGGTGAAGGTCAATAATGTTTTACCAATTTGAATAGGTTTCTGCATAAAACTGACTGATTTTTGCTAAACAAATGAAAGCTAGGACTCCAGGGTACTGAATCACATACAGGAAGGCAGACAACACAGATTCTCCTCTTTGGGTGTTGGGTCATGGTCTGGGTTTTTTGCTCTGTTAATGGCCCTAAAGTTGGTGCCTGGATGCTCTACAAGTAGGCCAAGTCAGGCTGTAGTTTACTGATCAAGCTGGCTTAAAGATTTCTAATGTTGAATCCAAATGCATTAAATGAGCCAAAAACCAACACATCAACCAAGAGATCTTAGATGGTTTGTGTCAGCAGCACTCCTGCCCAAGTAGGCAAATACATAAACCACCATGCCTCCTCATGCCCCATCCTTGCTCCAGGCTTGGGAATGTTGGGTGTCTTCATCTTCTTTTAACTGTTAGCTCCTATCATCTTATTTTATCTTCTCTTTAACAGCTTCCACACAAGGATCTTCCAAGAAGAAGTGTTTGCATAGGACCCAGTTCCACCAGGAAGAGCTAGCAGAGTCCTGCCACAGCCTGGACATCTCTGCTTATCACTGGGCATTGCCTCGAGCTGCAGGAGGGAGGAAGAGGTTGAACTGCCAGGGTGCTGAGGGCAAAGTGGCTGTGCTGCAGCCCTTGACTGGAACATGCCCCTGTCAGCGTGGTACAAATGGCACCTACAACTCTTTGAGCAACAGCAAATGAAAACAAGGGATAGCCCAAAGTCATGACTGAGGCAGACTTGTGCTGCCAGAGCAAACCAAGGCTTCCTTTTCCCCTGCCACATAGTTTGGAGAGACAGGAATTCTTGCCATAAGAGAACTGATTTCTTTGAATTCTTCCAAGCCAAAACTGAAAGCAAATAAATTGTGATTTTAACTGGAAGATTCAGACATGTCCACACTCATGTGTGCTGGCTCTTGTAAATTTTTGCTGAGGCAACTCACCCATGTGCAAGAAATATGGATACTTAAATGAAAGTGACTTCTATACAGTAACTAACTCCAAGGCATTAACCTGCCACAGCTCTCACTGTCAGAGTATTTAAGTGTTTCATTAAAGTATGTAGGTGATCCATAACTATTAACATTAGCAGCTCCAGACTGAAATACAATATCACAGTTCATTAGACTCCTCCTGTATAAAGTCACAAAAATCACAGTAATATGATATATTGTGTAGGCATATAAATCCCACGATATTCAAAGTAAACTTTGAGTGCTTGGTGAAGTCAAGCTAGGAGCTGTTCTCCATATCTTTTATATATCTTGGTGTATTAAAACAGGAAGTTGTACCAGGCTCAACTATGAGCAAAGAAAAAAAAACCTGAATGGTCTTTATTTTTTTCTTTACAGTTCTACAAACAAGTTCTCATAATTTTAGTATGAGGCAATAAATTACTATATAAATGAGTAAAGATGATACTGAAAATACACAGAAAATGATGATTTCTGACAGGATAAGTCAGTGGCTGATTTATCTTTGAGTGTACATTAAAGCAGACCTACACCAAAGAAGTTCTTAATGTTAATGTTTTAGTACCTATTCCTAAAGGGAAAGAAGCAATATTATTATTTGTCCTCGGTTTACATAGGTTGTTTTCCCCTAACACAGACAGGAGGGAAAGCAACACACACACAAAAAAAAGCTCCAAATTATGGGTTAAGATAAAGAACTTTACTGGAAAAGAGATAATGTAATGCACAACTACCTTAGCCTATTTGCAGAAAAGAGCAGTAAAATGCAGAAGCACAGGCCAGCAGCCCACACCCTCAGCCAGCCCAGTGGCAAAGACCAACATCCCAAACCCAGAAAACTGAAAGCAGCAACCAGAACAGGAAAGCCTCTCATGTTACAATCTGAACTTCACGACCCGTGATACTTCAGACCAGCCAGCACCTTCATTTTGAAGCTGGCATGACAGCAGCATGGCATTGAATATCAGCAGCAGTTTCAACTCAACCAATAACAGTATTGGAGCACTTAGCAGAATATTCACAGCAGTTACTGATTTAATTTCTATTTTAGGTAGGTCTTCCCTTATCAGGGGAAAAAAAATAAAGACCAGTATGAAAATGCTTATTAGGGCTAGGATTTGGTTGTTGCTTTGTTGGCTTTTTGGTTTTGTTTTTGTAAAGGAATATAATATGTGAAATTAACTCAATCTCTTTTGGCTTTGAAACATCCTGCAAACAGATTGTGATTTTCCTCAACACGTTATACAAAACTATTCAAGGATTCATTTCAATAATAATTCACATCCTGGACCTCATTTGTAGGTAGTTTGCTGCCAGTAGCCAATATTAAAAATGAACTTTTTCAATAGATTAATTACATTACTTTGTTGTTTATTTAAAAAAGAAAGAAAAAAGGAAAAAAAAGAAAAAAGAATCATCAAGCAACACTTGGTTGCACTGATGCAAATCAGACAATAAATTTGCCCATGTGAAGATGAGAATTAAGTACTACATTTCACCAATATTATGAAATATTCAGTTAATCTCCATTTTGGCAGTCAATCCTACTGGCTGCCTTACTTCCTATTCTTGCAGAATGCAACCACCAAAAAAGCATGAAAATAAGCTAAATGAGCTTCTTAACAGACAGCCTAGCTAAAACCTCACCCAATCTGTTTGGGTTTTTTGGGGGGTTTTGGGGTTTTTTTTTGGGGGGGTGGGGTTTCCCTGTAGTCATTTGCATAAACATCACAGAGGTATCACTTTCTGTTTGTACAAGTTAGGACATAGGGTCTGCAGCCATAGAGAAAGTGGCACAAGGTTTTGCCACTTGTAGACCAGGGTAACTCAACAGAACAGGAACTCCCCAGGAGCAGTAAATTCCAGCACATTGTATTTAGTTTCTCTGGCTTTATACACGTAACTTCTAGAGAGCCATGCTGTGCTGGCTTTTCTTCAGAAGATGGGAGGGAGCTGCAGTACTTCACCTTCTCTGCTACCATGGCTTCAGAGCATCTGTTAAGGACACAGAGCTTTTCTTTGATAACAGTGCCTCATTCTTGAAGACAAGTAGATGATGGTGTGCCCTCCAGGTCGTATGAGCAGATTTTCTCTTGATCACAGAGATAGACCTGCCCTATGTCAAGCTTTGGGAAACTGAGCTCTGCAGCTTTCTTTATAAACTCCATTTTTCTCCTTAGAAAGTCACTGCTATCTTACTGGAACAAGCCACAGTATCTGAAAAGCTACCTCGGGCACCAAAAGGCTTCAAGGCTAAGAGAATGCAGTAACCATACAGGAGCTGTTTACAGGGCTGACAGACACAAATCCAAAACTTACTGCAGGATTAATTGAGAGCTTTATATAACTTAAAAGATAACAGTTTGTGTGTGGTAGCAATCATTCAAAACACAATGTTAACTCCTCTAGTTAAAAAAAAAAAAATGCAAGAAAAAAAAAAGGCTTGCTTAATTTTATTTTTTTAATATTATCACAAACATCTAGATCACTTATCCAGTGCTGAAGGTTTAGCAACTTTCACCTGCCAAAAGGAGGTTTCCAGATTTTAGTAGCACTCCTTGGAACAGTGGAGCTTTTTATACTCCAGGTCAGTTGTGAGCTGAAGTTCAGAAAGATGGACTGGATGGGGTCCAGTAGCAAACATTTTGTATAACATTTCTCATGTAATTACTAGAAGAGCTTTCACCTCTGCTTAGTGAAGCTCTCTGAATTACAAAGCAATCTTTCAGTCTTTACTCTTCCTCTCTGGGAGGTGGGTTTCTTCTGCTGCTACTCATTGTACGGAAAGGCAGCAGTTAGATTTTGGAAGACCTAAATGCTGACCTGGCACCAGGCCAAAACATGAGTTACAGCTCTTCTTCTGCAGAAAAGGGTGTCTCTCCATTTATCACGTGGCCCCTCATTGTGGGGATGCAGAGCTACAGCTTGGATTTCAGCTTCTCATGATGTGGCTATGCCAGCCCTACCACAGGCTGCAAAGACTTGTGGTGGGTTGAAGTTTCCCCCCAACATTAACTTTGCCAGACCAACTCAGTTAGAAGCAAATGAAGCTGTATTCACAAGCAAAATCTACTCTCTATGATGGAATGCAATGAATATGTACAAAATGTGCAGTATTTACAATGTTATACAGATATTTACAATTAATAAATAGCACCAGAGGAAGCTACAAGCTTCTCCCTCCCTACCCCCCCCTTGCCCCCCAGTAAAAAAGAGACAAGAGAAAACAGCAGAGGAGTTAGACTTAGCCAACGCCAGCCAACATGCAGGTTATCTCTCTCGAGTGAAGCAAAACAGCAAGAGAAGAGAAGAGAAGAGAAGAGAAGAGAAGAGAAGAGAAGAGAAGAGAAGAGAAGAGAAGAGAAGAGAAGAGAAGAGAAGAGAAGAGAAGAGAAGAGAAGAGAAGAGAAGAGAAGAGAAGAGAAGAGAAGAGAAGAGAAGAGAAGAGAAGAGAAGAGAAGAGAAGAGAAGAGAAGAGAAGAGAAGAGAAGAGAAGAGAAGAGAAGAGAAGAGAAGAGAAGAGAAGAGAAGAGAAGAGAAGAGAAGAGAAGAGAAGAGAAGAGAAGAGAAGAGAAGAGAAGAGAAGAGAAGAGAAGAGAAGAGAAGAGAAGAGAAAAGAGGAGGGAAGTATTGTTATGGCACAGCTCATTTTATTCCAGATATTTACCCAATGAATTTGTTTAGAATAATATTTTGTTTTCCTTTTTGCACCCAATAGTGATTTATTTATATTTTTCTACTTTTCTGCTGGAAATCTGTAACTAAATTTTAAAGGCATAGCCTAAAACCACCACAAGACCTGACCTTTGAAATGTAAAAACAGAAAACTAAATTCCCAGGACGGAGAACACAGCTAGAATTTGATGCAGAAGGATATTTAATTTGTTTTTCTATCAATTATATAGATTCCTTCAAGTACACATACCCTTCAAACTCTCTTGAATTAATAACATTACAATCTTAATTGGTAACCATCACTTTCTGCTTCCCCCAGGCAATTACAACAACAGAATTAGATTCAGGTAACTCAATTAGAGATCAGCCTAACCCAGCACTCTCCAAGCAGGTCTCTAAGCAAAACTCTCCATGAGCCCGATGAAAACAGCATTGTGATTGCTTTCCTGAGGTCAGATGGCATATGCCTACAATAATCAGGAGTTAAACTTTCTGTTTGAAGGCAAAACACTGCTTCATTGTTTATGTTATAAACCTCTCTGCTCAGCCCTTGGACGCTTCATTCTTTCTGACCCAGAAATTATGCTGATCTACTTGGTGTAGTGTGAGGTTGACCTTGTTCTTGTCTTGTTTCCCTTCAGTCCTGATTTTTTCACAGACATTATGCTTCAGACACATACATGCAGTGCAAGAGATGAGGTAGCAGCAATCCTGAGCTGTGTTGCAGCAATCTGCCCTAAGTTTCCTCTTCTGTACACTCTCTCTTTGCTGCTTGGTAGTGGAAGCAGGGCTTTACTTTGCACACAAAAATGCAATATTAACATGGAGGAAAAGTGAAAGCTCCAAAAACCTACATGGACAAGGCCTTGGACTTCAGTCCAAAGAAACTTGGGGCCATGTTAAAACGAATCTTTAGCCTCTTGCCTCTAAAGGGAGCCCAGGATAAGGCACAGGAGCAACAGGGCAGTACATGGGAAGAGGCAGGTGTTCAAGATCTGTGAAACATTTTTAAATGCATAGCCTAAGCCTACCACACTCCAGAGTACCAACTAGTCATCCTACTCCCTGAAACCTCCATGTGTTGCATGCTGTGTTTACATTCACTGGCTAAAACCCTGTGACTTTGCTGTGGAACAAGAATTTCCTTTGCTTCAGGGTAATGCCTCACCCTTAAGATACCACATTAGACTCTCGCCTATCTGCCCTACAGACATGTGATGACTGTTTTCCTTGCTCCCTATCATGAGCAAAAGCGATGGGAGGTGCCTTCCCTGGTGAAACAGGCAGTTACCAGTGGCAGTTTCCAAGGCAGAAAAGCTGATGACCTGGGCTTTCTCCCCTGCCCCAAGCACCTACTCCATCTGCTCAGCTGCTAGGCAGAAGGTGAGAGACACGACCAGACAGAAGGCAAGGCATCTAAATTTGTATGTGTTTGCAGACATCCAAAAATGGTTTGGAGCTCTTGACACAGATTAACAACCCCCTTTTTTTCAGGCTAGCCACTAAAAGTGAAAAAAAAAACAAAAAAGCCAGTGTTCAGATATATCCCTTTGCTCAACAATCCCCATCACTAACTTGGAGGAGAAGCCTATGGCACAAGGGCTGGTGCAATATCCCTCTCAGAAGAATCCTCAGAACGGGATTATTCCCATTTTCTGTACAGGGAACTTGTATGCTTTACTATATGATTGCACTTTACTCCAAGCACCTAGGCTTTGGGGCACTGGAGCACTTAATTTGTGGGTACTAAGCCCTTTATCATATCTGCTCTCCATCAGTAACTTACTGACAGAAGCAAAATAGATATACACAAGGGTTAAAAGGATTAATGGAAATGTACATTAGAGATTTGCACGAGATGAACCAGATTGATTTTTAAATCCACTTGATTAAATGGGTGCACTTTTTCAAGACTGATTCATTTAGCAGTTTCTCCCGCAAAGGCTCCACTGATATTTCGCATACAGTGACTAATTGCTTTTCAGAACACTGTGTACTTGTTCTCTGCTTTTGTGGACATTAGTGACTTCTGCATAGTGACTACATCTGGGTAAAGTGGGTATAAAGTGCTGTTCTGCTTGACAATATTTCACATCGCTCTGCAAGGGTGAATGTGGGATCACGAAAGGGGTAAGAGAAAGTCTGACAACTGCTGTTGGAGGCAGAGCTGCAAACAGTGGAAAAATACCTTGAAAAAGCCTTCCCAGGTGGTGGGATCATCATACCAGCATTGTAGGGGGAAAAAAATCAAAGTAAGGGTGGGAGCAGAGTCTAGAGGTAGTTGAGCTCTTGCTGGGGAGAGCACAGAGGAGGAGAAGAGGGAAGAAACACAGCCCTCCTCCATCTACCCACTCCTCTGCTGTCACACCGTAGAGCACAAAATGGCCCCCAGGATACCTGCAAGACATCTCTGGCAGAGTTGTCATCCTGCTGCCCTCCTTATAACAGAGGCAGATGATAGATGCTTATTTAATGCCAGCTTTCCCCCTGTTTAACATTCTTTTTATGTTAAATTCTTGAACCCCTCTACTGTACCTCCGTGTCTGGGATTTACTTCCCTCTATTTCTTAACTTCATAAGTAGCTTTTGTGCAGCTCTGTCTCAGATTTGAGTAGCTTTTTTCCTTGCGTGACTCCTTCATGCACAAGTAGATTTCAGTACAAAAGCCTGCCAAGCCTTCAAAAATCCTCTAAAAATTCTCGTCCTCTGTGAAGTACATGCCAGTATAAAAGTCTGCAAAGTCCTCTAAAACCTCATACAACTTTTCCACAGTGATGTCCATAGAACTTGGACAGATAGCAGGTTCAGCTGGAGATCATACCATTGTCCATCATGCTAACTAGTATTTTCTCACTGCTGGCTTGTGCTCTCTGTTCCTTTTTCTATGCTCTGCCTCTATTGAACATGAACTACTTACTTCATGGAACAGGGCCTAATTTTATGTTGTTTGAACCATATAAATTTAAAGGATCTACAGCTATGAGATACTTTGGGTTTACCAGCTACAATTTCCTTATGCAAAAGTGAATGCTACTCTTCAGAGGTGAACAGGTTTTGTGGACCAGTCTGAAGGAATGTCTGAAAAGGACTGTTAGACCAAGCAAGAGCTCACATAGACTATGTCTGCTTTGACAGGTACAGGGAGGGCTGCATTCACTCCCCTCATGCTTACCCCAGTGGCAGAAGCACATAGGCTACAGCACTGGAATTGCTGACTTTGCTGGATATGAGCCAGCACAGCTCTGGGTTTAATCTAGATGGACTTGACTAACATGGGCATAGTGACAGCCTCAGACAGGGCTCCAACAAAGACAGTCAGATCTCTGAATTCATCCTAATTCATCCAAATTCATCCAAATTACAGTAGTCATATGCTGCCCTAAATTCACCATCTCATTAAAATTAAAGCACTGGTGTTATCTAAAATGAGCAGCCTCATGCTGCCAGTGCTGTCATGAGCAGGAGGACAAAAGCCTGTGGTCAAAAGAAACAATTTAGAAAAGCATACAAATGAGATCTTATGTCTTAAACACCATCACCTTGCTCATTGCAGTGGTTACACTCACATGCCCCGTAACAGCAGGGGAAGCAAAACTGGGGCAAAACTTCCCCAGAGATACATCTCTGAAGCACTGAAATATATTATTTTACACTGTCACAGTGTAGGAAACCTGGCTGAAATACGTGGCATTAGTGCTGGTTCACTTGAGTGCACACAAGAGGAGGTTGGTGTCCCAAAACCTCCCCAAGACAGACAGATCATTTCAGAGCTGACCTTCAGGGTCCAGTTTATCTCCTGCTTGTTCAAAGGTCTTCTATTAATGTTCTGTACTTAATAGACAAAGATCTCTGGAAAATTCATTTTAATTTTCTTCCAGGGAGGCAGGCAAGGCTGGAAGGACTCTGTTTCTTGAAGACAGCTTGAAACCAGTCCTGAAATTTCCAGTGCTGTCAGTGTCACAGGATGCTCGCTGTTAAAACTGCCAGGAGCCACTTGCCTCTGCTGTGACAAGCAAAGTATAAGGCATGGCCGGTCTGGAGGAATAAAGACTAATCCTTCAGTGAGGAAGAGCTGCACGCCAAGCCCAAGTCTGACTGGACTCTCTCACTGACAGAAAGAAAGAAATTCCTCTTCCAGGATCCTCAGCTACACACACAACAGATAGCCGCCTGCATTGGGTACCCCTGCCATACCCTAATCACTGAATTTAGCATTGATGGATAAGGTGTGAATCATACCAAAAATTACTAAAGTATTTCTAAATTGTTACAGATACTGCACAGTATTCAAAGAGGTGATTCTACAGAGACAAGGGCATGTCAAGGTAATATAGCTACAGTGGAAAGGAAAGACAAAACCAGGATGGGACAAGAAAAAGAAATACAAAAAAATTAACTAAGAAAGGAAAAAGAGCCAAGAACACAAAGCCTTTTCATAAGGGAAATTACAAATTAAAAACAAACAAACAAACAAACCACAACATGCTGAGGAAAATTAACATACTCAAATACATTTTTAAAACAAAAAACATAAAACCTCCACAGAAATAAAAAACTCCCCAAGCACTTACAAGAAGTCTTTCCCACAGTATCACAGTATAACTAAGGTTGGAAGAGACCTCGAGGATCATCGAGTCCAACCTATCAACACAGACCCCATGACTAGACCATGGCACTAAGTACCACGTCCAATCCCCTCTTGAACACCTCCAGGGATGGTGACTCCACCACCTCCCTGGGCAGCACATTCCAATGACGAACGACTCGCTCAGTGAAGAACTTTCTCCTCACCTCCAGTCTAAACGCTGCTCCTGATTCTTCCTGTAAACACTTCATGCACATTCCTAACGTACTTTTAAAATCACAATATCTGATGAATCAAATATAGGTATACCATATAAGGCTGTATCTGCTTTTCCCATGAGCCCCACAGATCTGAAAACTAAATTGATATGATTCCAATACATAGCGATTTTATTCTTTCCTATTTCCGATCAACCATCCATTAGAATCCCTAATCTATTTTGTAAGCCACCACTCTTTAGAGTTGGCAAGAACTGATAAAAGAAGATATTAATAACATTTAAATAATTGCTATGAGATTAATACCAGTTTTGAGGTGGTTGTTCTTTATGTCTGACAAGGTTAGCACTTCCATGGTCCCTCCTCTTTGTTCATATTCTGATTGGACTAATGACTGTGGCGTGACATAAATTTTCTTGTCCTACTTTCTACTTTGGATGGTAATTCACCTCTTCCTCTGGCAATTAAGATCTATCTTGGAAAATTACTATTCTATACAGTATACTGGACCTAAGTCAAAACAGTCTGCAGGCCCCAGAGGAAACTGCTAGCATGTGCATATTGCCACAATGTACATTTCAATTCCTTTTTAGATTATGAGCTGTTTATGGAGGACATTAAAAGTACACAGAATTTAACATGCAAAGGGACCCAAAGCCTGTCTTGTTGAGTACATAATAAAGGTAGCAGATTGCATCTTCAGAGAATATAGCTGCAGCACTTTGAAAACCAGAAACAATGTAAAGCGTAAAAAAACCCCAAAATACAGGGAGTTCACCTGCACGTCAGAGAGGCTCTATGGTTCCACTGAAAGATCATCAACAGATATCTGTGAAAATATTAAAAATCACATCTTTCCCTGGAAATCTCTGAAAGTTAGCAGTAGATATGGGTTCTGCAAATGGATGTTTTTTCTGGTCATGAGTGTCGTGGGATGGAAGGGGTAAGGCTGAGAAGCCTCCTCCCTTCCCCCTTGTAAAGTAAAAGGGAAAAAAAAAATTGAAGGGAAAAGAAAAAAAACTCGCAAGCTGAATTAGCAAAGCAGTGGAGCTATATTTACAAAGCGATGTAGGGTTTGCAGGGAGATATTTACAAATTTACAATATCTACAATATATACAAAGATATACAACAGAGTAACACAGAAATGAGAGTGAACCCCTCTCGGCAGAGAGGGAGGTTCCCCACCTCCTCTTTCCCCTCTTTCCCCCCTTTCCCCAGATTAGGTTAGAAGAGAGAGAGAGAGCGAAAGAAAGAAGTTAAAAGCAGTTTTGTGTTAATTGGAAGGGAGTTAGTATACAGGCCTGTTATCTGGTTTTCAAGGCCGAGGCCTTGGCAGAAAGCCCAGCACAGGGACAGAGAGCAGCCGCACCGTAGAAAGGCGGAAGCAAGACTGAAGATAAGGTGCTGGAGAAACTCAGTATAGTCCCAGCTCAGAAAAGTGCTTCCTCCCACTCGTCCAATGAAATTAGTTTAGACTATTCCTTCCGTTTACCAACTTCCGTCCACCATATTCCCTTTCTTAAGGGGGCAACGTCAACCGGCCACAATCCACCCCTTCTAAACAATTTCATTGGCTGTTCATACTGTCCATCTAATCCAAAACGATATTTACAGTTCGTGAGTAAAGTTCATAGTCCATTCCGGCTACGCTCAGATGTAGATGATTCAAAAGTCCAAGAAAATCAGAAAATGAGAAAAATGGAAAACAGTTCATTTCTTCGCCGACGAAGCGAAGAAAAGGGAAACAGGGATTCTCAGGGTCTCTTAGTTGACTCAGGGCTCTCAGGGATCTCAGGGTTCGTGCACCGTAGATTCCTCGTTGATTCTTCCTCTGGACGCGATGTAGCTGTACAGCAGTTTGAAATTAACCTCTTTCAGCTAAAGTTAAATTTCTTTGTGGAATACACTGAATTTCACCATTCTCTTGCATTACCCAATAAGTGTGACCCGGACCTTCAGCTGAAACCACCCCTCGGACAGGTTTAGCCTCTCCTGAGGGTGAAAATACCCAAACAGTTTTACCTAACAGATTCTTTTCTCTAACAACAGGAACTCTATCACCGTCTACTTTCCGTAGCAAATCTGAATGTGCAGGTCCAGCTCGGTTCACTGAACCTCTACTATTTACCAGCCAGGTTGCTTGTGCTAAATGTTTTTCCCAGTTTTTCAAAGATCCACCTCCCATGGCTTTGAGAGTGGTCTTCAACAAACCATTGTAGCGTTCAATCTTCCCTGAAGCTGGTGCATAGTAGGGAATGTGGAATATCCACTCAATACCGTGCTCTTTTGCCCAGCTCTTTACAAGGTTGTTCTTGAAATGAGTTCCGTTGTCTGACTCAATCCTCTCTGGAGTTCCGTGTCTCCACAGGATCTGTCTCTCCAGACCGAGAATGGTGTTGCGTGCAGTTGCATGTGGAACTGGATAAGTTTCCAACCACCCAGTGTTTGCCTCTACCATAGTAAGCACGTATTGCTTACCAGAACGAGAACGTGGTAGAGTGATGTAGTCAATCTGCCAAGCTTCACCATACTTGTACTTGGACCATCTGTCACCATACCACAAGGGCTTAAGTCGTTTTGCCTGCTTAATAGCAGCACAAATGTCACAGTCATGGATGACTTGCGTGATAGCATCCATGGAAATGTCTATGGATCTGTCACGAGCCCATTGGTATGTTGCATCTCTGCCTTGATGTCCTGATGAATCGTGAGCCCACCGAGCTAAGAATATCTCACCTCGGTGTTTCCAGTCGAGATCAAGATTAGAGTCCATGTCTACTTGAGAAACTCTTGCAGCCAGATCTGCCTGATGGTTGTGTTGCTGTTCCTCAGTAGCTTTGCTCTTAGGAATGTGAGCATCGATGTGTCTCACTTTCACTGGAATTCTCTCGATTCGATCAGCAATGTCCTGCCATAGGTTGGCTGCCCAAATGGGTTTTCCTTTCCTCTGCCAACCACTCTTCTTCCAGTTCTTTAGCCAACCCCATAGAGCATTGGCTACCATCCATGAGTCGGTGTAGAGATAAAGCTTTGGCCATCTCTCACGTTCAGCTACGTCGAGAGCTAGCTGGACAGCTTTTACCTCTGCAAACTGACTGGATTCTCCTTCTCCATCTTTCGCCTCTGCAACTCGGCGTGTTGGACTCCACACTGCAGACTTCCACCTTCGCTTGTTTCCAACAAGACGACAGGAACCGTCTGTGAACAAAGCATATTTCTTTTCATCATCAGAAAGGTCATTGTAAGGAGGAGCTTCCTCAGCACGAGTTACTTTCTCCTCTGGAGGTTTAGCACAGTTGATGCCTTCAGGCCAACTTGAGATCACCTCCACTAGACCAGGTCTTTCAAGATTTCCCATTCGAGCTCTCTGTGTTATCAGAGCCATCCACTTAGACCATGTTGAGTCTGTGGCATGATGTGGTGTGGATCCTTTGCCTTTGAACATCCAATTCAAAACTGGTAATCTGGGAGCTAGAAGAAGTTGTGATTCAGTTCCAATCACTTCAGAAGATGCTTTTACTCCTTCATAGGCAGCTAAAATTTCTTTCTCTGTTGGAGTATAGTTAGCCTCTGAACCTCTGTAACCTCGACTCCAGAAACCAAGAGGTCGTCCACGTGTCTCACCTGGAGCTTTTTGCCACAGGCACCAGGTTGGACCATTGTCACTTGCAGCCGTGTACAAAATGTTCTTAATGTCTGGACCATCTCGGACAGGTCCCAGACCCATTGCTTGAATTACCTCTTGCTTTATCTGGTCAAAGGCTGCTTGTTGTTCAGGTCCCCAGTGGAAATGGTTTCTCTTTCGAGTCACATCATACAGAGGTTTCACAATCTGACTGTATCCAGGAATGTGCAGTCGCCAAAATCCCACTATCCCCAAGAAACGTAGGGTCTCTTGCTTGTTTGTGAGACTTGCCATGGTAGAGACTCTATTTACCACATCCACTGGAATGTGTCGGCGTCCATCCTGCCACCGCACTCCTAGAAACTGAATCTCTGTGGTAGGTCCTTTCACCTTGTCTCTTTTGATGGCAAAACCTGCATCCAGAAGAATGTCAATGATTTTGTTACCTTTCTTGAAGACTTCCTCAGCAGTTTTACCCCAGACGATGATATCATCGATGAGCTGGATGTGTTCTGGAGCACCGCCTTTCTCCAGAGCATCGTGGATCACTGCATGACAGATGCTTGAGCTGTGGATCCAGCCCATTGGCAGCCTGTTGAAAGTGTACTGGATTCCTCTCCAGGTGAAAGCAAACTGAGGCCTGCATTCCTCTGCTATGGGAATAGAGAAAAATGCATTAGCAATGTCTATGGTAGCATACCATTTGGCCTCTTTGGATTCCAGCTCATACTGTAGTTCCATCATGTCTGGTACTGCTGCACTCATAGGCGGTGTCACTTCGTTTAGGGCTCGGTAGTCTACCGTCAGACGCCAGTCTCCATTCTGCTTCCGCACGGGCCACACTGGACTGTTGAAAGGTGAATGAGTTTTGCTGACGACTTTCTGACTTTCCAACTGACGAATCAGATTCTGAATGGGCAACAAAGAGTCACGGTTGGTTCTGTATTGTCTGTGATGCACAGTCTGAGAAGCAACCGGCAATTTAATGTCCTGTATCTTATGTTGTCCCACAACTGCAGATTCATCAGAAAGTTCAGGTCTGGCAGACAGCTTCATTTTTTGTCCATCAATTTCTATAGAAGCTACTCCAAAAGCCCATTTGTAACCTCTAGGGTCTTTGAAACGCCCTTCTCTCAGAAAATCAATTCCCAAAATACAAGGTGCGTCAGGTCCGGTCACAACTGTATGTTTCCTCCATTGTTTACCAGTTAAACTTATATTAACCTCTACCTTACTTAACTCTTGAGATCCACCAGTGACTCCCAGAATAGTTATAGACTCTGATCCCTGATAATTTGATGGTATTATGGTGCACTGAGCTCCTGTGTCAACCAAGGCCCTGTACTTCCGAAATTGTGAAGTGCCAGGCCACTGGATGTACACATCCCAATAGATTCTATTATCTCTGTTATCCCTCTCCTCCCCCTGGCGGGAGGCAGGGCACCCCTAGTTATGGGGAACATGCGCACATGTGCATTGCACATATTGTGCAGGGTTATAACTTTGCATGTTATAACTGGAGCCACTGTTGGAGCCATAAGAGTCGTTCTGGGGAACTGTGGAAGTAACAGCTACCCTTCTGGTATTGCTACCTCGGGTTCTGCCACTTTGCAATTCCCTCAGTCTCCTGAAAAGATTAGAAGTTGGTTGGCCATCCCAGCGGTTCATGTTCTCACCAAACTGATCACGCAGAGTTATCCAAATAGTTCTACGTGATTGCCTTGGTGGTCTGTTTTGGAATGACCTGTTTTGGAATGTCCTGTTTTGGAATGACCTCCTTGGAGGACGTGTATTCCTCACAGATGAAACTTGTACCCACCTGGAGGAAGAATTGAAATTATCCCTTTGTGCCAATTGGGAGAGTGGTGGAGGTAACATTCCTGTATCTCACTGGCCATAATAAATTAATACATTTTCCATACCATAATTTAACTTTATACATAACCCACATATAAATTGTCCGCACCAAATATTTACCCAGGTAATCCAGAATCAAACCCAAACAATATCTGTAAACCAGAGCCCCAAAAATTGAAAAGAATAATCGCTCCACAAACCACAATACCTTCATGTTTGCTAATTCAGCTGGAAAACACTAAATCAATCAGATAATAAATTAAACTAATTATCTGCCGCACGTTGGGTACGCCAATAAAAAAAAAATGTCGTGGGATGGAAGGGGTAAGGCTGAGAAGCCTCCTCCCTTCCCCCTTGTAAAGTAAAAGGGAAAAAAAAAATTGAAGGGAAAAGAAAAAAAACTCGCAAGCTGAATTAGCAAAGCAGTGGAGCTATATTTACAAAGCGATGTAGGGTTTGCAGGGAGATATTTACAAATTTACAATATCTACAATATATACAAAGATATACAACAGAGTAACACAGAAATGAGAGTGAACCCCTCTCGGCAGAGAGGGGGGTTCCCCACCTCCTCTTTCCCCTCTTTCCCCCCTTTCCCCAGATTAGGTTAGAAGAGAGAGAGAGAGCGAAAGAAAGAAGTTAAAAGCAGTTTTGTGTTAATTGGAAGGGAGTTAGTATACAGGCCTGTTATCTGGTTTTCAAGGCCGAGGCCTTGGCAGAAAGCCCAGCACAGGGACAGAGAGCAGCCGCACCGTAGAAAGGCGGAAGCAAGACTGAAGATAAGGTGCTGGAGAAACTCAGTATAGTCCCAGCTCAGAAAAGTGCTTCCTCCCACTCGTCCAATGAAATTAGTTTAGACTATTCCTTCCGTTTACCAACTTCCGTCCACCATATTCCCTTTCTTAAGGGGGCAACGTCAACCGGCCACAATGAGTCAGAGCTAGTATAAAGCTTTACGAAGACAAAATTACATGGGACACAAGTTTATGATCCTGAAATCAAAGATTTAAGCAAGGGAGAATCCCCTTTCTGAAGAACTAATCCAAATGATCAGAGTTTTCTTGGCTAATAAGAAAAGATTTTTTTTCACAATGTAAATGACTACACTCAAGAAACAAATTTCAAGGACTTCAGAAAGAGTAAGAATACCAAAAAAAGAAATCCATATTAGTAAGGCTGGGCAAAGAGGTAAGAGGATTATGAAGAGCTTTACCAAGAACATATGTAAAAAAGTGCTAGGTCTAGGATTGGGTCAGAAATTAACAATGACTCAAAACTGACTAAAATACTGAACACAGTCTGGAAGTATAAGCATATGGTAAGAGAAGATGAGCCACTAAATATATAATACAAGTGAAGGAAAACAAGATGACCTTCACATTTATATAAAGTGCTAGGAAAAGAGCATCAGCTTTCTGCATGGTTTAGTATTTGGAGAGAGCAATCAGTGAAAGAAGGAATCAGAAAATAAATATCAAAGGGAAAAAAAAGTGTGTTTGGAAGGTAACAGCAGGTAGAAAAAGAAACTTCAAGCTCTGATCACCAAAAGTCTATTTTTAGTATTCATAAAAAAGGCTGCTACTAATGTACCAGAATGGTTAAAGTAAATAGATACTCTGAACTCTAGAGATAGAAGGAAATTTCAGAGATTGGAAGTAATGCAGAGGAAAAGCAAATCTTGAAAGGATTACAACTGTGTTGAATTAAATGAATAATTTTCATGCTTCTTTAATTAAAATCATGTTTCATTCCAAAATTAGATTTTGTTTCTAGTCAGAAAGATACACCTGACACAGAGTAAATCCAAACAATATTATGTCTGATTTTTATGCTTGCCCCATCACAAAACACATTACTTGTGTCTGGTAAGTACCTTTCATTCAGACTAAAGGGAAGAGTAATTAAATATTCCCATGCATGATGACACCTGAAACAGAAACTCCTGCCCAAGGTTAAAGACAGTATAGTAAGCAGTTAAGCCAGTTCAATCAATAGGCATCTCTGATTTCTCAGTTGATTGCAAGGCAATGTGTTGAGGTATAGTTTTTAGTTCTGTGTTATTAGAGGCTGAGGTAAACCAAAGCACGAAAAGCAACCCAGCAGACAGCACAAATGGTATTCATTGGGAGCAAATGCAAGGCTTAGCATTTTACAAAACCAGTTGGAAAGTCAGACTTGGCTACCATTAGTTAAAAAGTTGGTCATGGAAGTCTATTTGTGTACTGCATTAGGGGAATTAACCAAACAAAGTAGAAACAAGCAAATATCAGTGATGATCATATTTTGCTACTGATATAGTGAAGCCTCCAAATATTGGCAAGCCATTTGTGCCAAACAACAAGAAATTACTATGAGGACAATGTTCAGAAAAAAATCCATATGAAAAGGCACAAAACCAAAGAGAAAGAACCTTGCAGTAATCATCTGAACTGGCCTCCCATGGCAGAAAAATGAACACCTAATGGGAGAAAGATACATTTATATAGGTATATATAACACCCTTACTTCTGTCTTGGATTAGGCCTTTGTTAAAAAACCATTTGCATTAAGAGTAGCCCTCGTTATGCAGCAGTATTCAGGTTTCTATCCCATGATTCATGCCATGCTTTCAAATCATAACACTGTAAGGAAAACAAAACAAAAAGCGATCCAGAGCATCTGTGATATGCACAGCCCATCCTACTTTCCCTGATAAAATTTTTATATGCATTCATTTACCATCAAGTCCTTGAGCTTTTATACATGAAGGTATGCCTCAAGTTCTTCATCTACCTAGAACAGAGCATAATGACATCAGAAGTGGTCCTGAATCAGTCTCCACAAAATGCTGCCTCATGCCCTGACTTTTCTGAAGGGCAGAAACACTTTACTTTCTGCAAGCTCCCACTTGCATTACTAGAAACAGGTCTTTCATGACATTATCCTTGGGAGGAATAAACTAAATACTGGGTAAAGGACAGCAGCAGAGCTTGAATGCTGGAATTCCAACAAATTGTCAAAATCTTTCCAAACATGGACATAGTATTCATAGAATCGTAGAATGGTTTGGACTGGAAGGCACCTGAAAGATCATCCCCTGCTATGGGGAGGGCACCTTCCACTAGACCAGGATGCTCTAAGCCCCATCCAACCCAGCCTTGAACTCTTCCAGTAATAAGGGATCCACAACTTCTCTGGGCAACTTATTAGGGAACTGGCCTTAAGTAAAAATATAATCAATACAGTCAGCACTTACCCAGAATTTTGAGAAGTTCTACAATCTAATAGAATATCCCTTTACTCTCCTAACTCCTTCTTCCATAGTCACGCTGCAAATATGCACATTTACTCCCACCACACACTAATACTATTATAATTAGTTCTCAGAAAGCCTTTGCCATGGGTTGAGAGGAAATGGAGAAGAAAATAAAAAACTGCGCCAGAGGCTCCAGTCCTCTCAGTGAAAGGTAAGCCTTTCAGTATTTCATGCAAGCCACTCTTCACACCTGAGGGTGGAAACAAGAATCACTGCTTTGTTATAATGACCTTTGCTCCAACATTTTCTCAATCTCAGAAGTATTTCTCTACCATCTCTTGTTTCCACACAGCTGGAAAACTCCTGCTTGCTGATAAGTGGGCATTTTCTTCTGCAAGACAAAGGGGCTCTAAGCTGTTTATTATGGGAGTATGCTGAAGTTACATCTTATATTATGTTTCTGCAATCAATACCACTAGAAAATTCCATATAAAGCAGATCCTTAGTTGGTATGATTATAAAAGTTGATGCTTCATGAAAATCACTGAAATAAAACAAAACACATGCACCACCTTACAGCATGATTTATTTTGTATCAACAAGGTTAACAGCTGCAAAATTACCTTCCTGATTTGAAAGGCAGGTTACACAGTATCTCGTCTGCTGATTACATCCCTACCAAGTGCAAACTTGTGAAAAAGGAAAGCCTGTAGTCAGCTTCTGTTTCTAGTCATATTACACCACACATACTGAGAGAGGCTAAGGGACCTTCACCCATTAAAGTGTTCTCGTCTCAGCCATGGCTGATACAATTTAGTTCCAGGACAAGCTCTGCTTCAAGCAGGAGATGGAGTAGATGATGACCACAGGTTTCTTCAAAACATTTCTGGCAATCTGGTCTGTGAAAGCTGCAGGAAAGCTGATTGTATCTCAGCGCTTTTTAGACGTCATATACTGAATAAGGGAAGAGGATAAAAATGCATCTAAAAATAAAAACAAAGTCAAAGGATGCCTTGTTTTTCCTGTCTCACAACAGCAAGAAGAGCCAGGAGCAGGCAGAAACACAAAAGATCTTTTTCTCTCTGGCAGCTTGGGTGGGTGACTCACACCAAGTAATGAACTCTCTGCATACTGCTCCTGTCAGGGCCAAGTGAATTCGTGTTCTGAGCCCTGATGTGAGCCATGCGACTGTGGACAGAAAGCAAGAGCTTGGCTTCTTCCTAGCAGTTTTGTCAGTAAGACATAATGCCAAGGACAGCTGAGGACAGCAATCACTGAATCTTAGACTTTGCAAAGGAGCTAAAACCCAAGTGACAGGAAAGCAGGTTGAGAAAATCCCATCACGCTCACATTCCACAGCTGCTCTGAACTGCATCAAGTGGAGTCTCTCACCAGACTTCCAGAACTCAGAATGCCTTTGAATCCCATTGACCTAAATTTGCACTACCTACTGGTGACCAAACATATTGTGTGTTGTTGTACTTCTCTATCACCTAAGTTCCCCACCAAAAATTATGGTTTTCCTCACAAGTTCTAATTTGCAACCAAACCTAGATCAAGCAAAGGCAGCTTTTTCAAAGTCTTGCAGTAAATATTTGGTTTTAAACTTCCACTTATGTTTTTGCAGAACCGATGGATTTGTGTATCAGCTAAATTTACTACTACATTTATTGGTTCCAGAAAGTTAAATTGTATTCCTTTTGACCTTCAGATATGCATAGTAGCTTTTAGTCTCCATATTTCAGATAGCACGGTACTAATGTCTTGCTTCTCCATGTAAACAGGGGAGTTATTTTCATTTTTCTTACACCTAAAGGCAATGAGCATTATGGCTGTGACATCTGCTGCCAGTGCAGCTGTGGCTCCATCTGGTTTACTTCCCTAGGGTAAACAAGCAGCACAATACTTAGATTTGAAGGGGGGGGGGGCGGGGTGGGGGTGGGGGATGGGGGTGTGTGATAATTTATTCTAGACAATATTATCATAATCACCGATCATATCAGTTATTGTCTTTGGAACAAGTTGTTTCACAAAAAGTATGATTTAAGAAGCATTCCCAAGGTTCCTCAAGCTTGAGAATGACAAACCTGTTTTTTCTTGTCTTTACTGTGTACAGTGTGTTACTGCCTCTGTGCACCAGGCAGAACAAGAGCATCTTATGCTTGCTTTGCATGGCTCCAGGCTAAAAAGAAACATCTTCACATTGCACAGGCTTCATGACTGGAAGTTTTTCCTTATGAATTCACCAGCACAAGGATCAAAGTGATTGTTGATATTAAATGTAATGTTGGTAGAAGCTTTCAGGTTCATACCCCGGAACACATCCCTCTTGACCACATTCTGGGAAAGGTTTGGGAAGTCACAGAGCACTTTCCTTATTTCTCAGGTATTCTATCTTTCTTTCAAAGAATAAAGTCCTTTGATAGTGCAAGAGGTACTTTCATTCCCTGCTGTGACAGTCCTTCCTAAGAGATCACTTCCTCCCTTAAGTTTTCTGGCCTTTTACTTCAATTCTAGTTCATTTCAGTTCAAAGTGCAGCAACTCAGTACCACATGAAGTAGGACAATCTGTGGATGCTTGTGAAGTACACACATACCACAGAATCCCCTGTGACTGTGGTGTATTAGTTCCAGTGAATGTGGCGAGTCCTTTCATCACTCCTAAAATAACCTGCAGATGCCATTAGTGATCTAGCTGCCACACAGGCACTTATCCATTAGGAACTGTCCCTGACAGATAAGAAGTGACTGAAAAGCAGTCAAGAGAAATTAATTATATTTAATTCAAATTATGATAGATCTGAATCTGTGACTTCAAGGTGAAGGAGAATGAGTTCTCTGAAAGAATCTCCTACTGTAGGATGTTGTGAGGAAAGCTGCATGATGTCAACAGTTGACTCTTTTCTGACAACCAGTCTCTGCTAAAGGTTAGGTAAGGGCAAAACAAGTGAATGCAAAAGTAGCTATTTGGAGAAGAAAAAAGAAAGAAGAGGTGACATCGACAAGACTTGGAATTTTAACTGATGTGAAAGGAGGTTATGCTTATCTTAAAGATGCAAATGTTGGTAAGTAAATATACTTGTTTTCACTTGAAGATAGAACCCTTCATCTGTTTGTCAATGCTATGTTACCTACCTGATCTCCTATATGTATGACTGGATCAAAATGTGTACTGAAGCAACCACACTTGATCTATGGGTGTAGTGTACCTAGAGATCACAGTATCACAGTATCACAGTATAACTTAGGTTGGAAAGGACCTCAAGGATCATCGAGTCCAACCTATCAACACAGACCCCATGACTAGTTTGCCTTAATCCTGCTCCAGCTGTAAAACTCAATTTATTCATGAACCTGCCAGATTTTCTAGGTAGTGAGCAGGCCTTTGACTCATGCTTCTTTGCATTGGTGTCCAGATTTCATTAATTTATGTAACAATGATTCCAATCCATGCTGGTATGCCCATGTTAGAGCAAACTATATTTTCAGGACTAGCACAAAAGGTGGTGGAGCTGGGGAAGGGCTACAGCAGGATAGCAGGGGATCATTCTTCAGTGGGGCCAAAACCAGAGAATACCTCCTACGCATCAGGAATTCTCCCCATCATGTGATCCTGAATATGAGGTCTTGCACACTGTCCGAGATGCCCATTTTGAGGCTTGTGAGTTGCTCCTATGGCACTTACAATCACATTCAATATAATTACATGAATAGTAAAAAATAATGGAATATGCCATTTTTTTTATACCTAAGATTGAAAAATCGGTTCTTTATTTTTGGCTTTAATCAGTTTATAAATATCTTCTGGCTGCAGTTGCTTCCAGTCTTCTTATTTAACAACTCAACTATGTATGTCTAGAAGGAAATTTACACCAGATTTCTACTTGTATGAAATTATAAAATCACACAAGAAACAGTGAAGAACTGAAGAGAGAAAACACTTCCTCTGAGCACACTGACTACTATTCCTACTGTCAGAATTGCAGACTATTACAAAACTATTGCAGCTGTCTTGCTCATTTATCAATCAAGACGTGCACGTTTCCACACCAGATGCCAGCATGCAATCCAATGGCCATTACAGCTTTTGTGTTAGAGGAAGGTCAGATTACATCATTCTAGAGTCAACTGCTTAGAAAACTACTGTAAAAAGAGTATATGCAGAGTAAGAGTAATCACAAATCACTTACTCAGCATATTGATCCAAGCCTTGCCACGAGGTTTAACAGGTTCAAATTTCAACCTGATAAGCAACTACTGTCAGAATTAGTATCCGTTTATGTCAGTCATTTCTGAGACACAGCAAACACATGGGAATTCAGTAATCCCTGGTAGCAAAACAAGATTTCAGACTTTAGCCATTTGCTTGTCACCTTTATTCAGGTGCCAAGGAAGAGGAATCTCAGAAATATTCACAGATGACCTGGCAACTTGAAATATCTGAACAGCAAGTATAATAGTCACTGAACATATACCCTGGAGTGGACAGAATGTAGAAGATAACTTATTTAAAATAAAATTCCACTAAAAATGTGACTCACTCAGGAATAGATAGCTGTTTTGGAAGCCTCTTACACCCTACCAATAACACAGGCATTTTAGAAAGCCCCTCTCTTTACAGTTTCAAAAGTTGCACCAAGTTGCTCACACTGCAAAAAGGAAATGCTAGTACTTCTGTAGAAGTCTCAGCAATGCAGACCTTTAAAAGATCACCTTTGTGTTGGTATTTCTCTTATTCAGGATACAAGAAGACATTATGCTGGAGGACAATTCAAAATAATAACAGGATCAACCTCTCTATTCTTTCTCAATATCCCGAAGATTACATGTTCCCACTACCTTTGAGGTGTGTTAGAAAAAATCCCTAGCATGCAATTGCCAGCCAAGCTTCTTCAGGAAGAAATCTAGTGCCTGTCCTCCAAAGACCTTAAGTGATGTAACATAAGAATGTGAAGTGTGGGAGATTCACAGCCAAGGGTGATTCACATCATAGAAACATTTATGTAGTGCTCTTAACCACTAATATAGACAGACCCATTCAATCCCCAGGAGCAAATGGTTCCTCCAGTGAAAGAACAGTGGCCAGGGTCCCATTCATACTCATCTACATGAAGAAACTACTGCAAAACAAACTGAATATGAAGTCCAATAGCCACCTGTCTTGTTTCTCTTAATGCTCTAGCTCCAGCAGGTTACAGTGGGGTGGCTACAAAAGCTACTGTTTGCAGCTGGTCATGCATCCCTTATTGAGAGGTTTCTGCCTCTATTATAATGCTTCTTCATGAAGCAGATGATGGGCTGCCACAAATTGCAAACCAAAATTAAGGAAAACCATCAGACATAAAACACAACCAAGAAAGTATCTTCATTCTAGACAACCCAAGGCATCCTAAGCAATGTCAAAGCCATAAAATAAATGAGATTTGTAGGCAGTCTGAAAAAAATCTGTCAACACGTCATCTAATTTGAGCTGCTTCTCTCATAGCTGCTTCTCTCATACAGGACCTTTCACAGACAAACAGAATCCTGTTGGTCCCACATAGATAGGTTTACAGGCGACTTTTGACACAGTAAATTGTGTAGAAATAACTGTAGAATAGAATAAACCAGGTTGGAAGAGACCTTCAAGATCATCACGTCCAACCTATCACCCAACACCACCCAATCAACTAACCCATGTAACCAAGCACCCTGTCAAGTCTCCTCCTGAACACCTCCAGTGACAGCGACTCCACCACCTCCCCGGGCAGTCCATTCCAATGGGCAATCACTCTCTCCGTGTAAAACTTCCTCCTGACCTCCAGCCTGAACTTCCCCTGGTGCAGCCTGAGACTGTGTCCTCTTGTTCTGGTGCTGGCTGCCTGGGAGAAGAGACCAACCTCTGCCTGTTTACAACCCCCCTTCAGGTAGTTGTAAAGAGCAATAAGGTCACCCCTGAGTCTCCTCCTCTCCAGGCTAAGCAGCCCCAGCTCCCTCAGTCTCTCCTCATAGGGCTTGTGTTCCAAGCCCCTCACTAACTTTGTACATGTGGACAACCCTTCAACAACAGTAAGACCAGATAAATCACTATATACTGGTCTTTAGACTTCAGCCTGAATGGTACGAAATATGGGGGTAACATTTTACCAAAGGGAAGTACAATATGAAATACTTTCAAACCAAAAATTTCTTCCCACCTTTCACACCAGTTTGAGTATTGTTCAGAATTCTAAACAAGCAAACAAATAAATAAAAGTTAATGAAAATGTAGGCTTCTAAATATTTTTTAAAATACAGTTTTACTTATGATTTTAGTTCTGGTTCAGGGATCTTTAAGTAATGATGGATACAATTCACCTTTAGAAGTACAAATAGATCTTGAAGGGTCATGAGTTATGGAAGAAAATTGGGCACAATTACTTTTTTTTGGTGTTTCAGAATTACTTCTATGTCTTCTAAGAAAAGGCTGTTTCTATTTATGTAGAAAAGCCTCCAGGAGACCATTCTAGCTTCTGAAAAGGCAACAACAGTAATGCTGTGTGATAAGCCTCATGCTGCATTTTGCTCATCACATTAGGCTCCAAGAGAGGCAAATATTATAACTTTATTATATGAAATTATGTTCCTGCGGAGCATATGACCTGAAAGCTGACTGCCATTTCTCTTGGATTTAAAGGAGTCATTCAGCAAAAATCCACCTTTCATGTTCCAGCAAGCAAGAGCTCTGCTTGTGGTTCTTGCAACCTTCTTCCACTACCTGCTATAAATTTCTCCATTTCATAGTATGTTGTCACTATGGCTTCCAAAAGTATGTCTTTTCTTTGGTGAACAGTGCAGTAAAGCAAGTAGCCTAGACAGATATTTTATAATAAAAGCATTCCCAATGTCATTTCTCTGTAATGAAACCAACATTCATAAGGAGTGTTTACACTTTTTTGACAAAGAATATCTACATCCAAGGAACCAGCTGAAATGGCAAAAGTGAGCACATCAGTACTGGATCCTCAGCAAAATTTAGCTGCTTTTGGAAAGCAGAGCTACATTTTGACAACCACAACTTTGAAGAAATTAAGTATTTGCTGTTAGCTCTTACACCCCCACTCCCCCACCCCCCTCCCCTTTATTTTAATTAATTAAAAAGACACAGAACCTGTAGGGGCTGAAAAAAATATGCTGTGGTTATAATTATGGAGCTGTTCAGATCATACATCTGGGATTCTGCCAAAGCCAGATGAAGGCGCTGGCTGCCATGTGGCTTGGAAGTCCTTCTTCCCCCTCCTGTTAGGATGCCAGCAGGATTATGCTCATGCTCTGAAACATTTTGAAGCTGGCTGGGAGAAAGCACAGAAGTGTTCTAGGTCTCAGACTTCCATAGTTTCATGGCCTATGGTGGCTACCCTAACATTGTGCGTGTCTCCTCCATGGTTTGCTGGATGTGTCTCAGCCTGCATTTTCCCATCAGTCCATCCTTCCCAGGTAAACAAGCTGCTCTTGTTTTCAGCACTGCAAACTCTCTTAATGGCTGCAGTTTGAACCTTGCTGTGAGGAAGATGGCAGCTCTTCCTCACATTTCCTCCTTCCTCAACATGGCAGCCATCTCCCATTTTGAACACATGGATTTACAGCAGTTGTTCCACCTCCATGTTTCTCTGCAATGCAGCAAGACCAGGCTTCAGCACAGGCACTGTCCTCTGCAGCTTTTAGGGAGACTGAAGTTGTGCCTAGTGACAAAGTGATGGGATTTGTCAAAATTCTAAAGGAAAGAAGGAAAATGAGACAGAAGTGGGTGCCAAAAATCAGACTGGGGGCTTAGAAGGATCTGAGGGGCTGACACACTGGGAAGATATTGGTCCAGGGTAGCATTGCTGTTGCAAAGGCTCAGGTGGAGAAAATGGTGGGAGCCATGCAGGACTTACTGTGGGAGGGAAAGCATAGCAGAAAAGTAAAAAATTCTGAATGATAGTGCTTGGTCTCATGTGAGACTGGGACAGAGGTGCACCATGCACACATGGCCCCTTGCACATGAAACATCCTGTGGAAACTGAAATGTGAAATACTTAAAGGCTTACCTAAAATGTGAGTATCAGTGTGAAATGTATGTCTCCATTAATGGCCACAGTACCTTTCTGCTCTATTTCCTATTTTTTAAATATTAGTATATTCTCAAAGAAAATGAAAGAGTTACTTAATTTTTTTCACAACTTCATCTTTAAATGAGCATTTCAGAGCTGCTCTCCTCTTCTGCAGACTGTAGTTCCATTCATACCTCATGGCAGCTGCTAACAGATCATTCCTAATCCATAGTAATGGGATACAATTATTTTTTAATCTAATGTGTAGAATGCTTACTTCATGGTGTTTGTGTCACAATTGTTTTATTACATATTCTGAAAAAGAAAAGAGAAACCACTCTTCTAACAGTAAACAATCTTTATCTATGGTGCTCATATGGGAGAACTATTGAGATGTTTTGTGTACTTACTGTCAAAAATTCTGAAATAGCATTGATATTCATGGTTTCATTTGGTTTGTCACTAGTCTTTAGGCTCCTAAGCCCTAATTGTTCACACCAATGAGAAGAGTGCTAACTCTTTTAATTTTATTGATAATATCTTAGGCACCAGCGTCACTGAGGCCAGGCCAGACTTAGCCAGACCTATAACGTGAACCATACACAAGCCAAATACCATGTATGGAGGATAAGTAGGAACTCTGGCATTCCTTGCTCTTCCAGCAGGATATTATACTGCCTGCAATATGTTGTGCCAAAGATAAAGGTCTGTTTGATGTTGTATGAATAGACTTTGTTGTTGTTCTCTCATCTTCTTAACTGAAAACTTGACTTAAACTTCAGTAGAGTCCCAAATAAATCACATGATGGTATTCAAGAGGCAAAAGAGATTAAAAGGAGTTAGGCAATCTTTGGAATTGACAAGAATAGTTTATGCATATTAGTGATATATTCCTTTACAGGTCATACCTAATGATACACAAAATATCTTCCCCCACACCCTTTCAGGACTTAGGAGCAGAAAGAAAGAGAAAAATGAAGTGACACAGCACACCCTGATCTATAAAGGACATCTCAGAAACAAATTACTCTCCTTTTTTATTTTTCTTTCTCTCTCAAAAATTCACATGCATCTTAATCTTTCTCTAGGTGCTTTTTTTAGCCCCCAGATCTCCCATCAGACTATAAGGTCATCTTAGTTTATGAGTCAGACTATCACACCTGCAACACAAGATTACAGGGATACTGTAGTATTTCCCAAGATGAAAATGACCTAATGCACAGCTACATTGCTATTGAGCTGAACTGCATTTATACACACCTTACCCATAGAGGAAAACTGGAATTTGAATTCTTAGAACTGAGAACATCTTTAAAGCTGTATCATTTCATATACACACAAATAATCAAATATAAAAGCTTCCTACCGGTACCAAATTTTCTTAGATTTACTGTGTCTGAGTTGATTACTCAGCAAGTTTATGCATAACAGCTGACAGAAACATGAATCAGTGCTAAAACCACATAGTATTTTAACTGGCATTGGGAAAAAACCAGTTAGACCTGCTAGATGTTTTGGCATCTCTTGCTAAATCAAAGCGATTTTATGAGTTAATCTTTTATGGCAGCAGGAAATCATCTAAGAAACTCAGTCTAGGAAGAGTAGCTACTACTCTTGGTTAAAACAACCCTTATATTGACTCTCTTCATTTAATAATTCATGCTTTTCAAAAAATTGGAGTATGTTCCCAGGCTAAAAACAAAGAAAAAAATCCCAGATTCTTGAAGATTAATTTTCAATAAGTTATGTTTATATTTAATGATCTTTGTGGATAGAGTATTAACTATTTTGCAATGCTCGTGTTGCAAAGATGTTGTACAATGAAGTACAGCACTTATTCAAAAAATGTGTTATCTGTTCTCAGCATTAAAGGACCATTTTATTGTCTGCACATGCACATAACATTCCATGTAACTCGAGTATAAAGTACTTTGCTGGTTTTCAGTAGTTCCACAGAATTTAATTCCCCACTTTACTATTACACAAATCACAGACTGAAGGGATTAACAAACTCTTAACTTCAGTGTCAAAAGAAAAGCTCCTGTCCGTGGACACATGCAAGCCACAAGGGAGGTGATAAGTGGATTGTTTATCAGAAATGCTGGCTCCTGTTAAAACTCTTCCTGTCTTACTGCCACACAAGCTAACAACCAAAAGACATAATTTCAATAAATAAAATCTCCTATCATTGTATAATTCTCATGGTGGTGAGGATACATAATTAGACTCCACAAAGATCTCCCATGTGTGAAGGATTTTTCAGCCTTTTTCTCCAAGTCACAGTATCACAGTATCACTTAGGTTGGAAAGGACCTCGAGGATCATTGAGTCCAACCTATCAACACAGACCCCATGACTAGACCATGGCACCAAGTGCCACGTCCAATCTCTCCTTGAACGCCTCCAGGGTCGATGACTCCACCACCTCCCTGGATCTGCCTACTTGAGGAACTTTAATTTGCTGCACAATAGAAGAATTCTGTTTTCTGGAAGCAATGCTTATTTCTGTAAATATTGGGACTTCGGATGCAAGTGAAAGCTGATATTTTTTCCGCTAAAGTACATGAGGTACTAAGCAACGGAACTAGTGATGTAAAGTTACTTTTAGAGCTGTCAACCTCCAGGAATGGAATCCAGGATCTGTAGTTATAAAATTATTGTTATGGGGTGGCCATTTTAATTACTGTGTAATTTTAATTACTAAATTACTGAAGTGTGTAGTCTGGAAAAACTTAATAATGGACTGGCTCTTAATAACTGCCTCAGTGCAAATTCACGAATGTGACTCCCACTTTTTAAATCAAATTATCTCATTCTTACAGTTATAGGACTCCACAATTAATGAAGGAAAAAAAAAAAACCAACACCACCTTAAATTCAAACCAAATGTGCTATTGATTGCTGCCTGTTTGTCTCCCCTTTGGATACATGTGGTAAAACCAGTTCCACATTTACCAAAGGCTCTTTTATTCCTCTTAAATTACCACAGTGTTTCAGTACTCCATTAAAGTCATTACATGCTTTCTGGTAATATTTTTGCAGATTACATTACATTAGAGACTCTTATGATGATGTCATCACTCTGGAGAGAGTGTTCTCTAGAAAAGTTTGTTCTCTGTAATGCTGGGTCAATTTTTTAGCTCCTTTTCACATAACCAATGCCTATAAGGCAGAAGGGATGAAGAAGCTAAGAAGACCTGATTGTCAAAAGTACCACTGAAATAGAGATGGAAGCAGAGCACTGCTGATTTTCACATCTCAGAAAGTTTTTACGTACTTTTCTTCCAGTTTCCTGGAGGAAAAGGGCTGAAAATATAGGCTGCTGTCACTCTTCCCTCAGGAAGGAAGAGCACTTCCACTTTGTATAATCTCATAGTGAAGATCTGGGTTCAGATCTCCCCGGGCAGAGCAAGGATGTGAACTGGTTTTCCCACATCCCCAACAAATGTTCCAGCCACAGAGGTACTGGGAAGAGCTCGGGTTATTCCTCCTCCCAGCCTGTGAACTGAGACTTTTGTTTCTAAAATTATTCATTAAAAGTGATGGTCACTGTAATATTGCAAAAATGCCAAAAGAAACTGTGCTAGTCTGCTCTGAATTGGTTCTTTCTTTTATTTCTTTCTGGGTTGTTTTGTTTTGATTTCTTTTGTTTTGTTTTTTTAACTAACGTAACTAATACACTGAGGAACATTTGACCATTGTCTACATTCAGGGAAGTGATGCCAGCTGCTCAAAACAATTCTTTCCCAATTGGTCAGACTCCATCATCCCCATCAGGACATATCTTGGTTTAGCCCCTTGGAGTAGGTGCACTCATCTTTATCTCTTGTTCTGCTCACAGTCACAAGATTTATGTTCATCTTCATTTGCTCCTTGACTGTTTAAGAAAAGTGTTGAGTACAGATGGTTTTTATCCACCTCAATAGAGCACTGGGTCATCGGTTCCAGACCTGCCAGAACTGCTTCTGATTTAACCACCCTCTCCATCAATCCCCAGTATCACCATGTGGCACCCTAGGGAAATGCTCTCTCCAATCACTTTTGCATTCAGTGTCCATCACTAAGAGCCAACTCTTGCCACATATTGTGAGGTAAGTATCTGTGTCCTGAAAGGATAAGGTCTCTTCCTTGGTTATTCTTTCATTTTGTTCCTGGAAAAACTTCACAACTGGTAAATGATGTTATTGAAACTAAGCTTCCAAGTTACTTCTTTAAGAAGGAAGAATATGTTTTATATCTTGGTCTATTTTCATAGAGAATCACTTCTGTAAAATTTTTGATACTTCTCTATTTCTTATTTGTTAATTATAGCTTGTAGACCTAGATATGATAGTAACCTAAAATCCATGTATTCAAATCCAGAGTTGGATTTTTCCCTTGTTTAGAATTTTCTAAACGACCAGAAAATAATTGAAATATTGAAAATACAAACCCACAACATCAGTAACTTTTATTTTAAAAGTAATGTAAAATCTGTACAGTGTAGAATCACAGAATGTCTAGTAAGTATGACTAAAATCAAGCACATATAATATAGCAAGTTTTGAAAGAACTGTAATAAATGAAAATCACTTTGTATTTTAAACTGCTTTGTTAGTTGTAGAAATAATTCCTAGTAACTGAAAAACAACACTGATAGCAAATAAAAAAAGTAACTTTATATTATTATTCTGAGAGTATATTTCACATAAATACAAATTTCCCCCTGCTTTCCCAGTTCTACAATTAGACTTCCAATTTTCCAAATCACACAGGCACTCATATTTTGCCTGTGTACCTTACACTGCTGAGTCTGGAGGCTTGTGACTAGAGCAGTGGGAGTGATACCACAGCCATATTTGTTAGGCGTCCTCCAGATGCCTCCATCTCCCGTAACTCTAGTACTCCTTCTCTTCTGAAAAGTCTCCTTCAGTGCTCTCCAAGCATCATGCTGCACATAGATGACTGGCTCATGCTTTTCATCTTCATTCTGTGCTTCCCCAAATCCTACACTAAGTAAACGTGATAGGAACATTGACCACTGTGTACCCTCTTTAACCCAAAAGGTTCCTGGTACTTATCAGTGTAATCTCTTTTCATACCATCTCTATTTTTCTTATGGGGACTTGCATATAAAAATAGAAATATTTCACAAGCTATCATTAACCCCAGCACCAACTCTTCTCCTATATAATGAGGTTTTATTCATTAGCACATGATTATTTCTTTTAGTTTCAAAACTAAAAAATGTAACTCAAAGAATAACTCAATCCAAATTATCCTTCCATCGTCCTCCTTTATTTTGAGAAAAACAAACAAGCAAACAAACTGAAACATTCTGAAAATAAAATGCACAATGGCATATAAATATAGCAATGGAAGCGCCAAACTATAGAGAACTGTTTAAAGTACTCACTGCAAAACAGCCATACTGAAAAAGCTGGACCTTCAGTTGTACTGTGCAATCCCATTTCAGGGCGATGGGTGAGATGCAGTGTTCACCTGCATCACCCAGAGTGAAGAGAAAAAGGGATGTCTTTGCAGTCAGTAGTGAGGAAAAGATTTTGTTTGCATATTGCTGTCTTGTCTTTATAACTGCACCTTCAAGGGGAAGTTTATCAGAGAACCAGAAGAAAATTGTGCTCTGCCATTAGCTGTAAAATCTTTTTGGCAGGATGGACACAGTGCTGATAAGGAGCTGTTATGCACCCCACCGCATAAAGTTGCATGTGTCACTGATTTCTCATTAGGATGAAATCTTGACTCTACCCAAGCCAGATTTGTCACTGATGTAATTGAAGCTGCAATCATCTCCTTAGTGTTTTTGAACATCTTCAGAGAAAACAATCAGCTGCTTCCTGCCAAGTCAAACAAACACGAAACTTCACAGCAGATTTCGCTGCTGTGGTCTCATGAGAAGTGGTTTTGTCTATCCTACTTCCAACAAAGAGTGGAATTGAGAACTGAAGTACTTTGGGTTATGTGAAAGATTGAAGCTGGACAAAGAAAGCTACAAATGAAGATCTTCCCCTGTAAGGGACAGTTTTGCTGGCTGCAGATGTCATTCTGGCAGCGGTGGTGTATTTCTGCCCAAGTAACATCAGAAACGGTTGTGAAGAGGACCCAGCAGCTCCATTAAGACAGAAAAAAAAGTGTGTACTGTGCTCTTCAAACATCCACGGCCACAAACCTACCAAGATATCCTTTAGAATTCAGTTTGTTTCTACAAGGCCTTTTGTAAGTGGGGAATGGGGTTTACTACCTTACTTTGGAAAGACTCACACGCAAATCTTTTACGGGGGGGTCTCTAGGGTATCTTGTGAACTGGGGTAATGGAGAGAGTAGAGAGAAGCCCCCGCTGAAGCACTGCAATGGAAGTTGTGCTTCCTCTGGATCTTTAATTTCCCACTACTTTATGAAGCACCGCAGGGTGACCTATTCCGGATATGGGCTGCGGAAAGGACCGCTGGCAATAGCCAAGACGAAGCCTCCGAGGTGCGGCCAACCCCATGCCCTCACGGCCGAGAGACGACACTAGACGCCAGTCATCACCGAATGGCACCATCGTTGAGCCCCGGTGCCAACCGGCGGAGGCGCGGCCATTGGGAGGCGGGAGCGGCTGAAGACTCCATCTCCCGGCATGCCGTGCGGGGCGGTCCGGGGCGGACGAGGCGCATGCCCGCCCTGCCATAGCGCCCGGTGCTCACGCCTCCTTCTCTCCTGGCCGGGCTGCGCGCAGCGGAGCAGCGGTAACACCATGGAGGCCGTTCCACAGCCCCAGCCTCGGCCTCTGCTCCGGCCCGGCGAGGCCGCCGTTGCTGCCGTTGCTGCTGCTCCCCTGCCGCCGCCACCCCCGGAGCAGGAGCGGAAGCTGGAGCAGGAAAAGCTCTCGGGGGTGGTGAAGAGCGTCCACCGGCGGCTGCGCAAGAAGTACCGGGAAGGTAACCACGGGGGAGGGGGCCGACCCCTCCGCGCCGCCCAGGCCGGTCCACCAGGCTCCCCTCAACGTGGGAGCCGGGACGGGCTGGGAGGAGAACCGCGGGGGGGTGTGTAGTGTCCGACGGCGAGCTGTTGTGCCGTGGCGGGAGGAGGGGGAACCGCCCCCCTGGGGGTCTCCGCGCGGATGGGGGTGTTCCCCGCGGGCGGGCGCGACGGGGTGGCCCTGTGCCCCCAGCCGCTGCCAGAGCGGCTCGGGCCGGCTGGGCCGCAGACCGCTGCCGAAGGGGGTGTGTCGGGAGAGGGGGGGATGGGGGGCCGGGAGCCGCGGCTTTGAGCAGCTCCGGGCTTGCTACTCCTCCCCAGGCGACCGGGGGCGCCGGAGCCCCGCCGAGGAGCCCCGGTCGGGTTTGCCGAGGTCTTGCCGCTTCCCGCCGTCTCTAGGCAGCGGAGACCCCTTCCCGGCTCGGAAAGGCTCACGGCGCATCTCTAGGAGCTTTTCCCATGGGATATAGGAGGAGAGGATTGGAGTGCACGAATAATGCTGCGAGATGAAAACGTGAGCTTGTCTAAAGGTGCGCAGCAGCTGTGTATGGACATGGGGTCGTGTGGCCCTGTCTTACCGCTCCTTGTGACATCTGATTGCTCATAGCTGCAGCGAGGCCTTTCACCACAAACAGCTTGCAGAAAGGCAGTGTTTTACAGCCTGGCATTCTACAGGAGTGGGGAGGACAGTAGCTCGTGAATGCCAGGAGATATTGAATGGTGAGCTGGAGAAGCCCGGGCTTTGTGAACTGTTTATGCCTCTTGCCTTTGATTCGTGGAGGGATAGTGTGGGCTGGAGCACTAAGCACAACAGGGAAGTCCTTGAAAAATCTACTTTGTCGTCAGTCTTAACACCCTTATGCAAAGTTCTTACGGGTGGCACTGGAATGCTCAAAACCTAGAAATGCCTTCAGATGAGTGTCAGAGCTGAGATTTGTTACCTCCTTAGGTTGATTATAATGATCTCTTCAATCTTCTTTATACACAGCTTACAAAAAATGCATCCATTCATTCAGTGTCTCCACAGCTCGCTGCTGAGCTGGTGTTTGTCTCAAGAAAGACACTTAGAAAGTTGGAACCTTTCCTGTTGTAGGCACTAGTTCTTGTCTCCCCTCTATGTCTGTGTATGACACTTCTGTTACAATAACAATGTCGTTCTGCTTTCTGGACTTCAGAAGCCTGTCCATGGAATTTGCGCAGAGAAATCTAGCTATACAGATGGTGATCAAGAGCCACTGTTTATTTTGGCCTTGGTGAGCCAAAACTGGAGGGAAGCTCTCGCTTGTTCTGATATTGAGATGAAGGAACAGTTGAGGAGTTCGTATTTCTCTGTTATTTCAGAGTGCCTGTAGCTTAGGACAGACAAACATTGAAACTATTAACTTGAAAAAAGAAATGTGAGCGATCTCTGTAACAACTAAATACTTTTCATATGGGAGCCTAAATTACCTGGAAGCCTATGTAAGCCTAATTCTCAGCAAAGAGCAAGTTAGTATGCAAGGATAAGTTGTGTTTTATGTGTTGATTCAATATAAGTGGTTAAGCAAAAGAACAAATAGTACTTTAAACTTACCTTGTATGTCCTGTAAAGCGTGTGTTAGTGCAAAATTTGGTGATTTTTTTTTAGTCACTGTAAATGAGCAATATTGTATGTATTTTCATGGAGAGAGTTAGAACTCAAACATTGGTCACCTCTATGCAACAATGTGAACTCCACCCATTGTCTACTCATCCACTAGTAGGTGGTCTTTACAAGTTGATAGTGGTTAGTAGTCTAATATTTAATGAATCTGGTTGTTTCAACTGCAAAATTGTATTTTTGTAGTCTTTTCTCCCCCCATTTCTCTATGCTTCTAAAAGCAGGCTTGAGAATCTCCTTTCTCAATGCCTTTGATGTCATTCTGAAATTGTAATTGATTGACCTCTGAAGGATCTTGGGATTTTTGTTTGTTTTCTAATACTCTGAGACACCAACTGGCAAGTACATTGTCCTGATGAAGTAAAAATTGACAGTTTGCTAAAGAGAAGCAGGAAAGCAAGAAATCATCTGTAATTTCTCAGTACAAATTGAATAATAATGTGGTATGAAAAAAATAAGGTGAAAGATGTATCCTTGGTTATATGCTAACAGCTGCTTATACAGGGATAGTCTCTTCTCTCTATAGTGCAGTACACCCACCTCCATATGGAACATAAACATAACTACCTGTATTATTCCAGAGTATTGGCATTCTTTGGTTTGGTTTTCTGAGGGTTTGAGGTTTTCTCACTGTGCTTCAAGTTTTCTAGAGTTCTATGAAGCTAGTTTCCATTTTGTCTACACAAGCAAACAGTACTAGAATTGCTGTTGCTTTGTAGATACTGAAGTAGAATTGCATATTAACTTCACTAGAGGAAAAGGCATGTCAAGTATCCTTCTGAAAGCTATACAATTATGTTGCACAGGGTGCATAAGAAAGCAAGCCTTTGGTAATAGGATCTTCAGTTACTGTCTCCTGTTAGAAGTGTTGAAGGGAAATCGATGCTTCCTTGAGACACAGAGATGTTTGTTGATAGAAGTTATACAGGCTTGATTTCAATAATCTGATTTGTTTGAGAATTCATTTGCCTTGCTGATGTTAGCAAGCCTTGAGTTTCAATGAGCAATTGTAAAAGGCAAGCCAGTATATTATCTGCCTTGCTTGTGACTGGTGCAATTGGTATCATTTTGTTTCATTTCCCACAACAGTTGCCCTCTTTCCTGAATTTAAGTTTAGTCAGCTTCATATCATCTAAAGAGTTTGAAGTTTTTCATTGGTTGTTGTTAGTTTCTTATTTTTAACTTAGTGAAAAGCTATAACTGAGCTGAATCTTGCCTTTTTTTTTTTCCTTCTTTTTTTTTTTTTTTGAAATCCTGCATTTGTGGAACCACTTTTGATTGTAAATGTGGTGGATAGATTTTGCACATACTTCCCTGCTGTGGCTCATGTCATACTGTAGTCCCAGAGCATTCCGGTGTACTTGCTATAAGCATTTTCCATGTTCAATGTGGCTCAGCTTAAATTCTTTAAAGTTTGCATCAAATCATAGAATCATTAAGGTTGGAAAAGACCTTTAAGATCAAGTCCAACTGTAACTCAACTACCATGACCATTAAACTATATCCTGAAGTGCCACATCTGTATGCTTCTTGAACACCTCCAGTAATGGCAACTCCACCATCACCCTGGGCAGCCTGTTCCAATGCCTCACCACTCTTCCAGTAAAGAAATTTTTCCTAATATCCAATCTAAACTTCCTCTGCCACAACTTAAGCCCATTTCTTCTCTTTCTGTTGCTGGTTGCTTGGGAGTAGAGACCAACACCAGCCTCACTACAACCTCCTTTCAGGTAGTTGTAGAGAGCAATAAAATCTCGGCCTTCCCTTCTCTATACTGAAACAACCTGAGTTCCCTCAGCCACTCCTTGTACAGCATGCCCTCCAAACCCTTCACCAGCCTTGTTGCTCTTCTCTGGACTCCCTCCAGGATGCCTTTCCTATATTGTGGCACCCAGAACTGAATACAGTACTCAAGCCGGGCCTCACCAGGGCTGAGTACCGGAGCGTGATCATTTCCCTACTCCTGCTGGACACTGTTTTTGATACAGGCCAGGATGCTGTTGGCCTTGGCCACTTGGGCACACTTGCTGGCTCATGCTCATCTGCCCCGGATCCCTTTTCACCAGGCTGCTTTCCAGCCACTCTTCCCCAAGCCTGCAGTGAATTGTTGTTTGTTTGTTTTGTTCAACAACCTTTACACTTTGTGACTAGTACCTTTTCCTGTGTTTGGGTTGTCGCTAATCTAGTATTACTTTCTAGTAGGAATATATCTATTTTTTTCCTCCTTTCTTCTTCTTTTTTTTTCCCTTCTTTTTTTCCATACTCTCTTTTCTTTTGTTCCCTTACACCCTCCCTAAATAGAGAAGAGAAGCATGCACTCATAAAACCCATGACAGATTTGGTATTTTGCAATTGTAGGATACTCTCTTCTCCACTGTGCATCCTGTGGTGGCATTATGTCATATATTTTTTTTAAGTGGTTTAAAGAAGTTTAGCAAATTGATGTGAGTTTTCTAATGCAGAGGAAAAAGAAATACATATGTATTTTAATTACAGTGGTTGGTTCTTGTCCTCACTGATTTAATGTCAATCAAATTAGCTAATTGTGAACAATTTGTTTCAGGCTACTTTAAGACAGTAATACAGACAAAGAAAACATGTCCAGTGGTTCCTAAAAATACTTAGGTTAGCCTATAAACTTCATGAAGAAAACATTTTTATGTGAGAACAAAGAACAATGAGCTGTAGTGTTTTCACTTAGGAGTGTATCTCATTAGCATAAGATTCAATTTTTTCTGAAGTTTTACTTCTGTTTCCTGTCCAAATGAATTAATCTTAACTGCCTTACACACTAGGGTAAAAGCCAAAAGCTGAAGCAGCTTTCAAGTGCTCAGTTATTCACTTAGGAGAAACTTCTGGGTCCTGCACGTTTGAAATAAGCACTAAACCCCTAATTTCAGTACTTTTTCATGAGATTTTAATTTCTCCTACTAGCCTATTACAATATGGAGATTGGGGGAAACCCAATTTTTTATTTAGTCTCTTGCTCATGGTTCTATTGCCTGGTACCATAGGTGACCCCAAATTTTAGAGACTTTTTGTCTATTAATCTTTTAGGCACATGTAGCCATGGGTTGCATGTATGTAGCATATATTGCATGGATGCTGATATCCATCAGACCTGACAGGCTTCTAAAAGCAGATTTAATGTTTTGTAGGAAAAACTTGATCTATTGAACATCTGCAGTGTGAACATCTGCTATGTGATTATTTGTTTCTTTCCAGTTGCTTGTAGCAGCCAAATAGGTTTAATTTTTACTGAGATAAAAATCCCTACACTTGATGCAGAGGCAGCCTTTTTCTCTGAGTTCTTTATTACCTTTGTAATCATTCAGAGCTGTATTTATCAAGTAAACATTTTCCGTGCCGCATAGCCCTCGGTTACGTATGGTTTTGTATGTAGTCTGAAAAGTTGATTTACAGGACACTCTGCTTCTCCCTGCAAATCCTGTATCGAGTGCAAGTGGAAAAAAATTTGCTGAGGTGTCTGTAAAGGTATTTTATGAAAGTTTGCTGTGTGTACACTAAAACATTCTCTCTTCCTTCTGTACGCTTGTTAAGGCTCTTAGGACAAATACCAGTTCTGGGTGATTCTGATACTAGTTACTATATCACAGAAGCTCATAGAAACATTTGTAGGTGGTAGTTTGATTCCTTAAAAGAAAGATTTGTTGAGACTTCAATGAAATAAATAGTATTTAAGAGGTTTTTCAAATCCAGAAAATTAGAATTTACAGGACCCTATCTGACAGTAAGTAGCAGCCTTAGGTAGGCGGTTTAGACTTTCATGTGAGAATTGTTGTTTCTGAAATCAGTTGCTTTATGATCTCTTCCTCTCTCATGTTTTTCATTTAAAACCTTGAGAGAACTTAAGTTCTTCCTGATGTGAAACAGGAAGTGTTTTGAAATACTGACATTTTTCACAGGACAAGAAAACTTTGCCACTGAACTCTATGCAGAAAGTTAACATTTGTTACTTCTTGTTACTCATTTGTTAAATGTAAGAGGCTTACTGTCAAAATAAACCTAAGTTTTCAAAGTCTGCATTTGTCTCTTCCCGCTTGCATTGACTTCTGGGAAGAGAGACATTTTGTAACTGTTACATTTTGAAGCAATATAAACTGAATTCCTTTACATTAAATTAGTGCTATTTTATGACATGAGCCTTAAGATAGGTTTGCCCTTACAGTTTGCACACCACAGTTTTGCAGGGAAATGTTCTTTAGAAATCCCATAATATTTTACAGCTAGAGGGGCTTTATTCATTGGTACTGTTTAGTTAGCCCACAAATGGACTGACTACAGCAGGCTTGTATCCACTGAACAAACAGCTATATGTAACCTTCTTCACTGCTCCTTTATTGCTTTGGCAGGGAAGATGGTCTTACTGTTAGAGGGTCAGCATAATGGTCCTCAGCTGCTTCTGATTTTTGCTTCTGCATTTGCACAAATCAGTAGTTTCTGCTAAACTGTTCATCTCTGTGTTGGTGTCATTAAAGTGCAGCACGTAGTTCATCCTGGAAAGCCAGGTTTGGGTAAGAGGAGAGAGGGGAGATCGCTTCCAGTGGAGTAGATTCAACACCTGGGGGGCATAATTGCTTAAACTATCACAAATAGGCTACCCACTGTTTGTGTTACAGCCATCAGAAATTTATAGCAGGTCTGAGACATAGATCACTCTTTACAGTGATAAAAGCTGACCCTTAGTAGATGCTTTAAACAGTGGATTAATTGTGTCCTGGGGGTCTGTCTGGTGTAAACAGATAGGAAGTTTACCTGATAAGTCAGTTGTAAAAGTCCACACTTGATCAAATGAATCCTTTCTATATGAGTAGAAGAGAGGAACATTGAGAGAAAGAAAATTAAATTCTTGCACTTTTTAAAAGAAGGTTTTTAGTGTGAAGTATTTCAAATTAATTGCAAGAATTGTGAAGCAAACACTAGTCAGACAAGACAAGAAAAATGTTGCTTGACCTTTGTCCGAGCTGAGGTTCATGTTCTGTATTTAGACATGTAAAATTGTAAAAGTGATGCCAAATACCTAATGTTGTCTTTCACAAAAATACTGGATGTGCTGTTTTACTAAGTCTGATGTTCATTGAATTTAATTTATCCTGTAGACGCTGAAAGCTGTAAATAGCATATTATTAGTTGATATTCCACACGTAATTAATTTTGTTAATCATTGCCACAGTGTCTAGACATTCAGTAGTACAGCTAAGCTTCAACTGATGTTCACCGTTAATGACGACATTTAGTAACGGGAGTTTGGTTTCAGCTTTAGCCTAGTGAACAGCATAGGGTTGCTTTTCCCATTTACTATTTCAAATGTTGTAGAAAGTAGTTTATTGTTTCCAGGAAGTGCGAGGCAGTCTTAAGAAGCTGAAAATGAGATGGGTTTTTTTCAGTTTTGCAGTGCGTTGCCATCAACAACTATGAAGGCTCAAAGATCTTGTGAAGTGTTACTGTGGCCTTCAGCCTGTTGTCTGAATTTATCCAGCATTGTCATGGGCACCTGTTAATTTTGGGGATAGGTTTGGGTTTTATAATGAGAAAATTCAAGGAACTTTATTAATTACTGCTGTACAAGTGTGAAGATGTCACTTATGATTCTGTCTTTGTTAGTTAATGTATTGGGCCTATTTTCTCCTCCACCAGAGCCATAAAAGGTGTACATAGGAAAGCAATAAGCTGTTAAATAGAAGTATTGAATGGGAGTGGGTTGAATTTGATTTTTACATTATCAATTTATCTCAGAAAATTGCAGTTTTCCTTCTTGAAATAATGACTGTTCTAATTCCAGTCTTCAAGTGTTTAAAATACTGTTTGTCTTGGGGGAAATTGTTGATTAAGATCTAAACCCATGTTGCATCTACCTGAAGCTCAAGTACATGGTGTCAGTTACATTTTGGGATGCAAGATCTTGTTCAGAGATGGATGAAATATTTTGTACTTGGTTTTAAGATTGTCAGAGATGACTGCACTGTTCTTCTTAAGTGCCAGTAGAACTAAGGGGAAAACAACAATTGCAAAACTTGTCTGGTGGATGCAGATAGTACTTTTAAGTCTATATGACTTAACTATTTTATTGCTTGATAGAATGATTGAAATCAGTTGTTCAAGGTTCTGTCCCATTCTGAAATGAAAAATACTGCCTCAAGCAAAACTGAGCTCTGTTTCTTTCGTATACATTGTTGTTTTGTTTAAAATACCAATTGATATGATTTGTTCTGTCAGATGTTGAAGAATAAGTGTTTCATAAACATACCTTAAATGACAGTTCTGTTTAATACTCTATAAAGAAATATCTTTAAAAAAAAAAAGAAAAAGGAGGTGGGGAAGGTGGACAAAAGCAAGCTGGATTTTTGTTCTTAAAAATAGAGTGCCTGAAAAAAAGAGCTATGGTGTGGGATTGTCCCACCAAGATTAGTGAAGGTTGTCTTCTCATGCCATCCTGGGGACCTTTGACATCTTCTAAATAAATATGGAATGAGGAGAGTTCTTACTCAGCTTATATGATTCCTTCTTCTTCATTAAAAGTGTTTTCTGTTGTTGAAACTTACAGCTAACTTTAAGTCTTTGTTAGGTTACCTACAATTAAAACTATCTTGTAATTAGGATCACTTAAAAATAACTTCTACATGCCTGACCTGTTCTCTTTGTTACAGAATTCAGCAACTACTGATTACTCTGTGCTTTGTCCAATTTGGCTATTTTGTGGGCAATGTTAATGTGGGTAGAAACTGTTTAGAGGAATTAATCTGTTTTAGGTAAATACTATTGAATTTTTGTCACTGCATTATAGAAGGCTGTGTTACAAAGAACCTGCAAGTTGCTCACTCATTTGTTCTCAGAATTGGTAGAAAGAGGTGGGCTTTGGGGTTTTTAATTTTTAAAGGAATACTTAGTCTTCAAGGCAAAGTATAGGTTATTTTTTTGGATGATTCCACATAGAGAGGAGAGCAAACATTAGATATTTTTTAAATAAGCCACTTCAGTGATTTGAGAGATGTGCAAAACTCCTGTAATGAGCCAGTCTTGCCAGTCATGCCTTTCAGCTGGATGTTGGTGTAGCTGATTCCTTAATGGAGGGCTGAAATGTATGAAGATCTCTGAAGAGTCAGTGCTCAAAACAGGTTTTAAATCACATAAAAGGTGATCTCCAAGTGCATAGCTGAGTGTTGAGTAGCCTTAAACTCTGTATTATGGTTTGGTCATGAGTATGCGAGATGCAAAGTTTAATGTACAAAATCAAATATTAACTTTGATATGGTGGAAGATGCAAAATTTTTGTTTGCTTGGTTGGTTTTTTCCTTTAGATTAGCCTGCCACGAACTTCTGTTTAATTTACAGCCTTATTAATTGCTCAACAGAAGACTTTATTTCTTTCTTTAGTAACCATTAGTTTTGCCATGAAACCTTCCTGCACATTCAACAGCCCTTTTTGGTTACACCAGCAATGATTCATAAATAAATGTTTGCACATTGATCATAATGTACTGTTTAAAAAATTAATACACAGTGGATTACATGGTATTGCTTGAAAAAATAAATACATAGCGCTACTATGTTCTGTGTATCAGCTTGAAAACGGATTCTGTGAGATCTATTGTAGTCACTACCTCAAAATCTTAACAGATTGGAAGCATTATTTGCATTTTCAACTGAGAATTGGGGCATGATTCTGGAATTAAAGTTCCCATAAATCAAGGACACCTGTCTGTGCCTTCTCAAAGCTCACCCCAAAGAAGAATGAGGAAAAAAACAAACCAAACCAGTAGTACTTGCTCAAGGTAAACAGGACTTCAGACCATTCTTTTAAAGTCCCTACACAATGGTGCCAGTGTCTTACGATGCTTTATCTGCCATTCTTCTGGAGCTTACATTAATCAAAGAGCAGGTAAATTGACATCTTACCAATCCAGCACTGACACTGGGTCAACAGCAGATGCTTAGACTTCCGAAGGGCAGACTTCAGGTTACTCAAGGAACTAACTCAGAGGGTTCCTTGGGATAAAGCCCTTAAAAATAAAGGGGTCCAGGAGAGCTGGACCTGCTTCAAGGAAGAACTCTTGAAGGCGCAGGAACAGGCTGTGCCAATGTGCCGGAAGATGAACCACCGGGGCAGACGGCCAGCCTGGATGGGTAATGAACTTTTAATAGAACTAAGGGGAAAAAAAGAGGTGGTATCATCTTTGGAAGAAAGGTGAGGCAACCCACAGAATGTTTAAGGATGTTGCTAGATCATGTAGGAAGAAAATTAGAGAGGCAAAAGCACATTTGGAGCTTAAACTGGCCTCTACTGTGAAGGACAACAAAAAGTCCTTCTATAAATACATTAATAGCAAGAGGAAGGGAAAGGACAACCTTCACTCCTTGGTGGACATGGAGGGAAACATTGTATCAAAGGATGAGGAAAAGGCAGAGGTACTTAACACCTTCTTTGCCTCAATTTTTACTAGCAGGACAGAATGTCTTCCAGACAGCTGGCCTGCAGAGCTGGCAGGAGGAGCCAGGGAGCTGCATAGTTTCCCTATGTTCCAGGAGCAGATAGTTGGAGCTCTCCTCAGCTGCTTGGATCCCCACAAGTCCATGGGACCAGATGGGATCCATCCTAGGGTGCTGAGAGAGCTGGCAGATGAGCTGGCTAAGCCACTCTCCATCATCAGTCCTGGCTCACTGGAGAGGTCCCAGAAGACTGGAAGCTGGCCAACGTGGTGTCCATCCACAAGAAGGGCCGGTTGGATGAACCAGGGAATTACAGGCCTGTCAGCCTGACCTCAGTGCCAGGCAAGATTATGGAACAGGTCATCCTGAGTGCAATCACACAGCACTCACAGGATGGCCAAGCGATCAGGCCCAGCCAGCATGGATTTAGGAAGGGCAGGTCCTGCCTGACCAACCTGATCTCCTTCTATGAGCAGGTGACCTGCCTGGTGGATGTGGGGAGGCCTGTGGATGTAGTCTACCTGGACCTCAGCAAGGCCTTTGACACCGTCCCCCATAGCAAACTCCTGGCCAAGCTGTCAGCCCATGGCTTGGACGGGAGCACACTGCGATGGGTTAGGAACTGGCTGGAGGGCCGAGCCCAGAGAGTGGTGGTGAATGGTGCCACATCCAGCTGGCGGCCAGTCAGTGGTGGTGTGCCCCAAGGATCAGTGCTGGGCCCTGTGCTCTTTAACATCTTTATTGATGATCTGGATGAGGGCATTGAGTCCATCATCAGTAAATTGGCTGACGACACCAAGCTGGGGGCAAGAGTTGATCTGCTGGAGGGTAGAGAGGCTCTGCAGAGAGACCTCGACAGGCTGGACAGATGGGCAGAGTCCAAGGGCATGAGATTTAACACATCCAAGTGCCGGGTTCTGCACATTGGCCACAACAATCCCATGCAGTGCTACAGGCTGGGGTCAAAGTGGCTGGAGAGCAGCCAGGCAGAGAGGGACCTGGGGGTGCTGGTTGATGGTAGGCTGAACATGAGCCTGCAGTGTGCCCAGGCAGCCAGGAGGGCCAATGGCATCCTGGCCTGCATCAAGAACAGTGTGGCCAGCAGGAGCAGGGAGGTCATTCTGCCCCTGTACACTGCACTGGTTAGGCCGCACCTCGAGTACTGTGTCCAGTTCTGGGCCCCTCAGTTTAGGAAGGATGTTGACTTGCTGGAATGAGTCCAGAGAAGGGCAACAAAGTTGGTGAGGGGTTTGGAACACAAGCCTTATGAGGAGAGACTGAGGGAACTGGGGTTGCTTAGCCTGGAGAGGAGGAGTCTCAGGGGTGACCTTATCACTCTCTACAACTACCTGAAGGGGGGTTGTAGACAGGCAGAGGTTGGTCTCTTCTCCCAGGCAGCCAGCACCAGAACAAGAGGACACCGTGTCAGGCTGTGCCAGGGGAGGTTTAGGTTGGATGTTAGGAAGAAGTTCTATACAGAGTGATTGCCCATTGGAATGGGCTGCCCGGGGAGGTGGTGGAGTCACCATCATTGGAGGTGCTCAGGAGGAGACTTGATGGGGTGCTTGGTGCCATGGTTTAGTTGTTTAGGTGGATTGGATTGGTTGATGGGTTGGACGCAATGATCTTGAAGGTCTCTTCCAACCTGGTTTATTATTCTATTCTATTCTATTCTATTCTATTCTATTCTATTCTATTCTATTCTATTCTATTCTATTCTATTCTATTCTATTCTATTCTATTCTATTCTATTCTAGGTGTGCTGCTGGAGTATCACCATATGCTTGCTTGCTTATTCTGTGAAGGTTTTTTGGTTTTGGTTTTTTTTTTTTTCTGCTTTGAAGTTGCCTTATGTTTTTCCTGAATATCTTCTAATCTTAAACAAACCAGAAATTGTTCCATATTTACATTTTGTCTGTCACTCATGATTTTGAGGAGGTCTGTCATCTCCTGCTTTCATGCGGCTTTTCTTTCCCTCTGTTTAGGTGTTTCTCAGAAGCTGAGCTGTATCTGTTCCACCTTACCATTTTCTGTATCTCCAGACTGGCTGTATTGGTAGATGAAAACAAATCACAAGTACCAGAAATTACTTGATATGGAATGTGTGACAGAGTTGCTTTGTGATAAATGTTTCACTTTTGTTCCGCATGTCTTTCCTAATAGTCTGTATCTTTCAGTTTTATTTTCATGACAGCTTAGTGCCAAGAAGCTGTTACTGTCATAGACAGCTCTGTTGTAACCCAAAGTTCATATCCCAGACTGCTGTTAGCCACCTCCATGTCTGTTGCTACATATCTAAATTTAAAATCCCTTATCTGTGAACTCTTTGACCCTCATCTGACTTTCAGAGAGGTGCAAATCTGTGCTTTGTTCACAAGGAAACAGGAGTTGCTATGAGAGCAGAATGCAGCATTAGGAGACATCACTACTTTGATAAAGGAATGGCTACTTAAGAACATCTGATCTTTGCATGTTTTCTCTTCCTCATCTGTTTGGTTTCACAAGTTTTAGGGAAAAATGGTTATTTGAAAATAGAGTAATTGCTTAAGAATAGACAAAATTAAGTAACTGACTAAAAGAACAGCACTATTGGTGGTTTGTATTTGTGAGATTTCCTCTCAGAAGTGTTCTTTTATTTACTTCTCTTCCTTTGTAATTATCTGTGTATTCTTCAAGCTGTATGTTTCACAGTTGTCTGGAGCATGCAGTAAGATTCAGTGGACTGTGGCAGAGGAACTTTGAAACTTTATCTAATTTGCACTGGAATTAATTGGCTACTGAGAATACACTTTGATCTAAGCTAGTGCTTTCTGGCTTGGTGCTGTGTAAGTTTGGCACTTGGACACCAGAAACAACGATTCATGAGAGCTGTATTTGTTTTGTCTGCTTTGCTGGTAGGTTACTTTCTATACCATTTATTTGTTGCTCTCTGTCATCAGTAGAGTATTTTCTGTCCTGCATGATTGCCTCTACATAAGGCACTCCTGAAAGCTCTGGAAAAGTGACTTACAGGTTTTGTGACCTACAGGTTTTTTGCACAAACCCCTGTGGGGTCCCACCTGCGACCAGGGTGTTCATCTGTTATAGTGGTCAGTTAGCAACCATATCAGTATCTTATAAAGCATATCTCTCCAAACTTGGATTATTTGGGAAATAATGAGGGACACCCTTCAAATATAAGGCTACCTTTGTTTTGTTTTCTTTTCTTCCAGTCTAATAACTTTCTCATCTATGCTTTTTGAACAGAAAGCAGAATAGGTGATTTCTTGTATAGCTTCCCTGTTTTGTTAAAAACTAAATCATGGCCTCTCCCTTCCATCAAAACTACCATCTCACACAAGGGAGTATAAACACCTGGTTTTAAATATGACTCACTTTGATGATTGTACAGGTGTGCTAGGTGATTGTTTTGAAGAGAAAATTGCTGTGACATCCCTAAACCAAACTTAAAAGGGAGTAACCTGGATGGGTAGTTTAAATCTTGTACGTGTGTAACTGTCTATACTTGTCCATTGTACCCAATCTTGCTGTAAATGGAGGATGGGAGAGATGAGGAATTGTTACTACTTTGCTCATGCAAGGAGTGAAAATAAAAAGATTGCCAGTGGAAGAAATCTGTTATTTACTGCTAATTAGAACTTTGCTACAATTAACAGTTGCTATTAGTGGGTTAGAAACAGACACCTTTCACTGGTAAGAGAAGGACAGGTCATAGTGTAAATTACTTAGAGGCTTTAGCAGACATTAATAATTTGTTTATGCTTGATATAGGTTTTTGGTTGTTTTTTTTCTGTAATGTGAAGGTGCTACAAAAATTGCTTCTGTAACCTTCTTGTGAAAAGGATGTCTCAAAGCTTAATGCATAGCTCTGCTCTTGAAACCTTGGTAAAACATAGCTGTATCAGCCTGTGGGTGCAAAATCAGTAGATAATTTTTATTCTGCAAATTTATGTTTATATTAGATGTGTGCACATATGTAATGAAGAAACACAAAAAAGCATTAATGAAGGTCATAGCAGTGAGTGTGTATTTTTCTTTCTTAGGGCAGAAATGTCTTTTTAGTAAGGTAAAACAAGGGTTTGCATGGTGTAGAAACCACAATAGGAATTGTGGCTAGCCATGACTACCATTTATCTTGTTTTTGTTTAGCAGTCTGTTATGTAAAGTCAGCTAGAAGTGGATAGATAGCACCAAAAGAAAGGAAATCACCCCATTTAAATACTTTGAAGTAAACTTATTGTGCAAGGTTTTCTTCAGCAAGGTGAGGATTGTTGACATAAATCTGTTCCTAGGATCAGTAGACAGGTTTGTGATTTTGTGACTGTAGTTGGTTTCATTCTTCAGTACTCTTCCCTAGAAACTAATTCCTTAGAGCTGGCTAGATTAGGCAGACATCAGGAAAGGCCTGAATTTCTTTCCAGTGTATCCAAAGAAGTCAGCATTCTGGGTTAAACTTCATTTTCAGCATTTTTACATGTAATATCACAGTATTTGCCATGATCATGAAAGCTCCTGGGAAACCTTTCATATCTAAAATGTTTGTCCCACTAATGCTCATGCACAGAAACTTTAAAGTGAAACTTCCTGGGAACTTGACTTTTGCAGAACGAGCTGAACAGAAGCAGTGTACTCAGAATATTGCTATCTTCTCAAGTATCCAATAGCTCCTTCCTTGTCCAAACCCTGGAATTTCGTGTTTGGCTAGAGAAAGGTGACCTTGTTTTTTGTTACAAGCAGGTAAAGTAATCTCTGGGTAACTTCTTTCAATTGCAAGATGGGGATTTTGCCATGGAGATAACGAGATGCTTTGTATCTAATGTGCAATTTTTCTGTTGTTGTTTTTGCTTAGTGGGAGACTTTGATAAGATCTGGCGTGAGCACTGCGAGGATGAGGAAACTCTGTGTGAATATGCTGTGGCAATGAAAAACCTTGCGGATAATCACTGGGCAAAAACTTGTGAAGGGGAAGGCCGAATTGAATGGTGTTGCAGGTAAACCTTCATGTATTTGAAAGATACAATTGCAGGCATGTACTTGCAATTAATTAGAATGCAAGACTTAAGCATTGTTTTATCCTTTTTTACCAAAGTTTATGATTTGGTCTACAACACATCAATGATTTTTTGCTTCCTGAACTGAATATTTTTTCCACTATTCCAAGTGGCTAAGGAAATGTCTTGTGTAGTGTTTTGTTAGAGGTAACACTTTTTGAAAGTATCTTCAACAAACCATTTCCCCCACCACCACCTAATACTGAAGCTGTTTGTAAATAAACCTTTGAATTTTTGCATACATTTGAACCTAAACTGAACAAATGCAGCAGGTATAGCTCAGGTTTAATTTGTAGGGGTTTAGTTTGGGCTTTGTGTATAATAGTAGTTGATCTCTAAATACAAATCTCTGGTGCTTAATTTCCAAGTCAGAATCTACAACAGACTTTAATCTCTGTGAAACCTGGCCAAGGGATCAGGCCTAGCCAGCATGGATTTAGGAAGGGCAGGTCCTGCCTGACCAACCTGATCTCCTTCTATGATCAGGTGACCCGCCTGGTGGATGTGGGGAGGCCTGTTGATGTAGTCTACCTGGACCTCAGCAAGGCCTTTGACACCGTCCCCCATAGCAAACTGCTGGCCAAGCTGTCAGCCCATGGCTTGGACGGGAGCACACTGCGATGGGTTAGGAACTGGCTGGAGGGCCGAGCCCAGAGAGTGGTGGTGAATGGTGCCACATCCAGCTGGCAACCAGTCACTAGTGGTGTGCCCCAAGGATCAGTGCTGGGCCCTGTGCTCTTTAACATCTTTATTGATGATCTGGATGAGGGCATTGAGTCCATCATCAGTAAATTTGCTGACGACACCAAGCTGGGGGCAAGAGTTGATCTGCTGGAGGGTAGAGAGGCTCTGCAGAGAGACCTGGACAGGCTGGACAGATGGGCAGAATCCAACGGCATGAGATTTAACACATCCAAATGCCGGGTTCTGCACATTGGCCACAACAACCCCATGCAGTGCTACAGGCTGGGGTCAGAGTGGCTAGAGAGCAGCCAGGCAGAGAGGGATCTGGGGGTGCTGGTTGATGGTAGGCTTAACATGAGCCTGCAGTGTGCCCAGGCAGCCAAGAAGGCCAATGGCATCCTGGCCTGCATCAAGAACAGTGTGGCCAGCAGGAGCAGGGAGGTCATTCTGCCCCTGTACACTGCACTGGTTAGGCCACACCTCGAGTACTGTGTCCAGTTCTGGGCCCCTCAGTTTAGGAAGGATGTTGACTTGCTGGAACGAGTCCAGAGAAGAGCAACAAAGTTGGTGAGGGGTTTGGAACACAAGCCCTATGAGGAGAGGCTGAGGGAGCTGGGGCTGCTTAGCCTGGAGAAGAGGAGACTTAGGGGTGACCTTATCACTCTCTACAACTACCTGAAGGGAGGTTGTAGACAGGCTGATGATGGTCTCTTCTCCCAGGCACCCAGTACCAGAACAAGAGGACACAGTCTCAAGCTGCGCCAGGGGAGGTTCAGGTTGGATGTTAGGAAGAAGTTCTATACAGAAAGAGTGATTGCGCTATGGAATGGGCTGCCTGGGGAGGTGGTGGAGTCGCCGTCATTGAAGGTGTTCAGAAGGAGACTTGATGGGGTGCTTGGTGCCATGGGTTAGCTGTTTGGGTGGGTTGGATTGGTTGATGGGTTGGACACGATGATCTTGAAGGTCTCTTCCAACCTGGTTTGGTTTATTCTAATAAAGGTTTATTCTAAATGGTTTCTCAAGTTTAAATTTTTGAGGGGTTATCCCAATTGTAATGTCAGGAAACTATTTCAATCCTTGAGGAAGAAGAAACTCAAAAAGAAAGGAAAACTGTCAGTCAGGATTCCTGCATGCGTTTGGTATGCAGGGTGTACCATGGAATCTGTACAGCAGAATAATATCATTGCAGTCTAATTGGGAAGAGAATGTGTCAGTGGTCCTGCCTTTGGAAATTACTTTAGATGAGCAAAAGTGTTCTTGCATACCAGTCTAGGTCCTGCAGGGAGTGCTGCGAAGTGCTGAGCAAAAGGCTGCAAAGAGCAGCAGGTGTGGAATCAGTACATTGTAATTCATTACATGGATCTGTTGAGCCCATAAAATAAAAAGGAAGGAGAAATCATAGTGAAACAGTTGATGTAGGGTACCTTCTGGTGGCAGCATGAGCTGTTCAATGGCTTCTGGAAATGGAGCAAGTAATAACAAGCAGGTCTCTTTTTCTCTCATAGATTTAAATATTTGAAAACCATTCCTTTATCATAGTATCAGTCAGGATTGGAAGGGACTACAAGGATCATCTAATTTCACCCTCCCTGCCATGGGCAGGGACACCCCACACTACATCAGGCTGGCCAGAGCCTCATCCAGCCTAGGCTTAAACACCTCCAGGGATGGGGCCTCGACCACCTCCCTGGACAACCCATTCCAGGGCTTCACCACTCTCATGGTGAAGAACTTCCTCCTCACATCCAGCCTGAATCTCCCCACCTCCAGCTTCATTCCATTCCCCCTAGTCCTATCACTACCTGATATCCTGAGAAGTCCCTCCCCAGCCTTCTTGTAGGCCCCCTTCAGATACTGGAAGGCCACAATTAGGTCACCTTGGAGCCTTCTCTTCTGCAGACTGAACAGCCCCAACTCCTTCAGTCTGTCCTCACAGGAGAGGTGCTCCAGCCCTCTGATCGTCCTCGTGGCCCTTCTCTGGACACATTCCAGCACATCCATATCCCTCTTATAATAGGGGCTCCAGAACTGGATGTAATATCAATTATTATATATCAGTCTAATACCATTTAGCTTTAAAAATGCCCACATAGTTAAGTCTTTTGTTATAGACCCTTTTCTGGATATGTTTTTTTGTATCCTTGTCCCAGTAACAAGAGTGGTGAATCCTTTGTAAGGAATTCCAAAGTGCCCATGGCCTTGTCAGGGATAAATAAAAAATACTACATGAGAGTTCACTATAACCTCAATATACTGTTCACCTTGTTTGAGTTTTCTGTACCTTTTTGAAATTTGCTTTTAAAGGGTTAATTATTGATGTGGTGTTATTTATGCTTGATTGTGATCTGCAACTGCCTCTTTTTTACAGGCTTCCTCAGTTGTTAGCTGTCTTCTTGTATTTGTGCTATTCAACAGTTCTGTGGAAACGCTGACATTTGTTTCTTTTCACTAAATTACACTCCCTTGAATCATACTGAGTTCTAATACTGCCATTTCTTGTAGCACCTCTTCCCCCTGCCCCCCAGCTTGGCATTGTTTGCAGATCAGTTAAGAGGAGTACTGACTGTTCCCATGTTCAGGTTATCTGTGGAAAAAAACTAATTGCAGTGGACCCAGGGCAGATTCCCACAGAACACACTGTCTGATATTTTCTTAGAAATTGATTGTCAGCTAATAGGTAAAACTAGGCCTGGCTGAGCAAAGAGCTTCAGGTAGAACTCGTGAAGAAAAGGAATGGCTATGGGAAAAGGGGCAGGCAACTCAGGAAGAGTACAAAGCTCTTGCAAGGATATGTAGGGAGAAAATTAGGTCAAAGTTCAACTAGAACTCAGTCTGGCCAGTGTCATTAATGAGAACAGAAAGTGCTTTCATAAGTATGTTGACAGTAAAAGGGCTAGGGAGAATGTACACCCCCTACTGTATGTAAGAGGGAACCTGGTGACCAAAGACAATGAGAAGGCTGAGCTGCCTCAGCATTTGTCACCCAAAAGGATGATCCAGGTAACTAGAGGCCTGTCAGTCTGACCTCAGTGCCAGGAAACATTATGGAACAGGTCATCCTGAGTGCTATTAATATGGCTCTTGCAAGACAACCAGGTGATCAGGCCAGTCAGCATGGGTTTATGAAAGGCAGGTCCTGTCTGACTTATCTGATCTCCTTCTGCAATAAGGTGACCCACCTAGTGGAAGAGGGAAGGGCTATGGACATTGCCTCCTGGACTTTGGTAAAGCCTTTGATGCTGTCTCCCACAGCATTCTCCTTCAGAAACTCATGGCACAAGGCCTGGATAAGTGCACTCTGCACTGGATAAAAAAAATTGTTGATGACCAGGCCCAAAGAGTGGTGGTGAATGGAGTTAAATCTGGCTAGTGCCCAGTCATTAGTGGTGTCCCCCAGAGATCAGTAGTTGGGCCTGTCCTCTTTAATATCTTTATTAATGATCTGTATGAGGGCATTGAGTGCATCTGCAATAAGTTTGCTGATGACACCAAGCTGGGTGGCTATGTCAATCTGATAGAGGGTAGGGAAGCTTTACAGTGGGGTCTGGACAGGTTAGACTGATGGGCCAAGTGCCAGGTCTTGCACCTGCATCACAACAACCCCCCGACAAGCTATAGGCTTGGGGATGTGCAGTTGGAAAGCTGCAACTTGGAGAGGGACCTGGGGGTATTGGTTGATAATTGACTGAATATGAGTTAGCAGCGTGCCCAGGTGGTCAGGAAAGTCAACAACGTCCTGGCTTGTGTTAGAAATACAGTGGCCAGCAGCAACAGGGAGGTGATCATCCCCCCGTACTCAGCACTGGTGAGGCCATACCTTAAGTACTGTGTTCACTTCTGGGCCCCTCCCTGTAGAAAGGATGTTGAGGTGCTGGAGTGTGTCCAGAGAAGGGTAAGAGGCTTGTGAAGGGCCTGGAGCACATGACCTACGAGGAGCATCTGAGGGACCTGGGGTTGTTCAGTCTGGGAAGAGTTGGCTGAGGAGAGACCTTATCACTCTCAACAACTACCTGAAAGGAAATTGGAGTGAGGAGGGGGCCAGCCTCTTCTTGATTACAAGTGACAGGATTACAAGCTGCACCATGGGACTTGTAGGCTGGATATTAGGAAATGTTTCTTGATGGAAAGGGTTGTCAAACATTGGAATGGTCTGCCCAGGGCAGCGGTGGAGTCACGTCCCTGGCGGGTGTTCAAGCAGTGTGGACATGGTGCTTAGGCACATGGTTTAGTGTTGACCCTACTTTACTGGGTGGAGGGTTGGACTGGATGATCCCCCAATATATATATTCTGTGATTCTATTCTATATGCATTTAATTTTATTTAAGCTAAACAGTATTTCCTTAGTGTGTGGCAAGCTTGCCAGTTACCCTGTAGGATAATGTTCCTAGTGAACAGGAGAGGAACAGTCAGTGGCCTGTGTAGTGAAAGTTTTGGACTCTGTCTCACTGGGTTTCTGTTTATAGTTCCTACAAGATTTGCAGCCTAAGCATTTAGGCATACCTGCTTTAGCCATGGGCATGGGCTAGATGATCTCTGGAGGTCTCTTCCAATTCTCCTACTATTGTGTGATTATGTAAGTGTCCAGTTTGGGCCTTGCATCATGAACTCAATAGTACAATCCACTCTGTAAGAGATACTAAAATGCTCTCAGTAAAAAACTTCAATTAAAGTGTGTACCTTTTCAGTCTGTAAAGACAAGGGGTCAGGAGTTTTACATCAGTAGAAAGAGGGATGCATAACAATTCTGTGTGGCTTGGTTTAAACCAAGACCTGAAGGGCTATACACCAGAACATGTGAGACTGACTTTGTGTACTACAATTTATTTATTTTTTTACCTTCTCAAAGGGCCAAGTGGTGGGCCAGACTGATGGCAGGTCGATGGCAGGCTGAACATGTGCCCAGGCAGCCAAGAGGGCCAATGGTATCCTGGCCTGCATCAAGAACAGTGTGGCCAGCAGGAGCAGGGAGGTCATTCTGCCCCTGTATACTGCACTGGTTAGGCTGCACCTCGAGTACTGTGTCCAGTTCTGGGCCCCTCAGTTTAGGAAGGATGTTGACTTGCTGGAGTGTGTCCAGAGAAGGGCAACGAAGTTGGTGAGGGGTTTGGAACACAAGCCCTATGAGGAGAGGCTGAGGGAGCTGGGGTTGCTTAGCCTGCAGAGGAGGAGACTCAGGGGTGACCTTACTGCTCTCTACAACTACCTGAAGGGAGGTTGTAGACAGGCGGATGTTGGTCTTTTCTCCCAGGCAGCCACTACCAGAACAAGAGGACACAGTCTCAGGCTGCGCCAGGGGAGGTTTAGGTTGGATGTTAGGAAGAAGTTCTATACAGAGAGAGTGATTGCCCATTGGAATGGGCTGCCTGGGGAGGTGGTGGAGTCACTGTCATTGAAGGTTTTCAGGAGGAGACTTGATGGGGTGCTTGATGCCATGGGTTAGCTGTTTGGGTGTGTTGGATTGGTTGATGGGTTGGACGCGATGATCTTGAAGGTCTCTTCCAACCTGGTTTATTCTGTTCTATTGTTGTTACTCCTCCTTGTGTCTGGGAGCATAACTGCATGTGACAAAACTTGAGACTTCTGTGAAAGCTTTTCTCAATGCTTTAGCTGTGTCACCATGACAGCAGAAAGGTGGCTGATATGTTGGATGAAATTTAGTTATGGAATGGAATGTTGGAAAATAATTTAGAATCATTGGTGCATCCCTCCTGAAGAAAGAATGGGCTGGATTTTAGTTTGAATTTGAAGGGACATGTTTTCAGAGGTCTGAAACTGAGAAGTTTGTTGTTGGCTTGGTTTGATTTTTTTTAACAACCTTTTTTATTTCCTTCATTTTCCCAGTATTCTCTTATGGGCTAGTACCTGATAAAGTATGTTAGAGAATGCTGAATAATCACTAGAGAAGCCATGTGCACTTCTCAGGATCAAGACTAACATTTTTCTTGCAGTGTTCTTCTTTCAAGAGTCTTTCTAGTTATTTATTTGAAGACAGTAGAATAATGCTTGTTCTGACATTAAATCAGATGGCCTAAGATGTCATAATTTGCTTCTTCATTAGTTATTAAACAAGCACAGATCTGAGCTTTAGAAACTGTTCAAAAGGGAAAGCAGTACATGACAGAATGTGTCAATTATCCCACACATTGTACAGGGCCAGTTTTGTTTATTGTGTCAGGGCAGCATTATACAACTATTAATTGTGGAGAGTGGTGAGGAGAGTTGGTATTAAAACTTCTAGCCCTAATGGATGAAGGTTAGTGTCCCTATGAGTGGTATAAAGGGCCTGGGCAACATGGCTCTCCTTCCTTTGCTCTCTGTTTATATCTTTAGAAAACTGAATACAGAGTAGCAAGTGATATATGGAAATGAACACTTCTGTTTCTCTTTCATTTAAGTTACAAAACTTATACTGTAAACCAAAACAGGGTAAGATGATATTTACCATGAACAATTGTCCTAACTCTCAGTTTTTGCTGGCATAGGTAGGCTGGTGAACCTTTGTATGAACAGTGAATGCCAGCCTGTTCTGGTTCTAGCTAGAACAAAATAAGCTGGACCAGCAGGTTTGCTTCTTTCTGTTGCCTTTGCATCTGTGTTAAGACTTGTGTTGACTTGGCTTTTTGTTTTTAATAACAAAACCCCAGATCTGCACAGTTAACTGTCATGAAAAAGCACAATCTAGACCTCATCTATCTATAGATTTGTTCATTTTTTGACTGTTTCACAAGCAAAATGTGATGAAGTTACTGTCAGATGAATGCAGGACTATTTGGAAAAACTCCCAGGGAATAGATGTTAGAAGCTTCTATTCACAGAATCACAAAATTGTCAGGGTTGGAAGGAACCACAAGGATCATCTAGTTCCAACCCCTCTGCTATGGGCAGAGACACCTTCCACTAGATCAGGTTGCCCACAGCCACATCCAGCTTGGCCTTAAAAACATGCAGGGATGGGGCTCCCACCACCTCCCTGGGCAACTTGTTCCAGTGTCTCATCATCCTTAGGGTGAAGAAGTTCTTCCTAACATCTAATCTAAATCTCCCCTCCACTAGCTTGGATCCATTCTTCCTAGTCCTATCGCTACTTGATACCCTAGAAGGTCCCTCACCAGCTTTCTTGTAAGCCCTCTTCAGATATTGGAAGGCCACAATAAGGTTTCCTCGGAGCCTTCTCTTCTCTAAACTGAACAACCCAAACTATCTCAGCCTGTTCTTATAAGAAAGGTGCTCTAGCCCCCTGATCATCCTTCTGGCCCTTGTCTGGACATGCTCCAGTACGTCCGTATCTTGTAATAAGAGTTCCAGAAATGGACACAGTACTCCAGGTGGGGTCTCATGAGAGCAGCAGAGAGGGAGAAAAAATCATCTCCCTTGACCTGCTGTCTATGCTCTTGATGCAGCCCAGGATACATGACAGCCTCATGAGGTTCAACAAGACCAAGTGCAATCTCCTGCATCTGGGTCAGGGCCATCCCAAGCACATCCCAAGCTGAGCAGCATCTGGCTTGAGAGTAGCCCTGAAGAAAAAGACTTGGGGGTGCTGGTGGATGAGAAGCTCAACCTGAGCCACCAGTGTGCACTTGCAGCCCAGAAAGCCAATCACATCTTGGGCTACATCAAGAGAAGCATAGCCAGTAGAGTAAGGGAGGTGATTCTCCCCCTCTACTCTGGTGATACCCCACCTGGAATACTGTGTCCAGTTCTGGAGCCACTATTACAGGAAGGATCTGAACATGCTGCAGCTTGTCTAGAGAAGGGCCACAAGGATGAGCAGAGGGCTGGAGCACATCTCCTATGAGGACAGACTGAGGGAGTTGGGGCTGTTTAGTCTGGAGAAGAGAAGGCACAGAGGACACCTAATTGTGGCCTTCCAGTATCTTAAGGGGGCCTACAAGAAAGCTGGGGGGAGGGTCTTTTTAGGGTGTCAGGTAGGGATAGGACTAGGGGAATGGAATAAAAAAATAGAAATGGGTAGATTCAGATTGGATGTTAGGAAGAAGTTGTTCCCCATGAGGGTGGTGAGGCACTGGAACAGATTGCCCAGGGAGGTGGTGGAAGTCCCATCCCTACCTGTTTATAAGGCCAAGCTAGAGGTGGCTCTGAGCAACCTGATCCAGTGTGAGGAGTCCCTGCCCATGGCAGGGGGGTTGGAACTAGGTGATTCTTGAGGTCCCTTCCAACCCTAACAATTCTATGATACGGTTGGCTTTCTGGGTTTCAAGTATAGACTGGCGGCTCATGCTGAGCTTCTCATCTACAAGCACCCCCAAGTCCTTTTCTTCAGTACTGCTTTCTCTTAAAAATGAGATTTACTGAGAAGGACTCCTATCAGTTGTCTATCTCTGCATCATTACTAATCAATACTTTTATTAGCAATTTGCCAGAATGTTTGTTAAATTGACAAATGAGAACAAACAAAAGTATTGTCGCTCTGAGAGTGGGATTAAAATTAACAGTGTTGCTAAATGTACTAAATACTGTCAACCATACAAATGCAGACCAGGGAGTAATTGGTTGTGTCAGTCTTCTGGAAAAGCATTTGGGTTCAGCCACAAGCTGAATATGAAACAGTCATGGGATGCTTTTGAAATACAGGCAAATAACATGCTGGAGATTGTCGACAAGATATGTAAATTGCTTCTCTGAGTTTATTTAGCATTATGCTCAGCCTAAATGCCACCTTGGCCACTGCATAAAAAAAACCCCAAACATCAGCTGAACTGATTTAATTTCTTTCCCCACCCCCCATAAAAGCCTTGGATTTTTTTTCTAGAAACTAGAGTTGTCTAGTCAAAAGAAGATGGCTGAGTAATCTCTTAGAGGATCCTCAAGAATAGAAGGTGTCTGATACAACTGATTCTGTTTGGGTTTGCATTATTGAATGAAATAATGTTTGAAATCCCTTCTTTACATTGAGAAGCCTGCTGCCAAATACAGATTTCCTTTACTTGATGTTGGCTATGCATGACAATCACAAAACATTTTCCAGTCTACAGGAAACTATTCTGTGTTCTAGGTATAATTAATCTGCATGCACAGTTGAGAATTCCCCCTTTCTTGATTTTTCTTTGAGAGTTGGGTGCAGGTGGGTTAAACTTGGAGAGGTCTACAGGTTTTTTTTCCTTTTGGCCAGCAGCTCTGTCTGTTGACATTAATAAACTTATTCCATACTGTGTGGGAGGAGGGGAGAAACATTTTGCATGCAGAAACCACGATGAGAAGACCAGACTTTATTTTTCTGTAACTTCACTGAACTTCAGTACTAAATTTTGGTTAGTAAATATTGTAAGGATCCTAAGTGAAGCTCCCCTCTTCCTCATTACAAAACAGAAGAGGAGAGAGATGGACTGTGTCAATTCTTAACCTGCAAAACTGGCTGTTTGAAAGCATCAAGCATTCATAAGCTATCAGAAACTCTTTTCTGCCATGATAAAAGCTGACCACACCAGCTTTAATTTAGTTGCTTTTCATTACTTGACAAGAACTACTACTGATTCTATCATGCCCCTTACATTTCATATGATGTTTCTTTGGCAATTCCAAAATCCCCCTCCCCTTATTTTCTTTTGTATTCTATTGAAACCCTTGATTTTGGTCACTGTATTGGAAAATGAAGCTTTTTCCATTGCTGGAAAGTATTAAAAGATAAATATGTATTCACACTGGATTTTGCTGCAACTTCTTACACATATCCAGCCCAGATGGCAGAGCAGGAGGGTCAACTTGAACAGGTTGTTTACTGTTTGAGATTTGAAGCAAGGAAAACAAATTTCACTGAGGAAATGCCTAGATGATATCTTCGTTTTTAAATTATTTTATTTTTTTAAAAGCAAAGCCATGAACTGGACAATTAACTCTGCCAGCAAACTTAAACAGTTTAGACCTGAAATGTTTGTTTTGCAGTTTGTGTTAGCACGCAGCGCGTGTTAGCTCAGGCAGCATTTACGTCGCACTGTCCTTTACAAACGAGCATGGTAATTGTAGAGCTAATACTGTGTCATCAAAGACTGAATGATTAAATGTCAATTAAAAATGTCAGTTTGTAGATAATTCCAAGATGCTGTGCTCCTTGTTTGAGACAGTTAAGTGTAGAACCTTACATAACGGCATGCTCAAAGCCACAGTGGGATCAGTGATGGCTTTTAATGGCTGTGAAGTCAAATATGGCCACATCAACAAGTTACATGGAGTAAACCATAGAGCGCATTGCCTCTGGCTAGCTACTGGCAGTGACAGCCCATCTGCTCACTGATACACCATGGTAGGTGTGAGGTGGCTTCCATAAAGGGAATACACAAACAGCTCTTCCGAGGCTTTGGGAGCCAAAAGTACAGCATGTAGTAATCCTGCTCCAATCACTGTAACTTCAAAAAGGTATAAAATGGAGACAAGACTCAATGGTAATGAGTGCAATATTCTGTGTTGGTTTTGTGGGTTTTTTTGTCTGACTAGGTGGATTTGTTTGGGTTCTTTTAGTTCCTTGTGGTACTGCATTGGCACGTAGACTGGGCTCTGAATATGAAGATTTTTACCCAATCTTGGGCAGTTCTGTGGCTCTGATCCCTGTGTCCACCAGTGAAAACCCAGGAGTAGAAGATGCTTTTCCTCATGGTTGACTTTAGTGTCTTACATGCAGACAAGGAAGGTCAGTTAAGGAGAACACAGAATTAGAACAACTCAGTTGACATGATAGACAGAGGTAGAAAGAATCAGGGCTTTCACTATTTTCACCAGTACCAAAAATAGGAGGAAATGACTTCTCTGTGACAAGAATTACACTTCGCTTTACAGGCAGGTGGTTCTCCTCTGCAGTAGCTCTGAAGTGTTAATCTTGGCAAGATACCAGCTTCTAGTCATTTGAAAGCTTGATAACATCAATACTTGAAGAGGAAAAAAACCCCAATACTTTCTCCCAAGGTTGTGAACTTCCTGATACATTGACTTACATATTAGCTTCAATGGCAGTGCAACACTATTTAAACTGCCATTGATTCTGGATGTTTTAAGAAATGTAATGAGAAAAAAGAATAAAAATAGAGTGGGAGATGCTAACAAAGTAGTAAGGAAGCAGACAGTAAGGAAAATAATACCTTTTTTCTGAATTGATTTCTTTGACTACATGACACATTACTAAATTGCTCTAAACCGAGCATATGCTTGTAAACAAATAATACCATGTAGTGTGAAGTAAACTTTTATTAGCATACCATCAATAATTCAGATGCTTTTACAGGGGTCTTTTCTGTTGAATGACTGTCCTAGATTAGAGCGAGACAGATTGCTCTATTGCTCCACAAGGGGCAAAAGAATAACACACAAATGGATTGGATAATAATGGAAAGTTTAAATGGAAAAGCGATTCATACACTACAAAAACTATAAAAACTATAAAGCATAGTGGTGAGCATAGCCAGGTTCCTTTACACCAGACCAAAAACCCAACACTCCCCTTCTCCCCACCTGGGGTTCACCAAAACCCCCAGGGTTCTTTCTTTCCTCTCCCCCATTTCTAGGCTGGTTTCAGGCTGGCCAGTCTTGAACTGCCCCCTCTTTTTACCCTGGTGTTAGGCCTAAACAGGCCAAGGTTGTGCAGGAAGAAAACATTATGCAGGCCAAAGAGGCTTGGGATCCTTCCCCATCATTGCCAGATAAGAGAGTGTCTCTCCCATGGGAGCACAGAGGGAAGAAAGAGAAAGACAATAGTGTAGAAATACACTATTTCCTGTGTCCACCCACTGGGCTGGGCAGTCTGGACACTGGAGGTCTCAACTCTATGGTTTCTTTTATGGAGGCACCCAACCTAAATGGCTGCGCTCCTATTTTTGATCTCTTTATTAAGTGACCAGCTCCTGCTAGTTCGTTAATTTTAGAACTGTTGTCTTTCCATGCATGCATTCTCTAATGGATGGAATTGGTATTGTTTTGCTGCATGTGTCCAGGCGGATTGCAGCCTGGCTGGCTATTCATGCCTCTCTGTGTGATCTTACTCCATAATGTTAAGAAGCAGATTTTATTTCTATATTCCACTGAGCTTCTCTTTGGTCTAAAAATAGCTTTGGTTACTGAGAAATGGTAACTAAGCTTGTTGATTGTTACTGAGGAACAAGTAACTAAACTTGTTGATTATAAATCTGATATTTACTGAGTTTATTTTTCATAGAGCTTGAGTTTTGTTCTCTGAGAATACTATCTGCATTTTAGGCTTTTTATGTTGAGTTACAAGAATGCTTAGGGCCTGCTTGAGCAAGTAAAACTTGATTGTGCTTTGAGATTTAGGTCAGTTTTAATCTTGAGGCTGGCAAGAGGCCTCGAGCACAAGCCCTATGAGGAGAAGCTGATGGAGCTGGGGTTGTTTAGCCCAGAGAAGAGGAGGCTCAGGGGAGACCTTATTGCTGTCTACAACTACCTGAAGCGTGGTTGTAGCCAGAAGGGATTGGTCTCTTCTCCCAGGCAACTAACACCAGAACAAGAGGACACAGTCTCAAGCTGCACCAGGGGAAGTTTAGGCTTGAGGTGAGGAGAAAATTCTTCACAGAGAAAGTTGTTAGCCATTGGAAGGGGCTGCCCAGGGAGGTGGTGAAGTTGCCATCCCTGGAGGTGTTCAAGAGGGCATTGGGCGTGGGACTTGGTGCCATGGTCTAGTAGTCATGAGGTCTTGGGTGACAGGTTGGACTTGATGGTTTTGAGGTCATTTCCAACCTTGTTGGTTCTATGATTCTGTAAGTCTGTCAGCACAGAAATATGTGCAGGGTGATTTACTTTTTCCCCCTCATGGCAAGAGTTAGTAACCTGGACATAATGTGCTACTGTAATTATGCATTTACTGACTCAAGGTGGTCGTTTGCTACCATCTTGGAGTATAGCATCTTTGGCCTCTATGCCTTTGATAGTATTTGTTTTGCTTTAAGAAACTCAACTCAAATGCCTTTTTTGTTTTTCTTCACATCTTGTGTGGTGGGGAGGCTGGATATATTTGGTGCTTATAATACGACCAACCCATATATAAGGTCTGTCTCGCGGGTTTAAATGCAGCATCATACCAAGGCATCCTTTCCCGAGTCTGTGATGTGAAGTACTATGTTATCTTGATCCTGCTTTGTGTAAGGTGTTATTAAAACTAAACTTGAATTTGTTTTCTGGAATGTTTCCTTCAAACTTCTGCAGCTTTGCTAGAGGAAAATTTAGTGAACTCTAAGAAAGCATCATAAAATAGGTTGTTAAAACACCGTCATTCAAACGAGTGCTTTTTCTGTTAGCCTTTCCACTCAAGTACTGGGTTGGCATATCTAAATAAAAGTACTGCTTTGTGCAGGGTGAGTCAGGCTTTCTAATTTCACGGCCACAAATTATTTCCAATTCAAGGTGTATTTTGTGGACAAAGTTCAGGTTCTCTCAAATGATGCTTGGTTTTTGTACACTAATGCTGACTGCTGGCTGCAATTTAACTTTCTTGATACCATTCATCTGTGTAAGGTGGTTAGTGTTTCTGTTCAAGTATGACCAGATTATTTTGTTCTGGCTCCTATTAGCAAAATGGGTAAAAAATTGAAAGCTAAAGTAATCTTCTACAGTAGTACAGGCACTGCAATTATCTGCTACTTAAAACCAATAAACACTCCAGGCAGAGTTAATTAATATTAAGAACTGTTGTATGTAAGCTATCTCATTAGCAAGGATTATGTTTCATTTCCCCCACATTACATGTTTTACAAGATGCAGATGTTTCAAAAGCCACTATGATCATTAATCTTTGCACCTTAGTGGAGACCTGTGGTGTTCAGGTGGCAGCTGAAGTTTATCCTCTGGTGATGTTCTGACAAGACTTCTGCTGTTTTCTCTAAAGGCCTATCCAGACAGAGCTATTTTGGATGTTTACTCAGCTGTGACTTATGGCCTAATTTTTGGCAATAAAATACCACTTGTCATCAAGTGTGTCTTTGGGTGTATCACATCTTTCCCAAAGCTGATTTACCAAAGTTGCAGTAAAATCGATTTGTTTAAAAGCTGACAGTGCTTGTATCTCTTAAACCTCTGTCTTGCTTTTTATCTGTATTAATGACAAAAATCAGCATTCTGCTCTTCTGGGAAATTTCTCTTTTTGTCTTTTCAGTGTATGCCGAGAATATTTTCAGAACGGTGGGAAAAGAAAAGCACTTGAGAAAGATGAAAAAAGAGCTCTTCTTGCTTCTAAGACCACTCCAGCTTTAAATGTTCCCCAGGCTCCCAAGATTGAAGATCCCTTGCCAGATGCTGGCTTGACAAATCATGAAGCTATAACAGAAGAGTAAGTTCTACTTGTTCTCCAGACTTCTTTTCCCCTGCTCTGTGTGATACGACTTACCTGGACATTTTTCTCCCATTGCACATTAGATCAATCTGATGTATTTTTAATAGCTGAGAAAGGGCATTTTCATGACAGTATATACATTTCAAGTAGTATTTATGTTGTAGTATATTTTGGTGGATGCCATTAAAAATTTGCTTGAGAATGACAACTTAGTCATCTTCATTTAAGTGTTAGAGTAATTTCACTGCAGTATGTCATTGGCGTGCAATGCGATTTATATTAAACCTTGAGGTGAAATAAGGGAGACGTTAATTAAGTTAGAGTCTAATGGTTGTTCAGCACTGTTGAAGTCAATTGCTTATGTAAGTACGAAGTGCCAAATGTAAATATCAGGGTACTTAAAACTTTCTCTTCATAAATAATTGCAGAGAAACTCTTGATTCCAATTACACACTTTAAAAGCAATTTTGAATTATAACTCTTGATTTTAAATGTGCTAGCTTTCTGATGACTGGCTCTGCAGAAATTATCGTATCCTTGAGGTATTTTCCTAACAACAGTGTTAATTTTGTTTTTAACCTTCACTCAAGTGAGAATTTTATCTTTGGCATTCAGGGGTAGCTTTATTATTTTAGTTACAGTCACACCCTCCTTTCTTTCTTTCTTTCTTTCCTTTATTTTTTGGTCTAAATAAGCTGGATCATGTTTATGGCTATTCCATGTGCGATGGAAAGAATTTAATATTTTGCAAGTATAATGGAATAACGAATGCCAAAGTCTATTATGATTAAATTTCACACTTATGGCTTGCATCATTGTCTTGGTTTGAGCTGAGACAGCTCTGGATTGAGGACAGAACAAATTTACCCCAAAGGAGCAAAACACACTCGCACAGAATTGGAGGATAAATAAAAATGCTATTTACAAATGTAAATCAAATACAAAAGGTACAAGGGCAAAAGGATATATATACACACACACAATCAAAATCAGCTCAGGCCTAGCTCCCAAGCTAGGCCCCCCAGACCTCAACCAGTCAAACCTCCCCCGTAACATTCACTGCCCCCACCAAGACAGGCCCAAAGCAGACTTTGGCTACACAGCAAGAAATAGATTCCCACCCACCAGGCCTTAGGCATGTGACTGCTGCGTGGGAGTGAGGGGAGAGAGAGAGAACAGGCTGGGAGGTCTCCTTATATAGGGAGATGCAGGATTATGGGATGGAATAACAAATTACAATATCCTGTGTCCACCCTCTGGGACAGACTGCCCTCCCCTTTGGGCTCTCTGGTCCTCTGGGGGAATTTTATCTCTATGGTAGGGCAGTTAGTCCTTAACCTGAAACAGTTGTAACTCTTTATAGACCATCTCTTACAACTGTCTGCAGTAGTGTGGTCTATCTTCTGTTCTGTGATTTTTTTACTTTCCTTCTTCATTATTGTAGCATGTCTTCTGTAATGGGTGCTTAGTTTTTAAGATATCGTATTGGTTAGAAAAGAAACAAACGTTAGTAGTATTATGAGCAGATGTGTCTTCCCTTATGAGCTGGTATCTTTTGTAGTTTCTCATGTTTGCAAAGTAACTTGCAAAAGGCTTTAAGATTCCCAGTGCCTATGTAGATGAATAGTTACTTGCAGAATGAGAATGTTTTCCTCATTGTCCTATTATGACAAGGCAAAACAGATGGTTCCAAAATGAACATAATTGGCTTCTCAGAAACTGACTTCCCCTAGAGACTCCTTTTCAGTCCTCATTTTGCTAAGTCAGCCTCAAAATGAATACCTTTTATAATGAGAACTGCTAGGTGCTTTTGCACAAAGGGCTGATGATATACTAATACCTTGTAACATCTCAATAATGCTGGCATTAGTTAACACATAATTTTAGCATTACTGTAAATAGCAGTTTGGCACTTCCTTGTTAAAATCAATAGGGTTTGTTGATCATACACTGAAGTTGATTTGTCTTCCAGTGTGAGGCCTTGTCATGATAAAGCACTAGCTCTCTCTTTGCACATGCTCTGTCTTCATACTTTGTACAGTTTATAATGGCCATTGCAAAGCTAACTTCACATGAGTTTCTTCTTGCTACCAGTAGTCTGTAGCCTTACCTTTTGTTCTGACTAATGTATATAGAAAGTAGTTAATAGAGAAGTTTTTATTAAATAATTATAGGAGTATTTGTTAATAGAGTGAGTCATGATGGTTTTTTTTATCTTCATTCTTAAACTTTACATTTAACTATAAATACATAGCTGGCAAAGGCAAGAATTATAACATTTACCTGAGTAAGCAACAAATGGTAGTAAGGTTTCTAGTAGCTGTACAGGCTGTAAAGCATCAAGGCATAGCTCTTCTAAGTTACTGCACAGAGAAATCAAAATTCATTTTCTTCCTCTGTGCCTTAGAGAAGAAACTACAGAGTTTATAGAATCAGAATGAAAATGGATTGTGTATTGCACAAAGCATATTTCCCTCCTGAAATACTTTTCTACTGTGCTTGCATTGATTAGTTAGTTCTTGTTTTGCTTCAGTAAGTATAAAGGCAATTTTGTTCTTCCCATATATAATAATTTCTCAAGCAGTATTAAAAACAGATTTCTTAAGTAGGAGCAGCTCTGTCAGAGCTTACGTTTACTGGCAAGCCATTTTAGAGAGGTTGTACTTTGGTAAAAAGCAAAGCTATCTTAGGAATAAAAAGTTCCAGAGATAATAAAAAAGATGCTGGAAGATAAGGAGAGAAGTAGGAAGCACTCAGCCAGCTCTTAAAGGTAGGAAACATAAGAATCAGAAGTGCAAAGTTTACTTCAACTCAGAAAGTCACACACCTGCTTTGAACCCATTTGCTCTTGCTCACCTCTTTGGCAAATGAACGTTGGTGAGTATTACAAAAATAACTAATGTGAGCAGTCCCTTTTCACTTTCATCTGTATGAAAAAGTAATATATTGTTCACAGTACTTTTTTCCATTCCAGAATGAGTTCTTACGTCTCTAATGTTACAACTGCAGCTGTTGTGAAGCTGGACATTAAAGTGGCTCAGTCTTGCAAGATAAAAGTGGCTCTTATCTGCTGTTTAACAGTTCCTCCCTTCAACAAAATCGGTCCATTCTTTCTTCTTCTTTTAAGTATTGTTTCTCCTCTTCTTCCACCAAGTTAACCAGTCTTGCTTTTGCTCTGCAATGGTAAAAAACACAACTGCATCACAATCCATTGCAAAAAGTATGGATCCTTCTCAGGTGTTAGTTTGACTGTCTCTTAAGGTACAACTTAACATTCTTACTTTTATATGTATCAGAGCAGGCTAGACCTTCCCATTGGATATTAGGTATGTATTATTTTTTCTTGAGGCATACCAGCATTACTACTGAGAATCCAGATGCATGGCTTTGTTCTGGTTTTCTGACAGCAGCATAAGGCTTCTGGATGTTTTCCCCCTCCCATCCTTGATAAATAACAGAGTAATTTAAAACTGTAAACTTAGGAGATCAGCACTGAAAGTGATTAATTGCAGAGATAAAATGACTTTCCTTATGATCATGTAACTGCTCTATTTCTATAGACTTCCAAGAGAAAATAACACTTACCTGCACAGCATTTAGTTGAGTAGTAAGTGCATTTTTAAAGATGGATAATAGAGAGCTGCAGTTCATTTAGTAAAGTTCTTGAAATAACCAAGTGTTGCATATATATATATAAAATGCACTCATTTCCCAGGTTATGTACACTGCTTTAACAGTTCCTTTAATATTCCCACTTTCTTCTTCTGTCTGTACACTATTGCATTGAAGAATTGTGGATTCAAGATGTACGTGGAAGATTACATCCAGTGGCAAAGAACTTCCCTTGCTCCCTTTTGACTGAAAGTCATTAGGAAACAGGGGTGATTATCAATGAATTCAGCAAGACTACATTTCAAAGAGACTGGCTCACTGATCAGTGATAGTCACCTAGATTATACAGTTACAGTCTCACTGAGGAATCTGACCTAGGTGTTACAGTACTGAAAAAGTAGGTATCTGGGCCAGTGATCTTCAGGCCATCTGAATTGGTGCTCTGTGCTCTCTGTATACATTCAGTGACTGAATCTAAATGCTTCTGAAGAGCTTCAAAATTATTTCAAGCACCTAACTAGGGTCCTGTTAGTACTGATAACTGGCAACTTGAGAATTTCTTCTAAGCAATTCATTGCACCTGAGGCAGCAAAACGTGACAAGCAACAGGAAGTCTAGACACAAGTGAGCATCTGAATCGTTGCCACTTTTAAGGCTTCAAAGTACATTTGCATTGAACTTTGACTACAAGGCTCCTTGGATGTGGCATACCTGTCAGAGTGAGTTTGCACTGTATTGACAATGCCTTCAATCTGTTGTTCATCAGTGTGGAAAAGTGTTTCTGGCTCTTGCACAGTTCGAGTTCAAGAGCGTGGCTATTTTTTACTATTTCTCATTAAAAACCTTTTGGATACTACAGAAGTAAATTGATTGCCTGACATGGCATAGACTGTTTTTCACAAGTAATTTTGAGGGAAAACTTCCGTTCATTTAGATGTTTAGAATAACTTCCCCATAACTTGAGCAGTCGATTTGTGGCTCTTCATGCACTGATCTAATTGTTTCACAGCATCCACTAAAACTAGAGTTGAAGCAAATCTCCAGCACTCATTCACTGAAAAAAAAAATAATTAGCTAACATAAAGCAATTAAACTGTTTTAGAGTTTTTGTAGGGAATAGCTAAATGGAGGGCAGGAAAGGGGGTGATAGCTTTTGTTTTTTGACCTAGGAATATCATTATATTCTTTTGTCTTTGTTAAACCAATTCTAGCACTTGATTTCATATGCCCTTTAAAATGGGACTTAAAAGTAGGTGAGTCATCATGTTGCCAGTTTCTCTTTTAAACTTAGAAACTTTTAACTCTGGTGACCTGTGTGATTCCAGTGGCAATAAATACCACAAAAAAGGTAAGTAGGAAACACAAAGCCTATCTGGTGAATGTGCAAGTTGCCATTTTAGTTTCTTATTACAAGTACAGCTGTTCTGAACACAATTCTTCCACTTGAGGACCATCTGCTTTACTTCTGGAGCTCAGTTCTATAGGTGTCCCAGCAATTCAGATAAGGTGTTTGCTTCTATGGGTTGTTACTCTGGTGCTCTGTGAGAATTTTTTTGCATTAGCTATCTGAAATGGTAATTCAGGCTATAACTTGAAAAATAATATTGATAAAACTGGGTTTTTGCTGCTTCTTAGATTACTCCACTCCTTGGGGAAGATCAGATTACTTGATGTTGGTAGCTGCTTTAATCCATTTCTGAAGTTTGAAGAATTTCTGACAGTTGGCATAGATATTGTTCCAGCTGTTGAGGTATGTAATGTTTGAATTTAACATTTTATTCTCAAATATTTTAGAATGCTTCAAAGTGACTGTGGGGAAAAAATAAAAGTATGTTTAATACTTAAGTATGTATCCTAAATACCTGTGCTTTAATAGTAATTGTGGCACTCCTACCCTCCACCTTTTCCTATGAACAGGCTCTAAAATGTAGAATAGAATAGAATAAACCAGGTTGGAAGAGACCTTCAAGATCATCTCGTCCAACCTATCATCCAACACCACCTAATCAACTAACCCATGTAACCAAGCACCCTGTCAAGTCTCCTCCTGAACACCTCCAGTGACGGCGACTCCACCACCTCCCCGGGCAGTCCATTCCAATGGGCAATCACTCTCTCTGTGTAAAACTTCCTCCTGACCTCCAGCCTGAACTTCCCCTGGCGCAGCCTGAGACTGTGTCCTCTTGTTCTGGTGCTGGCTGCCTGGGAGAAGAGACCAAACTCTGAACCTCTGCCTGTTTACAACCCCCCTTCAGGTAGTTGTAGAGAGCAATAAGGTCACCCCTGAGTCTCCTCCTCTCCAGGTGAAGCAGCCCCAGCTCCCTCAGCCTCTCCTCATAGGGCTTGTGTTCCAAGCCCCTCACCAACTTTGTTGCCCTTCTCTGGACTTGTTCCAGCAAGTCAACATCTTTCCAAAAGTGAGGGGCCCAGAACTGGACACAGTACTCGAGCCACCTTTAATGATGTTTCAGATGAATCCTTGCATCTTAAAAGGCATAAATGAAAATCGAGTAGGCTTATACTTAGGCCATGGGTGTCTCAGAAGCTACATTCACTGACAGAAGGAAATAATCAGTGACTGAATATGATGAGTTTTTCTGAGGAGCTGTAGTAAGTACAAGTGTGCTGTAAGGTGGTAATTCTGTGTATTGCTAGAAATACTGAACTTCTGCAATCCTGAGGACAAATTCCTCAGAACTTCTGGGGTAAATTCCTTCATTTTTTTTTCTCTAGATAGTAAGGTTCTGAAATGCATTAATTCTGCTATAATTGTATGTTCTATCTTTAACAAACTTTTGTCAGTCGTATTAGCATTTTTCAACCAAGAAAAATGACAGTGAAATGAAATGATAGAGAAAGGATCACATTTCTGACAGAAAAGAGGGGAAAAAAAACCTTTGGCCATACACATCTTCACATCTCGGTCAGTTACAGTTTAAAAATCAGTGGCCTGAGGTAATCCTCTTTGGAAGTGTAGATTTGAGAAGTGTACAGTAATACATTTAGCTTGAAAGTAATGTTCTCTTGTTTCCTGCAGCATGGTTCACTAGCTAAATGCACAGTATTTTGTTGTGTTTACCAGGTTTAGTCCATTAACAGTTTGTATTTCTGGGTTCATTTAGATGTAATGAAGGATATTCTTGAAAAAAATCTGAGCCTGATAAATTGCTGTTTAAAGCAATGCAGTGTTAGGTTTAATTAACACACACACACACAAAAAACCTTAAAAGTGGACACTTCAGGCAGTGATAGGACTAGGGGGAATGGAATGAAGCTGGAGGTGGGGAGATTCAGGCTAGGTGTGAGGAGGAGGTTCTTCACCATGAGAGTGGTGAAACCCTGGAATGGGTTGTCCAGGGAGGTGGTCGAGGCCCCATCCCTGGAGGTGTTTAAGCCCAGGCTGGACGAGGCTCTGGGCAGCCTGATCTAGTGTGGGGTGTCCCTGCCCATGGCAGGGGGGTTGGAACTGGATAATCCTTGTGGTCCCTTCCGATCCTGACTGATACTGTGACACCATCTTGTCCAATTTGAAGGACAGGCATCAGTTGCCCAGACATGATTGCCTTCCGTCACTTAAAAGGCTGTAGGATGTCTGCATAGGGATGTTGAATGTGACAGAGGATGTAAAGGAGATACATACGACTAAAGTGGTAGCCTGTGGCATTTAAAATGGTACTAAATTACCAGTACATTTCAGCTAATATGCATAGATCGTGGGTGTTTAGACCAGGGGTTCTAAATTGCAATTACAGTCAATGGAGATCTATTACAAATAGCCAGTGACACCTAAACATCTGATGTTTCATAATGAGCAGTTGTGTTCTGACCTTTGTGGGCTGTGTTGACTAGCTCTTCAGTGACTATAATGGGAGTCTAGGCACCTGAAGTTACGTGAGATGAATCTAACTTATTTTGGGGGGGTGCATAGCTAGTATTTTGCTGTCTACTCTTAATTTGCTGTTTTCATAAGAAAATTACTTTTGTTCTTATGAAAATCAATTTAAACATACAGTGACTTCTGTAGATGTAACGGAGGAATGAGAGTTATCCAGGCCAGACAACAGGGTGCAATGCACAATTTCTGTGTACTAGCCAGTTCTTCAGGCTCTCAGTACTAGGAAGTGATAATTGATTTCTTGTCATCTGTCATAGTGCCATAGTTTGATGACAGGAAGTCCATAGAGCACTACTATGCAGACCAAAGTAATTATTCTGAGGCCTGTCTCAGGCTCACCAGCTTCTCTTACTTCCATTCTCTTGGTTACTTTGGTATGTCCAGGGCACTTTGCAACCTATCTAGCAAGCATTCTTGGGAGTGATGCGGGGTACAGTTTGTGCACTCAAATACGTCTGCTGCAATTGGTTTAGGCCCAGCTTCAAAACAGGCTTAGTAAGCTGTGGTGTATTCAAGATGACTACTTGTGGCTGCATCAGCACCATAACGTCCTGAATAAATTTCTCTTTAGGCCAGCAGTTGCCTGGGCTGATACAAGATTTCAGAATAACAGCCAGAGGGTTCTTATGGTAGCTAATGTTGTCTTCTGACCTAAAAAATTGATCTGATAACTTAGTGGTAGAAGCTGACAATAAAACTACTGGTAAAATCTCCTGTTTAGCAGATCTTTTAGGTAAGACACCAAGATACATTTTGAAATGCATTCAAGCATAGGCGCTCCTTCGGAAGTCAAATTCCTGAATAATGTTGAGTAGAGGATTAAATAATTCCTTCTTCAGTAAAAACAGATTCATTCACTTCCTGCATATAGAAATTCTGTGGATATAGACTAAGTGGCTGAGTAAAATACTTCAGCTAATTTGAGGAATAAGGATGTGGAAAAACTAGGAGAGGAACTGAAATCTTAGTTATGGAATAAAAAAATGGATGTCTTCAAAATATTTAGAGTCTTTCTTTTATAAAAGAATGTAAACTTTAACAGATACAAATATGGAGATATATTTCCATTAAAAGGTTTTGTTTTGAGCGGGAGGGGAACTGCAACAAGAAAATATTAGTATGCTCTTTATCATAATTCACTCATTTTCAGTGTCTGTGTAAGGTACACTGAGGGTAAACATGCAGTGTTAGAAACTAGGAGGAGGGAAACCAAAATTGGGATAAGCAGAATAGGTTCCTTCTTAACACTGTGTTTTGTTGACTATTCTTTCAAACATTCAGCTCATAACACAGATATTCCAGAGCTCAATTAGCAGTAGTTATTTTCTTAGAGGAGTTTAATTTATCTAAATTTCAAACAAAAAAAAAAAGGGGGGGGGGGGGGCAAAGATGGCAAAATGGGAATGAAGGGACAATCTGAACTGTGAGAAAATCTAAATACAGGTTCATACTGCTGCAAGACATGCTGAATATGCCACAGTTGCTGTATTAGAGTAATTGCAGTCTGAAACAAAAGTACCAGAATTAAAAATCAGAATAAACAAGTATGAATATGTCAGTGGATGCACTGAAATGTCTGCTGTTTCAGTGTTGAGAAGGACTTTACCATTAGCTCAAGAATGGTATACCTAGAGTTTAGTATCAATTTCCAGTTCAGCAACAGTTTGTTTTAAAACTGCCTGCAGAGTTCAGATTCCATTGAAACTATACTTCAGTCTTGAAATTGTCTTTAATGTTACTGCTACTTTACTATTTTGTTTTTCACTACTAAGAAATACTTCACTTCAGTTTTTTCCCAGAATTGTCAGGGTTGAAAAGGACTACAAGGATCACCTAGTTCCAACCCCCCTTGCTGTGGGCAGGAACAACTTCCACTAGATCAGGCTGCCCAGAGCCACATTCAGCCTGGCTTTAAAAACATGCAGGGATGGGGCTTCCACCACCTCCCTGGGCAGCCTGTTCCAGTGTCTTGCTGTCCTTATCGTCAAGAACTTTTTCCTGATAGCTAATCTAAGTCTCCCCTCTCCTAGCTTGGATTCCTTCCCTCTAGTCCTATTACTACCTGACACCCTAGAAAGTCCCTCACCAACTTTCTTGCAGGCCCCCTTCAGGTATTTGAAGCCACAATAAGATCTCCTCAGAGCCTTCTCTTCTCCAAACTGAACAACCCCAACCCACTCAGCCTGTTCTCATAAGAAAGGTGTTCCAGCCCTCTGATCATCCTTGGGGCCCTTCTCTAGATGACTGTATATGTATAACCTTTTTACTTTAAGTTAGCATGTTATCCTGAAAAATTACTCTTCAAAGCCCTTTTACTAGAGGATACAACGATATTACTACTGTTCATTTTCTGTTGAAAGTGTTACAAGGAAGCAGAATATAGCCCTGCAGGTGCAATGGCTGCAAGTAAAATTTCTTGAGTATAGCCAAATATTGCAGCACTTTGGATTTTTGCATATTGGAAGCCAAGATGGAAAGCTACTAAAAAATAAATCACAGATGTTTTTGAAGATTGATTGCTTTTTCTAATTTACTGCATATTTTTGGAAGAGAAGGTGGTTTTATATAAGCAGGAATAACATTTGCTTCTACTTGGAAATGGCTCTGCATAGCAAGTGCTTTTGATTGCCTTTGTAATAGTGTTACAGTGATTATTTTTTTACAATATTGTTTCATAAAATGTGCTGTAAATATTTTTGTGGTATGAAAATGCAACAGGTTGAAATCTGCCTTTCAAATGTGCTACTCAGAATGTGTTCTCTTACCTGTTTAGAGTATCTGTCATTCATTGCACGTTCTCCAGGCATCAGTAGCAGTTTTTGTTGCTAGCATGTCAAAACCTTGTATCTTACAACCTTTTAGGAAACAACCTGGCCCCAGGTTTTGATGATTATAAAGCAGCAAAACTTGAATGTAGTGAATAGCATAATATTATTCTTAGTAATTTCTTCTTAGATCATTTGTTGAGATTGTTTATTTGAAACTTTGTTCTGCTTGGGCTAAATGTCTGTCTTTTTTTTAATTACCAGTTCTCAGCTATCAAATGTGTAGTAAATTACTACACATCTATCATTTTGCCTTGTGACTGAAAGCTAGCAATAGGTGTTAAATTGTTACTTTAGAGCGATTTAATAGCAGGAAGTGTGTTCATCAGGCTTGACATTTTCTCAAGGGAGCAGAGAGCTTGTCATTGATTTTTCTGTGGATTTCACCTGTTGTTTGCTCTGAAAACTAACCTTGATGTTTGTTTGGTTTCCTTTTTTTCTTCTTTTATATTTCACCAGAGTGTATACAAATGTGACTTCTTAAATCTTCAAATTCAGCAACCTCTCCAGCTGGCACAAGATGCTATAGACGCCTTTCTTAAGCAACTGAAAAATCCCATTGATTCTCTACCTGGAGAACTGTTCCATGTTGTTGTTTTCTCCCTCCTCCTTTCTTACTTTCCATCACCCTATCAACGATGGATATGCTGCAAGAAGGCACATGAACTGCTCGTATTAAATGGCTTGTTGCTTGTCATAACTCCTGATTCATCCCATCAGAATCGCCGGGCTATGATGATGAAGAGCTGGAAAATTGCCATAGAGTCTTTAGGTTTTAAACGCTTCAAGTATTCCAAGTTTTCGCATATGCACCTGATGGCATTTAGGAAAACTTCCCTGCAAACAACAAGTGACTTGGTTAGCAGGAACTATCCTGGAATGTTGTATATCCCACAGGATTTCAACAGTATAGAAGATGAAGATTATTCAAACACTTCCTGTTATGTTCGATCGGATACAGAAGACGAACAGCTAGCTTACGGTTTTATGGAGCTACCTGATGCTCCTTATGACTCAGACTCTGGAGAAAGCCAGTCTAGTTCAATTCCTTTCTATGAGCTAGAAGATCCTATATTGCTTCTAAGTTAATGTAGTTGTTGAAATGCCCTTTCAGTCAATTCTCTTGCTTAACTAATTTTGCTATACTAACACGGGCTCAACACACAAAAATGGTTTGCATAAAGAAAATGCAAAGGTTTACAGAGTTTGCTATTTTTTTCTACTTTTGAATTTTAAAATTTATTCTTGTATGAAAGTGAAAAAAATACAAGTTTTATGCAAATGACTCCTGTCATAGCATAAATTGCTGTTACTTTCTTTAGATTTGTATCACTAATTTTTTGTTTTCCAGAAAGGTACCATTCTTTTCTTTAGTGCTGTGAAGTGTGAATTCTATTTAATTTGCTAAATGGTGTTTTGATATTTTAACCAAATGTGGTTGAGCTTAAGGCACTGGAGTTGGTGGGATTCTGAGAAGTATGCATAGGAAGAAATAACTTGCACTTTATAATTAAATGTGCAGATAGGTTAAGACATGTGGTTACATGTCCCTTTTTATGGAACAAAGCTTCTTTTTCCCAAATTTGTTTCATTCTCGGTGAGCCTGGGCTGGAGAAACTGTAATACTTGCACATTTGATTTTTCTTTATTGCAGCCCTCTGGAGACAACAGCAAACTGAGAACACCAAAACACTAGACTATTAATCCATTGTTATACATACTGTGTAATTTTGTTGCATAAATAGCAGTTAGACATGAGATTTCTGAAGAGGTTACCCCTGCCCCGAGGGGTATGGTACGTCTAAACAATCATGTTTCACTTCATAGCTGGAACATGTTTTGCAGTCTCATGAGCGTACAAGCACTAACAAGTAACAGTATTTCCCCAGTGGTGGCAATGTGTATTCTTTTCAAACTCTGGGTTTGGGAGACATTGGGGGTTTTGTCATGTTTTAAAATAGTTTATTTATGCGTTTTAAAAACAAGCAACCTTTTTCCTTTAATGGTCCTTATTTGTAGACCTCCCAGGTTACATGGTAACTGCAAACCAATTTTGTAAAGAGGAACATAATTATAGTATCTGAGTTTTCCAAGATTACCACACATTTGCACAAGGCCATGTATTCATACCACACAAGTGAAATTAATATACACTGTTTGTTTATTTGGACCCCAAAATCTTCTGTTTGGTTAAATAAAAACTCCCTAGCTGCCTGAAGAGAGGGCTGCAGTGTAAGGAGATGGAGCAGAAGTTTTACATCTATTAAGTTTTTTTTTGAACTTGTGTAATAAATCTGTGAGGCTTTGCAGGTGAAAATAAAGAAGAAAAAGGCAATTCTATTCAGTGGTAAAAATAGAGGATTCAGTATTAGTTTAGCTTAGGTTTCCCTCTATTTAAAGATAAAGGCCAGAATTTTCAGATTTGTATGTTAGGCTGTTAAATCTATATGTAAGTGCCTAATAAAAAATGGTTCAAACTAGGTGCCATGTCATGATTTGAAAGACTGACTTCAGCAAAAAGGTAGAAAATGGAAGTTTCACAGGTGGTTGTGATGAAAATACACACCTTACATCATATTGACAGAGTGTTGTATTTATAATACAGAAGTTACCAGACACCAGTGTGGATTTCAGTGATTGCTACAAAAATGGAACTTACTCCTTCCACTTAAGCTTTGCACTGCAAGTATTACAGTCTGACCTACCTGTTGTTCTTTTAGAGTTTCCTACATAAAGTTGTCTGGGCTGCAATGCTTTATTCCTTAGCACAAGTTTTTTTGTGTCTCCCTTAAACTTACAGCATCCCCCAATACCCAATTCAAATTTGCTGTTTAATCTGAATGATGCATACAAACCAAACATCTTGATGTGTGAAAAACAAACCAACCAACCCAAACCACGTTTAGATATAAAAGTATCCAAGTATCATAGTTGTTTAGAGAATACTCCTCTAATGAAATATACAATGGCTTCAAAATTGGTTTTCACAGAATGTTAGGGGTTGGAAGGGACCTCAAAATATCATCTAGTCCAACCCCCCTACCAGAGCATGATCACCTAGAGCAGTTTTAAGTCAGAATTTGCAACCAGTATTTTACCACTTCATTTTCACTAAAATATTTGTCATTCAAAGCCTTTCTTCTTCCCAGTTAACTACTGACTCCAGCAGTGCTCATGTTGAAGATAAAATACTGGTGCTATAAACTCAACTGATTATAAAAGCTTAATCTGTGTGTACTTAACATTTTAACTGATACTTCTGAAAACTTACATGCCAGCTAACATGTTGGCACTGGTTGATGCAAATTGGTTTGTGATGCACACACACACAAAAAGCAATTCATACCAAAATTGATTCCCCAAAATAAAAAAGCAACGCTTCAAATTTAAGCCTTTTGGCACGTTGGTAACAACATTGTGGTTAAGGGACCTGAGATTTGTCCAGCTTGGTTTTCTTGCTGCTATGTTTGTTTTGTTTGGGGTTTGGTTTTGGGTTTGTTTTTTTTTTTTTCTTTCCAAGGGACAGTAGATTGTGTTGGGGGAAGGAAGTGGGATTTACAGACTTATACCTCCCTGAATAATAAAATGGTGATGCCAGCAGTTGTTGAATATTTGGCTTTGGTGCAAGAAGGATGTTTTTGTCATATTTGAAAATTATGACTGTGCAAGAGATCTCTTGTTCTTAAGGTGCTGGAGAGGAAAAGGAGGGGTGTATTTGCATTTCTGTTGTCTTTATGTCACTACTTTTTGTGAACAAAGCACATTTATTAAAGAAAAAAAAAAAGAAAATGCCACACCTGAAAACCTTTTAAACATTGTTTCTTTGGAGTATGAATGTGCATTTTTCTGTCCCTGTGCAATTAATTTATGCTGAAATCCAGTGTAACCAGTACATAGTTATTTTCCTTACTGGGGGGTGAAGTAATTTGGTTTATTTTATAAACAATTATAGTGAAGGTGTTAAATATGATACTTCAGTTTCAGCTTCTGCATCTCAGTTGTGGCCTTTGCTTTATAGAAGGGATGTTGGAGTTCCTCCAGATGATCCTGAACAATGCTTTCTGCCTGCCCATTTATGATGCAGCCACTCTCTAATGCAGTTTCCCTCTTTCTAGATGTTCTTAATTTCTTCTCTACTATGTTGGCCCTCTGAGATCATTGCTGTGTTTTTCTACACTATGTTAAGTATTCTGCTCTCATACTTGATAATGAAGATAGAAAATGAGATGTTACAGCTGTTCTCAGTATTGCTTTCTGCAGAATCTTTCTGTCCTCTTCTGCTCCAGGGAGACTGCCCACTTTCTTTAAAAGTGTCATTTTTCTAAGTCTGTTAATTATATCTCCATGGATCAGCAACAGTCCTCTTTCCCTGTTTGTGAAACAGGGAAAGACTGCCAAAGTTGATTTTTGAGCATCCAGCTGCTGCCAGTCAGCTCTAGTGCTTCTTGGCTTGGGGGGTTGTGATGAAGGAATCAGGAATACAGGACAGGCTGGTGCTCTAGCAGTTCAAAGAGCCCCTGTGCAGTAGCTGTCAAACCTTGTTTGAGACTCCACCCACCCTTGTTTTGCCCATTTAAGCAATGGACCTATTTGCAGCCACAAACTTCCCGATCTTGCCCATGACCCTGCCAGGGATAACACAAAACGTGTATTTCAAGCGTGAAGTGTGGATACGCTTTCTGTATGATACAAGGGTGGTGAAAACTGGCCTTTGGGAAGCATATGAAGTCTGAGATGGGAGTCCTTTGCAGAGAAGGTCACTCCTGCTAGCAAATGATGGGGAAGCCTAACGAGCGCCCGGTCTGTCTTGCAGTGCTAATAGAAGCACAGCTTTATCTCTGCTAAGCACCACTTGACAGTGTTTCTAAGTTCGGGTTTGTATTTTTGTTGGGGTTTTGGAGGTTTGGTTTGGTTTTGTTTGGGGTGGGGGGGAGTGGTTTTATTTGGGGTTTTTTTGGTTTTTTTTTTTTCTTCCATTCTTCCTGCCTCTTAACCTTGCATTTTCTAATGGGGGGAAGGGGAGAACGTGCTTTCACTCTTGCCCTGTCATCTGGATGCTGCTGAAATCCCTGAAAGGGAGAGAGACAGGACCACTGCTACACCGCTACTCTGGCCGATCGACGCGGCTACTCTCACACCGACGGCTTCGACCCCTAGCGCAGGTGCAGGGCAGGCGCGGGAACCTAGACGGCCGCGGCGGCGTTTGAGCCTCGGCGCGGCCCGTAGCGGGGACACCTCCTTCAGTCTCAACATGGCGGCGGAACTGCGCCTGGGACGGGAAGTTTCCGGGACGCCTGTTGAGGTGACTGCGGATGAGACCGCTGCTGGGCCACCTCTCATGGGTCAGGAGCAGGGCGGGGGCCCGCGGTTCCGGGGGACTTAGGCTGGGCTTGTCCTTGCGCCATGCGCATGGAGCGGAGCCCTGTCACTGCGGCGAGGCGGGGGGCAAGGGGAGCCGGGGCGGCCCGGTGGACAGCCTCGGGGGGGACGCGGCCTCCCTGGGTAGGCTCAGAGCCTGGTGGGGCGGGGGCCGGCTGCTTAGAGAAGCTTCAGGAGCATATGAGGAGCGGCAGTGCCACGGTAGCCCCGCGGCTAGCAGCGCCCGCTCCTCCGGGGCCAAATGCCGTCATTAAACTTGCCTGGCCGTTGCAGCCCAGCAACTGGTGCTTCGGCCGTGTGCTCGCTTCTCACATGTGTGAGAGCGGTAATCCGTAGTAGGAGTTCAGTATTGACTTTTGAGAACTAACGGAGTCCTTCATCCGTAAGGCTTACTGTAATAATGTGTTAGCTAAGTACGACTTGTAGCTTTAAGAAAAGGGTCTCCGGGTTTTAGTGTGGGGTTTTTGTGGTTTGGGATGTTGTTTGTTTTAGGATTTGTTGTTGTTGTGGGTGGGATTTTTTGGTTTTTTTGTCTGTTTTTAATATGCACTAAAATGGAAGAATAAAACTGGAGGAAAGTGAGCCAGTATTTCAGATAGGCCTCACTAGGGCCTTAAGTCAGCTACAGTTAGACTACCAAATTTACTTTCTTAGACGAATTATGGTAAAAACCATTTTGGGAATTCTATTATTTTTAGTTCTTATATATTTAGTGTCTATAGCTAGGCTCCTGGTGTGGTTTAAAACTACTGGGTGTACATACATAAGTGACATTTGCCCAAATACACAACTCAGATGCTGCAACCTGAAACTTATCATAGTATCATTCAGGGTTGGAAGGGACCACAAGGATCATCTAGTTCCAACCCCCCTGCCATGGGCAGGGACACCCCACACTAGATCAGGCTGGCCAGAGCCTCATCCAGCCTGCTCTTAAACACCCCCAGGGACGGGGCCTCGACCACCTCCCTGGACAACCCATTCCAGGGCTTCACCACTCTCATGGTGAAGAACCTCCTCCTCACATCCAGCCTGAATCTCCCCACCTCCAGCTTCATTCCATTCCCCCTAGTCCTATCACTATCTGAGATGCTGAGAAGTCCTTCCCCAGCCTTCCTGTAAGTCATTAATTTAAAAAACAAACACCACACACCCCTGAGTTATCTAAACAACTGAAGTGTTAAAAGAAACAAGTAAGAAATAGCCATGTTTTAAAATAATAGCTCAGATACTGAAATTTCTCATACAATTGCTCTGAGTTGCTGTCTTAGGTTTTTTGTAATATCTGTGTGATAATATACATTAATCATGAAAATGTTCCTTTTCCTCTTTTCATTAGAAGCTGCCAATGTGTTTTGCTTAGAAAAGGCTCATGACTAGAAGTGTAGTTCACTAGTACACCATTTTGCTAATTGGCTGGAAGATGTAGCCAGGAAGAGGAGGTTGCATTCGTGCTCTGAACTGTCATACTTTGTTCTGGAGAAGACTTTGACTTTCCACTGCTAACACACACTATTCCCTGGCGCACGGTGCAGCACGTGGGGTGGCAGCAGAGGAGCTTCTCTTTCATGTTTCTCACGATGTGATGGCAGCAAAACTCCACTTGGCATGAGCTGAACCAGTCAGTAGTTTTTTGTCAGAGTGACTGCTTGCCTGCAAGGGAGCTTGCTGGTGTAATGATCCCACCAGAAAATCATTTAGCAACCACAGAAAATGTTTAAGCCAGTTGGGCAGGAGCTTCTGCCCTTTGCATACAGGCCAGCCTGCTGACTTTTCTGAGGCTGTTGTCCAAATGAATGTTTGTAGTATTAGCCCATTGGCTTGGAGAAGTTCCAGAAAGGCTTAGGAATTGGGATAACAGGATGGCACAGCAGATGTGTTTCAGTTTAGGAGGATTTCTATGTCAGTGCTGTGGATTGGAAAGAGACAGGAAATTGTTCTTCTGTATTCATGGCTTGAATGAGAGGTAACTAGGGGCATGGGGAGGGCATATAGGAGTTGAAATGAATGACTCCCTGAAAGAAAGTTGACTGTAGTGCCAGAAACAGTGAGACTGCAGATAGTGCTATGATACTGGATATATTGTAGCCTGGAATATGATAGCTAATTTTGGGCTGTGTTACCTACATGAAGTAGAAACAAACAAAAGGTTGAGACCAATAGTAAGTATATTACGAAGCAAGAGAAGAAATATTATACAGGCAACTCAGAATTAAGTTTATATGTATAAAGTGTTAATAATAATGGATGCTATGAAAATGCACAGTTGAAGTCCAAAGAATTTTAGCTTGCAATGGGATGATGTAATGACCACTTGCTTTGATTATATGGTATGTATTCTAGTTAAATTAAATAGATTTTTACTGCTTAGTTCTTCCAAGTAATATCTGCAGTGTTGTTAAGTTTTTAACATAATTTGGAAAAATATGCTACTGAACTTCAGTAATTTAAGCAGTAGAATTTCTTAGGCCTAGTTTGTTTCTACACCAGTCACTCAAGCAGGTTCTGCACTGGGTATCAGTCTCCAAATGAACCAAAGCTTATGAGCAAATCAGTCATTTACCTTTTGTTTTCCACCATTTTAAAAATGAGAATTTAAAAATCAAGAGGGATTAAAGTCTAAGGTTTGATTTTCAGTCAAGGTGTCTATACTTGCCCCAGCACTATTGATAAAAGAAGTGTTCTTGCCACATTGGTGGCTTGGAGGAATGAAAATGAAGGCTTTGATTATGAAAAGTATATGAAAATGTCCTATCAGTGGATACATCTATGTGTCCAGTACCTTTGCATGAAATGGGAGGTAGTGATAATATCCTTGTTCACTATCAGCTGTGGGTTAAGCTTGTTAACTGATTGTGAAGTTCTTTTTTTGTAAATCCTGTAGCTATTTAACTACTAAAATGAAGCCTCACAAAGTGTCCCGAAAAGGTTTAGTGTAAAGTGAGAACTTAGCGAATGTAAAGATGAAATATATTGTTTGGTGAAGCATATGCTTGTAATGGTCAAGTATGATTAAAACAATATTAAACCATTTTAGAGGAGAATAGATATCACAGGAATATTTTGGGTACCCAGACACATCTAATACAGATACCTAACGGATGAGTTTTGTGGAGGAACTGATCGGGCCAGGTTTGATTTACCTTTTCCTCTCGTGCAAACAATGAACTAAAATTTATGCAGCACCCATTTTGTATTTTAATAATGGCCCCAATTTGAATGATCTTTATCAACACACTTGGTCTTTATCATGTGTTTTGTAATTCAGATGTTAAAAATCCTTGGTGAGAAAGGATGTGTCATGTTTCTGCTGTGTATGATTAAAAGGAGTTATTTGCCACTGATAACTTTTTTATTCTTCTTCCAGGACTTCGGTGACTCTGGACCACTGTTACTGAAATGATATTGCAGAAGGCAGCAACTGCACTACGTTTGTTGAATGAAACCCTAACATTTACTTGCAGTCCAGTAGGTCAAACCCCCTAACTGCAGTTTACATGTGTAGGTCACTGCGTTACTGTGTTAGTCATTGTCTCTATGCAGCAATGACAAGGCTAGAAGAAGCAAACAAAGAAGTGAACATGCACTCATCAGTCAGATACCTTGGCTATCTTGCCAGATTCAACCTACTGGTGGCCATTTGTATGGGCCTTTATGTCAGATGGGAAAAAACTGCAGATGCACTGATTTTGGTAATATTTATTCTGGGGCTCTTTGTTCTTGGAATTGCCAGCATACTGTACTACTATTTTTCAATGGAAACAGCAAGTCTGAGTCTCTCCAATCTTTGGTTTGGTTTTTTGCTTGGCCTTCTCTGTTTTCTTAATAATTCTGCCTTTAAAACAGATGTGAAAGAAGAAGCTACTAAATATTTGCTCCTGTCTGCCATTGTTTTAAGAATATTATGTGCTTTGGTTGAGAGAATTTGTGGTTGTGTTCACCATCGACCGACTCTGCTGACAACAGTGGAATTTTTGGAGCTGGTTGGATTTGCAATTGCCAGCACAACTATGCTGGTAGAAAAATCTATGAGCATTATTCTATTGGTCATAGCTTTGGCTGTGCTGATAATTGACTTACGTATGAAGTCTTTTTGGGCAATACCAAATTTGGTAATTTTTGGAGCCATTGCATCCCTACTGTTCTTCCCATCGCTGCATATCCCCACAAATCCATTTGCCTTGGCCTGTTTCTTCAGCTGCCTGATTGCTGATCCCCTTCTCGACATTTACTTCAGTGGACTTTCAGTCACTGAGCGATGGAAGCCCTACTTATTCCGTGGTAAATTTTGCAGGAGGATTTCTGTCATCCTAGTTGGAGTCATCGAGCTGACCTTTTTTACTCTTGCAGCCTTTAAACTGCGTGATTTGGATCTCTGGTATTTTGTGATACCTGGCTTTTCTATTTTTGGAATTTTCTGGATGATCTGTCACGTGATTTTTTTTATAACTCTCTGGGGGTTTCACACAAAACTCAATGACTGTCACAAGGTATACTATACCCACCGTGCAGAAGACAACAGCCTTGACAGAGTTATGGCGTCCAAAGGCATGCGTCACTTCTGCTTAATTTCGGAGCAGCTGGTATTTTTTAGCCTTGTCGCCACGGCTGTTTTAGGGGCTGTTTCTTGGCAGGTGAGTAATCATCTCTGCATCTTGGTCTCCCTTTTGAGTGTGCTCCTGTGAATTTGGGGTCGGAGTGGCTGGAGAGCTCCCAAACAGAGAGGGACCTGGGGGTACTGATAGACAGCCACCTGAATATGAGCCAGCAGTGTGCCCAGGTGGCCAAGAGGGCCAATGGCATCCTGGCCTGCATTAGGAATAGTGTGGCCAGCAGGAGCAGGGAGGTCATTGTGCCCCTGTACTGAGCACTGGTTAGGCCACACCTTGAGTCCTGTGTCCAGTTCTGGGCCCCTCAGTTTAAGAAGGACATCGAAACACTTGAACGTGTCCAGAGAAGGGCAACAAGGCTGGGGAGAGGCCTTGAACACAAGCCCTATGAGGAGAGGCTGAGGGAGCTGGGATTGTTTAGCCTGGAGAAGAGGAGGCTCAGGGGTGACCTCATTGCCCTCTACAACTACCTGAAAGGTGGTTGTAGCTGGGAGGGGGTTGGTCTCTTCTCCCAGGCAACCAGCACCAGAACAAGGGGACACAGTCTCAAGCTGCGCCAGGGGAGGTTTAGACTCGAGGTGAGGAGAAAGTTCTTCACTGAGCGAGTTGTTCATCATTGGAATGTGCTGCCCAAGGAGGTGGTGGAGTCACCGTCCCTGGAAGTGTTCAAGAGGAGATTGGACGTGGCACTTGGTGCCATGGTCTAGTCATGAGGTCTGTGTTGATAGGTTGGACTCGATGATCCTCGAGGTCTCTTCCAACCTTGGTTATACTGTGATACTGTGAATTGTTGGTTCCTTAAAATTCCTGTGACATTTGATGGTGTACTGTGGCTCAGCAACTCAAAAAGTTGGAAGCCTTGGCTTTCACCAGCGTGCTCTTCAAATTTATCACTTCATGCTGCCTTGGCACTAGCCAGTTAAGGCAACTGGAACTTAGCAGCTTCTTGATGTTGGCAGAATAGGAAGAGTTAAATGTTTCCAGGGGGAAAAAAGCATGCAAAGTATTTATCTACTTACATAATCCATTTGCTTTTGGATTAGTTGTGCTTTTCACAAAAGTGAAAAGCATCAGAACTTGTCAGGAAATTAAGTTTTTTATTGTAGTGATTTAGTTTCAATAGATAATTACATTTAATGTTTATATTTTTTCCAACATGCATTTATAGTAATAAGATTATAGATACAGTTGTCTCAAAGTAAAATAATGCCTACTTCAGAAGATGTGATGTTTGCCTCATGCATTTTATATTGAGAGGAAATGGCCTCAGGTTGCACCAGGTGAGGTTTTGGTTGGATAGTAGGAAAAATTTCCTCACTGAGAGAGTGGTCAGGCACTGGAATAGGCTACCCAGTGAGGTGGTGGAGTCACTGTCCCAGAAGTGTTCAAAAACCCTGCAGGCTTGGCACTTCAGGACATGGTTTAGTGGGCATAGTGGTGTTGAGTTGGTGGTTAGACTTGAGGTTTTTTCCAGCCTTTAGCATTCTGTGACCACAATGCCTGTTTTCATCTGTTGTCAGCAAATGAAATGCTTTGTCAGTCCTGGCCAGAACATAATTTAATGAATGGATGCATCATTTGTTACAGTGATTGCAGGAAACGGTGGCCTTTTATGTATTTTCTTTATAGTGTCAGTTTTCAAAATAATTGGAAATAAGGAAGCACTCATTCATATGCATGCAGTTTAGCCTTTTGTAGAGTATTTGTTCTCTAGAGGTTTAAGGTTTTTCTCCTTTGTAGGGGGAATTCAAGGTCTTAAGACTGCTTCAGAATCATTTGCTGGAGTTTTGAGTCATGTGGTTTAGGTCTTACCAGCTCAAAAGTGACACAGCAAGCAAACTTCTCCAGTGAAAATGTGCTTTCCTTATGGTGATTTATAAAGAGACAAATCAGACTGGTCCTCTTTAAAAAGTAATAGTTATTCCTAAATACTTAATGGTTTGGGATTTCAGGGGAATGTTTGGTTTTGGTTTTAAGAAAACTTTGCTGCAGAAAACAAGAAACATCAGTGCATGGCAGAAAGAGATCTTAGGGCTTTCATGTTTTGCATGAAAACATCAGCTTAGTGTTTATTAGTCATCAAAAAAGCAAATTAATTATCAGAAAAGGCTTGGAGATATCATTATGCCACTGGATAAATCCATAACTTCCACATTTTGAGCAACTGCAACTCTTACTTGCTATCCTATAGACCAGAAAACAAGCAAAGGTTTGGGGAAGGGTAACAGAATTAGTTGTAGACACGAAAGACTTTACTTTGAGGGAAGGGTGCTTCAGTCAGGAAAAATAATGAGAATATCATGACTGTATAAAATATGCATAATATGAGGAAAAAGTAAGTGTAAGAAACATTAACTGATCCATTTCAGTGCAAAAGTTGAGGGGCATCAAGTTGATGGGAAGCAGTTGGAGTCAGGTCAGAACGGTTTTCCATACAGCACTGGGTTAGCTTAGGGGCTATGTGTTGGGGCATGCTATGTGCACCAAGTGGTTGCAGAGGCTCAGGAGGAAGCTGCACAAGTTCATGGGAACAAATTCACTGGGCTTTATGTGCCATATGGAAACCACTTCTAGCTCAGGGAGTCCTTGAGCCATCAGTGGTTGGAGTACTCAGGAAATATATGCTTGGCCTCTCCATATAGTCTCCTAGACATCTACCTGGCCTGCTTGGAGAAAAGATATTCTTCTAGAGGGGTCTTTGGTGCAACCTAGCATAGCCACTCATGTCCTTATACTATGGGGATTTTTTAAGTTAAGTTTTCGATACTTGTTTCCCTTTGCATTCTTAGGAATGCCCACATATTCCTCAGGCACTAGTGCCTAAAATTCTTTGCTCTTTTAAAATTGTTTAAAACATTTTTCATCTGTGTATGATCAGTAGTTTTCAGCCTTTACCATTTCAACTCAGTATGCAGTTATTCTAACGAGAGCTAGTTATATTTGAAATTTGCTAAGGGTCACGTGGAAGGTGAAGCATTTTATATTTATACCTTTCCTCACTCACAGAATCACCAAGGTTGGACGAGACCTCAAATATAATCAAGTCCAGCCTGTCCATAGACCTCATGACTAAACCATGGCACCAAGTGCCACATCCAATCTCCTCTTGAACACCTCCAGGGATGGTGACTCCACCACCTCCCTGGGCAGCCCATTCCAGTGGCTAATGACTCTCTCAGTGAAGTTCTCCTCACCTCGAGCCTAAACTTCCCCTGGCACAGCTTGAGACTGTGTCCTCTTGTTCTGGTGCTGGTTGCCTGGGAGAAGGGACCAACCTCCTCCCGGCTACAGCCTCCCTTCAGGTAGTTGTAGAGAGCAATAAGGTCTCCCCTGAGCCTCCACTTCTCTAGGCCAAACAATCCCAGCTCCCTCAGCCTCTCCTTGTAGGGCTTGTGCTCGAGACCTCTCACCAATCTGAAGATACACTGAAAGTTTGTTTAATGATACAGCAGTTGATGGTGGAGTCACCGTCACTGGAGGTGTTTAAAAAGAGACTGGATGAGGCACTTGGTGCCATGGTTTAGTTGGTAAGATGGTGTTGGATGGTAGGTTGGACTTGATGATCTCAAAGGTGTTTTCCAACCAGGTCCTATCCTATTCTACCTCATATACAATGAACAGAATTGACTTAAAACCTAAGCCTTGGAAAGGTGCTTCCTAAGAGCTGTAGATAATGAGCATAGCATGTGTTATCAATAAAAGTTTCGCTCAGGTATGTATGTTAGGTTATATCCAGAAATGGGGTAATGGAAAGGACGGGGTTTATTTCATGGAAAACTCCTTTGCAGACACATTTATATATGCCTTTTAAATGTTTTTAATAACTGTAGTGTCTGAATCGTATCATTCGCAATTGTGTGCAGGGTCAAGAACCAAAGAGACAGTTGTCTGCTAATTAGTGCCTGGAAGTACCCTATTTGATTTAAATTGCCAGAAAACTATCAAATGTTCTTTTGTGGAAGGGTGTTTAAAGTGAGGTCAATTAATTCATGGTTGCACACACAGTAATTCTGTGACTCACGCAGAACTGTTGAGGCTGGAAGTCCTGTTAGCCAAGGACCTTTCTTTGTGGGGAGCTTAGCCCTTGCAGTGAGCGAGGGTGGAAAGTCACTGCTCCTATTGCTTCAGTATGTGCTTGTGAACAACTCTTGCTTCTGAAGGCAGAATCTCTCTTCAAGAGACCAAGCTCTAAATGTGAAGAGCAGACTCATCATAGTATCATAGTATCATTCAGGGTTGGAAGGTACCACAAGGATCATCCAGTTCCAATCCCCCTGCCATGGGCAGGGACACCCCACACTAGATCAGGCTGGCCAGAGCCTCATCCAGCCTGGGCTTAAACACCTTCAGGGACGGGGCCTTGACCACCTCCCTGGACAACCCATTCCAGGGCTTCACCACTCTCATGGTGAAGAACCTCCTCCTCACCTCCAGCCTGAATCTCCCCACCTCCAGCTTCATTCCATTCCCCCTAGTCCTATCGCTACCTGACATCCTGAGAAGTCCCTCCCCAGCCTTCCTGTAGGCCCCCTTCAGATACTGGAAGGCCGCAATTAGGTCATGGTATCTGATGGAAACTGGAAGATGAGCAGGAGGAAGCACAAGAAACATAAAAGAAATTTGTTAATGATATCTGCATTAAAATATAAAGTCACAGCTTTTCAGTGGGACATGTTTTATTTGGGGCATGTTCTGTGTCTGAGAATAATCCTTGCTTTGGCTGGGGTAGAAAGACGTCTTGAGCTGTCTGTAGAAATACTTCAGGAAGTGTTCTGCCCCTGCTTCTATATTTGTGTGAGTAATTTTGGTCAGATTGATAGTACTCTTTAACTTACTTCAGCAGTTACTCACATGCCTGTCTGTGATTAGGCTCTTAGATGGGACAAGATCCAGCCAAAGTCATGCAAATGACTCAAGCATTACTTCCTTCAGAAGCGAATAAAATGATGAAAACATTTCAGATGGAGGTCCTGAAATTTGCAGGCTAAGGTCTTGGAAAGGTCTGGCAGACTCTCTTTCTCAGAAGCTTAAAATCAGATTTTGTTAATTGCTCTATAGCAAGAGAGCTACAAGTTTTCTGAATTACTGGCCAAAGAGAGTTATTATCCCTGGAAGACTTGTATCTAATATCACTGAGAGAAAAATGAACTGTCTCAGAGACAAGTAATGGAATGAAGTACTTTCAGTACATTATTCTTGAACTCCGTGGATTTTATGGGTTGGTAAAATAATAGTATTAATTATATGCTTGAGTACTTGTGCCTAAATTACCAGTACTACTGAACTTGAACTTTTTCATAGAACAAAAGTCGCTTTATTATATGTATGAGTATGTTTTGTTTTGGGGAGAGTTAGTGATTTTGTAGTCTTGATTGTGGTGTGATTGCATGGTGTCTCTTGTAAGCTCAATTTCATAGTATCATAGTATCATTCAGGGTTGGAAGGGACCACAAGGATCATCTAGTTCCAACCCCCCTGCTGTGGGCAGGGACACCCCACACTAGATCAGGCTGGCCAGAGCCTCATCCAGCCTGGTCTTAAACACCTCCAGGGATGGGGCCTCAACCACCTCCCTGGACAACCCATTCCAGGGTCTCACCACTCTCATGGCGAAGAACCTCCTCCTCACATCTAGCCTGAATCTCCCCATCTCCAGCTTCATTCTATTCCCCCTAGTCCTATCACTACCTGAGATCCTGAGAAGTCCCTCCCCAGCCTTCCTGTAGGCCCCTTTCAGATACTGGAAGGCCACAATTAGATCACCTCGGAGCCTTCTCTTCTGCAGACTGAACAGCCCCAACTCCCTCAGTCTGTCCTCATAGGAGAGGTGCTCCAGCCCTCTGATCATCCTTGTGGCCCTTCTCTGGACACATTCCAGCATGTCCACATCCCTCTTGTAATAGGGGCTCCAGAACTGGACACAGTACTCCAGGTGGGGTCTCACCAGGGCTGAGTAGAGGGGGAGGATCACCTCCCTCGACTTGCTGGCCACACTTCTCCTGATGCAGCCCAGGATCTGATTGGCTTTGCGGGCTGCAAGTGCACACTGAGAGCTCATGTTGAGCTTTTTGTCCACCAGCACCCCCAAGTCCCTCTCCTCAGGGCTGCTTTCCAGCCAGTTACTGCCCAGCCTGTATTTGTGCCTGGGATTGCCTCGACCCAGATGCAGGACCCTGCACTTGCTCTTATTTCCAATGCCTTAAAAAAATTGAAGGTAATGACTTTTAAAACAGCTCTTAAAAATAAGATTATTTTTTCCTGAATAGTAAGAAAAATTTTAAGCAACATCTATGCTTACTTCCATATAGTTTTGTTAACAGCACAAATTAATTTTGAATGCAAATCATATCCTGGTTTTCTCCTTCATTTTCCCCTGCTTTTCTTTCTGGCCTATATTTTTAAAATCAGGCCCTCCTCAGGCTTTACTTGTCCAGTTTAATTTTCTTTTTTCTTTTTTTTTTTACTCCCAGAGACCCTGCTACATCTTCTGGCCTCTTTCCATGTCTTTGCAAATAGCCATGCCACTTCTGGTTTTGTGGGTTTTTTTCTTCTCTGTCTAGATATCTTTAGTTGCCCCTTTTCCTCACCATCAGTTTTTCCCATCTTTGCCTATTTGACTTGCATATCTCTGCCTCACTGTTTATCAACTCATCTGTACCAGCTCTTTTCCAACTGTTTCATCGTCTCTTAAGATTGATCCTACATCCCCCTTGCTCACTGCTCGTAACTTCTTTTCAAACTCACTGTTTATTTTTGCTGCCCATCTTCCTCTGTAGTAGATGCTCATCCCTCCTTGGCTCTCCCCCTCTCCAGTCCTGTCCTAAGGGCTACATCAGGTTGCCTGCTCACATGCACAGTGGCAGCACACCTTGCTGCTGTCACCCCCACTTCAGAGGCTCTAGATCATGAAGGGGATCTCAGTTGACAAGATAAAGTATTCCTTGTTAGTCTAAAGAATGTGATTTCTGTGTTAAGCCTCTTGTTGAAGTCTCACTAATTTCATAATTCAGATATTGTTACTTTTTTAAAAAACCAGAAATTCATTTAGTATGCTTTTACCCTGACAGCAACCACTGCTGGTTTTGCTGGGGCAAAAGCATGTGGACTAAAGCATAAGTCATCCCATGGTTTGAACAGGAGCCAGGGATGGGGAACATAACACATCAAATCTCTCTGCCACTGAACGTGATAGCTATTTTCTGCAAACTGTTTTCCAGATTTTCCCAGGGCTGTTTTAGTAGTCAGAAGTATGGATTATTTAGTGTTCTCTGGAGAGTATTCCTTTGCTCTCTTATAAGGAAGTTTCCTCTGGCAGTTGATCTACATTCTAACTTTAAAACTCATCTTTTTGTCTCTAATCATCTTTTTACCTGTAATATGCCTATCTTGTTTTCATTTGGAATAAGCTATCCATCAAATACTTGTTAGATTAGTTATCACATTACCCTTTTTTGCTCTGAGCTTTTGCTGTCACAGAGCATACGCTTCTTTGCTTTCTCTGAACTGCTGCAGAGGGGTGAGGCTGAACTTCTTGATATTTTCTTACTTCTGTGTCTATATGGATGTTTAAAAACAGGTAAATATTTTTCAACCTGGGTAATGGATAAGGGCATCATTTTTGCTTATAAAGAATAAAAGACGTCATTCTAAGCTTCCTCAGTTTTTGGTCTGTTGCATATGAATCTGGACAGTCTGCTCTAGGTGGCCTTCCTTGAGCTGGGGGCTGGATCAGGCGGGTTTCAGAAGCCCCTTTCCAATCTCGATCATTTGGTGTGATTCTGTGATAATCTTAGTTGACATCTGTTTAGGAATTTATTTCTGGTTGATGTCAGAAAGGCTCTTCTGTAGATCTTTCTATCTGGCTTTCAATTTAAGCTAATGTATTTGTGGTTGGTTGTTTTTTGTTCCAACTCCTCATTATTTTCATGTCAGTGGTACTTCATTCTTAAATACAGTTGCAGAATTGTTCCACTTTTCAACAGCGGTTTAGTCCTTGGTACTAGAGTTGTCCTATCCATTAATATAAAATTGTAAATTACCTCTACATTTTTCAGGTATTTTAACAGTGAATCTCACTCATCTTTTGTTGGCTGTCATTTCAGTCAGCAGAGGCAAGAATGATTTCATGTTTTTGCTTTTTCTGCATTATCTGAAATGAGAACACACTCTATTTCCTAAGTACTGCTTTAGAAGAACACAGACAAAGGCAAAACCCCCACAAAGATGAAGAGATAAAATGGTTTCTCATGTTGTCAGTGGGATTGCCAAGATGGTCTGTTTGCTTTTTGAGCAGCACGTCTGGAATCAGTGGGCGCTCAGAGTAAAGGCATGTACTGCAGGCTGAGATTTTCAGTCTGGTTTTGAGTGCACTGGCAGTGGATTGAACAGATGAAAGATCAAAATCCCTTTCTGTCTACGCATCCATGGCCATCTGCTCCATTAAGGACCAGCCATCCAAGTTTTTGGATTTAGTAAAGCACTGACAGGCTCCACCTGGCATCTTAGCTGTTACCTTAAAAGCAGAACCTCTCATCAGATTTAGTGTCATTACTACCTTAATTAGATAATTATGTTTTGCTATTTTGAGTTCTTATAGTTTAGGTATTTTAAAATGCCACTGGCCATTTTTTTTTGCAGTGCTGAACTTGTTTTGTATTTGTCATCCTGTTACGGAGCTATCCTAAACATCATGAATCGTTCTTACATTTGTTAGTGATCTTCTAAATTGAAGTTGTTAAAAAAGCATTGATAGCAAGTATCAGCGTCCTTACAGTAGATAGATGTCTATAAACATAAAATATCTATGCTAACAATACTTTCCTCCTCCATGATATAAAATGACCCCTAAATGAAAGCAAAGTTGAAACTTCAGATGGATCTGAGCTTATTCATAACACAGTAGATCCTATTTCCCATTCCTGTTTAATATCTGGTACAAACTCAAAGCAGGATGCAGAGCAAGATGGATTGCTGAGAGGAGCTTTATCTCTCACAAGTACTTGTGAATTTTCTTGCCCAGTACCTTCATATTAGTGGGAAGATTTTCAACAAACATAATGATTTTTTCAGTAGGTGGGCCCAATCAGATGTTTAGTGGAAAAGATTCATCTTTGCGTTAATCTCGAGCTGTGTTTTTGCAGAACACTGTGGCATTTGTAACTTGCGTGTTGGGGACTGGAGAAATGCAGGCAGTGCTTAGAACAGCGTGGCAATTGTGGGGTTTTATTTTGTAATATGCTCACTATGATCAAAACACTAATGCAGTGTAGGAGCAGTTTGTTCTAACAAACTCATACGTTTGGAACAAAAGTTACATTGTCTCAGTTACAGAATATTTAGGGTTTCTCTCCTTATTGACAGCAAATCAAATTGAGGTTGTACCATAATTGTTACAGTGTTTTCAGCTTTCATGTCTTATGGTGTTTTCAAGTAATTGTATGGATTTGGGGGAGATTACTCTGATAATCCTTATTCTGTGACACAAAACTTGAGAATCACTATGTGAATGCTTCTCTGCACTTGTCCTGAATACATTGCAGTTGCTTACTCAATCATGGATCCTGACTGAGTTTAGGCAAGATTGGGATGTGGAAAGGAATATGTATAATCATCTGGAATGATGCAGAGTGCCTCCTGAGGTAGTTCTGGGCCCCTCAGTTCAGGAAGAATGTTGACTTGCTGGAACGAGTCCAGAGAAGGGCAACGAAGTTGGTGAGGGGTTTGGAACACATGCCCAATGAGGAGAGACTGAGGGAGCTGGGGTTGTTTAGCCTGGAGAGGAGGAGACTCAGGGGTGACCTTATTGCTCTCTACAACTACCTGAAGGGGGGTTGTAGACAGGCGGATGTTGGTCTCTTCTCCCAGGCAGCCAGTACCAGAACAAGAGGACACAGTCTCAGGCTGTGCCAGGGGAGGTTTAGGTTGGATGTTAGGAAGAAGTTCTATACAGAAAGAGTGATTGCCCATTGGAATGGGCTGCCCAGGGAGGTGGTAGAGTCGCCGTCATTGGAGGTTTTCAGGAGGAGACTTGATGGGGTGCTTGGTGCCATGGGTTAGTTGTTTATGTGGGTTGGATTGGTTGAAGGGTTGGACGCTATGATCTTGAAGGTCTCTTCCAATCTGTTTTATTCTATATTCTAAGAAAATGATGTATATAAAAAGCAATTGTGAACCTCCAATAAGTATGCTGCATAGGCATGCATTGCTTCTTGTAGGTTCAATCTGTTAGCACCAAAACATCAAATTACACTACAGCATGTGAAGTCTGATTGTAGTGTTAACACCAGTGTTACTACCTGTTGATGGACTGGTTCTATCTGAACTGGTTCTGTAGCAAGTCAATGAGCACATTAATTGCACTTCTATAATAAGGCATGCAGGGCTGTGGGTAAAGGGAAGCTCTCTGTATCATGGTTTGATGTTTGCTCAATGTCATGTCCTTGAGACTAGAAGCTAAATAAACTAAAGCTAAATAATAAAAAGCCCTATGAGGAGAGGCTGAGGGAGCTGGGATTGCTTAGCCTGGAGAGGAGGAGACTCAGGTGTGACCTTATTGCTCTCTACAACTACCTGAAGGGAGGTTGTAGACAGACAGATGTTGGTCTCTTCTCCCAGGCAGCCAGTACCAGAACAAGAGGACACAGTCTCAGGCTGCGCCAGGGGAGGTTTAGGCTGGATGTTAGGAAGAAGTTCTATACAGAGAGAGTGATTGCTCATTGGAATGGGTTGCCCAGGGAGGTGGTGGAGTCACCATCATTGAAGGTTTTCAGGAGGAGACTTGATAGGGTGCTTGGTGTCATGGGATAGTTGTTTAGGTGGGTTGGATTGGTTGATGGGTTGGACGCGATGATCTTGAAGGTCTCTTCCAACCTGGTCTGGTCTGGTCTATTCTATTCTATTGTATTCTATTTTATTCTAAACAAACTTTTAATTTGTCCTGAATTGGATAAAATATAGTAGGAACTGGATGCAGTTTATTAGTGGTTTCACTCACGTGTTGGCATCTGAGAATGGTGCTATCAGTTAAGAAGAACCAGTTATTCGATAATAGTGCTATCAATTAATAATGGTATCAGCTAGTTATCAGTTAATATCAGATTCTGGTGTTTGCTTGTGGTTAGAAGTATTGTTTTCACCATTTCAAGGGCACATAGGTCAGAAGTATAATGGGACACTTCTAAAAAATGGGACAAGTAGCAATGTTCTTCCAGGAAGCACACTAGCTGGGTGAAGTTGTTCTTTCAGACTAAGGAATATAATTATGTGTTTAAAAACAATATATTTGGGTTGGTGCCACGTGCCAATAAGAGCTGAGTTGGTTAAGGTGTAATTTTTTCATATATAATTTACTTTCCATAGTCTTAATAGCTTTGTCTGTGTGTTAATGAGTATTAAACAATAAGGAACTATCCAGTTTTTTTTTAAAACTATTAATATTATAGATTTGTGCAAAGAAAACAGCTGAAAAATAGATGTGGTCAGAAGCCACGGGACTCTTCTCAAGACAGAAATCTGTAGCTGTGAATTTATTTCCTTTGCTATATAACAAACATTAATATTTAATAACTGCACCATGGATATTAAAATCTTGGTTAATTATGCATCATAATACTGTTTCTACCTTTCCTAAAGCATTTCATGCCTCATTAAACCCATTCACATCACATTAAAACAATTAAAATTAACCTGTTCTGCCTCTCACTGACAGCTGGCGTTTCGTAAGTCCATTTTTGTTTTACTAATACTATTGGCTGAGACTTAACTTTTGAAGCTTCTTGGGTTTTTTACAGAAACCATCTATGTAGCAGTGAGTGTCATCTCTTCCAAAACTGCCTTTTCCCTACAAAACAGGAAAGCTCACTGTAGGGTACTAGCAGCGTGAATGCTGCAAAGTGCTGCAGTGGATGTCCCTTCCCATCTGATATTTATGTAGCAGATAAAGAATTGTCTTTTTAATTGCAATTATGTTCGTAAATGTTCTCAGAAGTCATCTTTTGTGTGATACATAATATTCCACCAAGAATATTTTAAAAACTCTTGGCATTAAAAAGCAAGAATAGTTCAATTTCTATTTTTAATGATGCAATATAGTATGCATAATAATCTGTGTTGTACTTTACTTTCCCGCTCTGCAGATACTTACAGAGGTTTGATGGCATTTGATTTTCCTGCTTAAATAGCAAAACCAAGCTGTGATCAGAGCTTTCAAATTTAAGTCCTGTGCTGTTGGTGGTTTTAGATGCATTCCATTTAGAAGAGTGACCCCTGCTTTACCAGCCACTTTCTCCCCAAGCCTTTCATTTGTCTTTAGAGTACTTCACCATAGAATAGAATAGAATAGAATAGAATAGAATAGAATAGAATAGAATAGAATAGAATAGAATAGAATAGAATAGAATAGAATAGAATAGATCAGGTTGGAAGAGACCTTCAAGGTCATTGTGTCCAATCTATCATCCAGCACCACCCAACCAACTAAACTATGCAACCAAGCACCCTGTTAAGCCTCCTCCTGAACACCTCCAATGATGGTGACTCCACCACCTCCCCAGGCAGCCCATTCCAATGGGCAATCACTCTCTCTGTATAGAACTTCTTCCTAACATCCAACCTAAACCTCCCCTGGCACAGTCTGAGACTGTGTCCTCTGGTTCTGGTACTGGCTGCCTGGGAGAAAAGACCAACTTCTGCCTGTCTACAACCTCCCTTTAGGTAGCTGTAGACAGCAATAAGGTCACCCCTGAGTCTCCTCCAGGAATATGTGAATATGTGAAAAATTAAGTACACCACAGGTACAATAACTTACGTGTTTCGGGACCCAATTGTATCTGATCAAACACAGGGCATTAGTTATAAGAATGTATGCAAGAGACAGGAAGGATTTTTCATGCAGTACCTAAATCTGTTTTCTTTTTAGCCAACCAATGGGATCTTCATGAGTGCATTTCTCATCGTTCTGCCTTTGGAATCCATGGCTCATGGGCTTTTCCATGAGCTGGGAAACTGCCTGGGAGGAACGTGCGTTGGATATGCCGTTGTGATTCCCACCAGCTTTTGCAGGTATAATTTTACCTTCATGTAAGTGTAGAGGTGATGCAGTGCTGTTGCTCTATTTTTCAATAATGAAATACAAATTTAAATAATAGATTATTTTGATTTTTTTTCCCCTTTTGCTCATCTTCAAAAAAGAATGAGCAACTCCAACTTCACCTTTGTATACGTGTTTATTTTAATCTTAGAAAGCCAACAAATGCTTTATGCATAGGCAGTTTACAGTCTGTAACTCACACAGAGGATTGGGGCATTTGACCAAGTGCAGATATATCACATGAGGGGATTTAATCAACCAGGCAGATGACTTCAAAACAGTTTTTTAATTCTATTAAATGAGTTAGTGTCTACATTTAAAGGATATTGAAATGCAATTTGTGGGTGGACTACACGTCAGTTACTGGTATTGTGAATTTGCAGCTTATTTTTGTTCCAATGTAAAGGTCACTGTGTGAGAAATACTTCAGGGTGGAGGGATTGTGCTATTATTATTATTTGCCCATTGGTGTGTTGTTTTTTTTTTTACAAGCTTTAAGCTTGCAAATGTTACTTTAGCCATATAATTAAAATTATGTGTCCATGTCTTTTTTGTAAATGATAAACAAGAACTATCTAAGTTATAGTATCATAGTTTCATTCAGGGTTGGAAGGGACCACAAGGATCATCTAGTTCCAACCCCCCTGCCATGGGCAGGGACACCCCACACTACATCAGGCTGGCCAGAGCCTCATCCAGCCTGGTCTTAAACACCTCCAGGGATGGGGCCTCGACCACCTCCCTGGACAACCCATTCCAGGGCTTCACCACTCTCATGGTGAAGAACCTCCTCCTCACATCCAGCCTGAATCTCCCCACCTCCATCTTAATTCCATTCCCTCGAGTCCTATCACTGCCTGAGATCCTGAGAAGTCCCTCCCCAGCCTTCCTGTAGGCCCCCTTCAGATACTGGAAGGCCACAATTAGATCACCTCGGAGCCTTCTCTTCTGCAGACTGTACAGCCCCAACTCCCTCAGTCTGTCCTCATAGGAGAGGTGCTCCAGCCCTCTGATCATCCTTGTGGCCCTTCTCTGGACACGTTCCAGCACATCCATATCCCTCTTGTAATAGGGGCTCCAGAACTGGACACAGTACTCCAGGTGGGTTCTCACCAGGGCTGAGTAGAGGGGGAGGATCACCTCCCTTGACCTGCTAGCCACACTTCTCCTGATGCAGCCTAGGATCTGATTGGCTTTGCGGGCTGCAAGTGCACACTGAGAGCTCATGTTGAGCTTTTTGTCCACCAGCACCCCCAAGTCTCTCTCCTCAGGGCTGCTTTCCAGCCAGTCACTGCCCAGCCTGGATTTGTGCCTGGGATTGCCTCGACCCAGATGCAGGACCCTGCACTTGCTCTTATTGAACCTCCTGAGGTTGGCTTGTGCCCACCTCTCCAGCCTGTCAAGGTCCCTCTGGATGGCCTCCCTTCCCTCCAGCGTGTCTGCTGCACCACACAGCTTGGTGTCATCAGCAAACTTGCTGAGGGTGCACTCAATGCCACTGTCCATGGCACCCACAAAGATGTTACATATTTGAGTTACAAGAGAAGCAGAGTAGTAAGTTGAAATGAGAGGTTTAAAACTAGAATTGCCTAATTTTATGAAAGGTGCCCAACTTGAGAATGTGTAGTGGATGAGGTTAAAAAATGAGCAAAGAAACAGAAGTTAGCACACTGATCTTGTATAAAATACTGTATGAACAAATTTTCTGAGCTGCTGATCTACAGTCTTTGACTGTGTACTCTTAAATTAATATATGTGATTATCAGAATCATAGAATCCTTTTGGTTGCAAAAGACCTTTAAGATCATTGAGTCTAACGATTGTTTAACTTTCTGTATTCTGTTCTTAGGGATAAAAAAGAATATATCAACATTCCGTACAACGTAGTTTTTTTTTCATGGCAAAAATGTAGTTCCATGTTATGTTACAAATCTTGTTATGTTAGATTCTGTATTATGCTTAGTGTTACATTATGTTTTATGTTATGTTCTGTTGTGTTGCTCTGTCTCTGGCAGTTCTCTCTAATTTTTGAATGATAAGATACTCTTGACCTTCCTGCTTTGGCAGATTTCTTGAGGTCCCTTCCCACTTGTACTGTGATACTGTGACATGAGGTTTAGTGCCATCCAATCGAGGACCTGACAGAACTAAACTTCCTTATTAACAAAGCTTGGCTCTGTCAGTGTCTTCACTTGCTGAGACAAACAGTAATGACCATATATTTGATACAGCTATAGTAATGGAATATTTGACTTCATTAAGGCAGACGAGGAGGTGCAAAATTTAATTAGACCAGTAAAGAAACCAGGTAGCTTTATATACTGACTTGCAAACAAAATACGTGAAAAAATATATATATATACCTATGAATATATAAACAGAAGTCATGTTTTGTATTAGTGGAGTAATGGAGATGAGTTTGTTACAGCTATCAGTCATATTCTTTATCAGTACCATTATTACACTGGCTGAAGACTGATGAACTCATTTCTTTTTCTAAAAATACATCCTGAGGAGCTCTCTCATAACTGGGTGTCTTGCAAGAACAAATCTCTTGTTGTCATGATTAATGAATAGCCATGTAGACTGGAAAAGGGAAAGCATATGTATTCTTGTGTACATATATATATGTATCTTTATTAATGTATTTTTATATAGCACACACATATATAAATACAAATAAAATGCATTTTGTAAGTTAGGTACTCTTGTTAAATAGGCATGTTCATATACATACATACACTCATCTGTATATACCTGGTTTGTTCCAAGTCTAGCTTGTAGCTTTTTCCTAATCTGTGAATACCATTATCAGAGGGCTGGAGCACCTCTCCTATGAGGACAGACTGAAGGAGTTGGGGCTGTTCACTCTGCAGAAGAGAAGGCTCCGAGGTGACCTAATTGTGGCCTTCCAGTATCTGAAGGGGGCCTACAGGAAGGCTGGGGAAGGACTTCTCAGGATCTCAGGTAGTGATAGGACTAGGGGAAATGGAATGAAGCTGGAGGTGGGGAGATTCAGGCTGGATGTGAGGAGGAGGTTCTTCACCATGAGAGTGGTGAAACCCTGGAATGGGTTGTCCAGGGAGGTGGTTAAGGCCCCGTCCCTGGAGGTGTTTAAGCCCAGGCTGGATGAGGCTCTGGCCAGCCTGATGTAGTGTGGGGTGTCCCTGCCCATGGCAGGGGGGTTGGAACTAGATGATCCTTGTGGTCCCTTCCAACCCTGACTGATACTGTGATACTATGATCTGAAACACATTTCTCATGCTGAAAGATCAGCATCTGAACAGCACACACAAGTAAGAATTACTGTATTTGTGCAAGTACTGTGTTGAATAAAGGCTCATTTGGAACAGAGAGAAATTAATTCCAAATACGTGAGCAAAATGTGTACTTGGATTTCTCTTCAGTCTTTGTTGGAAATCAGTTTTCATGATACTTTGTGCAGAGCATTCATTGTCCCTGCTCTTCCCTCTTGTGTGTGAAAAAGTGCTGTCTGAAGGCAGTGTTCTCTTAGGGGGACTTAATGAACTGCTTGAAGCCTACTTGGCATGTTCATGTCAAAGTTCCTTTCTCTCCCTTTCTGTGTCTCAGCTGCAGGAATAGCATGTGGTTGAGGAAGAGCTGTTTTATGAAGTGAAGAAGTGTGACAGAAGGGGAGAGGAGATAGTGGTCCCTCACTCAGATTCCAGTATTTTGATTTGTTTATCAGCTGTACATTTCAAGTCTGTTTCCTACTACATAGCAGAGGGGATATGCACAGGGGAAAACTACCCAGTTGCCAGAAATCCTGTAAGCATGAGATAATTGCAAATCATAATCACAGCTGTTTTTCTTCTTTTTAGTCCTGATGGCCAACCAACTCTTCTTCCACCTGAGCATGTGCAAGAGTTAAATCTGAGGTCTACTGGCATGCTTAATGCCATCCAAAGATTCTTTGCATATCACATGATTGAGACATACGGTTGTGACTACTCTACAAGCGGGCTGACCTTTGATACCCTTCACTCCAAGATCAAGTCTTTTCTTGAGCTTCGTACAGCAGATGGACCCAGACACGATACCTACATTTTATACTACAGTGGTCACTCACATAGCTCTGGTGAATGGGCACTGGCAGGTTTGGAGATGTCTTTATTAATAGTTTTGGTATTCATAAACTTTCCAAGTAAATTAAATATCTTTCTTTAAGGAAATCATGCTATATTATAAATACTTGGGAATTTTGCTCATCTTTATCATCTTTATTATATGATAGTCTAGAATGGCAAAGAGCCATCAGTCGTTGGAGAACAGGTTTGTATAAGCTGCTGGCAGAAAAGAAAGAAAAGAAAGGGTAATATACAAGGAGTCATCAAAACAGGCAAGGTTGCAGGCTGGCTACCTCTGCTGGTGGAGAGAAGGGAGAAGTGCAGAAAGCCCTGGGTAGCCTTAAGACTACAATGTATATATATAAATGTCTATATATACACACACATATATATACATATATACACATTATATATATACACATATATATGTGTATATATATATGTGTGTGTGTGTATGTATGTATATGTATATAAATAAATAAATAAATATATATATATATATATAAAGCAACAGTTTAATGTCTTGTCATACAGTTGGCATTCACTTCAATGTTTCCTCTTTTTCTGGCCCATTTTTGATCTCTTTATCAGTTGTATCTCAGCTGTATTCTTTGATAAACCTACTCAAGTTTTCAAATCGTTCGTCAGTTTAGCCTTGCTTTCCTTCTGTATGGATCTGGGCTTCTGAGGTTAATGTGTGTGAGATGAGAATTCTGCCTGTGAGCTCCTGGTCCTTGGCCAGCAGGGTCTCTCCAGGATATGTGCTCTTGCACAGTGCAGACAGATTTGAGCTTTACATGTGGTCATGCTGAGATGTTCAGTCGCTGGTCATTTTTCATCTGAAGGCCAAGTGCCTGTTTCAGTGCTGAGGAACAATGCTAGCCTGGGAGCTCAGGTCTCTTCTACAGGAAACTGCACCCTAATTACAGTCTGTCTTCATTTTTATGATAAGAGCCAAGGTAACCCTTAAAATAAAGTTTCTGTGCTGAAAACTACTGTGTGTAAATGCAGTGTTATTCAGCTGTCGTGACAGAGCTCCTTGGTGTCAAGTGACAGCACTAGAGGAAATGGTTTCAGGCTGCACCAGGCGAGGGTTAGGCTGGATGTTAGGAAATACTTCTTCACTGAGAGGGTTATCAAGCAATGGACTTGTCTGCCCAAGGCAGTGGTAGAGTCACCATCTTTAGAGGTGTTTAAGCAGCATGTGCACCTGGTGCTTAGGGGCATGATTTAGTGTTGACCCTTCAGTGCTGAGTTGAAGACTGGACTGGATGGTCTTTGAGGTCTCTTCCAACTGGATGTATTCTGTGATCTTCAGTTTCTGATGGAAATACATGTAGTCACATAAAGGAGAGGAACAGGCAGCTGTCATGTCTTTCATCCCTTTTTGTCATTAATTTTAGATAAATGAAGGAGTGTAACCTGATACAGGTAGCACTGCTCTGGAATGTGATTTAAAGTATAAATGGAAAAGATACAGGCTGTTTAATTTTGTAATTGTACCAGCTCCAGAAGTGTATTCTGACCCCTGGAGAGAATGGACAGAGATGGCAGCAGTGAAAAACAACATTCAGAGCTAATAGAAAAAGTAGTGTCTTCCTGTTGGCTTATGCCCTGACATGGCTCAGCAGTCACAGTGTAGCCTTCGCTTTGTAATGACACCCTACAAAGGAGGCTTACTGAATTTACTAGTTTACTAAAGATATTTCTCTGTTGTTGGAAGCTGAAATGGAACACAGTGGTATATACAAGAAACTGTTAACTGGTCATGCATAAAGTATGAGCAGTGAAGCAACCTGGGAGGTCATGGTCTCTGAGTGAAGGCAAAGGCAAGAGCTGGGCTAATGAAGCTTTGTCTCTGTTGTTCAAAGTGTCAGCTTAAGTGCCTATGACACCTGCCAAAGAGCCGGATGTGGCTAGATGCATGGATTTCTTACACACCTTGTGCTGGCTGATAAATCTATGTGTTTGAGGTCAGTAGGGTTAGAAACCGAGTATGTGTTTGTGTATGAAGGATGAGATGGTTTTCTTTAGGTAGTTTTATTCAGTACTGTTTTGAAATCACCCGTACCCCCCCACCCACAGGTATGCTAACATCAAGTTCGTTTATAAGCCTTTAAAATGGGAACAAGTAAAGAAATTTTTGCTGCAAATTGACACAAAAGGCTTACCTAGAAAAGGGGAACTGCTTCTATATAAATAATTGGTGTAAAGAACTACAGAAGTTTGGGGGTCATGTGCCACATGCAGGCATTGCTGTAGGTTTGTATATTAAGATTTTCTTTGGTACTAAATTTTCCAGGTTTGCATCTTTTTGAAGAAGTTGTAGCCCTGTAATTTCTTTTTAACTGTGACAGCACACTCAGAGCTCTAAAACATGGAGCTATTAATTCTAAGCACTTTTTTGTTACCCATTACAGGCAGAAATGTAGGTGCTGAAATATGCAGCTCTTCTGTTTGAGGTTCATCTCTGCAATTAAATTCCTACTAACCAGAGTTTAAACGCTGCTGAATGTTACATATATTCCACAGTGAAGATTAGTATGGAATTAGTATGGAATTAGAGAAGGGCAACAAGGCTGGTGAGAGGCCTTGAACACAAGCCCTATGAGGAGAGGCTGAGGGAGCTGGGATTGTTTAGCCTGGAGAAGAGGAGGCTCAGGGGTGACCTTATTGCCCTCTACAACTACCTGAAGGGTGGTTGTAGCCAGGAGGGAGTTGGCCTCTTCTCCCAGGCAACCAGCACCAGAACAAGGGGACACAGTCTCAAGCTGCGCCAGGGGAGGTTCAGACTCGAGGTGAGGAGGAAGTTCTTCACCGAGCGAGTCATTCGGCATTGGAATGGGTTGCCCAGGGAGGTGGTTGAGTCATCGACCCTGGAGGCGTTCAAGGGGAGATTGGACGTGGCACTTGGTGCCATGGTCTAGTCATGGGGTCTGTGGTGTCAGGTTGGACTCGATGATCCTCGAGGTCCTTTCCAACCTAAGTGATACTGTGATACTGTGAATTAACATACAGTTATTTTAAATGACATTTTTCTACCTTCCTTTTGAAAGTCTTCATTTTTTGTTTTGAAGTTGACATTTTGAAATCAGTTTTATTGTAAATCTTTATCATAGCTCCAACCTGCCAACACCTAGACATACCAGCTCTTCACTTGAGAAAGCAGTCAACTTTTCAAAGTTAGATAGATCCTGCAGTATCCATTATACTTAAGCAGAAGGGCTTTCCACTCTAGGTGACCTGGTTTAGTCACAGTCTGCTCTGTGAGAGCATTGCTGGAGCAATAGCTGAGATGGAACATGACAAGTTGGATGCTAGTTGCAAATGCTTTCTGAGCTGATAAATATTGTGGGGAAAATCCTGTGAGATTTTTTGTTTCATTGAGTTGTAAGTCCATACCAGTTGTAATTGTCATGATGCTCTGAGGACAACTATGTCCATAGAGTGAATCTCTTAGTTTCTGGTCACATCAAGCCCAAGTGATGGTGGTGCCTGTAGGTGGGGCTTTCTTGCTCTTCAAAACTGTTAGCATGTGTTTTGTTCCAAAGTGCTTGCTTTTCCTTAAAAGAGGAGTTCTTAACATTAGTAAAAACACATTTAGAAGACAATTTTTCTTCCTTAAAATTATTAAAGTCTGTTTCAAGTTTTTATAGCATCAGAGTGGTTTGAGTTGGAAGAGACTTTTAAAGGTCATCTAGTCCAACTCCAGGGACATCTTTAACTAGATTAGGTTTCTTTTTGCTTTTCTCTTTTTCCTTTTGCTTTCTATTTTGTTTAGCTATTTCTATACTTCTTCAGTAGGGAGCAGTTTGTTTTATTCTGTGAAGGAATGAACAAATGAAAGGTGAGTTAATGGCCTCATCTGCCACAAGCAAGGCAGGTGGAATCCATTAATACCTCTCTGGAGTTCAGCAACACCTAAAAACCGGGAGGATCAGTTGGAAACTTCTGTTCCATCTGTCCAGGTTGTTAAAATAAGCAGTTCTTTGAGCTCACACTCAAAATTCTGTAGAGGTTTCTGTTTCTTCTTTCTAATATTAAATCTTGTTTTGTTGTGGTAGGGGGTGATGCTTTACGACTTGACACGCTGTTGGAGTGGTGGAGAGAAAAGAACGGCACGTTTTGTTCCCGACTCATCATCGTTTTAGACTGTGAGAACTCTCAGCCTTGGGTTAAAGAAGTAAGAAAAGTCAATGACCAGTATGTTGCTGTGCAAGGAGCAGTGATGGCCAGAGTTGTGGATGTCGAGGAAGCAGACCCACCACAGCTTGGTGACTTCACTAGGCAATGGGTTGAGTATAACTGTAATCCCGACAGCAGCATCAACTGGTCCGAAAAGGGCCGTACGGTGAAAGCGGTGTACGGCGTGTCAAAGCGTTGGAGCGACTACACCTTGCATTTGCCAACGGGAAGCGATGTCACCAAACACTGGATGATGTACTTCCCACGCATCACCTATCCATTAGTACATTTGGCAAACTGGTTTTGTGGTCTCAATCTCTTCTGGGTCTGTAAAGCGTGCTTTAGGTGTTTGAAAAGACTGAAAATGAGTTGGTTTCTTCCCACGGTGCTGGACACGGGACAGGGTTTCAAACTTGTGAAATCCTAATTAGCAACCAAAGAGAAAATTAAGTGGGAGCTCTGGGAACATTCTCACTGTACTGTACTTGCAACTTTTTATATGACTGTTTTTCTCAGAAAAAGTCTACTACACTCACTTTATTCAGCTCTTTGAGCAGCTATAATATATGCAACAGTTAGAAACTGCCATCTGAAACAGAAGAGAGTAGGACTGTGATATTTGAGGTTTGTTACTGGTCTATATGTACATATGTAAGAGACTTATTTAATCTGACCATGCTTTTTGGAGACTGTTCACATGTTCATATGCATCGTATAGAGCAGCTTTTAAGAGCCACCAGTTGGATGGACAGCAGCTCCTGTGAGCTTACAGCATGCTTATTTGTCATTTATATCCACTGTAAGGTTCAAATACAGCAAAGGAACCAAACTAATACTCAAATCAGTCTATACACCCTTGAAATTACATGGTGAGGTCAAGGGTATTATAAAACATCACTGAACAGAAAAAAGAAATAGAAGAATGGATAGCTATTGTAGGTAAGTAACTACCAAGAGTCTTTAGTTTTGTTTGCATTTACATCGTCAGCCCCTGCCTCAGTTCTCTACTGCCGACAGTGGAAATTTGCCACAGAAAACAAGGAAATCAGACAACCCTCTAATGCTCTGATGCTGCTGAGACAATGTTTTCTGAAGTGCACTTCACTTTCAAAATGCAGTATCTTGCTGGTGATCCTGGTTTGGTTTGTTGGGTTTTTTCCCCATAGTTGATTCGTACATGGAATAAAAAGTGCACTAAGTGTTTCCTTCTCCTGGTAACAGTAGTTTGGTCTTTTCCAGCCTCTTAGTTTGTTGTTGTTTGGTTTTTTGTTTTTAAATCTTCCCTGAAGAAAAAATAAAACAAATAAAACCTGAGGAATTTTACAAAACCATCCCTAGATAAAAAGTGGAAATACAAGTGTTGCCTTGCTTGCATCTTTATATGAAGTCTTTGCTGTGCCTAAGACCTTTCTGTGAAATGCTAAGTATGCAGGGTTGGACTGGTAACTTCGTTATCTATTAAATCCACAGGCAACGTTTATCAGGAAAAAAAATGGATCATTCTCTTAGGACAGGAAAGAATTCTGTGTTCCTCAACTCTGTTCTTCCAGCCACAAGCTCCTAATCTTAATCCTTCCATGTGCAGAGATGGATGGTACTCTGGAAATCCTGTCACAGTCCTTCCTCTTCAGTCAGATTTTGTTTTCTCAAGTACAGAAAATAAGGAAGGAAACAATCAGCTAGACCAGTACAATTTCTTGTGGGGTTTTGGTGTAGGCATGTGCAATTCAGTAGGTCTAGAGTTTACTTCTTTCTGTTTCCATTAGTATTGAAATAAACACATTAGGCATGAGCTGTTATTTGTCTAAAACATAATTATTTTTTTTAAATATAAACACATTAAAATACTTCAGGAGTGCTTTTCAGTCTTTGCCATCCAGGGGTTTTCTAATTGTATTTGAACTTTTTAGCCAGCTAAGTTAGAGAATCTGCTAATACTATTGTCTGCTGCTTGTTAGTAACTCCTGAAAATGTGTGATGAATTCGTGAGATCTGCAATAACCAGAATGATTTACACCCACCGACTTCAAAATGGTAATTTTTTGAGTCTTAAAAGTGACAGCCACTAAGTTTTTCATTATCATGTATTACATAACTTTGTTTACCAAAACACCACCCACCACCCTGCTTTGCTTTTCTCATTCCCCTTCCATAAAGTGGAGAGGATGAAGAAATGAAAGAAGAGGAAGGGTAGCCTATCAAGAGTCAGTTCTATTGGGTCTTCTCTAAGTAAATGCCATGGTGGCAGCTCTGTGAAAGATTCAAGAGGTGGTTGTAAGGACAGAGGGTAGTCACACCATCTAACTTCAGGTATCCAACTTAAATTTCTAACGTAAGCCTAAGTTAGGAGTCACCTCATTTAAATTCAGATGTCTGCAAGCTAGGCATCTGAATCCGTGCTTGTGACCTTAAGTGCTCCACTGCTCATTAATGAAGTTACTAATTTGACTTCTAGTTTAGGATGTTTGTGATTGTGCTGATTAGATTTGATTTGGGTTTGTTTTCATATGCCAAAGGTCAAGCAGACAGATCCCTTATGTCTGTTGAATAACCTTAGAGCACATCTGTTCCAGGGCATTCTCTGAAGCCTGAGCTGGGTACATAAGTTCACCATTCAAGCACATAAATTAGATACTTTGAAGTGAGGCTGAAGATGCATCCATCAGGTTGCAAAGAGCAGCACTGGCTCTTCTACAGAAGTAATTTTCCATTATTTCTGGTCAACAGCCCTTGAATATAGACAAAAAAGATTGCCATAAAAGCAATCATGTGGTTTGTAAAATCACCATTATTTTGGCTGTTATTTGAGTGGACATTTGAAAGTCAGGTAGTCCTTTCTGTTTTGTAAAAGCTTTGAATATCAACCATAATAATTCCTGATAACTACAGTGGGGAAATCTTACTCTGTACCTGCTACTCTTACATTTTTATGGGCACAATCTAGATCTTTTTCTACATCAATGGGAAGAGGAAAAGGTGGAACTCCTGACCCATCCTGGGAGCGTGAGCAGTAGCCGCTCTCCAGCACACTTTGGGCAGAGCAAATGCAATGGTTGGTGCTGATCATTTGCCTCTCTTTATTAAATGGTCTCCAGCTCACCTGTCAAAGTGTTAGATTTGCTCTAGGGTAGACAAAATGATCTTTAGCAGCTTGCTGAAAGATGCATAAGTACTCAGCTGAAAATACTACAGAAAGATTATTTGCAAGTAAAACTAATTGTGTTTGCAGACTTGTTTCAATTTTCTCAATCAAAGAACTCTAGTTTTCTGAATTCAAAATACTCTTAACATGAGCTAAGGTACTTCTGCTTTGGATTTTGGTTTTGTGTTTTTAAACACCAAAAGTATGGTGCTTAAACTAGATTTAAGCTAAAAGAAATGTTTACAGCTATTCAAACTGTGAGACCTTTTTGGACAAAGAGACTGTTTTGTGTGTTTCAAAACATGGTAAACCTGAGGTTCCTGAGGTGACAAGCCTCAGGAATTCAACAGTATTAATTCTTCACTTTTACACTGACTAATGTCAAGGTGTCCTACCCTGACCTACCTTCCCAGGTGGAAATTTCCTCTAGCTTGTGGTGCTCATACATGTCCATGGGTCTCTGCCCAGCCTCAGGTACATTCCCTATATGAAATACAGGGGCAATGCCTGAAAGAGAAATTTAAACCTAACTCCAAAGAATGTGACACGTGTCATCCGTTATGTACAAGCTGTTTTTCTTTAGTGGTAACATGCTTGCAAACTGTCTGGATTAAGAAAGTCTAAACCTTTATTTGAGAGGCTTGTCTCCATACTGTATATTCAGACATTTTGTTATAAAGGTTGCTATACATTTATATCATTGTAGTAATTTAATGCCAGCTTAGTTTAATTTATCTCTTGTATAGTCTCAGCCTTGCTGAATCATGCAAATGCACTGAGTCCTACAAATACAAGTCTTTAAAAGGAATTTGAACTGCAAATTTACTGTATTTTTCTCTGTACAAGTATTGGGGGGGAAAAAAAGCCATTCTTCTTCAATTTTGCACTACCAGAGTTAGGTGTTTGCAGTTCCTTCGTACACCTTGTGATTGTTGTTGTCCAGCCTTCGGTTCAAGTTTTCCCCAGAAATAATTTCTTTATGAAGTTTTCACACTGTTTTGCAAAGGCGTAATTCATGCTATGCTAGCTGTAAAGCACCTCTCTTGCCAGCAGTAGACAATGCAACTGGGTCAATTTTCTTGTTTATAAATGCTTCTGTGGAGGGTTTTTACTAGACTTACCAATTTTAGAGCTGTAAATAGGGGTTGGGAGGTTTTTCTGTGTATTTGTGACATGACTTAAATATATTTTGCTGGTTTGGATGCTTATTTCCATTTCATGTTTCTGTTTATGCCTTGGTCATTATTTTGGATTTCTGTGCTCACACTTGAATTCCCTGGGGTTTTTCTGTACACCTTGTTTCAGAAGGGGGTTGGGTTTGTTTTTTTAGCTGGAAATTGCAATGGAGTTTACTGAAAACTCTCTCAGGATTATTTGTAATTTAACAATTTAATAGAAATGAGAACTATTGCCTTAAATCCCTACTACCTTTCACCTTGTAATTTTTTTTCTCAGTCAACAAGCTAGCAAAAAACATTTATGTTTTGAAACATTATAGAGATACACTTGAAGAGTTCATCTACATGAACAGTTTTAGTTCGTCAAACTTGTCATGTCCAGTAAGACAAAGTCAATGGAGGGTTCCTGTCTGAGTGAGATCAAGCAGAAGGAAACTAAAACTGCTGAGGATGTTCCTGCTCTCCCTTCTCATGGAACAGGCCCAGCATTACCCTTAACGAGCCAGGCCTGAAGTGAAGGCTTCAGTGAGACATGGAGGAAAAGCAGAGTGATTAATGTGCTGAGGGGTGATGGGCATGTCAGTGGTAATCCAGTGTCCAGAGCTGCAGAGGAGGGCACAGCAGCAGTAGCAGTGCTTTTAACTCAGTGACCATCTGAATACAATAAGGATTTAATAGCACTTTTTTAAACAGAAGGAATTTAATACTGACTTCTCCTCCTAATTCATGATTGGATCCGTTACTTTCACAATTTATCAGTCAGTGTTCCCTTTATATTAAATTTCTGTAGGTCCTTTCTGCTCAGTCTCAAATTCAGAGGTAACCCTAGAGAGCCAGCACAGCTTCCCTTCAGTGCTGCCCTGCAGTTTTTCTACATTTCTCTGAATGGAAGAGCGGGGTTCAGTCAACTTCTTTGGTGACCTAGGAGATAAAAGCCTGTGTAAGTAGCCACGTGAATCCTCAGATAAATAGTGTCTTTTAGGTTGTATCTATTACTGTTGGAGGACCAGTGTAGCAGAAAAATTGAAGCACATTGATTTGGAGCAAGAAGCGCATAAAGGCTCTGATCAGTGTTACCTACTGTGCCAACACTGCACTCAGCAAGTCTCTGTCAGCTCTTGGATACATTGCCCACTACCACTGTGGAGTTAAGTAAAAATATGCCATTACTGCTGTGTTGTACTGGAAACAAGAAAGCTGGATCCAGTAAGGACCCTCAGTATTCTAGAGCTCACCGTTAGAGATTCAGGCCCAGAATGAGTACAATTTCCTGACACAACCAGTTGCATGCCTTAGGCATTAGTGAAGAGTTGGTCACCCTGCAGGAGTTGGATTCTTGGGGATACTGAGTAGGAGGCCATTCCCAAGAAGTAGCTGCAGCACCCAACTGCTTACAACTAATGACACACATTTCAAATTTCACTCATCAGTGCTGAATTACTTTCTCTGGTATGGCCACTTTGAGGTGCAGTGAAATATTCTGGGCTCTTGCCTCAGTTAACACCCCATGTGGAGTACTGCCAGTGCTCACTTGTACTGATGCTGAAGGTGATGGAGAAATGCAGCCAGCTCTGTTGGTCACAGTTCTGTAGTAAAGAGCTGCTTTTAAAGTAAACCACTGTGAACCTGACTTTGCTGTCCCACAAAGCCAGGGTACTGTTAGACAGTCTGGGGGGTAAAACAGACAATTTGGCTTTCCTTGCAAACCAGGGAGAGCAGCCTCATTCAGAGACTGGCAATAGCCAGAAGAGAACTAGAAACTCTTTTGCAAAACAATGTTTGCTTTATGAATTGTGTATGAGGTCCCTAGGTACCATGGTACTGAGTACATTATAGATGCATAAGAGATCCATTAAGAGAGATAGCAAGGGGGAAAAAAACCTGACAAATTAGGTTTATATAGCTGAAAGCCCTAAAGATTTCTTCTGCCTTGCAAAAGAGTATGAAGATTTTTATCCTTAGAGATAGGTTATTTATCTTCTTGGGAAGTAAAAGGCAGAAGAGGAAGAGAAAGAAGACATTTAAAAAGTAATAAAAAAAAAGCAGCCAAGAGGAAAAGTGATATTATCAGCTGGGTCACATTCAGGGCTTTGGCCAAGAGAAAGGGAGTCACAGACCTAGAACTAGAGGGAGGCTTCAAGGCTTCAGAACTGATCAATTTTTCTTTTTCTTACAGAGGTAACCTGTATGTACTATTGAAGTGTTTCACCTTCCAGACCAGGGCAGTGGCATCCACACTGCCTACCAAACACAGTGAGTGCTCAAGCCTTGCCAGGAAAAGCTGTCAGCACACATGCTGCAGCCCATTCTAACTGACAGAATAGACAGGCAAGTTTCCATTCCAGGCTCATGTTCTGGCACCACTTAATTAACTGTTATAAAGATGGCTCCTAAAAAATGAGGATTAGTCTTAATACAGTGCCTGAAACCAGACAATACTGTACAGCAACAACAGCTGGCAGAGTAGGGAGGCTTTTATCGTACAAAGGCAGTAGCGGATGTTACAGCCCCTCAGGCATGTTCCCACAGCAGTGTTTTCACATGGAATGCCTGCTGTGGCACTGAAGAAGTTACTCTTGTCTTCTGCCATCACTGATGAGGAAGATGGCTTAGCCCACTTAAGCCAGGTCTCCTCCTCTGTCTTATTTTTACTCTTGTGTGAGTCTCCAGATGCTTTTCTGGATGAGGAAATGTGGTATCTTCCTGGCTGAATTTGAAACAGATTTTTAATGTCTATAATTACTCAGGTAAATAAATTGCTTAAAGATGGAGCGTGGTCTATTAAGAGATGTAATGAATGCAGACAGAATGCAGTACCAGTGTACACAGACCAGGTACATGAACTACAGGAGGCTGGGAAGTGGGGTTGGAAGGGGAGCCGGAAGTCCTTTAAAGGAATCACATCCTGCTTGTCTTGCACCCAAGTGTACCACAAGACTGATTTAGGGCAGGAAGTCAAATACCTGCTTGTTTGGCATAGGTGTATAAAAATAGTAAAACTAAGATAACTACCAGGAAGGATTCAGATGACTGACCTACAGCCCACCTTATCTACAAATACACAAAGTGCCCAACAGGAAGCACTCAGCAGTTTGATCCTTTCTGAACAAGTCAGAACGGACTGGTTCCCCCTGCAGACAAGAGAAAGTAAGCGTTTGGACCAGTCTGCTCTTGATGCACAAAAATGTGTTCATAAACATCAGAATTGGCTGTTGGAGGCTTGTAATCGCTGTGCAGAGTTTTCAGCCATCTCCAGTTCTGGGAAAGCAATTTGTCCTGCTGGAGATGCCAGATTTTAGCATAGCAAGTGTGAGACTCCTGGGGATCTACTCCAAAGCTCCATATTACAAAACTGTTTTATTTAGGCAAAATTTCTGTGACAGAGTGTGGTGGGAGACCAGAACCCAATCATCTGAAATGCTGGTACTCTTCTGGACTTCATTGCTATGGATCAGCTGGCTTGTGGCTCTTCTAAGGAAGCTACAAATGGAATTGAGGGCAGCCAGGAAACTGCTACAATTGCACAGTGAACTCTACACTGGAAAGTCAGCAGCTCTTGCTTGTACCTACCCTGGAGAGGTTTGTTGGTCATTGCATGGTGCTAGGTATCAGGTTGCAGCTGAGCTTCTGCTACTGCAGTTCTTTGCCCATCTCTTTGCTAAACAACCTTAATAGAGTGTCAGGCTGCAAGTCCTACCAGAATGTATTGCAGATGCTTAACATGGGTTAAAAACATCTAGGACAGGCTCATGGGAGACAGCTGCACCATGGGCTCTGAGACAAACTCAGTAACAAAATTGAGGAGTCCTCTCAGCTGCAAAGTGTTTGACCTATTCCTATGACTTATCCCATTCTAGACTAAGAAACATAGTGCCAGTCTGGATAGAGCCTTGACCAGCCCCAATGTGGCTGCTCTCATGTTCTTCTCCCCTCAATAAGCCTACATCCCTCCTGTCTACTTGGAGAAAAGTGTGAAATGGTCTCCAGCATGCTGGTGTTTACTTTGTGTCCCCTTGTGGCTGACTGAGTGTGAGAGGGTTAGCACGTTATCAGTTTCAGGATGCCAAGATCTTTAAGACCAGTGCGATACCCTAGAACCAAAAACTGTGGAACTATTTTTATCTCCAGGGCCATACTAGATTGTAGGACAATCACTGCACGACCCCCAAATGCCCATAGTTGGGTCTTTGTGCTGATAATGTCAAAACTGAAGTCATCACTTTGAGGACAGAACTCAATCTCTTTTCCCCAAGAATTTCAAGCCTTCATATACAGAAGTCAAAGCATGAAACCAGACCTCCAAAGTCACCAGCAAGGCAGGATGTAATTGATGAACCGTCAATAACATTAGTTGAAATCTCAGCTGCAGATGGGTAAGCAGCTTGGTACGAGAAATTGTGAACTCCATTCTGGAGTCTTGTTTCACCATTTAAATGGTACATTAAAACAATATCAAGGGAAGGAGTAAAAAAGTCTATTTGGCATTAGTGACAGTAAAGAGTGAGACTTGGCCATTTATCTAGATTATAAGTTGCTGTACTCACTGAGGACATTGGAAATTGGCTACGACTGCCAACACTCTAGCAACTTTAAACACAATTTAAAGACATAAGGGACTACATTTCCCCACTCAGGATAGTGTCATAGTCTTGAGTATAGCACTTTACTTTCCTCTGAGCCAGCCCACCACACCACATGAAGTGACAAAGATGGGAAAAGATGCCTCACCAAATGCATGTTACAGTGGGTTGGAGGTACTGTTCTCTCTAAGCAGCCACAGGAAGTGAACTGTGACCACCCATGCCATAGGGGAATAGATGTAAACACCAGGGTTTGGACAAATAAGAAAATTCCTGTCTCCTTGCCAAACAGCTGTTGATTTATTAAGGCAAGGAGGTGTGAAGTTCCAGAAGCAGCTTGTCCTTGTGTGCAGCAAATCCCAGTTTGTACAGCCTCTTGGTGTTCTCAGGAAAAACAGCAGCAAGTATTTACTTACTACCTTTCATCTCAGGAAATCATGCATGAAAACAAACACAGGAAGCTGCATCTTAAATGTCAAAATGTGTTTTTAAAGCCTTGTGTCAGCAACACTTTTCCAAGCTAGAAAAATACCAACAGCTTCAAGAATAACACAATGCAAGAAGACATAAAATTACTTACTTTTTGTTTTTCTTTCATCAACCACATTCTCCTGAAGTCAAATATTAATAGATTGAAATGTTTTCCATTGGTGGCATTTTGCACATCAGGAAGAGCTCATAATATTTTATTTTGAACTGGCATTTGCATATTCAAATTCATTTCCTCTCACGATTAAGCACACTATGTAATTGATATTCTTCTTCCCTGCAGGGCAACACAGCATGTGACTCAAAACTTGCCTTCATAAGGATACTCATGATTGCTAAAGCACAACACACAGAAAAAAGCTTAGGGCATTCCTGTATGCCCAGACTAGAGGAAAATAGCCACCCGTAGTGCTCCATAACTTCAGAACAAGGGGACACAGTCTCAAGCTGCGCCAGGGGAGGTTTAGACTTGAGGTGAGGAGGAAGTTCTTCACCGAGCGAGTCATTCGTCATTGGAACGGGTTGCCCAGGGAGGTGGTTGAGTCATCGACCCTGGAGGCGTTCAAGGGGAGATTGGACATGGCACTTGGTGCCATGGTCTAGGCATGGGGTCTGTGTTGATAGGTTGGACTCGATGATCCTCGAGGTCCTTTCCAACCTAAGTGATACTGTGATACTGTGTTAACTTAGATTTCTGCTGAGACCTGGATAGTGTCTTTGATCATAGAGAGAAACATTTGCAAGGCAATACCCAGGAAGCTCTCTCCGCTTGTAATTCTGTGGTGTTGAGGGAAATGAGGTGATGGTACCAAGAACATATCACCTTCTTATAAGGAAGACACCAATTCAAATGACTCTCTCAGAGTTTTATTCCATGGGTTTGGTTTGGTTTTTGTTTTGGTCTTTTAAGTGTTGAATTCACTTTAGGAAACAAGCCAAATGTATCCTTAGTAAGTTGCTTCCAAAATGTACAGTCATCCCCATGGGGTTTTGCCCCATGCCAAGCATGGGCAGCCAGGACAGAGCCCTGTGCTTCATCAAACATTTAGAGGCATCACATGCCCAACCACCATCTCCCTGTATTCAAAACTTTCTTCCACCTCATCTAGACTTTTCAAACTTGTTCTAATTGAAAAGTAAGCCCCTGGCAAGTATGAAATTTTAATATTAAGTCACCTGAGACATCCAGTGAAGAAGAAAACTTTTTAAAGAAATTCAACCTGAGAAAAAGATAACCACTGAAGCAACCACTGCAGTAATGGAAGACCTCAGCAAGCAAGGATCCCAGCATCTCACACAGGCTTAAAAGCAGTGCACCACAGCAGCACTGGGACAGCATGCAGTGCATTCTTCACACGCATGTATGTAGAGGCCCTGAATGTCTCCACTTCTTAACAAGTCTTAATTTCTTACTCAAATCAATGTTTCTAATTCTAAAAGGATTCATAATACAAGGTCCAGTTCTGGGCCCCCCAGTTTAGGAAGGACGTTGACTTGCTGGAACGAGTCCAGAGAAGGGCAACGAAGTTGGTGAGGGGCTTGGAAAACAAGCCCAATGAGGGGAGGCTGAGGGAGCTGGGGCTGCTTAGCCTGGAGAGGAGGAGACTCAGGGGTGACCTTATTGGTCTCTACAACTACCTGAAGGGGAGTTGTAAACAGACAGAGGTTGGTCTCTTCTCCCAGGCAGCCAGCACCAGAACAAGAGGACACAGTCTCAGGCTGCACCAGGGGAAGTTCAGGCTGGAGGTCAGGAGGAAGTTTTACATAGAGAGAGTGATTGCCCATTGGAATGGACTGCCCGGGGAGGTGGTGGAGTCGCCGTCACTGGAGGTGTTCAGGAGGAGACTTGACAGGGTGCTTGGTTACATGGGTTAGTTGATTAGGTGGTGTTGGATGATAGGTTGGACGCGATGATCTTGAAGGTCTCTTCCAACCTGATTTATTCTATTCTATTCTAGTCTATTCTAAATGAAGTGAAAAAGGTAATGACATAATACAAGACAGCTTAGTTTGCAAATCTCTTCCACGCCAAGAGCAAGGCAGCAGAGCCCCTAATTGTAAATAAAATTTATTTTATCCCAAATATGCTTGCCAAAAGCCTCCAATGAGCTGGCATGAAGTGGCTTTATGAGAACAGCCTACTATCAGTAGTGCTTTCAAAGCATTACCAGTACCTTATCATGAATGGAATGGGCTGCCCGGGGAGGTGGTGGAGTCACCATCCTTGGAGGTGTTCAGGAGGAGACTTGATGGGGTGCTTGGTGCCATGGGTTAGTTGTTTAGGTGGGTTGGATTAGTTGATTGGTTCGACGTGATGATCTTGAAGGTCTCTTCCAACTTGGTTGTTTTTTATTATTATTACTATTACTATTATTATTATTATTATTATTACTACTTTCTCTCCACCCCTTCCTCCCCCATCCCGAGGTTGTTGGTTTGTTCTACCCTTCTCCAAATAGTAAGCACAAGAATTTCCTCTCTCAACCATGACACACATTAAAAACCAGGTCAATTCAGCTCTCTGTCATGTCTGGAAATACGAAACATTTCTTTTAAATATTTATATAGTGAAGCAATTCTGTCACTGACAATGTGTTGGAATCTGAACCACAAATGTCAACAGTAGACCTCTCATTCATACACAGGAGAAAAACTTTGGATCCCAGTTAGGTGGCATTCAGTTTTTTCAAGCATTTACGTGAATTGTCTTGAAGAATTTGTTCAGCTCTTTGCCTGTGGAAAAGCTGAAGGTTTCACTTCAGCTGGCCTAGTGGGACCTGTAGATACAAGAATATTTTAATCCCTCTCTTCACAAATAAGAATGTTCCTCTCAGGAGGAACCAAAATGTTAGACCAAAGCACTGCTCTCTCTCTATTAATTCAGTCATTGTGAGCCAAATTACAAGCTAGCGTTTTTTAAACTCCCATTAAAGGAAGCTTTCCTGAATAAAGGCCAGAAGAAATCCCAGTGCCTCTCCCCATTGCTCAGCAGGCAACACATTCCTGCAGAAGCAAAATGTATGGCCCAAGTGATTTAGCATTGCAGCTGTGTGTCACTCAGGACAGTTACACATGGTGTGTTTAGTACTGTATGGTCATCTACAGGCACCCATGGCTGGGTGTAGCAAATCATCTTTAAAATAAGGAAAGAAATAGAAGCAGCTCAGACAAGAATGCTCATCTTCCTAGCCAAGAGCATACTTGCCAAGCTGTGATTTTTCAAAGCTGCTAACGCATACCCATGATCTTTCTTTCTTCTCCTGCGGGAGCCAGTCACCTCCAGGTCATTACCAATGTGTGTCAGACACAGTGATCCATGCCACAGCCCCACTAACACCCACGGTGTCTTGCTTGTAAAGATGCATTTGGAAGCCTGCTCCCCACAGCCTCCATCCTGCTCACCAACAAGAAGCAGTTTTGCTAACAGCTCCAGCAGATGAGAGGCCATGGACCTGTATCCAGTAACAAGTTTCTCTAGATGCCCTTGATGCAGTGTAAAAAGTTTTCAGATTTCAAGGACAGAGTAATTAGTTCCTTGGATGTGAATTGACCTGCTCTGACTGAAGAACCTCACCATGAGACAGATTACATCTCTAGAGATACAACAAACAGCTAGCCAAGCTGGCAAATTAGCACACCAGTACCAGACTTGTAATTTCTGCAAAACCCAGTCACTAGCACCACCCAGAAACCTGCTGACTCTGCTCATCAGCAACCAGTCAGGCCTGAGCAGGTTATTTCCTGGCTGGTGATGGGATTGTGGTCTGTAAAGAAAGTACAGCTGGTGCAAGTAGGACATGACATGACAGTTTTCAACAGACTGGAAGTGATTAAAGAACCTTATCTACTTGATATTACCTTATGTGTCTGTGTTAGTGGAGTACCTTACTCCAAAGTGTGGATTAGCACAATGACATATTCATCAGCATTAAAGCACCATGCTGTATTGACTGCTGCAATTGGCAGAATTGAAATTGTTCCCTCTGGAGACCCAGCTTATTCTCCATGTCCCTGTTCAGCAAACCCTTTTCCTGAATGGCTGGTGAACTGATGTCTAATTAGCTGCAAGGTAAGGATGAAGCATGAATTTGGAAAACTGAAAGGCAATTTGCAAGCCTGGAGACTTCCATTTAACAGCCTTTCAGTGTGAAGATTTTATACCTCAAGACACAGAGGTAGAAATTACGAGCAACTAGAAAGCTACTCTCTCCAGAAGAATATTATGCAGCCTCTGATGAAAGCTCAGAGCAGCATTCCTGCTGTGACAGGACAGAGCTATTTTTTACCATTAATAATTTAAATGAAAATTCCAGTGAAGCTGTGGCTGTGCTTTGTGTAATTTTGAATGGCTAGCCTGTGAATGGCTGGTGAGACTTTTAAGACCTGTTCCGTGGCTCTACCATGAAACATTGCCTGCCTTTAATGAAATAGAAGACAAATGAAGCAAGATGGCTGGTCTCCTACAGCTTGGGAGAAAGTTTATTCTCCTGTGATTTATTAAGCCTGTGGTTTTGATGGGGTTTTTATGCTTTGTTTAATATTGCATGCACATTGATATTAAATGTCATGAACATTGCCATGAAACTTAATGAATATTGTAAAAGATGGCATCCCAACAGCTCATGAAATGCAACATACAATTTCCTGACAAATGGGCATGTGTTGTCTTGGAGTCTGCCCAAGTTGCAACGTATTTCACTGAGCTCTTAATGCATTTATTTATCTAGTTTTATACACTGGCATCTATATTTCATGAAAACATCAGGGAGTCTTTTGAGTTTTTTGGTTTTTATAAACACTTCAGATATTTCATGGAAATTGCTGAATATGAAAGCAGAACTTATTTGGCTGAAGCTTTTGCTTTTATAAAACTTTATTTCAATTACACAGATGGAAAATAATCTCTCATAAGAAAAAAACAACAAAAAAAAGGAAAAAAAAGAATTCCTGTTGCTGTAATAAGCTACACCAAAGAGGGAAGCTTGTAAACTTAAGAAGAATGTCATTAAATTTTGATGCTGAAGAAACTATTGCATGAATTCATCAAAATCCAAGAGATCTAACTTTGCAATGAGCTGCATACTTTTTTCCAGGCCTCCTGGAGACCAGGATCTTGTGTGGGAAAGAGCCCTCAGGTGGATGTCCTGTTTCACTTGGCTGTCCAAATAAACCTGTTCTTAATGTCCTGTGCTGTGACGTGGGCAGAATATAAGCTGTGAACCAAAAAACAACTTGTCTTGTTTCAGTCTCCTTTCCAGGGAAGCCATGTGCCTGTTCTCCATCTGCAGCAGTAATACTCATCTCTGTTTTCCCAAGTCTTGTGGCTTATGGTGAGATTTTCTTCACCTATGACATGTCTAACCCCTCAGCTTTCTCTTTTCAACTTTGAGAGATCACAAAGAGTCCTGAAAACACTTGTTGTCTGCCTTCTTAAAGTACTAGATGTTGTTCAAGCCTTTCCTCCTCTGATTCATCTCTTCTTTTTGTTCAGAATTGGAAGGAAGGAAGAAATTGTCCTTGACAGCACCACAGGCTCATGTTTCACTGTTGTGATTAATGTGAACTTCTTACTTGTGTGAAAAGATGCAGTCTCCCATACCCTTCAGTTAAGAGATGTTTCTACCCTGGAGGATTTTAGGGCTCTGGGCAACCTGATGTAGTGTGAGGTGTCCCTGCCCATGGCAGGGGTGTTGAGGTCCCTTTCAACGCTGACAATACTGTGATTCCTTAATCCTGTATCTTCCCTAGGCTGGAGGGAAAAAAAAATTGTCTCCTCACCTTGTTTTCCTCAAGTGTGATAGCACATGGTCAAGAGTCCCCTCTATGTACTCCTATGATATGTGGCCAGTAGGGGTAAGTGGGTGATTGTTTTGCCATGGACAACTGATCAAGAGGATCTGACTTTCAGCAAAAATGGTTCCCATCACTGCAGTGGGAAAGGGAAGAAAAGCTTTCAGAGGACATTGCCAGGGAAATACTTGGGAAAGCCATCAAAGAAATGTCATGCTTTGAATGCCTGCAGGAAGGAAGCTAACAATTGTACAGTGGCTTGTTTCCACTGGCAGACCGTATCTAGTATTAAAAGCACAGATGTATAAGAAGGTAAATGGAAACTCAGCAAGACACAGGCAGATTGATTCCCTCACAAAATGCTGCTGGCACATAAGGATGTAGCTTGATGTAGTGGAGCAGATGAGAAGGGAGTACTGCCTGGCTGTGTTACAGCTGTACCTTCAGTGTATCCTGCAGATAGGTACAGAGTTCATTCAGTGGTTTTAATAACCCCTGTAGGATTTCCTTGTAGAATTGCCTTGTTAGGCAGTTAAATGCTCTATCACTGTGACATAATTCTGAGTCATCTGCCATAAGTGTCATCTCTACAACTTAATGATAAAACTGATTCAAACTGCTTTCTATGATGGAATCATAGAATCATTTTGGTTGGAAGAGACCTTTAAGATCATCAAGTCCAACCGTTAACCCAAGACTGCCAAGTCACCACTAAGCCATGTCCCTAAGCACCACACCTACACCTCTTTTAAATATCTCCAGGGGTGACGAATGAACCACTTTCCTGAGCAGCCTGTTACAGTGCCTCACAACCCCTTCTGTGAAGAATTTTTTCCTAATATCCAATGCAAACTTCCTCTGGTGCAACTATCGTTTAATACTTGGCAGAAGACTGACCCCCACCTCACTGCCACCTCCTTTCAGGCAGTTGTGGACAGCAATAAGGCCTCCCCTCTGCTTTCTTTTCTCCAGGGTAAACAACTTCAGTTTCCCTAGCTACTCCTCACAAGACTTGTTCTCTAGATCCTTCACAAGCTTTGTTGCCCTTCTTTGGATACATTCCAGTACCTCAATGTCCTTCTTGAAGTGAAAGCCCAAAAACTCAATGCAGTACACCAGGTGAGACCTCACCAGTGCCAAGTATAGGGGGACAATCACTGCCCTGGTGGCCACACTGTTCCTGATATGAGCCAGGATGCTGCTGGCCTTCTTAGTCATCTGGCCACACTGCTGGCTCGTATTCAGCCAGTCCCAGGTCTTCTGTTAGGCAGATTTCCAGCTGTAGTTTTGCTTGGGGTTGTTGTGACCTGAGTGTGGGATTTTGCAGGATATTACAATGCTTTGCTCCAGAAACAAACCTTTCTGTAAAGTTTTATTACCCTAAATATTTTTAGCACACTAAAAATATTGCCAAGGTAGACAGGTTGATTGCTGATGACAGAATCATCTTGTACCTCTCTCTCATCAGCCCTGTGAACCAGAAAATGTCCCCTGCTCTGAGGGCCTTGCTTTGTCAGATGCCAAGAGGAGCTTAGTGCAGGCTGCTCTCTGACAAAATGCCATCCAGCTTGTCAGAACATGAATATGATAATATACTGCTGGAGGCCTGGGGTTTGCCCAGTTTCCTATGGTGATGACACATAATAACCCTGTATGTTCCCAGTAACTTTTGAATGTAGGAATCAGTGTAAATTTCATTTGATGCCAGGCTAGAGATGTTAAATACATTAAGTTCCTACAAATTTGACAAAAGTATGCAGAGGAGATGGAGAGGGACCTCTCCTACGAGTCCCTCTTGAATGAAAGCCTGAAGCTTTGCCCCATACAACTTCCTGTAGTTGCCATATACAGGAGTGAATATATCATGAATACCCTTGTTGCTGTTGTGTAAATCAAAACTAGTGTCATTAACACCAGAGAACCCTGCAAGGAGATTCAAATCCAGAGGTAACTCATTTGTTTTGCTACTCATGACACATGCTGTTTGTTCGTTGGGTCTTTTACAATTTGCTTTTACCTCACTGTGTTGTTAAAACAGCATAGTCCAGGTGCCTCTTGGTTCAGATATCCTTTGGGAGATACTTCTCAAGCCCATCCTAAATCTTTCCTTCTTCCCCAAAGTCACAGATATCTGCCCCTTGCTGACCAACATAGTGCTGGAGTACCAGAGACATTCTGCTGCTGATAATGTCAGGGATGTGCAGATTAAAATGCCACAGTTTTCTCCACAGCTGTGTAAGGACTACTTGGTAATGGTGTGAAATACAATGGAAGGACTGCTATACATTAAAACCATACCTTTGTCTGTGCTAAATCAATGAGCAGTGAACTTAAAGCACCTTCAAAACAGACTGAGGAACAAACATTGTCTTGGCAGTCACTACAATAATTATTTTGCACTGTTAGCAGCTGTGGCTGCTTTCATGAGCAGTAGCTTAGCTTAAAATGAAATAAATACCCCTGTGAAGACACATCTTCAATTTTGGACTTGTTTTCTCATCCAAAGTGCTGTAGTGTCACAGGAAAATAGCTACTTTTAAACAGTCCTTCTCTACAACATGTTCATGAACTGTTTTGTAAAATAACCTTCCAGATACATTTGTGGGGCAGTATTCAGTGAAACAACTCAGCCAAAACAAATCAGGTACCCTCAGATGGGGAATTTTTGTGGAGTGTGTAATGCAAGATCACAGCCCAAGCTCAGGAGAGGCCAGAATAACTCCCAAAGCTCAGCAGTGGACCCCTGCCCTCTGCCCCTACATCTGGCTGTCTGCTTTTGTGCTGAGCACCTGCAAAGGAAGCAGGAAGCTGGAGCCTGCCAGCATTATTCTTAACTGACAAAACAAAAAGTGGCTGGCAAAAGCTGAAGGTTACTTTGTGATGTCTAATGCCCTCCTCATCTTGCTCAAGATGAAGTCTGGGACAAAGAGACTGAGGTGATTAGAGGGTAAGTGGCTCTCCCAGCCTCTAATGTAAGAGACCTAAAGTGACTCTCCCAGCCTCTGATGTAAGAGACCTAATGTCAGGTCTTACAGAATGACCCTGGGTTCGCAGACTCACAAGATACGAGTTCGCTTAAGGTCCTGATACAGATAACTGACTTCTATTCCCTATTAACCCAGTTCCTCCTCCAATTTCACCCTCCCTGGCCATTCTCCCCAAAGTTGCCTCAACACTTTTCCCATAATTTGCCTTTCTCTACACTGCGACCACAAAGTTATTTCATCTTCAGCTTTTCATCCTGTAGTCTCTTCCTTGACATTCTTTTAACACTTCTTACCCGAACTAGCTGAATTGTAATCCATGTAAAGTGAATAATTTCATAAAATATGCCCCCCAGAGAAACACATTTTCCTTCAACAGTCACTTCTAAATTCAGCACTAATTTCTGTCAATGACAAGCATGGATTTTACATACAATTGACGGTCTTGCAGTTCCATGACCACAGTATGTCCCTTCCAGAGTACTTTTTAAATGAGAACTTCAAAAGGCCACATTTTATTGGCCCAGGAGAATCCCTCCAGTCTCCCTAAAGAGAGAATTAAGCTCTCTGTAAAGGTCCTTCAGAGGGGCACAAGGTGCTTTGCTCTCCCTAGGTTAAGAGTTGAGTAAGTAAGAACATTTAAGACATAAATAGATGAATGATTCACAGGTCACATCTTCCCAAAAGCATTTAAAAAGCCTTGTTTTATGAAATGGAAAATGCACTTCAAGACTTCTGCCTGAATTTGAGTCACAAGTGCTACTGCACATCAGCACAGAACATGCCAGATTTTGAAGCAATCCTAAGTAAATGCATGTAATTTAGGCTTCAAAAAAGAACCAGCCTTTACATTTGAAGGGCATATCAGCCTCAGTCTACCGAAGTCAGCTCTGTAATATGATCCCCAGATGAAGCTGAAAACTGTCATTCATGAATGCACAGAGATTACCTATGAATTTTTGTTGTGGTGACCTCAGCCTCTTGGAAAATCCTCCCCCTGCTTCGGGTGTGCCTTTGCTTTTGGAGCAACAGCTGCTAAAGATTTACAAAGATCACCCGTGAACTGCAACATTCTATTGCTGCAACAGACACATCTGAGACTGCAATAAAAATGGAAGAAGCAGGGCAAAAAAACAAGAGCATGACAAATCCTCCGCATCACCATGAAAAACTGGATTACACTGACCAACGGGATACATGCATTTCAAACAGGTCTTCTTGAAAAGCTAGCATTGTACATTGAGAGCTATTCTGCTTGATCTCATCATTTTCTTTATGTCTAAAGGTACAACAGAACACTACCCTGAAGAAATTAACAATCATAGACTTTTCTGGACTATACACCACTTTCTGTTAAAGCTGATAAGGTAAACTGAAGTGTTGTGCATTATTAAATACCTTGAATTCAAATGAAGCTTTAGTAATTTCATTGAGTCAAAGCTGCCCCAAACTCATTAGATAAAAAGGGTCTCTTAATTTCTCTCTGCTGTTGAATTCTGTTTATAACTTTTTTTACTTATTTCCACCCCCCCCCCCCCCCCCCCCCCCCCAGTAACACTCTCCACAACATTTGGAACTGAGAGCTTTCCTATGTGGGCTCAGTCTTAAGCATGAGAGGCAGGTAAGTCCTGTTATGGCTATACAGAGCATCTAAGTTGAAACAGTGGATTTTACATTGAAGAGGGAAGAAACACTGTCCTCAGTCTTCCTTTAAATGCCTCTTCTACATCACAAATGTAATCACTATTTTCTTAACACCCCAAAAAACCTAAACCAAACCAAACCAACCAAACAAACAAAAAACAAACCACCTAAAAAACCAACCCAAAACCCAGTTGTGTCTACAGAACGCCTGAGAACTAGGCTACCTGTCTTGGTGACTAACTTTAAGAATGCAAATAACATTTGTTTAACTTAATTTAGCCATTAAATGTTTCTATCTTATCCTAGACAGGCCTAGCACAGGGCTACTGTCTTAAGACCACCCTCTCTGGTTGCATTTTTTGAAAACAGAGTGACTCAGGATTCTGTCAAAAATTTCTCAGCTGTATCTCTGAGATCTCCTCTGGAAGAGGTGAAGCTGAGTAGCAGATTGTGTGCACCAGCAGGACATATCCCGATGGAACGCTTCTGCATTAACCAACAGATGCAAAAGGGCAGTTACACTTAACTCATCATGTGATACCCAAGACCTCTAAATAGACTTAAGCCTTTTCTTTTCTTGATCTCACCAAATCAGGCTATAATGCACAAAAAGGAAAGAAAAGACTTCATGCCTGCCACTTCACTTTATTACTGAAAATTAGCCTGTTGGTTTGTTTTTATCAACTCCATACTGAATAGATTTGCTTTATCTATAGCAAAATTCAGACCTGCTGTTTCCATATGTGGAAAGCTATGAAACCTGCAGGCTGTGAGCTCTGTGATGTACACAGTCCTAACAGCTCTCAATTTTGCTTTCTGGAGGATTTATTTTTTTTAAATCAGAACTGCTATACTTCATGACAGGAAATCAGAAAACAGATCCGCGGTTTATGGGACAATAATTGAAAAAGTTCTGCAGGGAGTTAGGTTAGGAAATTGCTTCTCCTTATGTTGTTCATAGAGATATAAAAGAGGGAGAAAAGAATGAGGGAGTGAAAGCAAGTCTCAGAGTCAGGGTTTAAAGCTTCAGGAGAGATGTTTTAAAGAACAGGTTTTCTCAGGTAGAAGAACCATCTTGACTGTCAAAATAATCCAGGCCTAAATCAAATCTCCCAAAAACAATCAGGAAGAAATCAGGTGTATAAATTCTACCGTTCCACATAGCCCTGGATGTCCTCTGTGACTTATGTAAGAACATGGCATGACTGCTCAGAAAGCCCATCTTTCTTATTTCTCTTGCCTGAAAGACTTTGACATTTCTGCAACAAGCACCACCACAGTGTAGCTATTTCCCAGGTACCTCACGTCCAGGAGTAAACACTGTAAAACCTGCATGAATGTGGGCAGAGGAAAGGACAGCAATCCTGCAGAATCACAAGAACTGCCTAGGTTTGCTGGATAGGTCTGGGTAATGTATGTGTTTGTTGTCTGGGAAATCAAGGATTGTATCTACAAGGGTCTGGATTAAGCTTTAGCAGACAAGAAAACTTCAGGCTCAGTCAAGTTGCTGGCACAAATTTCTTTCTAGACCTCAGACAAATCAGGGTTTCATGCTCTGGATTCCACTACAGAGTGCCCAAAACTGTGTGTGGCAAGATCACCTTTACTCTGTTTTTCCTTCAAATTCTTGGGATGATTCAGATCCCAATAGTTTTACTAGTATTGGGATATACTTCACACACCAGATATATTTGATGCTGGCAGAGTAACACTTTACCTTGTCCCTGGTGTTACCATTCAGGAAACTCATTCTTTTGAGATTCAAGGCTTGTAGTCTGCAAGTCACAAAAACCCAAACCAAACATTAAAGACTCCCTGTATTGCTATTGGTTTGGGGAATACTCCAGTGCAAATTCACTTTCTATACATTCAGGTAGCACAGCGAAAATCCTCAGTGTACAAATCTCAAACTGAGCAAATCAACAGGACATCAGAAGGGATTTTATTACAGGTTAAACATGGCTTGTTGCAAGAGGGCATGGAGAAAACATTTTTAGAGACCTAAGAAGCTGTTGAGATATAGATGTAGCTAAACTCAGAGATGTCTGACAATTTGGCAGGCTTGAACGGGTAGGACACCATGTTACCAGTACCAGAAGCTAGAGATCCAGTAAACTAGGGCAGTAACTTGCCAGCAAAGAGGACAATGTGAAGCCACGTAATCAGATTTTGGGACAGAGACTTACAGAGTTAGTACTATGCCTCTGTCTAAAGCAATTACCTTTGCTGAGGAAGGTGTCATGTAGTTATATGCAACTGCACAATGCTGTGCAGCAGGTAAGATGCTCCTTCCTACTTCTCTGCTGTCTATGTATTCCCAGACTGAAAGCTGCCACAAAGACACTAGTTGGCCTGAGAGTTGTGAGTCCTTTGTTTTCATAACAAAATGAGCTGAGCTTCACATCAAGATCTTTGGAAACTTCCTAGGCTAACAGACCCATTAAATTTAGGCTCTGAACAAAACCCTGCAATCCTGGGCTTTCTGGGCACTACAGCTATCACGCAATGCTGAGAATCAGGTCAAGTACTCAGTAGCTTTCCTTTAGATAACCATAGTTTATAAAAAAAGCCTCAAAACCTTGGGTTTAATGTTATATCATTAAAAGAAAAAAAGAACTTCAAGGTAAACTAAAAATGCATTTTAAGAATGTTTTAAAAATGCAGTATTATGATGCTACAACTAGTTGGATTAAAGACCAAAGCTTAAAAATAATACAAAGTTTAAGTCCTTGTACTATAAACCTTTCTGGCCACTTTAAAAAGAAGCTAAATAGCTGAAAGGGACTGAAATGAGACAACAGGTCTGCTGATTTGCTTGCAGTGTTCACAAAAGTGTGAAAAAGGAAGCCACAACAAAATTCCATTTAACTTTTCTTTCTTCCTTTCTTCCTTTCTTCCTTTCTTCCTTTCTTTCTTCCTTCCTTTCTTCCTTCCTTCCTTTCTTTCTTTTTCTTTCCTTCTCTCCTTATTTCTTTCCTTCTTTCTTCCTTTCTTTCTTTCCTTCTTTCTTCCTTTCTTTCTTTCCTTCTTTCTTCCTTTCTTTCTTTCCTTCTTTCTTCCTTTCTTTCTTTCCTTCTTTCTTCCTTTCTTTCTTTCCTTCTTTCTTCCTTTCTTTCTTTCCTTCTTTCTTCCTTTCTTTCTTTCCTTCTTTCTTCCTTTCTTTCTTTCCTTCTTTCTTCCTTTCTTTCTTTCCTTCTTTCTTCCTTTCTTTCTTTCCTTCTTTCTTCCTTTCTTTCTTTCCTTCTTTCTTCCTTTCTTTCTTTCCTTCTTTCTTCCTTTCTTTCTTTCCTTCTTTCTTCCTCTTTCTTTCCTTCTTTCTTCCTTTCTTTCTTTCCTTCTTTCTTCCCTTCTTTCTTTCCTTCTTTCTTCCCTTCTTTCTTTCCTTCTTTCTTCCTTTCTTTCTTCCCTTCTTTCTTTCCCTCTTTCTTCCTTTCTTTCTTCCCTTCTTTCTTCCTTTCTTTCTTCCCTTCTTTCTTCCTTTCTTTCTTCCCTTCTTTCTTCCTTTCTTTCTTCCCTTCTTTCTTCCTTTCTTTCTTCCCTTCTTTCTTCCTTTCTTTCTTTCCTTCTTTCTTCCTTTCTTTCTTTCTTTTTTTAACAGGATTGCCACATAAACAAAACTGGTTTCTAATCTATGCCTAAAAGACAGAAGGAGCTTTTAAATGCAGAGGTGAGATACATCTAAGCATAACTTCAGAAGCTATTCCACCTGGAGCTAAGGCTTCTCCAAGCCTTAATAAGATTTCTCCAGGACACCAGCAGGGAGAGCACAGAAAGAGGTCACTGATCCTCAAGACCTGCACAGAACAACAGTCCCTTTGGGATCCAAAGTAGGCAACAAGACAGCCACAGTAGTTATCTGAATTATTTACACTGAGAAAATCAAAATCAAATATTCTGGTGCTACAATAATGTTCTTTTAAGGAAGCTTAAATAACCACTAAGCATGTGAAAGGTTGACAAAAAAAATATGAAGACACTTTTTGATATGGATTTGGTAAATCTGCTTTCTTTACACTATTTGTCTTCTGAAGGAAGAGAAGATCATTTCCAGATTTTATTGCATAATGGTCATAATTGTGCCAGTTAAAACAAGGTTTGTGCAACTAGGCTTGGGTAAAAATAAGTGACTGAAATGGGTTTCTTTTTAGTAGCTTCATAGATTGATGTGTTGTCAAAGGGACTGTTAAATGCAGAAATTATTTTCTGTCTTTCTGGTTAACGTCTTTCACACTCAACTGAAAAGGGAAATTTACAAAGATTTTATAACACTGGGGGGGGTTTTAATAAGCAGTAATTCTAAATACTCTAGCAGTGCCACACAGAGAATTGACCTTAAATGAGTAAATACCATATCTTAACGCTTTGAATATAATGAATATAATGCTTTCAAGACACCATTTTTTTTCAAGACTGCTCCTCCTCCGCTTCCCTAGGTTCATTAAAAACAAATAGCATTTGGTGCCTCCTTAGGAAGACAGGCCCCACCACGCACAGGCTGGGAATCTTGTAAAGCATTAGCACCTCCCAGAGGTTGCCGACTGCAGTCAGCTCTATAGCACCTCAGACGTGTTTCTCAAACTTTTACCGGAGGTGTGAGTTAAGATGTGAAGTACCTTGCAAATGCTACACTGGAGGTCCTCTGCTGAAGTCTTCATACAAGTTAGTCACATTGCCTTCGGTCACAGCCAGCGAATAATCTGGTGAAACAAATCTTTCTGCTCCAGGAACAAGACCTGAGACTTGAGAAAGCTTGGGGCATTTGGTTCAGTTTGAAATCAGTAATATGAAAGCAGAGTTTCACTTTCCAAATGCTAAGTGTTTTAAAACAAAATTCAAACAGAAAATACCTCTAGAAATACAGACATTCTATTTAATGGGAACACACATCTGTTGACATCTCAGCATTCACAGAAATTATCTGTTTTGATTAGGTTGTTTAATTGTAGTTGTATTGTCTGTGGAGACTGTGAATAGAATAGAATAGAATAGAATAGAATAGAATAGAATAGAATAGAATAGAATAGAATAGAATAGACCAGACCAGACCAGACCAGACCAGGTTGGAAGAGACCTTCAAGATCATCGCATCCATCCTATCATGCAACACCACCTAATCAACTAACCCATGCAACCAAGCACCCTGTCAAGTCTCCTTCTGAACACCTCCAGTGATGGTGATTCCACCACCTCCCCGGGCAGCCCATTCCAGTGGGCAATCACTCACTCTGTGTAAAACTTCCTCCTGACCTCCAGCCTAAACCTCCTCTGGTGCAGCCTGAGACTGTGTCCTCTTGTTCTGGTGCTGGCTGCCTGGGAGAAGAGATCAACCTCTGCCTGTGGACAACCCCCCTTCAGGTAGTTGTAGACAGCAATAAGGTCACCTCTGAGTCTCCTCTTCTCCAGGCTATGCAGCCCCAGCTCCCTCAGCCTCTCCTCATAGGGCTTGTGTTCCAAGCCCTTCACCAACTTTGTTGCATTACCACAGTTCACCCCATTCAAGGAATAGGCAGAACAGAGCACTGAGGTATACCTTCATCATACAGCAGCATACTGGCACTTTTGACCTAAAAGCTATCATCCATTCTCACAGAACCTGACTCAGTCTTCACTGAGATTTGAAGAGAAAGAATTTTGTGGCTTCAGCAGCAGTTAGACATAGTCTCTGTTGTCTGCAAAAACATCACTGCCATAGAGAAAGAAAAAGAAGCACCGATGGACTTATTAGGCTTTCACCTTAAATAAGTGAGAATGTAATAGATTTCCCATCCTACAAAAATCAAGGGGAGGAACAGATTCAAACTCCTTGAACAAAAGTGTTCCACAAATAAACACAGGCAATTCCATTGGTAGGAAAAAAGTTCGAGTACTGTCTCCAGTTCTGGGCCCCTCAGTTTAGGAAGGATGTTGACTTGCTGGAATGAGTCCAGAGAAGGGCAACGAAGTGGGTGAGGGGTTTGGAACACAAGCCCTATGAGGAGAGACTGAGGGAGCTGGGGTTGCTTAGCCTGGAGAGGAGGAGACTCAGGGGTGACCTTATTGCTCTCTACAACTACCTGAAGAGAGGTTGTAGACAGGCGGATGTTGGTCTCTTCTCCCAGGCAGCCAGTACCAGAACAAGAGGACACAGTCTCAGGCTGCACCAGGGGAGGTTTAGGTTGGGTGTTAGGAAGAAGTTCTATACAGAAAGAGTGATTGCCCATTGGAATGGGCTGCCTGGGGAGGTGGTGGAGTCACCATCACTGGGGGTGTTCAGGAAGAGACTTGATGGGGTGCTTGGTGCCATGGTTTAGTTGTTTGGGTGGGTTGGATTGGTTGATGGGTTGGACATGATGATCTTGAAGGTATCTTCAAACCTGGTTTGGTTTATTATTATTATTACACACAGAGAATAAAAAAAGTATTTATCCCAGTCTCAAGGACTATTTTTTAAATAGAAATATTTTAATACAGACCTTAATCAAACATATTGTAATAGTTCCCAAAGAAGAAAGAGGATTTAGGCAGCAATGCGTTAAATATAAAACAAAGAAAGGCAATTGAAAAGAACACATTCCACCAGTCTACTGTATTTATGATAAAAACATGCAAGCAGTATAGGACAATATTGTTTAAAAAATCTGTTAGATAAAGCCTCTTGCCAAATATTTCATAGTTACCTGAGACAGACACAGCATTTTTTGGATACTTTACTAAAATAAATAAATAAAAGCAAACAAAAACAGCAACAACAAAAAAAAACCCAACACTATATTTAGAGAAAATTACAGTGATGATAAATTTGCACTGAAGTGGTTTTGGCTTCTTCAGTAATGAATACATACTGGTACTGACATTCTGATGATTAGATAAGCCTTGACAGCAAGGGCTGCAATGCAGTTTAAGTCAATCCTTAGCAAGGATAATTTCTGTGAATGCCACCAAACTGAATACCAATCAGGTGCAAAATATAATATACCTCTTGAAGACACATGCTGCATTTCTTAGACTCTTTCTATCTCCAATATGCAGCTTCTCCACTACAACTCTGCTGGCTGCTCTGGAAAGCCCAACTGTCTAAACTTTCACATGCATACAAAATTGTTCTAAACAGCTGCACCAGACAGCCAGATCTCTGCTAAATTCAACAAAAGCAAAGCTTGCAATTGCAATTCTACATGGTGCCAAAAGACTTCAGATGAACTTTCAGTACTCCAGATCACTTCAACTCAATTTCTAACTACAGGACATAAAATTCAGTCCATTGCTCTTAAAAAAAGTCTGAATATGTCAGCAGTTCCAAAGTCTTGAATTTCACACACAAATCCAAGACAAACTACCACAGCATTTAGGCATCTCCACTATGTGTCTGCTGCTCCAAACTGCAAAATTTACATTCTAAAATGCTTATTGGACTTGATGATCTTATTAAAGGTCCTTCCCAACCATAGGGATTCTGTGATTTTCACCAGTAAAACTACTTTAAAATAAAAGCCACAGCCACCCTTTTATCTAAATGGAGATATGCAGAATGAAATCTCATGCAAGTGCAGATCATCAGCAAGAGGAGGTCCACAGAACCTAAGAGATTACCTCAAAGTCTGCATTTCAAGTAGACAACATTAAGTCTTAGCAAATGCAAGGTAATACATGCAGAAAGATACGATGTGCTGACTTCCAGACTGACTGTGCTTCTCACCAAAGAAACAGTCTAGAGATTATAACCACAGTTCAGTGTGCTGTGACAGATAATAATGCAAACAGTGTTGGAAATAATAAAGGTGAAGAGAGGAAATAAGAGTGCATTTCAACATTTTTTTATGTATCACTGAACATGTATGTTCCTCCAAGAACAATCTCTCTGGGCAGCCTGTTCCAGGGATCCATCACCCTCACAGTAAGGAAGTTTTTCTTCACGTTGAGGTAGAATTTCCTGTGTACCAGTTTGTGTCCATTTCCCCTGGTCCTGTCACGGGGCACCAGAGAAAAGAGACTGGTCCCATCATCTTGACACCCTTAAAGTATCTGTAAACACTGATTAGATTCCCTCTCAGTCTTCTTTTCTCCAGGCTAAACAGCTCCAGGTCTCTCAGCCTTTCCCTCTAAAAGAGATGTTTTGTTCCCTTAATCATCCTCATAGCCCTTACACCCTCAGGCAACAACAGCTACAGTAACACGATGATTAGATAAGCCATTCTCTACAAAATACACTGTTATCTTTAAAGAATATGACATTGTAGAGTGAGAACCACAAAGGGAGCTTGGTCAAGTAAGGACTACATTTTAGGAATTTGAAAGAAAATAATTGAATAAAGAGAGTGAGAGATGCTCTAACACTTCAATGAGGTGGCTGTGGGAGGGAGATGATAGAGCTTTAGAACTGATGCAGCAGAGCCCCACGTTCATTTTGGAGCTGCACACCGCAGCTACAAAGCTCTTGTACTGAACAACAGCGTTGCTTCATTACAATTTTTCAATGGAAAGAGAGAAGAGTTTATCTTCAGGACATGCATATGAAGCCTATAGAAAGAATACCTGGAACAAATCCAGGAGAGGTGAAAAAAAGCACAGAGATCCAAGCCTTTTAAGCTAACCAAATTTTCAGGTATGGTTTTTTTGCATGATTGTTGTTCCATGTGTACTTGGGCAAAGAGGTACAGAGTAGCCTGCATCATGCCTTGATGTCCTATTCTTGTCTAAAAACAAGATGGAGCAATAGAAAGTATTACTACTTTACTAATTACTTTTTGTCTTTGGAAATCAACATAGATCTGGTAAGCAATATCCATGCTTATAGTTAACATCCATGCTTAAAGTACAGAGACATCTGGAGAAGCCACAGGCACTACAACAAACCTGAATTGCCATGACTGATGTTTACATTTAATCAGCCCCACAGGTGCCACAGGATAATTCTTTCCAAGTTGTTTACTCTCAGCCAGAGAGTAAACAACTTCCCAGTTGTTTACTCTGAGTCATATTAGGTGTCAGTTACACTGAAGTTAATAAGAAAATGTTTAATTTACTAACTGCAGGATGATACAATGAATCAACCTCTGAAGAAAGAGGATTAGTTTAAAAACAGTAAGAGCCTGTATTAAAAAACAAAGCAAAACAAACCAAAAACCACACCACTGTAACAATATAGAAATCTAGTTCAGTCTCATTTTCCACATGCAAGGCAGATTATTTAAATTCATGAATAATGGATATATCTCTTTTATGATGTCTTGTTGCTTTCTATAGTATGAAAAGACAAGCATTATGCAAATATATTTAAAAGACTCTCGTCGAATCGGCATCATTTTCTATTTTTCTGCTGCTAATATAATTGACAAAATACTTAATACTACTGATTATGCTGCTTCTTGTAAACCACTTATGTTATGGGCTTAAACAGCTGTGGTTTTGCCTCTGTGAGTTTGTGATTGTTTTATAAAGCTGTGATTGTTTTATAAAGCTGTAACCATGCTGTGAAAGAGCTTTAAGGCAGTGTCTCAGGCATAGTATCCTACCAGCTGGCAAGCAGCATTTCATAGCAATAAAGGCATCATTCAATCAACATTGGTACATATCAAAAAAAAAGAGAAGGTTAATATTATTCTCCCCTCTTCCTTATCAAGTAGTCTAACCCACGTGAAATGAAGAGAGATTTAATTTATTTAGAATAAACCTTTATTTAGAATAAACCAAACCAGGTTGGAAGAGACCTTCAAGATCATCACGTCCAACCCATCAACCAATCCAACCCACCCAAACAGCTAACCCATGGCACCAAGCACCCCATCAAGTCTCCTTCTGAACACCTCCAATGACGGCGACTCCACCACCTCCCCAGGCAGCCCATTCCAGTGGGCAATCACTCTCTCTGTATAGAACTTCTTCCTAACATCCAACCTGAACCTCCCCTGGTGCAGCCTGAGACTGTGTCCTCTTGTTCTGGTACTGGCTGCCTGGGAGAAGAGACCAACCTCTGCCTGTCTACAACCTCCCTTCAGGTAGTTGTAGAGAGTGATAAGATCACCCCTGAGTCTCCTCTTCTCCAGGCTAAGCAAGCCCAGCTCCCTCAGTCTTTCCTCATAGGGCTTGTGTTCCAAACCCTTCACCAACTTTGTTGCTCTTGCAAATCTGAAGGTAGATGTTCTTGATTTATATAGAATCTCTTCGGAGATATGAAAACATCTGTCATTATTAACAATTCCAGGTCACCTTGAGTTAGTTTAGCTCTCTTCAAAGTTTCTTTTAGGATCCATAGTATCTGCTATAAAACTAGACCACAGGCTAATTCAAACCTAGTGGTTCCAAAATCAAAGAAAACAAGGTTACACTTAAATCATAAGTCTTGTTCATTCCTACATTAGACCATTTCTGCTAGTGAAACTCCTTCAGCAATACAATACAATTGTAAGAAAGTGACAAATTCTAGCTGAATATTTTGTTTGTAAGCACTTATTAGAAAGTTATTTGCCACTAAGTATCACACCAGATTAACTCTGAAGTGATACAGACGTTGAATGAAAAAACTGTGTTCTGGGAAAGGGTGCTTTCATTTCCACTAGATATTTGGATGAAATAGACTAGTAACCAACTGGCTGAAGAGTAATCCTGCTGAAAAATTGCATCTAAGCCAACAGAGTGCCCTCATACAAAGTAAATAACACACACAGCAGGAGGATTAAGGGCAGCAAATTGCAGGAAGCTACCACATCTCTTTCTACTTGGCATTCATGAGGCGTGTTTGAAATGACAGACTTAGTTTTGTGCCACCAAGTGTGAGCAGAAAATTAAAATAACTGGAGAAAGAACAGAAGAGGGCTCTTGAGGCAGATGACGTGGCCAAGAAGAAAAGGTAGAGGGCGAAAAGCCCTGTTTAGTTTGAAAAGGAGGAAATGGAGGCTGAGAACAGCTAACTCCAGCCTGCAAGATCTAACAGAAAGGGTGTCAAACTTTCTAGACAATGGCCTCAAGCTGAAGTTCATAGTGGGCACTAGGAACAACTTATTTACCAGGAAGATACTGAACCTTGGACTAGGTTATCCAGAAGTGCCATGGAAACTCCAGCCCTGGAGATTTTCAAGGCTCAGCTCTGATGGAGATTCAGCAACATTCTTGCCAGAAGTGGGAGGCTGAACTAGATGACTTAGAAAGCTCTCTTCCAAACAATATTTCTGATTCTATTTCAAAAGCCAACACCAGCATGTAGTCCTAAATTTGTTTCTCTTTGGAGAAAGAACAAAACCCGCTTCTCAATAAAAATAAGAAACCAGAACATTCTAGAGGAAGAGAAATAGGCCTTTGGGATAGATTTTCAGTAAGAACAGATTATATTGGTACCTTCTGATGCTGCATTCACTTCTTTCATTGTCTCCATATCTAATATCCTCCTTAAAAAGGCAGTGTTGTCTGGATATCTAGTTGGAGTGCCACATCGAAAAGGCTGCATGTTTCAGCATCGAAGTGATTCGATCGCGCATTGTTTCCTTAGTGATGCACTGAAAGGAAACAGACTTTCTCAGAAAATGAAACAATTGCAACATTTTAGTAGAAAGTGCTTTATGGGTCAGAAATAAATTTCTTGGAAAAGTATGTAATAAAAACTTTAATATATTCAGTGCAGCAGCCTGAACTTTAGCAACAGAGTTGGGAACACAAACACACAGATATGTATGGAAAATGTTAATTGTTGTAAATACAGTGGTATTTTATACTGGCATACTTCTAATCTGCTCTCCCTAACCACTCCTGAAGGCTTGTCCCCACTACCAGAGCTGTCTGTGACCAAAGATTCAAGGCTGGGCTCTGACATATCCAGTTGTGCAATGTTAGCTCTAACTGCAATGCAAATTACAAGGTGAGAAAGAGAAATGAGAGGATCTGCAGAGTACAGCCAGGCAAGATAAAACCAGTAAAACTGCAAACAGAGGATTACTGAGGTAGAGATCCTTAGCAGTTTGAGGGGCAAAGAAAAAAATCATATAAAGATATAAACACATTCAAGGGGGAAAATGAAAATCTGGGAATCAGCAAAAGACAATTCAGCAATATTAGCAATCTGTTCCAAGCAGAAACAGAAGACAGCCTTCCCCCACTTGATTGATACCTGTCTGGCCAGCAAATACTCTTCAGGTGTGTTATTGGGGTGGGGAGCATGTTCACACTTCGCTGAGTAGCTTGTTGATCCTAGTGACCTTGGGTGTGGTTTAGCCAATAAGAAAATGATTTCTGCATTTGACTTGGATGTACTCTGTATGCAGAGCGCTCTTACTGTATGACAAAAGCTTCCTAAACAAAGTGGCTCCTCTGCAATCAAAGAGTGTAATTTAATACAGTAATGGGTCTAAACGGTGGGCAACATAGTTGCAATAAAAACAAAGAGATCTGTCTATACAGGGTGGAAATAGCTTAACTTAAAGTAGTGAGGGGGTGCTCTCTAGAGAGCATACATTCATTCTCTTTACATTTCCTTCTTATTTTTAAACAGCTATTAATTGTCACCAACTGAAAAACACCCTGGTACTCTATCTCATCTTCTTTATTAGATAGCTAGGACAAAATACCATTCTCAGGTGTTCTCTCCCTGAAAAGCCATAGGCCTATGACGTAAGTTTCTAAAATATACCTGCACGTACAGTGTATCAGATTAACTTTCATTCAGGTGATCTTTGAGGAACTGCTGCAGAATACATCAGTGTTAAAATATTTGAGTGACTTTTTTAGAAGCAGTTCTTGCACATCACAGATGTTCACACATCTTTTAAAATTAAGCATACTTGTCTTAAACTTAAACTTGCCTTAAACTTAAACAGCTCTGGTGAGACCCCACCTGGCGTACTGCGTCCAGTTCCGGAGCCCCTATTACAAGAGGGATATGGAGGTGCTAGAACGTGTCCAGAGAAGGGCCATGAGGATGATCAGAGGGCTGGAGCACCTCTCCTACAAGGACAGACTGAAGGAGTTGGGGCTGTTCAGTCTGCAGAAGAGAAGGCTCCGAGGTGACCTAATTGTGGCCTTCCAGTATCTGAAGGGGGCCTACAGGAAGGCTGGGGAGGGACTTCTCAGGATCTCAGGTAGTGATAGGACTAGGGGGAATGGAATGAATCTGGAGGTGGGGAGATTCAGGCTGGATGTGAGGAGGAGGTTCTTCACCATGAGAGTGGTGAAGCACTGGAATGGGTTGTCCAGGGAGGTGGTTGGAGTGCCGTCCCTGGAGGTGTTTAAGACCAGTCTGGATGGGGCTCTGGCCAGGCTGATCTAGTGTGGGGTGTCCCTGCCCATGGCAGGGGGGTTGGAACTAGATGATCCTTGTGGTCCCTTCCAACCCTGACTGATACTATGATACTATGATAATTGGTAAACCAACTTGTTCAATGTAAAAGAAATTTCAGATACAAAGTATGGACCTATAGATGTTTCTGTGAATTCCATCTGTTTATGCCAAATGTTACAGTTCTTTATTCTAAACATTAACTTTAATTAACTTCTTTGCTGACAGGATCTCCTCAAAAGGGCACCTTCAAATTTAAGGTCCTGATTAGACATCCAACAAGTTGAAAATATGGACATTCACAAACAGCACTACTCCATGCATTTATAAATCGCTTTTTGGCACTACTTGCCTCTCATTTTCTTTTAGTTTCTTCAAAGCAACTGTACATTTTGGATCAGGAATTACTTCTTTAAGGGATCTTTATTGAAAAGTTGCTGTGACAGAGCAGCAAATTTTGCAACGGCATTTTCTTGCTTAATAAGTTTTCATAAAGAAGATAATGACTGCAGAAAGCTAACTTGGAACATACCATACTTTCACAGACTCACAGAGGTATTAGAAATGGGTTAGCACTTTTTTTATAGGTTACTTCATTACTTCATGTCTTCTTTACACCAGCTCTGAAACTATCACCAAATTAGGCTTTCATGCAAGCACTATAACTTCCTAATTGGAAATATCAAGTATGTCAAGTATGTAATGTCAGCTGCATGAAATCTGCTGCATAGAGAGGGTTCCATGGCATGTTTGACACATGATTGCATTTCCTTGATTTGAAATAAAACAAAACAAAACAAAGAAAACCCCACACAAAACCAAAACCCAACAAACTCCTGTGGCTTTCATGAGCTATGTATGAACGCATGAATTCACACATTAGTGCCACTGCAAATTTTCAAATGCCTGCAATTACATCTAGAGATGACAATTTCAACACTAATATTTTAATCTGTTTCGCTACTAATAACTTTTAGCAGCTATCTAATTAGTTCCAAGGTTTACTTATGCAATCACAGTTCCTTGCTCCCACCTACACAGGAAGCAAAAACTATTCCTAGTCCACTTGCCGTGACTGATAACAGTGTTATTAGCTAGCAATTTTCAATATAAAGTCTACAGTATCACAAAAACCTCAAGGTACATAGAAGATCATAAACTGATTCAAGTCAAGCAGGAAAGACAAGACCCTTGTAGACACGTTTCCACACTCAATAACTAAATCATTGTGAACAGCCTACTGCTGTGTATTTCTAAAATTGCATCTGAAGTAGCTACAACAGAACTACTAAAGTAATACCATGAAAATCACAAATAATACATCTTGTCTGGCAACATATACTGGCCCTGAAGCTGAATATTAATGAAAATGCCTTTGATGTCCTGTATGTTTAATGTGGCATGGCATATTTTTCCTCTTGTGTCTTGTCTTAATCCACTACTTGTAAAAAAAACAGGCAGCTGAGACCAATGAGTAAATTAATTCTTGTTATAGCTGAAAAATAAGTGAGAATCCCAGAGCTGGGTCCTTGAGTCCCATGGCTATTCAATGGAAAACTGCATGAGCATCATCTTCAGAAAACAGGGTCAACACCTTTGAGAGACTCCCTCTCAGCTCTACTAAGACACAGAACTAACTTTCCATTTGAAAGCTGTTGGGACTGATGAGGTTTGCACTGATGTCAATGCGTGCCAGGCAGGAAGTGATGTGAGCTGACTAATGCCTTTAGATTTAATGAGTCATATAGACAGAATTCAGTTGGTTTGCTGTCCATTATTAAAATATAAGAGATCTCACGGAGGATGTGCATAACCTCCTGCCAGGTCAGAATGTCTCTAGACTTAGTCTAGCAGCCATCCTGAGGCACTGAAACTTTGTAAACCAAAGTAGAGGAATGAAAATATTTAATTTAGTTTACCTCCACATCTAGCCAACACCAGAGAACACTCTATCAACCTGTCTGAGACTAGACCTTCTAACAGTAAGACACAAAGTACAAAAAGATATTTGGGCAATCTGAATCTCAATTCAAAGGGACTAGGAGATTCAGGTTACCCACCTAGTGAATGTGGGGAAGGATGCGGATGTAGTCTACCTCGACTTCAGCAAAGCTTTTGACACCATCTGCCCCAACAAACTCCTGGAAAAGCTGGCAGTTCATGCCTTGGACAGATTCACTCTGAAATGGGTCAAGAACTGGATGGAGGGCCAGGACTAGAGAGTGGTGGTGAATGGTGCCACATCCAGCTGGCAGCCAGTCACTAGTGGTGTCCCCCAGGCATCAGTGCTGGTCCCAACGGTGTTCAATATCTTTATTGATGATTTGGCCAAGGGCATTGAGTCCTTCATCAGTAAGTTTGCAGATGACAACAAGTTAGGAGCAGATGTTGATCTGTTGGAGGGTAGAAGGGCCCTGCAGAATGACCTTGACAGGCTGGATGTGTGGGCAGAGGCCAACGCGATAAGATTTAATAAGGCTAAGTGCAGGGTTCTACACTTTGGCCACAGCAACCCCATGCAGCACCATAGGCTGGGGTCAGAGTGGCTGGAGAGCAGCCAGGCAGAAAGGGACCTGGGGGTGCTGGTAGATAGTAGGCTGAACACAAGCCAGCAGTGTGTCCAGGTGACAAGAAGGCCAATGGCATCCTGGCCTGTATCAGGAACAGTGTGGCCAGCAGGACAAAGGGAGGTTGTTCTTCCCCTGTACTCAGCAACAAAATATTCATTCCTAAGTTAGCTTTTGTTTTAATTGTTCAAAACCTTGACAAAGTTTCTAGATAAAATGGTAACTGTAGCAACTACACATCATGTATCAGATAGAAATCAGAATCAAATTCATCCCCCATACACAAAATGTTAGGATGCAGGTAAGAGAAAACAACTGAGGAATATTTATCCATCAAATTCGTCAGATTGAGAGGCTAAATTCATATACATCGCCCCAGCAGATTATGTGTTATGTATAAGGAACTGCTGCAACATGTTACTCTGATGGTCAAAATTCAGACCTAGAACAACTCTGAACAATGAAGGGTAATGGCTGAGGTAGAGAGCTTCCCTTCAGGACAAAGTCTCTGCCAAGTGACCGTTTTAGTAAAAAGCAATTTTACTTATGTAAAGCCACAGTCACACACACATAAAGGCTAGTCCTGCCTCAGAGTGTCTATGCATTCAAAAAAACCTCAAACATAAACTAAAAATGGGTTTACCTAATCCTGTTCCAAATAAACAAGTGCTACAATTTCAATTCCAGTGAGATATGACTACATTTAATAGCAGCGTAGTGGTAGATGCAGTTTTATTGTAAACACTCCATTCCCAAACAGAAATTCTCAGTCATGGGAAGCCTGAAAAGAACAGCCAGCTTAAACAGAACAACTTCCAAGACTGTTCTCAAGGTACAAAAGGCCAGTATTTTTACCTAGCTTTATAAAATCACTTTTTATCACTCTGGCATAAGCAAAAGACTACCTGATCTTCAGCCCTTGCTAGTGTAACATCCTGGCCCAGCTTTTTTTCATAACACTGTTCCTATGGGTGATCAGAACTGTTCATTGTTCCCTGTTTCAGCCTCACTTATGGTCTTTTGTTATGGCAGTGAAGTTATTGGAGTATTAACAATCACTCCCTCAATGAAGTTTCGTTTAAAGGTACTGACTAAGCATGTTTTAGCTGAAAAGCGTGCCTGTTCTCAAAGAAATAATGCATTTTATCCAGATATATAAAAACCCATCTCCAAATCAGGGCTCAGCTTCTCAAAAACTGGACAACCTCTTCTGATCAATTGCAAGAACCAAAGATGCTCAGAGCCTTATTTCACGACTCACTACATTTGTTTATCTAATGGTCTAACTGGAATTACTAAAATAGAGAGTGAAACCACATTGAAAAAGCAGCAGGCTATTAGCAGGCCAATAATGTAGGCTTTTTTTCATCCATCTTTTTCTTTTGTTCATTTCTAATCATAAATTCCTTAACAAGCAAACTAGAAGATCAAGCCAATGCACATCTCAGTAGAACCATATTGGTTGAAAAGTTCACCATATCAACTCACAGGTGGTAAACTCAAATTAAAGCTTTTATAATTAAAACAAATAGTTTTCACAGCATCAAAGACAGGGTTATTAAATTTGGTTCCCAATTATAGCATGTATTTTCACCTCTTAAGATTCAAATCAGGTTTGGACCACCTGAGTACACTGCTGGCTTATATTCAACCAGGTGTCAACCAACACCCCCAGGTCTTTCTCTGCTTGGCATCTTTCCAGCCACTCTTCCACAAGCCTGTAGCATTATAGGGAATTGTTGTGACTGAAATGCAGGATCCAGTGCTTCACCTTGTTGAACCTCAAACAATTGAGCTTGGCCCATTGATCCAACCTGTCCAGATCACTGTGTAGAGCTTTCCTACCCTCAAGCAGATCAACACTCTCACGCATTTTGGTGTCATCTGCAAGCTTACTGGGAATGCACTCAATCGCCTCATCTAGACAATTGATAAAGATATTAAAGAGAGCTGGCCCCAGTACTGAGCCCTGGGGAATCTCATTTGTGACCAGCCCCCAACTGGATTTAACTCCATTCACTGCTCCAGCCATCCAGACATTTTTTAACATAGTGAATTGTATACCCATCCAAGCCATGAGCAGCCAGTTCCTCTGGGAGGATGCTGTGAGACAGTGTCAAAGGACTTAATAAAGTCCAGGCAAACTACATCCACAACCTTCCCCTCATCCATGAAGTAGGTTAAATTACTACTTTGCTAATAAACTACTTACTACTAATCAGTTTATTCATCTCATCGAATTCAAAAGACTATCACAAGAGGGATGACATGCAGATTATTCTTTTTTTGAGAGGTAGTGTTTACCCCACAAAAGTAATATGGCACATGAGTATGTACAATCCTTGGGTTTTGACAGAGGTCTACTCAGTTAGCATAATCCCTTCTGCATCCAGTAAGATGCTAGCATTTTGACATATTCTGGCCCTTTGAATTCTGTGTAGGAGTAGTTCTCTCCATAAAGGAAGTCTGTATAAACAAAGGGTGAGTTATCTGCTTTAAAAAATATTTGAAAATAGTGTGTGTCACCTAAGTCACATCTTTGTCTCACCACACATACATTCCCAACTCTTTATCATCCACCATAGGGTCTGCATTGGAGAAAAATGGTGCTGTAAAGTTCTGCATGTGAGCTATCTACATACAGACGCCGGGGCAAGTAAATCCGGTACGTGGTTCTAGATCTTCAATCCCATGGCCACTGGGAAATAAAATGGAAATCAGGGCTTCTAGGCTCTATACAATCAAATGAGTTCTCACATACCATAGAAATATACCATGTTAAGACTACAGATGTGCTCCACACCAAACTTGTCTACATCAGGTTTCCTTGGACAGGGAAAAAGCCTGATAATGGCAAAAGAACTTAAATTTTAACTAGAATTTCAGCAGATGGAAGTAAATACATAATAATGAAGTGATGATTCTTTGAGTAAGCATGAGCATGTGGAGAAGTTACACATGCCATATTCCATAAACCATCACTCCTGACTCATTAAGGGATTAAGAAGCAGGCAACCACCTGGCCAGTTTTAATACACTTGATGTCAGTGGTGATCAAGAATACTTGACCTGAGAGAACTACCTAAGTTGCCTGAGCAAATCTTACAGCCTCATGCAAGGGATCCTCATTCTATAGTGGCCCTTTTAGTCACAGCAGTCCCACTAAATGTCTACGGGTGCTAAGCAGACCTTACATTTCTACATCTTTTGCTGTCAGACTACTGGCAAAGCATATTGGAAAGGCAGGATACTTGCTCACTATGCTACATCTGTTCTATGAAATAATGAAGGATTCTTTACAAATTTTCTGTGCTTTCACAGAGCATGAGAAGTGTCTATTTACTAATTGCACATTAATTACCAGAGCACTTCCAAAATAATCCTATACTGTAATAAGCAGCATATGAAAATTGCAATCTCTCAAACAAATTAACTTGAAGCACTCCAGATGTATGTGTTAAAGCCCAACTGCAAAAGATCAGAGTTATAACATCTGTTCCAGGGAATATATAATTAATCTTAAGTTAGAGTGAATTCTATAAAATTACTTTTGTATTTAAAAGTAAGCACATTTTTCAGTGTTGATCCCTGACAATACACCTCTGACAAGGTGACTTCATTCCTTTAGCTTTAAAGAGTGTTTAATTACATTTCATATACTTCATTATCATTGGCCAAGCTGGTAACATAGAAACTGATGTTTTATCTGCCCCGTGTAGATGTTAACATCTCATTAATCCAAATTTGGATGGAAAAAGTTTATCTTGGTGCTGGAATGCCATGATCTGTCTTCTAAGATCTGCTTGTAAGAGTAATCTTCAGTAAACCAGCTTGAAGTTTTTCCTGTGGGACTTTAAGTGTTCATTTAGTGTGTTTCATATAGATACAACTTGAATTTCTCACCTGCAAAAAACTGTGTGATACTATAACACTGTCTTATGCTGAGTAATTTGCAGCTAGTACAAACCCAGCTGAAGAGACATATTGGTCCTTGAAACACAAAAGGAGGCTAAAACTGCATTAAAGATTGAATCTCATTTATTTCAAAATACACTTTTTTATACAGGAAGGCTGGGGAAGGACTTCTCAGGATCTCAGGTAGTGATAGGACTAGGGGGAATGGAATGAAGCTGGAGGTGGGGAGATTCAGGCTAGATGTGAGGAGGAGGTTCTTCACCATGAGAGTGGTGAAGCCCTGGAATGGGCTGTCCAGGGAGGTTTCATAGTTTCATAGTTTCATTCAGGGTTGGAAGGGACCACAAGGATCATCTAGTTCCAACCCCCCTGCCACGTGGTCGAGGCCCCGTCCCTGGAGGTGTTTAAGACCAGGCTGGATGAGGCTCTGGCCAGCCTGATCTAGTGTGGGGTGTCCCTGCCCAAGGCAGGGGGGTTGGAACTAGATGATCCTTGTGGTCCCTTCCAACCCGGAATGATACTATGATACTGGTCCTCAGATGTGTCAGGAGGTGATGAAACTAACCCATGTTTGATACTTTACTGATCAAGTGTTTTGCTCTGTGAACTGACATGTTGTCTAGAACCATTCCACTGATGCTGTGTTATTAGGTGCCCACACACTGCTCAGCAACCGTAAATCTTCATATTTCTTAATAGTGTTAATTTTAACCTTAATAATAACAATGTTTCAGCTCCCTGTAAGGCCTTTTTCCCCTTAAAACCAAAATACTGTGTTTAGTCATCATGCCAGAAACAAAAGATGCACCCAGTTCTTCGGCAGTTCTTCGGCAGTCTCAATTCCTTACCATCCTACTTTTGCAAGTAGTATTTCAGTCAACTCTAAAACAATTTCAATTTTAGAAAACATTGTGTGCATCAACGGAGGGTATTACCCGAATGACAGTTCTCTTTGGGCTGGCATTCTTTCATCATTGGTACTATCTGAACTTTTGAGAGGCTAGGCTCAGATTTCAATGCCTCATCACATCACCACATCCTAGGAAATCACTGTTAGGCTTCCTCTTGATTTAAAAAAATATAATAATCTTTCCCTTGACCCTGCTTAAAGGGCCACATTCACTGCAGTATCTCCACTAGTATCCCTATTCAGAGAATGCCTGTGACAATAGGAAAGCTTTTATTAACAGCAGATAAAAGTGAATAAAATAGAGTTTAAAAAACAGATAGAATAGAATAAACCAGGTTGGAAGAGACCTTCAAGATCATCACGTCCAACCTATCACCCAACACCACCTAATCAACTAACCCATGCAACCAAGCACCCTGTCAAGTCTCCTCCTGAACACCTCCAGTGACAGCGACTCCACCACCTCCCCGGGCAGTCCATTCCAATGGGCAATCACTCTCTCTGTGTAAAACTTCCTCCTGACCTCCAGCCTGAACTTCCCCTGGCACAGCCTGAGACTGTGTCCTCTTGTTCTGGTGCTGGCTGCCTGGGAGAAGAGACCAACCTCTGCCTGTTTACAACCCCCCTTCAGGTAGTTGTAGAGAGCAATAAGGTCACCCCTGAGTCTCCTCCTCTCCAGGCTAAGCAGCCCCAGCTCCCTCAGTCTCTCCTCATAGGGCTTGTGTTCCAAGCCCCTCACTAACTTCGTTGCCCTTCTCTGGACTCATTCCAGCAAGTCAACATCCTTCCTAAACTGAAGGGCCCAGAACTGGACACAGTACTCGAGGTGTGGCCTAACCAGTGCAGTGTACAGGGGCAGAATGACCTCCCTGCTCCTGCTGGCCACACTGTTCCTGATGCAGGCCAGGATGCCATTGGCCCTCCTGGCCACCTGGGCACACTGCAGGCTCATGTTCAGCCTACCATCAACCAGCACCCCCAGGTCCCTCTCTGCCTGGCTGCTCTCCAGCCACTCTGACCCCAGCCTGTAGCACTGCACGGGGTTGTTGTGGCCAATGTGCAGAACCCGGCACTTGGATGCGTTAAATCTCATGCCGTTGGACTCTGCCCATCTGCCCAGCCTGTCGAGGTCTCTCTGCAAAGCCTCTCCACCCTCTAGCAGATCAACTCCTATCCCCAGCTTGGTGTCATCAGCAAATTTACTGATGATAGACTCAATGCCCTCATCCAGATCATCAATAAAGATGTTAAAGAGGATGGGGCACAGCAGTGATCCCTGGGGGACTCCACTACTGACTGGCCGCCAGCTGGATGTGACACTATTCACCACCACTCTCTGGGTTCAGCCATCCAACCAGTTCCTAACCCAGCTCAGAGTGCTGCTGTCCAAGCCATGGGCTGACAGCTTGGCCAGGAGTTTGCTATGGGGGATGGTGTCAAAGGCCTTGCTGAAGTTCAGGTAATGGTCCAGAATCATCTAATTCAACACAGCACTTCATCAGTTGTTACATATTGCCTTTATATTGTTGGTTTATTCTATGCAGGGTTTTATACCCCATTTATCATGGTAGTATCTAAACGCTTTGCAGTAGTACCTATAGCAATGTGGCTAGCATTTGTCACATGTTTCTTCCCATATCTTCTCCCCAGGGAGAACTGTGCATGCTGAGGAGCATTCTGCTTTGATAAAGTTTGATGTTTATTTTTAACCAAGCACTACTCATTACTGCAGGAAGGATGTGGAATCGTAACTGAAAGGTGATCCAGAAACAAAACTTTTACTTAAATGCTCCACAATATGAGAGGCTTAGATCAAATCAAAACTCAAGAACAAAAAGCACTTGAGGTCCATTTCAGGTTCAGCATATACAGTGGCTTAGAAAAGACACATAAATTTTGAAAGCCTAATTTGACTTCATACTTCTTTAAACACACCATGAGAAGCAAACCAAACTAACATCTCTATACCTTTTTATGGTATTCATTTTTTTTTTTTCCTTAAGGCTGTAGGTTCCCTTTTGCTCTAAGAACATTTATAATAGCCCCTGTTATGACTAAAACACAGACATGAGAAGGATGGAGCCTGAGGCTGTAGCCTAATTCAATGGCTCTATTTTTGTGCTTTATTCTGCACAAGAGCTCCAATACAGCATTTATGTTGTAAGACAAAGCATAGCAGCAGGCTCAGTTTGCTCCATCCTGAAACACCTTTCTCATGTGCAGACTGAAGATGTAAAGACACTTCTGGAGCAGACAGAAGCCTCATAGAACACCAGCTGTCAGGTTCTCTTTAGTGCATTAGTAGGAGTTACCAGAGCCACCTCTCATTAAAAACAGTATACATCTGGCCAGTGTGTACCAAAAAGTGTAATGTCACATTTCTGACACCAAGAGGAGTATCTGTTACACATTTTTTACTTAAATAGTAATATCCCAGACCAATTCTCACTGTTTTGCATTTTATGCAGTCTTAGTGTTTCCTGGCCTAACTTTGCAAGGAGTCATTGTGCTTGCTGCATGACTAAGCCACTACGAATCTACATCAGTAAGCATATTTCTAATATGATGGTTTCATTCAAAGCATGTTTGTAGCACAGACTCTTTATGACTTTGTACACATATCCCCTCCAGGTACATCCAATACTGGATGCTGCACAGCTTGGAGCTCAGTATAAGCTGGTGCTGCAAAAATATGCTGATCTTCTGGGCCTGTGCTAAACTGGATTTTCATGGTTTTTCCCAGGACCCCAGCTCAATAGTTCAAAGGTGGCCTTGACAGATCTACACTGCACAACCACGTTGATATATGTAAGACAAAATTCTTCCATTTACACAAAAGAATTGGAGATGAGAGTTTACATCTGCAGATATTTCTCAAAGTATCCTTTCCCCCACTTCAAAATATGTTACATAATGAAATGCTTTGGAAAAGTATTTTTATTACAGTGTCACTATTTGAAAGCAAGTCAAAGTAGTGTTCTCTTATAACAAATACAGCAGACTAGATTAATGTCTGTGAAATCAGTAACAGCTGAATGAATAAACCCATGCACTAAGATAAGTTAAATGTTAGAACACAGAGCTTGTACCATGATCGCTTAGGGTTTGCTGGATCCAACCAGACAGCCTTATTCACATCAGTTGTTGCTTCCTCCCAATTTCCTGTTACCAATGCAGAATAAGTGAGAGAAAGCAACAAATAAAGAACTGTAAACATTTTTCTTACAATTAGATGTTTTTCACAATGTAATCAGAGCATTTAATACATATGAGCATGCAATATTGGCATTTTTTTTGCAACAACATTGTTACAACAATATTGATAAGTATCTGAAAGTCCTCTTCTAAAAACCTTAAATTTACTTTCCTTTAGTGAAAAACTACTTCCACTCTTTTTTTTTTCTGAGCAGTCATTATATCTAAGCATCTGTCTGCTCCAAAGTTCTACCAGATACTGTCTAACAGAGTCATTTCAGGTGGCATTTCCTCACTCAAACATCAAGTTCTACAGAATATTCCAAATAATGGCTTGCTACCTCCAAGAAGCAAGGTCCCATTCCTGTCATGTTCTCCCACTACCACTTCTGGTTGCCAGTTAACTCATCTCCTCTAACTGGCTGACTTTTTAACTGAAGCATATTAAGTTTGCTAAGAGAATTTAATCCTTATAATACAAAGTCCCAGACTGAAGAATTATATTATAAATGCAGGAAATGCTGCAACCATAGCTTGTTAGGCAGCAGGAAATCCACACAAAAATGAAGTGTCAGCTGAAAGAGAGAGTTTATAGGGTGTAAGACCCAAACTCTAGGTGTAACTTCTGTTGAAGTTAACTACTCCTGTTTTTCACTTCTGCCAATGCTTTCATGCCTAATACAGTTTACACTTACATTGTTACCTCAGGGTCCCTTCAATTCCAACAGCCTGTTTTCATGAAGTTTCTGTGAACTGACTGTCTCTGAGTTCATGACACTTTTACAATTGGCTAAAGTAGATCACCAGGATCAAATTCCTAGACCAGAGATCTGGAGCATAATTGGATGAGCTACTTTTCCCTTTGAAGCAAGCTACAGGTACTCTTGGAAGGGGACAGAAAATGAATGAACCACAAGTGACAGGCATTAGTCATGCTGCCTTCTGCAGTACTGGCACCAGCTTACTTGCAATGCTGACAGGACAGCCCACTGCAGAATTTGCACATACTAGAACAGAAGATGGCCAGTTTTCACTGGCACCCATACCAGGTATACTGTATCTCCAACAAGATGGCATTATATCCACTTGGAGCAAATGGCCACTGAGTTCAAATTTCAGCTCTCTACAACTACCTGAAGGGGGGTTGTAAGCAGGCAGAGGTTGGTCTCTTCTCCCAGGCAGCCAGCACCAGAACAAGAGGACACAGTCTCAGGCTGCACCAGGGGAAGTTCAGGCTGGAGGTCAGGAGGAAGTTTTACACAGAGAGAGTGATTGCCCATTGGAATGGACTGCCCGGGGAGGTGGTGGAGTTGCCATCACTGGAGGTGTTCAGGAGGAGACTTGACAGGGTGCTTGGTTACATGGGTTAGTTGATTAGGTGGTGTTGGATGATAGGTTGGATGCGATGATCTTGAAGGTCTCTTCCAACCTGGTTTGTTCTATTCTATTCTATTCTATTCTAAAGAATTCCTAGACTCATGGCGATTTGGCTTACTGCAAAGTAAAATCCTGAAGTTAAAAACTAGGCATGGTTGAGCCAAATTTATAACCTGTGAGGTTTTAATGAGTTGTGACCCCCAAACACCTGCTTGGCTAAATAAATACTTGGTCTACTGCATCAGAGATATGCAGTAGACACACAGTGAAAATGCACATCATTCTTACCACCGAAGTTTACAGTTCACATAGAAAGGCAGACAGATGGAAATAAAACAATAGAACCAGAAAAATGCAGTTACACCTTCTCAGTCACAAAATAAGAGAGCAGAAAGTAGAATGTACAATCATCAAACTCCAAGTCTTTGGAAAGGAGCACAGCTGGTGTTACAATGGAATTTTTTTACTGATGAATGGTCGTGCTCAGCCACCCATCTAGCTACTGAAACCTTTCTGAAAAGGTGAGCACTGTCTTCTTTTTCTCCATTGCACCCTCTGGACATCTGGGATAACTTAGAAAACCAAAATATACAACATACCTCATCTTTCATATGCTCCTTTACCTAGTTTTACCAAGCATTATTGTCATTACTGTTGTTTTTAGATTTTTGAAGAAAAAAAGAGATAGCTCATGAGCTATAAGGTTATGATTTAAGCAGCAGCATTACACCATATCCAATATCATTATACCAAGTAAACACTGTCATTACAAACTTAATTATATTCTTGAAACATCCACATTAGCACCATTTTTTGTTTTATTTATTTCAAATTACTCTTCTTATTTACCTCAGCAGGGCTCTATACGATTACTCCCCAGCCTGCTCAGACTCCTATGGGGATGATTTATACTGTCATTCCAATATAATGTTTCCCATAATTGTATTGTGTTTAAAAAACATTAGAACCCAAGGGGCTAGACAAGGAGTTATAATATTGACAGCAAGCTCATATAAATCAATTTACTCCCTTGGAGGGTAAAAAAAAAAAATGGAAAAAAGTATTGATAAGATTACAGAACTGCAAAGCCAGTGCAAACCTGCCATTTTAAGTGTGCTTAATCAATAACTGTAAATGCGTCACAGATAAATTCTGGAAATGAAAACATAAGCAGGAATTGGCAGCCAGGCAGGCCCAGGCAGCCAAGAGGGCCAATGGCATCTTGGCCTGCATCAGGAACAGTGTGGCCAGCAGGAGCAGGGAGGTCATTCTGCCCCTGTACACTGCACTGGTTAGGCCACACCTCGAGTACTGTGTCCAGTTCTGGGCCCCTCAGTTTAGGAAGGATGTTGACTTGCTGGAACAAGTCCAGAGAAGAGCAACAAAGTTGGTGAGGGGTTTGGAACACAAGCCCTATGAGGAGAGGCTGAGGGAGCTGGGCTTGCTCAGCCTGGAGAAGAGGAGACTCAGGGGTGACCTTATCACTCTCTACAACTACCTGAAGGGAGGCTGTAGACAGGCGGATGATGGTCTCTTCTCCCAGGCAGCCAGTACCAGGACAAGAGGACACAGTCTCAGGCTGCGCCAGGGGAGGTTTAGGTTGGACGTTAGGAAGAAGTTCTATACAGAAAGAGTGATTGCACTATGGAATGGGCTGCCCGGGGAGGTGGTGGAGTCGCCGTCATTGAAGGTGTTCAGAAGGAGACTTGATGGGGTGCTTGGTGCCATGGGTTAGCTGTTTGGGTGGGTTGGATTGGTTGATGGGTTGGACACGATGATCTTGAAGGTCTCTTCCAACCTGGTTTGGTCTATTCTAATCTATTTCCACATGCGTAGCGTTATGTTATTGATACTTGTATTGACAAGCAGGAAAACCATCACTCACTGAAAAGATTCAAATCTCAGAAAGTGGTGAGCACCCCAAACATTGTAAATGCAAGGTATTTCTAAGAGCTCTCAGAATTGTAGCTCTGTCTGATCTGAGACTCTAAGTGCAGCGTTGTTTGTCGTACTCACTGATCTAATTTTGCTATATTGTAGCTATATTCTAAGATGCAGCTGTCAGTCACTGCATTTTAGTATGATTAAAGACTGCTGAAAAACTGAAACATGAAAATACATTTTTAAAAACACTATTCTGATGTACTCTCTGATCAAAAATATAGCAGCTCACTAAACCTTGGATATTCTTCTCCCACAAAAGAGCAGGCTATTATGCAAGACACACACCATAAACCCCACTACAGAAGTACCTTAGAGATAGATGAAACTTCTGTTGCTTTACTGAGTTCATTCAAAACCTCTTTGTGGTGATTCCATTTTTTGCAAGGCTACAGCTAAATGATCAGAATGACAAAATATTTTTCTGCACTTTGTCTCACTTAAGTTTGGTTTACCCTAACAAAAGCTACTTTTACTCTTTCTCCTGTGTAGCCATTATATCCAAGCATGTCTGCTTTACACACCTCCTCTAAGTGAGGAGCCAGAGGCAGCAAAACACCACAGCCTGCTCTCCTGGTAAAACACCCACAAGGCATGGTGTCACCATGGTAGCCACTGCCCTCACTGAAGCAGAAGGGTAGGAGCAGCCTGCAAGGCATCCAGAAATAGGTAGGAACAGACTGTCTTAACAGCTTCTTATCTGTCTATCTCTTGTTAGGTGAAGCAGAAGCAAAAAATGTCAAACCTTCTTCTTTACCTGTTACTATTTTCCCCTTTTTAGGTTTTAATACTTGTGTTTTATGAATGCATTATTACTACTGTAATATTGAAATAAAGTGTTCAAATGCGGTCCATTTTGGACTTTAAATCAGACACATCAATTATTTAGTTGTGTAATTGAAAATATCATAAATGCTCTAGGCTTTAAAAATATCCATTTAATAATTCTATAAATTATATTTGATGCAAAAAAAGACATGAATGTGATGTTGCCTTTGCAAATACAGTCATTTTCTCAACACATTTAGTCTTGTGGCCAACACATGTAGTTTTTGGTGAGGCACTCTGAGAACAGTGATAGAAGTAACCATTGAGGGAGTAATCCTAGATCTAAGATAGGAGACAACCAGCAGTGGCAGGAAGGCAGCATAAGGCAGAATGTGAGAGCAAATTAATTTCCTTATGTCCTGTCCTGTGTCAGCTGGTCACTGCTATCAGCTGGTATTGGAGGAAATCAATACTCCTGCCTTCTGGTCAAGTTAAAAATTTGGCTTGAATAAAGCTGTGATTCTGAACAGACATCAACATCGCTGTGTTCAGTGCCTGTTTCAGACTGACATTGCCCTGTCTTAAGAAAAATGAAATAATAGCACAAGGCTATTGTCAAACAAAGGATGTCACACACTTGTTGATTGGTTGGCCATGGTGCCCTCTTTAGGAAGAAACCAGATCATAGAATCATAGAATCAATAAGGTTGGAAAAGACCTCAAAGATCATCAAGTCCAACTTGCCACCCAAGACCTCATGACTAGTAGACCATGGCACTAAGTGCCACATCCAATCCTCTCTTGAACAATTCCAGGGATGGTGACTCCACCACCTCCCTCGGCAGCACATTCCAATGGCTAACAACTTCCTCTGGTGCAGCTTGAGACTGTGTCCTCTTGTTCTAAATCATGTGAATTAAGCAGACATTTATCCCAGGCTTTTCATAGCTGGATTTTAATTTCTTCCCAAAACAGTTTTAAAAGCTGAAACCATTTATGAGCATGGCCTCACTCCTTGGAAAATATAGATGTTCAGTGTAAGAAATGTGGTTTTGTGATCCCTGGAATCTGGCTTTTATTAAATAATTGGGGAAAAAAAAAGATCCCATAGTATAGTATCATAGTATCAGTCAGGGTTGGAAAGGACCACAAGGATCATATAGTTCCAAACCCCCTGCCATGGGCAGGGACACCCCACACTAGATCAGGCTGGACAGAGCCCCGACCAGCCTGGGCTTAAACACCTCCAGGGATGGGGCCTCAACCACCTCCCTGGACAACCCATTCCAGGGCTTCACCACTCTCATGGTGAAGAACTTCCTCCTCACATCCAGACTGAATCTCCCCACCTCCAGCTTCATTCTGCTCCCCCTAGTCCTATCACTACCTGAGATCCTGAGAAGTCCTTCCCCAGCCTTCCTGTAGGCCCCCTTCAGATACTGGAAGGCCACAATTTGGTCACCTCGGAGCCTTCTCTTCTGCAGACTGAACAGCCCCAACTCCTTCAGTCTGTCCCCATAGAAGAGGTGCTCCAGCCCTCTGATCATCCTTGTGGCCCTTCTCTGGACACGTTCCAGCACCTCCACATCCCTCTTGTAATAGGGGCTCCAGAACTGGACACAGTACTCCAGGTGGGGTCTCACCAGAGCTGAGTAGAGGGGGAGAATCACCTCTCTTGACCTGCTGCCCACACTTCTCCTGATGCAGCCCAGGATCTGATTGGCTTTGCGGGCTGCAAGTGCACACTGAGAGCTCATGTTGAGCTTTTTGTCCACCAGCACCCCCAAGTCTCTCTCCTCAGGGCTGCTTTCCAGCCAGTCACTGCCCAGCCTGTATTTGTGCCTGGGATTGCCTCGACCCAGATACAGGACCCTGCACTTGGTCTTATTGAACTTCATGAGGCTGGCTTGTGCCCACCTCTCCAGCCTGTCAAGGTCCCTCTGGATGGCCTCCCTTCCCTCCAGTGTGTCTGCTGCACCACACAGCTTGGTGTCATCAGCAAACTTGCTGAGGGTGCACTCAATGCCACTGTCCATGGCACCCACAAAGATGTTGAATCTTAGCATGAAGACGCATAACATGATGTCTTCATTTCAAGAGCAGACAGATGCTCTTTAACCCTTCTCAAAGGAGTTTAAAAAAATGCTCCACACCAGATTGGAATTAGAAGCTTAAATGGAAGTATTACTCATGACTACATACAACAGTACTAAAGTATATAAAATACACTTACAATTCATATTCAGCTCAGCTCTCCAGTCTGGGCTTCTTCCAAAACCTCACTAGATAATCATCTTCCCGCCATCAGGCCTCATACCCTAGGCCTCAAAGCCCCCAAGGCGTCCAACGCCCCCCACACACTTCCCTACCCAGACCCAAATGGCGAAGTAAAGATTAGCTCAGCCAAGGCCAGAGCCAAGCTGCAAACCTCCTCTGCACAACCAGAGATAAGGCCCCACGCATACAGGAGAGCAGAGGGGAAGCAAAAAGTGCAGAAAGTACAATTATGCCCATTTTTATATGGGAGTAGATGCAGAATTATGGGAATGGAAGTAACAAAGATTATGTTTTATCTGGTGCCCACCTCCTTGCACCTCTCTGGTCCTTGGAGGTCTGTACTCTGTGGTTAGGTCTCAAATACATCCTGCTTAAACCCATAACACATAATTTAAATGTCTGGATAATTTAAAGAACATAGATTATATTTAGCAGTTTATTTGGAGTTGTTACAGTGGATTATATTTGTCTAATCATAAATATCTCAATGTTATTCTCTTTATTTAATTTTTTAAAGGAACAAAAAGCAGTTTGGGAATGCAGCCAAGGCATCCAACATCTATCTTATGCCAAAAGAGACAATCCAACTGCCCTTCCCCCATTGAGTGGTCAAGTCTGACACCTGCCTGAAAGCTGCCATTTACATCATGGTAAAGTAGTTTGTGGAGCTGGCTTGGCAGAAAATTGGAACTATTTCCTGGCAGCACCAGATACACACCAGTGCCATCACAAAAGATACAACTGGAGCACATGGATTAAAGGGAGCAGAGGTGGGGAAAGACCTCTCCACTTTTTGCAGCAGTTTATCTGTGCTGTAACACCACCCTGCAAGCAAAAGCATACTAACAGGAAAGACTAAATGCAGATTAGCAAATCCCAGATCCTATTACCACTGCAGCGTTTATGTTCCTGAACTTGTGCTCATCACATAGGAAGCAGAAGCGAAAGCATTCTCATAAGAGCTGGCACTTAAAAATTGAATTACCAAGAAGAGTAGGACTTTTTGCACCACCACCCCCACCTTTTATTTTTTTTCTCTTTTATTACAGTGAGATATGTTTAATACTAAAAGCAGGCCTATAGTGTGAGGGAGACCAATATGAAAATCCCTTCCAAGTGTGAGGAGGTTCAGACCACATCTTCTATTTTCTAAAATAGCACTCTCCACCAAGCCTTACTTGAACAGAATAGGAGACCAGCATCTATAGCTTACAATTCACAGCACCTAACCATGCTGGCTCTAATCATGAGCACAGGAAAGTCACATTTTCTTCAGCTTACCAGACTAGCAACAACCCAGTTCAAAACTGTGAGGCCATCCAGGTTCAGAATAACACTGTGAATTGGCAAAATATGTGTCCTTTCAAACTTATGCTGTAGAATACATTAAAGTGTGTCTCAGTAAAATGCAATTGTATTAAAAATAACCTTCATTTTAGCTGTAATTTTCTTATCCATAGGTGCCAGAATTACCCATAAAAGTAGTTCAAATAGAGTTGCTAAAAAGTGAGCAGCTGTGTACAGCAGCCACCTTTCGCCGACACCAAAGACAGAGTCACCTTCCCTCAAATCATAATACAGATCCTGAGAGCACAGAAACAAGCTGCTGTAAAACATGGAAGCAATTTGCCTTGGAGCAACAATGGCAGCTAGTAATGACACTCTGTTTTATATTCCTGTGACTGAAGATGTGATTAAGTTTAAAAATAAACAAATAAATAAAGTTATAGGATGGTTAACAGAGACTCTGAGACCTGAACTAAAGTTCAGCATACCAAAAAAAAACCAACTCTATTGGTAGGATTTTTTGAGTTATCCTTTTTTCACTCCATTCATTTTGCTCCCACAGAGAACAAACAGACAAGTCAAATGTTTTATGCTTGTTGCAATATTCTGTGATCAGTGCTCCCAGTATCTAAGCAAAGGAGTACCTTAACTGTAATGAGTACTCAAACTTTTAATTTCCAAGGAAGAGGAAGGAATTAGTTGTTTCCCCCTCCCCAAGAACAGAAGTTTAGGAGAAAAAAATTCAGTTACCTTATATAAAAGAGGAGAAAATTTTGATCCTTCCAGTTCTAAATTGCTGACAGCTGATGAATCTCTACTTAAAAAAAACCAAACAAATAAATCAATTATCTTATATAAAAAGTAGAAAATGTTGATTGTTACAATTCTAAATTGATAACAGTGTATAAATTTAATTAAAATATTCTGGTACTTTTCAGGTAATTACAGAAGGAGGGTATGAACACCAAAGCCTATGTATGTAGCAGACCACAAGGGAAGGGGTGGAGCTGCTCTTTTCACTATCTGTCTTTGCTCTTTAACCAGTGTAAATGTGCAGCAAATGCATTAAATCAGAACTGGAGGAGATTGGATAGATGAGCACAACCTGATGGTTAGCAAAGCCATTTTGGAAGAGCTAGTGTCTGTGCTTATTGCAGCTAAAGCTATTCTATATTTCATATTATGTAATAATTAGATACAAGCAAAGAATTCTGGGTGCAGAGAAAAAGGAGTTGGAATATCATCTATCTGGATAAGGTTCCTTAACTTGAGAACTATTACTGATCACTCAGGGAGTTTTGAATTCTTCCCTAGATGACAGCAGGGTTTCAATGAACAAAGTAGAAGACAGGCACATGTAATAGTCTGCAGGTGCCTGAGACAAGATGTAAAGTTTTAACAGCTGTCATGCCTCAGCTTGAAAGGAGGCATGGAATGGGTCTCAGCTGCTAAACACACACCACCTGTGCTTCAGAATACAGTAATTCTCACCTTCATGTGCATTAAGTGCTTTATTACAAAGCCTTCTAGAATCCAATCCTCTTAGGAAATGAGGCAGCAGTGAGCTTAATTTCTGGGTTCTGGCTGGACTGAGACAGGAGTCAATGCACAGAGCCATGATGCCAGGGTGGTTCTGATCACCCATGCATGCAGCAATCCTAGGTGCATGCATCCTCATCCAGAAACACAATGTTGTGCTTAGGTGCCTAAATTATTCCTGAGCCTCACTTCCAGCCCCTAAGTCCTCTCTCTGAACTATGAGTTTGTGCTGTATATGGTTGTAAAAAATTTTACCACAAAACCCATCCGTAAGTTTATGACCCCAAGAGTTATTATGCAGGGTTTTTTTTCCTTAAAATTACAAAATCATTCTAAAAATTACAGAAAATGTTTTACTTACCAAATGAAATATTTTATGTCCTACACCTGATTCTATAGCTCAGCTAAATTCTGGGCACGTGTGTTTGGTTGTGTGCAGCACATTCCTTCTTCTTCACCCGGAAGAATCAAGATAATCAGGCCAAAAATCTACCAGAAAAACAATAAGCTAATTCATATTCTGCTATAAAGACAGTATAATGGACCTTGTGTTCCTTTCCATGGATCAGCATGTTCTCCTATTAAATCTTCATGACTGAATACTGGTTCTGTTGTAAAATGGACTTAAAAAATTACAATTCATAGGAGGGAGAGTAGACAGTTAATTGGGGAAAAAAACCCACATAATACCTACATAATTTTGAGAGAGGCAGCATTCTGTAATCTAATATTGGGCATTAATATACTTTTGCTTTTAAAAAAAGTAGAAACCTTTCACCCCTACATAACATGATTTGGTATGCTTCCTTGTCAGCTTTCAAAATAGATCTGCATAGCACACACCACTGATTTATAAAGGTCTGGTCTGGAGTGTGGTGAACAGGATCTCTAGCCTATTTTCTATATGAATTATAAATGCAAGGGCAGGGGAAATGCTCTCATCTAACAATACACAATAAACCTTTAATTCCTTCACTTTCCTTGGGGGGGAAAAAACAAATAACAGCTGCTTTTAGATTGCCATTACCCACACAGACTTTGGAAATGCTGCAAGAGCCACCAGAATAGAGACCTTGCTCTTTCACATAACTGCTCTGAACATCATTTCTTTTCTTGGAATTATAGGACATAAGAGGTTGTAAGTTCTAGGCTCCTTTGCCTTGTAACAGTAGAATCACATAAAAGGATAGGGAAAACATTTATCCCTCAGCCCCTTACCAAGTAGCAAAAACTTAGTGCTGAGCTAATTGACCATTGTCCCCACCATTCACTGTCACTGGATGTTGGTATTCTGATCCGCTAAATTGACTTCTATTAATGAGGTAAAGAACCAAGCTGTAAATCTGAAAGCCCTTTGCAGAAAGCACTCAGCTGACAGCTCTTGTGGTTTAACTACAGTTACACTTTTAGTGCCCTTGCTGTCCCAGCTGTTCTGATAGTTATTTAGAATAAACCTTTATTTAGAATAAACCAAACCAGGTTGGAAGAGACCTTCAAGATCATCGCGTCCAACCCATCAACCAATCCAACCCACCTAAACAACTAACCCATGGCACCAAGCATCCCATCAAGTCTCCTCCTGAACACCTCCAATGACGGCGACTCCACCACCTCCCCAGGCAGCCCATTCCAATGGGCAATCACTCTTTCTGTATAGAACTTCTTCCTAACATCCAACCTGAACCTCCCCTGGCGCAGCCTGAGACTGTGTCCTCTTGTTCTGGTACTGGGTGCCTGGGAGAAGAGACCATCTTCTGCCTGTCTACAACCTCCCTTCAGGTAGTTGTAGACAGCAATAAGGTCACCCCTGAGTCTCCTCTTCTCCAGGCTAAGCAATCCCAGCTCCCTCAGTCTTTCCTCATAGGACTTGTGTTGCATAAGAACACACAAAAAAAGGTCCAAGGCTGACTCAGGAATTTTTTAGATCAAAGCCAATATCTCCCACTGCATGTGGAAATAAAAGGACAGTATGTGTTGTGAAGTACTTTTGTTGTATACTTTTGGAAAAAATAGTCTGCTCCTTTCTCCTTTTCAAGACAAGATAGCAAAAATGCTTCACATACCAGAACTTAATGTTACAGTTAGGCACCAATGTCCTCCAACACAAATACTTGCATCTTACTGGGCAGCAGAAACAGAAAAATCCTCCATAAAACCTGCCATGCTTAGGTAAGAGCAGCAATATGCAATATAAAATTCTCCATAAATCTGAGCTTTAATCACAGCTGACAGATCTATTACTTCCCATGCCTTCCAGCAGGTTTCCTAAACCTTGTACCATTTCCTGAGTCTAGAGTACTGAACTGAATCCATCTGCTTCCCAGTTCTGTCTTGGTCAAAACCAGGTAATAAATAAAATTATTTAGAGCAATATTAGCATAATATTATATAATGCCTTATGAAGAAAACATTAATGACCAACTTTCAGTGCTAGCCATATTCTTTAATGAAAACAGAAGAATAACTGTTTCAGGCAAACTTACTGCAATGGTTACTAGAGTCTGAAACCAGTTCTGCACAATAAGCCAGTGAAACTAGGAGAAAATGTAGAAAATTATTGATTAGACAGCACATGTTGGCATTGCATTCCAGTCAAATGGTCATTAAGAAACATCAGGATCACAATTATTTCCCACTATGCCTCTCTCCTTTAAGGCCAGTTTCTAGCATTGATGATTTTTTCTTCTTCTGAAGAGTGTTAAGATGGGAAAAATATAAGCCAAAGCTCAAACTGTTGGAATTTCATAATGTTAAACTGTAAAAATTTCTCTTTTTGCCAAAGCACTGGTATCTAATTAGATGCAGATCAGATCTGATTACTTCTAGATTAGATTCCAAAGCATTAAATATTCAATGTTCAGATCAAGTGTAATGATCCACTTGTCTAGTTTTTTATGAGCTTAATTATCTATCATTTCAGACTGCAATTTTCTCAATGCATTAAAGAAAAATTTCAAACTTTGATTGACCATAAGCTCATGAGGGCACTCAGTCCTAAACACTGATTCTTCTTTGCTTCCAGTTGCAACCTACACGTAAATATTTAGTCATAGAATCATAGAATTAACCAAGTTGGAAGAGGCCTCCAAGATCAGAATCAGTCAGGGGTGGAAGGGATCACAAGGATCATCTAGTTCCAACCCCCCTGCCATGGGCAGGGACACTTCACACTAGATCAGGCTGGCCAGAGATCATCAAGATCATCAAGTCCAACCAATCACCCAACCCTTTCTAATCAACCAGACCATGACACTAAATGCCTCATCCAGTCTTTTCTTAAACACCTCCAGGGACATCGTCCTCACCACCTCCCTGGGCAGCTCATTCCAATGGGAAATCACTCTTTTTGTGAAGAACTTCTTTCTATGATCAAGCCTAAACTTCCCCCTGCACAGCCTGAGACTGTGTCCTCTTGCTCTGTTGCTGGTTGTACTACACAATGCTCTTCTTTCATGACATTTCTCTCCTATGCTTTCCCCAAGGACATCAGACCATAGAACTGTTTCCCTTCAAATCACCCTTCATCTTGAAATTTTGAGGACCTCTGCTCATGATCATCTGTATTGCCACCTAGGTTAACAAGGCTCAATCTGAAAGTTGCTTTTCAAGATATTTAAGTAGTCAGAAAATGTATTGAAGGTTTAATGTCTACCTAAGGAAGATGATCTTTAATATATTTAAGACTTTCTCAGAAAATATTTAGAGTCTGAGAGGAAATTTTCATTTATAACTCTGATTCTCTCCTCTCCCTCCCACCTCCTGTTCATAGTATCATCATAGTATCAGTCAGGGTTGGAAGGGACCACAAGGATCATCTAGTTCCACCCCCCCTGCCATGGGCAGGGACACCCCACACGAGGTCGGGCTGGCCAGAGCCTCATCCACCCTGGTCTTCAAACATAATTTTGAAGTAGAGGAGTTGGTCATTCTTAATGACCAACACAACCATCAGAAGTTATATGAATACAAACAAAACACCACAAAACAAATATGTTGAGTTAGTGAAGCCATAATTCTCAATTCAGTGTTGAAGAGTATAGACATGTGAAATAATTTCCATTCCAACACACTGCATGGAATGTGGTTGCTTGTGTGCTGTAAGCACACAAACTTCAAAAAAGATCCATGTGAGTAAAAAGATCAATGCACAAGTCTTCCCCTGTGGAGGAGATGCTGTGAAAAGGTTAAAAAGCCAATCAGATGCCTCTACAGAAGATCAGTCTGGCCACATGGGAACCACGATCTCCTTCCAGTTTTAATCCCTGGAGGCATAAATCACAGAAGATGCTGCTTTCTTTGAAGAGAGTTGTCTTCTTTTATTCTGGCACACAAAAAGAAAAATAAATATTCAGTCAGCAGCAGCATTCTGTTATCTAATTCCTAAGCATTTATAATCTACAACACTGGGTTTCACAACTCTCTGTTTTATCATGGTCCCAGTTTTTATCTGACTCCCAAATTGAACAGAGCACTAGAAAACCAACAAACGTACTACACCTGGTCTTATGTCTTTGTCATTAAAATAAATAAATAACATTGTCTTTTGCTGCATATAAACCCATTTGCTAAATGTTAACAATGTTGAACAGGAGTGATCCCACATTCTCTGTTCTAGTGGTCTTTTTGTTTTGTTTTTTTTTTAATTCCTCAGTAAAATTCCTCAGTTTACTTGTTTGTTTGTCTGGTTTTGCAATCCTGTGATTTGGAGCAGCTCCTAGATAACCTCTAAAGCAAGCACCCAGAGAGCCTGGGGGTACCACTGCAGAAATATTCATCATGCAGTGCTTGCATGGTTCCTCTGAAGAGCTAGGCTGTTCTGCCAGTATGCTTAGATGGACAATGGTAGACTTATTCAGACTATAATTACACATAAATTCTTACCAAGCTAAGAGGCACATGGTAATCATGATTCTGGAATCATTCTCACAGCAGTCCATAATTTCCTAGTGTAGTGCCATTAGGTACACTGAAGTCATGCACATACTCATGGAGTGAAGAGTGTCCTTGCAAACTGGAGAACAGCCTAAGTTTTAGACTTCTACCTTTCACAGCCTATATCCTACAAGCAAACGGAGTGTCACAAGTGGGGCTAAGTAATTCTACTTATACACATGCTGTCTCTGTCTGTCTGTCTCACAGGTACACATTGCTTCTCTACAACAATTTCAGGATTGAAAAACTAAGAAATCAGCCACAGTTTTGTAACTGATGTTAAATCAGAAAGAATTGTGTCCACAAAAATGTTAATTCTACAATCCCATGGAGTACAGAAGGTGTTTTCCACCTCTAACCTATGGCAACCAAAGCAGCAAAGAAAGGAGGGGTCACCAGTGTCCCAGGAGGCATTGAACAAAAAAGTCAACAGCAATGGGGACTTACAATTTATAAATATTTATAAAAGAGATTATTACCAAATGTCTGTACTGCTCAGGTGGTGCTGTCTTTGCAGTGGTAAAATGAATGAGAGAATGAACAAATGAATGTATAAATGAAATAAAATAATGGTGAACTCACCACGAAACACATAACCTTTTATTAGAGGAGGGACTGCTGCTTTGATAAATCTAGATCTTTCTTACAAGTCAGCATAGACTCAAAGTTTGGACTCAAATTTTTGATGAACTCTTGTAAAGCAAGAGGTAAAATCCAGAGGAGTCAATGATGGAATCCTTTGGGATTCCTCATTTCCTTAGCATGGAAGGCTGCTTCAGAGAGTCAGAGGCCTGCCAATATGGGATGTTGGAAACCTAACAATTTTAACAGTACATGGAAGATATCAAGCTTTTAGATTTTTCTTTTGGTGAGTGATGATATGCACCCAACATACCACAAGCATGTTCATTTACACTGATGTGCACTTGGAACTAGGTGCAGCATAGCATAGCAAGAAGGAGCCACAGCACAAGGCAAGATCTGGGAAATGTCTTTCCCTATGATTTACATCACTGTGTGTTCCAGTGAATGACACCACATTAACTTTGGTATGTCACCACAGCCTCTCACAGTCATGATCCTATATGCCATACATCAATCACTGATCATAGGCTCAATTGCCAGCTGCATCTGGCACATGGAGTTGCTTAATAGAAGGCAATCTGGCTGGCTGGCCTTCAGACATCTGGGCTAGGTGATCACACTACTCAAGAATCTTGTACTCAGATTATAACCTCAACAATTCTATCATTTAATCACCATCTAGTTTCAGATACATCTGGTCCTCTATTTACTTTTTTGTTATGTCCACCTCAGCTTTTCTATTGTTTCAGTCTTTCAGCTCATTCTTGAATCTCAGACGTTAGTCAGATGAGTCACAAAACACTATTCTCCATGGTTATATGTTTCTCCATTCCTTACAAGTTATGGAGCCAGCATCAAAACTGATATTGACATCAGTTAGTCTGAGATTTCACTCTCTGGATATTTTGCATATAAATAGTTATGTCAAGTGAACAATAGTGTTTTGCAGTCATGCATCCAAGAAGTCAAACAACTAATCTTTTGACAAATAGAATTCAAGTTGCTTTGAATTTCAGTCCCTCTGTGTCTGCTCTATGATGTGATCTTTAGCTTTGGCACAGCTCCTGGCAGACCTCTTGCTATTCTTCTGCCTCCCACTGCACCTCCTTTACTCTCTTGGGCTCCTTCTCATCAGCTCTTTCCTGACCTCACTTTCCTACTGTCTGTCCCCAGAACTGCTGCTTCCCATCAGAAGAGAAACTAGCCTCTAGAGGTATCCTCTAACCAGCTCCTCACTCTATATCATGAAAAGCATGCACTGCCACAAATTCAGACATGACTAAATCATATGCCAAAAGCTCTGCGGTGCTATTCTGCCTCTTAGAGTGAGAGAAAAGAGGGCACAGTTAAGACATGCTGGAGCCTCTTGTTCTTCCACCAGCCTTTCTCACCCTCCTTGATCATTCCAGCCCTGCTGAAGTTTGACCTCACATAAAAGCTGCTCAAAATCTGTCAGACCAGAAGGTGTGTGATCAAGAGGAAATGTGATACTATAGCACTGGGTCTCCTGGCCCTTTTTTGACAAGCAGTACTACTACTTCTGCCTTCTCCTTTTCTATGTTCCTGCCTGGTCCATCACAATCACACTTTCTTGGACTAAAAATACTGCCTCTTTAAGCCACTTGATTACTCTCTTCTTGTCTCACAGAACTGACACCCTCCTCCACAATCCCAGCACCAGGGGTGCAGAGAATAAGCAACAAGACAGGATGGGAAGGTACAGAGTCATCTCCTTTTCCTTCCCCACTCTGTCTGTCATTACTGACAGGATATAGAGCAGTGGAGCAACATCACATTGAGTTTTAGAGTGCTTAGGGTAGTCAGTTCTGGAGCACGGTAAGGAGGACTAGGTTTCTGAAGTTGCTTCTGCCAGGAGTTGTCTATGAAAAAGTATAGACAGGTTTGAGGGCTGAGTTTGGACCATGCAATTCCATCTCTCCTATAGAAATTAGGCCCACTGATGCTCAGTCTGTGTAACTTGTGTGATCTTAGGCAGAAGATGGGTCCCAGCTCTCTCAGACAGAAAATCTGGAGTATCAGAAATTCTGGAACACAAGAAACCAAGGTAAATTTAGGTGTTTATGGGCTCTGATCAGACAGGATTTGCATAGACTGTTCTGCTGACATATTTTGGCTGTAGAAGTTTCTATTAAGCATGTACAAATAGACTTTCAGAAATATGATTTAGCACTAGACTTATTGGAATAAGATAATGGTTGGACCCAGCCTAAAGATCTTTTCCAGACAAAACAATTCTATGACTCTGGAGTGGCATTGCACTTTGTAAGACCATTCTGACCACAAATACTGCTTCCTGTCCATTTCCAAGCCTTACTCAAACTTCTGACCTTGTGTAGGAGGAAAGGTTGCCAAAACTCTTTTTAAGCTTAGCAGAACATCATCTTTTGCTTTTGTCCCATTCTCAGAAACAGCTGAAACTTCAAAGAAAAGGGAGTGGAACAGGGAAATGGAAAATCCTGTGTAAATCAGGCAGCCAGCAGGAAAACTTTCAGCACAGCATTGAAAGTTTGGCAAAACTGCAGCAAACAAAGGTTGTATCTTAACCCTGAAAGTTTCATATAGACATATTCACTGGCACTGCTACTAATCCTCCTTAATTTGGTACATCACGATTTTTCCAGCAGTATTGATTACAGTATTCCAAAATCATGATTTGTTCAAACAGATGACACTTACTGGTTTGGTTTTTCCCTCCCATGTAATTTCTCCCTTCCATTATTACAATATGTGGTACAAGATGGGTAACACTCAGGCCAAGCCAAGAGGAAGCCAAGGCAGTTCTACACCTGTTATTTCCTGTTGGAATAGTCACTGCTGTTTTAAGAAACCTGTTCTCCCAAGAGAAAAAAAAAGCACTTTATCTTTTCAGTATACTCACAATTTCTGCTGAAATTCACTGATCAGTATCACTATTGTTTTCAGCAGTCAGGTTATGTTTACAAGTCTGCTTTCATTGAGTCATTTTCTTCTCATAAATCATTTAATCCCATGCCAAGCTGCAATATCATACTTGGGCTGCACAGCATAATAATAGATGCATACTTTGCAGCCAACAAACCAGACATTTAGAGCTCTCTATGCTCTTTCATGAGCAGTCTACAAATAACATAATTTCATAATTTGAAAAAAAAAACCCATTGCTTTTCTCCTAGACTCTCTTCAATTAAATGTACAAAGTTTGATTTTGTTAGTGTCTCAAAATTTATTGAAATACAGGCAGACCCACAGATAACAGTGTATGTAAACAGAAGTATCCCAGAAAATCAGTTTAAGCAGCACACAGAAACAGATTCTCTTTAAATATATGTATTGATGAGGCTTAGTAAGAAATTAGCAAAATGCTAGGCAAACTATGTGTGTCTTTGCATATAAGGTCTGGCACATGTATTTATGAATACTGGCTGGCTATTTCTCGTGCCTCTACCCAGGCAGAATTTGGAGCTCTCTCACTGAACAAGTTTAATTATTCCAGAACACGAAACATCAGCATTGTAAATATTTGTATGGCAACCTGTAATAAGACACAGTAAAAAGACACAGTGCTAAAAACTAATTAGAACATAAGCTCTCACACTTGGGTTAGCTTTATCAAAACCTGCGGCCTTGCGGTGAACACAGAAATGCATTTAGATAGCAAGCACTGCAGAAGGAATGCAATTAGTAAGTTAGGTACATTGAACAAGGCTCAAAGCACATCTGCAGATCATAAAAATGGTAACTTTGCTTGCATTATTTTCAGCAGTTTGCACGAGAAAACACTGAAAATCTTAAAAGATTGCACTCCATGATGTATATGCTGTCATTTCTTTCTCAGAAAACAATAAGCTGTAAGGACTGCTATTCTTGTTGAGAGACATCATATAGAAAATACCTTCTACTTTAGCAGAGACAGATTTTGCATTTGAAGAATACCAACATCAGAAGGTCTTTATTAAAATAAGAACAACAATGCTTATCTTTAAATAAAATGAAAGTATCTTAAAATGTTCACATACAGTGGAACCTCACTATTCTGCCTGTATGGGACCTTTCTACCATTGAGATGACAGAAAGTTTCTGTTGCTGAAATGAGATTGTTACTAGCATAAGTCTATGTTTTTCAAACCCCAATTATATATCTTTTTTAATTGAATATAATGATTTTGACCTTAGATAAAATATAAAAAGCAGTGACTTTAAAATGCATATACTATGAGCAGGTGACGAAATTAATAGATGAGGGGCGAGCAACTGATGTCGTTTACCTGGACCTGAGCAAAGCCTTCGACACTGTCCCACACCACATCCTGGTCTTCAAACTGGTGACACATGGGTTTGATGGGTGGACCACTAGATGGATAAGGAACTGGCTTGATGGCCACACCCAAAGAGTGCCTGTCAATGGCTCCATGTCCCAGTGGAGGCCAGTGACAAGCGGAGTCCCTCAGGGATCAGTCCTGGGAGCACCTCTCCTATGAGGACAGACTGAAGGAGTTGGGGCTGTTCAGTCAGGAGAAGAGAAGGCTCCGAGGTGACCTAATTGTGGCCTTTCAGTATGTGAAGGGGGCCTACAAGAAGGCTAGGGAGGGACTTCTCAGGATATCAGGTAGTGATAGGACTAGGGGGAATAGAATGAAGCTGGAGGTGGGGAGATTCAGTCTGGATGTGAGGAGGAAGTTCTTCACCATGAGAGTGGTGAAGCCCTGGAATGGGTTGTCCAGGGAGGTGGTTGAGGCCCCGTCCCTGGAAGTATTTAAGACCAGGCTGGACGAGGCTCTGTCCAGCCTGATCTAGTGTGGGGTGTCCCTGCCCATGGTAGGGGGTTGGAACTAGATGATCCTTGTGGTCCCTTCCAACCCTGACTGATATTATGGTACTAAACACATACAAGCACGGGAGCAGATCAGCAGCGGAGGCAACACTAAACTAGCCCTTAGATGGGATTCAGAATATCATTTCTACAGCACATTCTAAACAATGCTTAAAAAGAAAACAATGGGAATTTCTTGAAATTACATATCATGGACAGGCCTTAGGAATGAGGAAAAGGTAGCATAGTTAACACGTGAAGAGAGCCCATATCAATGCACTTCAGCTTTCTCTGCACCAATCTCCCCAGCCCATAGCATTATTCATGGAAATAGAACATGCATTCTTCTGGTTTTGACTTGATGCTCAAATCATTATCCTATATTTCTTGTTGCCGTTGCTCCATTTTGAATTTCCTTTGCAGAAATGTTAATTAGCTCTTAGACTGAGCCTTTTAGCCTTTCTACATCCACTAATTATACTGGTCATGATAGTGTTTATGCTATGTATTCACTCTTCACCATAATTAATAGGTTTCTTTTTCATAAAACAGGAAATCCTTTTTTGAAACAAATAAGAGCCAACATTGATTCACCAAACATGCAGCCCTTATTTTTTTTACCAGAGTTTCAGCGCTTCAGGAATCAGAAATAAATCCATCAGTTGCTTCCTGACTAAAATATAACTACATCTGGATCTATTAAGACTCCTTTTGTGCTGCATTAAAAATGTTATATCAAAGACACAGAGTTTACAGTTAGAATTCACAAATATTACAACTAGACCTTAGTTGAAAAATTAGATAACAAGTTACATTATTAAAGACTTTTTAAATGTTTGTGTGTTCCAAACCCAGGATACATTTTTCAGGTCTATCCGTACTGAACCATATGTGTATGTTTTCTTTTGTCTTTTCAAAGATGTGTTGGGAGTTGTATATACATGTATTTCATAGTATCATAGTATCAGTCAGGGTTGGAAGGGACCACAAGGATCATCTAGTTCCAACCCCCCTGCAATGGGCAGGGACACCCCACACTACATCAGGCTGGACAGAGCCTCATCCAGTCTGGGCTTAAACACCTCCAGGGACGGCACCCCGATCACCTCCCTGGACAACCCATTCCAGGGCTTCACCACTCTCATGGTGAAGAACCTCCTCCTTACATCCAGCCTGAATCTCCCCACCTCCAGCTTCAATCCATTCCCCCTAGTCCTATCACTACCTGAGATCCTGAGAAGTCCCTCCCCAGCCTTCCTGTAGGCCCCCTTCAGATATTGGAAGGCCACAACTAGGTCACCTCAGAGCCTTCTCTTCTCCAGACTGAATGTATGTCTGTGTCTACAAATAAAAATAAGATGCAAGCAAAATACTTTGACAACTATATCTAAAACTCTAGGACAAGCAAGTGTGCAAGAAAATCCTCCATGGACTAAACCAATGAAATCCCAGGAACTCAAGTAGAGATGGTAGATCAGACTCTATGTTTGCTACTCTTTTTATTCCACTGAGTCACAGCAAATGTGTTATTATCTTTTTTTTAAAGAGCAAAGAAACCAATGTGGTGCCTCATTACCAGTTCTGATACAGGAACCTGATTCTGCTCTCATTTGGAGACAGAAGCCATTTTTGGCTAAATCATGCATAACTCTTATGAAGTCAATAGATTTAAAACAGTGTAAAACTGGGGTGAGGGAGAAGACTTACATCTTTTGGCTGCATAGGAAAAACCATTTCCTTGATATATTCTATAAATTCATAGGAAGCCTACATAAAATTTTCCATTTAGTCAATTTCCTGTAGCATAGCTAATTACTGTCATCTAACTAAGGGGAAACATGTAATTGCAATATGACTCACTATAACATTACTCAACAGAAGATACAGTATGCATAAACAATCTCAGCAGCATATTAATCTTTGAACAATACTGTTCTCTAAGTATTTAGTTCAATATTTTGCAAAGAGATACTTAAAAACAGAAACATTGCTTTATGGTTAAGGTTCAAGACCAGGAGGATGCGTGATAACTTCTTTTGTCAATGTTGCTGCAGAGTTGCCAGAGTAGGCACAAGATTATAAGCACAAAGATTTCAACAATAATGTCTCCTGGACACCTAATGCCTATTTCTGGGTGGGCTGAGATGTGTTCTTAATTTTGATAGGGGACTCAGAGAGTAGGCATTTCTTTTAATACTATTATGCCATAGCTCAGTGAACATCCTTAACCACAACTGCCAAGTCAATACTAGGCTAAATAAACAAGTGGACTGAACATCCTCCTGGGATGTGGGACACCTGAATAGACTTTTTCTCCATACCATGAAGAGAACTTGTGTTCATAGTTCCAGAATTAAGTACTCCTCTGTGTAGGTTAACAGTGAAGGAAGGCATTGCTTTAAAGCCTGTTGATGGGTGTCCCGTTTTTCTTAAAGGTTACGTCACCCTCCTCAGTTTAAATTTCTTCAGATCAGAACACAGACCTTTCTAGATTCAGTTATGCCCATCCCAAGTACTCAGGCTGTATCCAATCTTTTGGTAAAAGATGTCACCTTTCCATGCAAGCCTTGCCTACCTTACATACCTAGGCCTCCAGGTTGTAATGCTATTAGTGTTGTGATGGGGTGAGTGGGAAGCATAAGAGTACAAGACTGCAGAGGCTGTTAGGTAGCAAAGCACTTAAAAAGCTTGGTGATAGAGCAATGCAGTCAGAATATTACTTAAGTCCACAGACCAAAATTCCCTTCAATACTGGAAGGGAATATATTTGCCCTTTAGAGATGTTGAATTCATTTTGATGCTGTGCAAAGACACTGAGAACTAAAAACATTAACACAGCTCACAATATGAAATTCAGTAGCTGCATGTAATCTGTCAGCTCTGAAACTGATGCCTGCTTACTGTCAACTACCATCAAAAATATTTTATCTTTATCAAAGGCACCAACAGTGAAGGGGGAAATGAAAATACTAGCAACTGGAAATATTAAACATTAATTAAATGCTTTCTTTTTAATTGCTTCTTAGGGGGCAGTGGCTGTCCCATAATAGGGGTAAAAAGGAAAAGTTACAGGGACTGCAACTGCAGCTATTGAATTCTAATTTTGTTTTCTGACTCTGCTTTCTGAACTGCTCATGTGAGCATGGATCCTCATCTTCTGGACGAGGAACAGAAGCATCTAGATTTTCCTCATGTTTTGTTCTAAAGCTCTAATCATAAGCCACCACTGCTGTCTTCCCCTGCTGCCTTGGATCAGTGTCCAAAAGAATACAAGCAACCAGGACAAAGGCAGATAAAGACAAAACTCAAAAAGAGCTTTAGATAGTAGAAGACTGTCCTACATGTTCTGAAGGACAGTCTGCCAGTGAAAGCAGCCACAGAGACATATAACTTTTGTCTTGAGCAGGGGCCAAAAAATACATTTGTGAACTCCCTGAGTAAGTATTCAAAAAAGGCCATCAAAGAAAGAACTTCCGAAATTTTGCTTCATTTGGCCAAGAAGGGGATGCAGCTTTGCTTCATCCCATCACCCTGTGAAGTTGAGCTGTTACAACTGGACTGCATCCTTTCCAATATGGTAGATACTTCTCATATAGTGCAGCTGGTGGAGCAAAAGTGGAAAGATTCCTGAAGTGCTGCTTTAAAATAATGTTGCCAGAGGATTCTGGTTTTCTGTGTTCAATCGTATGCCAGATGCATGTCACTGGACACTCAAGCTACAGTGCTGTGCTATCCAACTCTGATCTGCTGCACCTTCTCAGGTTTGCATCAGGCTGACCCTGGGCTGCTCTAGTGCAGCCCTCACAAGCTGTGGAGGTGAGGGAATCTAACTCCTCTGCTATTCTTCAGATGTGGTCTGGACATCACTTGATGCTTATTAGATCTAAGTACTTGCTTAATGGTATGGTCCTTGTATTCTTGTCTAATATTTAGAACTGTTTTGTAAAGTGTAATTTGACCTCTACTGGCAGACTAGGCAGACATTCAGAGGAAAGGAGGGGGAAATTGCATAAGAAGAATAGAATGGAATGGAATGGAATAGAATAGAATAGAATAGAATAGACCAGACCAGACCAGACCAGACCAGGTTGGAAGAGACCTTCAAGATCATCGCATCCAACCTATCATCCAACACCACCCAACCAACTAACCCATGCAACCAAGCACCCTGTCAAGTCTCCTCCTGAACACCTCCAGCAATTACGACTCCACCACCTCCCCGGGCAGCCCATTCCAATGGGCAATCACTCTCTCTGTGTAAAACTTCCTCCTGACCTCCAGCCTGAACCTCCCCTGGCACAGCCTGAGACTGTGTCCTCTTGTTCTGGTACTGGCTGCCTGGGAGAAGAGACCAACCTCTGCCTGCCTACAACCCCCCTTCAGGTAGTTGTAGACAACAATAAGGTCACCCCTGAGTCTCCTCTTCTCCAGGCTAAGCAGCCCCAGGTCACTCAGCCTCTCCTCATAGGGCTTGTGTTCCAAGCCCCTCACCAACTTTGTTGCTCTTCTCTGGACACGCTCCAGCAAGTTAATACTACAATCAGATTATTTTAAAATATCTGTAAAGTATAATTCAAGTAACCAAATATACTCACACATACTTCTTTTCTTTCTTCCATAAAAAAATACAGGGAAGGGATTGTACTGAAAACTGTTTCCTTCTAACCCTATGCAGACTTGTTCATTACAGAAAAACCAGTGACTATACTTTGTTCTCTAGACTACAAACACAGGAACCTTTGGCCTGATTTATAAATATACTTCAAAGCCACACTATTATTATTTTTTAAATGTATGAAAATAAGTAAGAGGGAAAAAATACTAGAAATATCTCAAGTATTCCAATGTGGGGTTTATTCTAATCAAAATTAGCATGTATTAAATGTAAACACAGAAAAATCATGTTTACATACAAGTAAGAAAAAAGGTTTCTAATTCTGCAGCCTCAGGAATATTTTGCTAGAAACAGAATGTAACTCCAAATAGAAAAAAAATGCCAGCATAATAACCATTGTTGGCTGCTAAACAGACTTACATTTTTCTCATGCAGATCAAGAAGTGTGGGGGACAGCTGATGCATCTGCTAAGATGGCCATGAATTCTAATGGATTTCTTAATGTGATTAACCACTCCAGACCTCTACCAGAAAGAGATATGATTTCTATTTTTTCCTGAATATTTTTGTCCTTTTAATAAAGGAATATAATGGATGCTGGGAAACACCCAGGGGTCAGGTCCTAAGAGTACTGGTTAGGTGTTCAATAAAATGTAGAAAACAATTCTCCTTGCTTACAAAAGTGGTGTCATTGTCTAACCCCAGCTGACAAATAAGCATCACATAGCCATTCAGTCACTCCTCTTCCACAGTGGGATAGGGGAGAGAATTGGGAGGAAAAACCATAAAAGTTGTGAGTTAAGACAGTTTAACAGGTCAGAAAATGAAGATGAGAAACACTAAACAAGTGAAGCACCATAGAATTGCTCACGACTCACTGACACATCCAGCCCATCCCCAGGCTATAATACCCCCATGGCCAATTCCCCCGCACCCTAGTTTATGCAGTAGGCATTGCATAATATGGTATGGAACAGCTCTTTGGTCAATTTGGGACAGCTGCCCTTGCTGTGTCCCCTCCCAGCTTCTTGTGCACTCCCAGCCTCTGCTGGCAGAACAGTATAAGAAGCTAAAAATTCCTTGACTTATTATAAATACTGTTTAGCAACAACTAAAGCATCAATGTGTTATCAGTGTTACTGAAGAACAGCTATACCAGCTACTAAGAACAAAATTAACTTTATCTAGCTGAAATGAACACAAATGAGATTGAACTGATGCTTTCCTCCAAAAGAATGGCAAACTGAACCTCAAATACATGTAACATGAAGATGTTTCTAGGACCTTCCTTTCTCCAAAGATCATACATATTTTACTTTACTTACATTACCCTTTCAACCTCAGCATTTCCTAAAGCGACCTGCATGCTGTGAGCATAAAACCATAATAACTCTAAGTGGTAACAATCAACACCCATTTTGCATTGGCCAAATGATTACAGCTTATACAGGGCAGTGAAGAATAGACCTTGTTTTATATTACACATAATTAAGGCCTTCACAAATTTTCAGGAGTGAAAACAAACTCACCGTTGCTTATTAGTAGACAGCAAACTCTTTCAGCCACAGTCCCTCTTTTCAAATCCAGTCTGCTGACGACACCAAGCTGGGGACAGGAGTTGATCTGCTAGAGGGTAGAGAGGCTTTGCAGAGAGACCTCGACAGGCTGGACAGATGGGCAGAGTCCAACGGCATGAGATTTAACACATCCAAGTGCCGGGTTCTGCACATTGGCCACAACAACCCCATGCAGTGCTACAGGCTGGGGTCAGAGTGGCTGGAGAGCAGCCAGGCAGAGAGGGACCTGGGGGTGCTGGTTGATGGTAGGCTGAACATGAGCCTGCAGTGTGCCCAGGCAGCCAAGAGGGCCAATGGCATCCTGGCCTGCATCAAGAACACTGTGGCCAGCAGGAGCAGGGAGGTCATTCTGCCCCTGTACACTGCACTGGTTAGGCCACACCTCGAGTACTGTGTCCAGTTCTGGGCCCCTCAGTTTAGGAAGGATGTTGACTTGCTGGAACAAGTCCAGAGAAGAGCAACAAAGTTGGTGAGGGGTTTGGAACACAAGCCCTATGAGGAGAGGCTGAGGGAGCTGGGCTTGCTCAGCCTGGAGAAGAGGAGACTCAGGGGTGACCTTATCACTCTCTACAACTACCTGCAAGGAGGTTGTAGACAGGCTGATGATGGTCTCTTCTCCCAGGCACCCAGTACCAGAACAAGAGGACACAGTCTCAGGCTGCGCCAGGGGAGGTTCAGGTTGGATGTTAGGAAGAAGTTCTATACAGAAAGAGTGATTGCGCTATGGAATGGGCTGCCCGGGGAGGTGGTGGAGTCGCCGTCATTGAAGGTGTTCAGAAGACTTGATGGGGTGCTTGGTGCCATGGGTTAGCTGTTTGGGTGGGTTGGATTGGTTGATGGGTTGGACACGATGATCTTGAAGGTCTCTTCCAACCTGGTTTGGTTTATTCTATTCTAATAAAGGTTTCCATAGACACAAAAAACACAATGCCCCAGTCCAAAACTGTAGTCAGTGGAAGTATTTGAGGAAGAACAACTTCAACCTGGACAGTTACCATCTTACTGTCACTGAAGTCAGAGTACATCAAAAAGGAAGCAGCTCTGGTTTTAAAGGAGAACATTTCCTTGTGACATTTGTCAGGAAGCAGGCTGTGATAACAAAAATTGAATTTCCATTGAAGTGAACAATTTGCATCCAGACCAAGGTTAGTCAGAATGCTGGATATGCATGACACTTGCAGACCCTTCAAACTGCCAGTTTAGAAATAGTTGGCACAGAAAAAAATGATAAGAATATAAAACTGAATCAGCTACTTTCATTTGTGTGTTGTTTAAAATTCAAAAAGCATTCCTAGGCTTACAGTGATTGAGCTCCTTAGTTATTTCTACATAAAAAGGCAGAGATGGAAAAACACTATAAAGCAATAACCTGCAGCGAAGCTGTCCTTAAACGCGTTCATTTTCTCTCTTCTGTAACAGTTCACATACTGTGACTGACTCAACGTCCTATTCTAATATAAATACACTTTATCATTTGTAGTCAATAAGGTATAATGCAATTTTGGATAAAAATCCCATAATACCAAAGGAACAATTTTTTTTTTGTAAGTAGATTTGAAAAAGTAGGATCTGTTTCTGCCTGCCCTATTAAAAATAAAACCAAAAGACAAAACAGGATTTCATATCATTTTCAGGACTTTCACTACACAACTCATTCATATATAATGGTGGATATTCCCAACCTTTAAAAATCTTTATGGAATAATGTCTGGCAACACCAAGCTGGGGCAGGAGTTGATCTGCTGGAGGGTAGAGAGGCTCTGCAGAGAGACCTCGACAGGCTGGACAGATGGGCAGAATCCAACGGCATGAGATTGAACACATCCAAGTGCCGGGTTCTGCACATTGGCCACAACAACCCCATGCAGTGCTACAGGCTGGGGTCAGAGTGGCTGGAGAGCAGCCAGGCAGAGAGGGACCTGGGGGTGCTGGTTGATGGTAGCATGAACATGAGCCTGCAGTGTGCCCAGGCAGCCAAGAGGGCCAATGGCATCCTGGCCTGCATCAGGAACAGTGTGGCCAGCAGGAGCAGGGAGGTCATTCTGCCCCTGTACACTGCACTGGTTAGGCCACACCTCGAGTCCTGTGTCCAGTTCTGGGCCCTTCAGTTTAGGAAGGAGGTTGACTTGCTGGAGTGTGTCCAGAGAAGGGCAACAAAGTTGATGAGGGGCTTGGAACACAAGCCCTATGAGGAGAGGCTGAGGGAGCTGGGGCTGCTTAGCCTGGAGAAGAGGAGACTCAGGGGTGACCTCATTGCTCTCTACAACTACCTGAAGGGGGGTTGTAGACAGGCAAAGGTTGGTCTCTTCTCCCAGGCAGCCAGCACCAGAACAAGAGGACACAGTCTCAGGCTGCGCCAGGGGAGGTTCAGGCTGGAGGTCAGGAGGAAGTTTTACACAGAGAGAGTGATTGCCCATTGGAATGGGCTGCCTGGGGAGGTGGTGGTGTCGCCGTCACTGGAGGTGTTCAGGAGGAGACTTGACAGGGTGCTTGGTTGCATGGGTTAGTTGATTAGGTGGTGTTGGATGATAGGTTGGACGCGATGATCTTGAAGGTCTCTTCCAACCTGGTCTGGTCTGGTCTATTCTATTCTATTCTATTCTATTCATTAAATTGGAAGCCTAAAACTACATTCCCAAGTGAGGTTTTAGGATGCTAAAATATTCTCCACAGCACTGAACATCATAATAGATTTTTTTTTACAGTTTCTGAATTTCAAAACAGCAGGGAAAGGGCAAAGGTTCAGACTTCAGATCTGAAGAATGCTTTTATTTATATGATCAAAATATTTTTTATTATTGTAACTTTTCCAAAAATCACATCAAAAGTGACTTGGAGGCCTTCCAGGACTTGAAGCCTTTGCAAAATATTTTTAATCAGGTACACTTAAAATGTACTGCAAAGTTTAAGTCTGTTCACATGATGAAACCTCCTGCTTATCCCACTTTTGCTCTGAAGAGTGAATGATGCTGATATCCCAGATGACAGCTGATGGTGCTTAAACCAATTTGGACTGCAATTGCTCTGTTCCTGCATTTCACATGCTTGTCCCAGTAATAGTCATTCTTCATTTCACCTTTTCTGTCAGACCCATTTTGTTTCTCCCTTTCCAGCTAACGCTATTCTTTTTTAATATTCCACATGGCATAGGGCATCTTTAGGCGCTGTAAATGTGGCCAAGGACACTGATCCAGAATACTATTCAGACCTTCCCTCAGCACCTCTGAGGCCAGAGGTTTATGGGGCAAGCCTAGAAACTTTACTCTCTGCTGCTGCTAGGTACCAAGGATCTATGATTCTGGCTAGGTCACTCACCCTGCCACTGCTACCTCTGTACCCACCCAGGGAAACACAGCAGACAAATCCAAATTAACTTCTTTGGCTTCACGAGGTCTGAAGACCACACAAAACTGAGTGCTATCTCCACAAGGCTACAGGTAGTCTGCACAAAGGAACAGTCTCCATCATTTTTTGTTCAAACTGGATACTACATACCAAGAGTATTTCCTGACTCAAGATATAAGACTCAAAAAGAACATATAAACAAGGAGCCTAGAGTATTGCTAATAGGATATAGGCAAGCCAACTCCAACTTCATTCCTAATCAAGTCTTTTTATGAATGCTGCCTTGACTGATATTTTCCTGTGTGATTTAGGGAATACAGTATTTCAGGCAGAACTAACATTCCTAGGAGCCACGGAAAGAACAGATCCAGCTTCACTGGATCAGTCACTGGGGAAGTTTCCCAGATTCTCCATGGATATATCTGAACCTAGATCTAGACACAACCAGGTAAAAATTTCTGAAGCTGATGACAAAACTCCCATTGTATCCATTAGGGAAAAGCATTACCTGAAGGGAAAAGCATTACCTGAAGGAAGCAATGCACTCAAGTGAGTACAAGTTTTAACTAACTCAGATGTAAGGAAATTAATAAATAAAATGTTCTCAGCACCATGAAAAATTACAGAAGGCTTGATGAAATCTTGCACTCTCTATTTAAGCAACTGATATCAGTAGCCACATCTTTTCTGTCTTTCCATGACAGATCTTACACAATACCAGTCTACACAAAAAGGTTTCAGATTATTGTTGGCATTGGTTGAGAATGAATAGAATAAGCCAGAAAATCCAATGACTTACCTCTAAACAGGTTAAAGTCATCCTCACTCTTTGCAAGTACAGGTGTTTCTCTGCCTTTGCATGGTGATAAGACCAGGAGGGCTGTTACATTACAAGGTGGGGTGGGTTAGTTATTCAAATTGGCTTCACAGTAGGAAGAAAGCTGACAGAAATTAGAAGAGGAGCTATTTTCAGTACGAGAGTAGGTGAAATTATTTCTTGTAGTCATTAATTTAAGAAGCCTGGCAAGAGAGTTATGGCATTCTGAACCTTGAAATACAAGAAAATTGTTCCTATAAGAGGTTCAGTCTGCAGTTTCCCATTATGAATTAAATTCAGTGTCAGACATAACCGTTAACGCTTGGAATTTGTCTCACGCTTACCAAGCAATCTTTCAGACTCGTGTAAAATTGCCCCATTGGATGGAAGCAATTTTTTAATAAAAATGAAATGTGACCCCTTTTTCTAAAACTGTGCATTAAATATTATGTTTGCACCATCTTACTCCTCTGGATTTTTTAACCTGTTTTTGTAACTTTTGGAACTGTATCTGTAAGATCAAAGACTTTTGGGATGACTAAGAGCTTCCCTTTTATATGTTCAAGATTTGTGTGGTGAATTTAGAGTTTGCATGTGAACATTTGCATATGCCTGTGTGCAAGCATCTGTCTGTGTGTAATATAAAAAAACTATGGCAAAAGAATATTGAGGTTGTGTCATAGTTTGGGCTGGGTATCCTCTGCTACAGGGGTGTTTCCTGTGTCCGAAAGTCCAGCCCAGTGGGTGGACACAGGAAATTAAGTTATTTCCTACCATGATCCCTTGCACCACTATAAGTCTCATGGCGGGGTCTGGCACTTCCTCTTTCCTTCCTCTCCACCGCCTGGTAACTGGGGGAGAGATCTCCCGGCCATGGGCCTGGCTAGGCCCAAGGCCACGGGGGGGATGGGCAGTCTCAGATCTGGCCAGCTGAGACTAGCCTAGCAGTGGGGGGGGGGGGGGGGGAAAGGAGGAGCCCTGGGGGTTTGGGTGCACCCTCAGGTGGGGATGGGATTTCTCTGGGTCTGTTTTGGGGTCTCTCTTGTCACTGTATTTCTAGTTCTCTGCACACACTCACTGTTCTATTTAAACTTTCCATCACTTTTGCAATCCGTTTGTCTGAGTCGTCATTTCTGCGCGTGGTTGGGAGGGGGTCTGCCCCAACCCATTACAGGTTGCAATTTCAGGTGTGCAGAAACTAGAAAAGGCTAGAATGAAAGCTGCCAATGAATTAACATCACCTCTCTTAACCAGAAGTAAAAGTACAATAGATATTTTTTTTCTTGTTTTAAATGTTATTTCTGCAGTTCCCAAAGCACTGAAACACTCTACACAGACACATATCTAGTAATTCCATTTATGCACTCACTCTTAACTAAGCCAGCCTCTCAGAACACATAGATATACAAACCATACAATTATATCATCATCATCATTAGTAGTATTTGCTACTTACCCATTTCACTTCATACTCTTATCTCGCACATACACACACATAGGTGTTACCATTTTCTGTTTCAACCATAGGTAACCATTTAGAATGTAAGATTTAAGAAAGTAGAATTATTCCTCCATTAAGTATCCTTTTCACTGTCTACAGTTTCTTTGCTCATTTCCTTATTTCACAGCACAGAGGAAAAATTTGCCCCAGTGGTGTATATTACAAAAATCACAGGTCTGAAGCAGCCAGCCAGGGTGACTATCACACTCTAATATATACTTTGCCTCTCAGCGGTGCATCAATCTAAAGACTGCTTCACTAAAACTCTCTCTTATATATATAAGAATTAATAATGTCAGTGAATGTGAATAAATAGAATCAAATGATAACTTGGATTGGAAGAGGCCTCAGGAGGACTATAGTTCAAACTTCTGCTCAAAGTAAGGTCATCAGTGAGCTCAGACCAAGTTACTCAAGGATTTATCCAGTTGTTTGTGGACAATTTCCAAGGCTAAGATAGTAGAACCTTACCAAGCAGTCTGTCCTCATGGGGTGGTGAAGAGAGGGAACGTACCTTATATGCAGTCAGAATCCCTCTGACTTAATTTGTATTCCTTGTCTCTCACCCTTCTACCATGCAGTACTTTGAAAAGTTTGTCTTCTTGATACCTTCCCCACAGGTACTGACAAAGGTGCCGTAGGGGTATCCCCATAGCTATCTCTTCTCCATACCAAAGGAGCCCCATTCCCTTTGCTCCAGGCAGGTGCTCCAGCCACTGACTGTCCAAGTGGCCTGCTGAACTCACACTACTTTATGAGGGTCCTTGTAACTGGGAGGACTGACACTGGATGCAGCATGTGGGTGTGGTCTAACAAGTGATGAGTAAGCCTATATTAGGCTTTAAAGAGAAGTTATGTAATAAGGAGTACAAATGTTTCCACATATGCTCTCTGATTTACAGAAGAAACTGTGAGCTCCCTAAGTATAAAGCCATTACTTGGAACTGAGTTTGCTCTGAACCCTGAGATTACAATGATATCATGGCAATTACTATCACAGACACAGAAGGTTGTCTCTTCTGCAGCCAAATGCCCAATTCAAACAGCTGTGAGAATCTGACTTAAAACTACCTAGTGTGGGCCCTCAGAGAAATTTAACTGTTACAAATACAATATTCATCACAGATTTGCCCCTGTGCTGCTTACTGTTTTGGGTGAGCACTGCAATCTAATACAGACATTGCTACAAGTGTACCCAAGCCAGCTGAGCCAAGAAAATTTAGTGTTAATATATTCCATTTTTATGATAGGAATCATTTCCAAATGAAGCAGTACTTCACCAGGACTGTTAATTGACAAGTTAGTTGAAGAGAAGTACTGTAACTTCTGCATTTTAATATTATTGTCCTGGCTGGAAGTCTGAACAGAGAATAGGTTGGATTGCTAATGTGCTTCTGTGTAACAGAAACCTCTAAAATAACCTTTATATAAGTGATACTATGTTTTAGAGGGCGAATGATAACATTGCAAAATGAGAGACCTAAAATTAGGTGTAACATTTAATGAATAATGGATTTTTGGAATTTATTAGAGCATATCTGTGGAATGCAGAGCTTCCATTCCTTATACCTAGGCAGGGCAGAAAAAATAAAAAAGGCTGTCTTCAGTTCTTTAAAAAACATAACTTCACAGTATCACAGTATCACAGTATAACTAAGGTTGGAAAGGACCTCGAGGATCATCAAGTCCAACCTATCAACACAGACCCCATGACTAGACCATGGCACCAAGTGCGACATCCAATCTCCTCTTGAACGCCTCCAGGGACGGTGACTCCACCACCTCCCTGGGCAGCACATTCCAATGACGAATGACTCGCTCGGTGAAGAACTTCCTCCTCACCTCGAGTCTAAACCTCCCCTGGCACAACTTGAGACTGTGTCCCCTTGTTCTGTTGCTGGTTGCCTGGGAGAAGAGACCAACCCCTTCCCGGCTACAACCACCTTTCAGGTAGTTGTAGAGGGCAATGAGGTCACCCCTGAGCCTCCTCTTCTCCAGGCTAAAACTTTTTGAATGGCACTCCAGAAATCAAATAAAAAAGGAATAACCACTTCCTTTATTAGCATTTCCACTGCAATGTTATTTGCTGTGGTTATCAGTGGTCCATAAAAAACACCCAGGATAAAGAATAAAACTTTTAATCAATAGGAGAAAAGTAACCTATTTATGGGTATATCCAAGTATTGCTAGCTAACTTGACATTTTCTGATTGCTATAGCACTGCATTCCAGTTCTGATCTGGACTGTAGCCAGCATACTTGTTTGGTCAAATTTCAGTTGAGCAGCAACCAAAATATTAATCTGAAAACACCCCCAGAAAATATGTATCAGCTTCAGTACTCACTCAAGTATATGAATAGCTAATTAATGGAAGAATATTTTACACTAGTCTCAGAATAACCAGGGTGTGCTCCATTACTTTTTGGCAGTCAGGCTGGAGACAAGTGTAACCAGGTTTCCTGGCACGATCACTTTACCCACAGAAAGAACAGATGATGAAAAGGCTTCTTAAAGTAAGTAGACTTGAACAGACCTTCTTCTGGTTACTATTACCAGTGTTGGAGTTCATGGTCATTCTCTAAAAAGGTGCTAATAAGTTTTCTGGTTTGTTTTCCACTTGGCTGTGAATTTCTTGTTCAGTTTGAATTTCTTGACAGTGCCTGGCTGCATTAACTGCATAGTAGACCTTAATTTTGTAATACATTAAGCATCACAAAGGCACCAAAAGGACCCTCATATAGAAAAATCTGGGGTCACATGTACATGTATGCATGTAGATAGATATAGATAGATATGTATGTATATGTGTGGTTTTATATATATATATATGTATATAAACCTTGCTATTTCTAGTATTTGTTATAAGTATTTTTAATTCTTTTGCCAACTAGGAACTTCACAGATCTCTCTGTGTTGCATAGCATGAAGTTTATGGGATGAAGAAGGACAACTACCCAGTGGCTGTTTCTTGTGTACAGATCTCTAACAGCAGAGGTAAAATGACCCATTAGTATGGTAGGTAGCACAGAGCATTCCCATTCTATTGTTCTGAGTACAGGGATGTAGGGGCAAGCTTGTCATTTGACAATTGTCAGCTGCCATTTATCCTATCAACAGCAATGTTGTAGGTAAATTTTAACTGAAGGTGATATATACATAGAAGATTGTGAAAGCAGAAAGAAAAGTGCTTTGATGATTTAGAACGGACAAATGTAACAGTTGCTATAATTTAGAGAAAAGGTCTAATTCCTGTATAATGGTCAAAACATTTACCTAAGATTGATCGAAATCCAGTCCAAAACTGGACAAAGTAGTAGAAGCAGCAGAAATAAGACTGATACTGCCACAGCTAAGTCCAAGAATCCAGTCAGTAATAGTGCTCAAATGAAAATATGCATCTGGCACTGGCACTATCTGGCTACACAGTTACCAGGGATGAAGCCAACGTAGTTCTGCACAGCTTCCCTGCTTGCGGCATCACACTGCATAACCAGTCTCAGAAATTGCTGTCTGGCTCTAGAAGGGAAGGAGAGAGGTAGATAAGAAGGGAAACTGTGCAGAGACAAGTAATTGTGAAGATGGCACAGGAAAGTTAGCTGATTACACCCAGAAAGAGCAAGTATCAAAGCTATTACATAGATAGGTGAGGTACCCATGCAACATCTAGTCTGAGATCAGAGAGACAAGCTGAAGAGAAAAAACAGATGGCAAGATTATATTCCCTGGCAACAACATGAAGGAGTTGCTGTGACCTTCATTGGCAGGACCAGAAGAGCACTCATTAGCTGCAACTCATTAGCTGAAAGTTCATTCCAGTCTTTCGCAGAATTCAGCCATTTCACAGAATCATAGAACCATTAAGGTTGGAAAAGATGTTTAAGATTGAGTGCAACCATAACCCAACTACCACGACCATTAAACTGTCACATGTACATGCTTCTTGAACGCTTCCTCAGAAGGCGACCACCACCTCCCTGGGCTACCTATTCCAATGCCTCACCACTCTCAGTAAAGACATTCTCCCTAATATCCAATCTAAACCTCCCTGGGCACGGCTCAAATCCATTTCCTCCTGTCCTATTGCTAGTTCCTTGCGAGAAGAGACCAACAGCAGTGTCACTACAATATCTTTTCGGGTAGTTGTAGGGAGCAATAAGATTTATTGTATCCTGTTCAATAAATGAGGGGCTGTCGAGGGTTGGAAGGGAATCAACACATTTTCCATACCATAATCTAACTCTATACATAAACCACAGATAAATTGTCCGCACCAAATATTTACCCAGGTAATCCAAAATCAAACCTAAACAATATCTGTAAACCAGAGCCCCCAAAATTGAAAAGAATAACCGTTCTACGAACCACAACACCTTCATGTTTGCTAATCTGGCTATGAAACACTAAATCAATAAAGTAATAAATTAAGCTAATTATCAGCCCCACGTTGGGCACCAAGAAAAGAATGTCAAGGGTTGGAAGGGAAAGGCCGGGCCTTCTACTCCCCCATAAAGTGAAGGAAAAAAAAACTCACAGCTGGATTAGCAAAGGAGTGGGTGCTGTATATTTACAAAGCAGTTTAGGGGAAAATGCAGGTTTATGTACAGAATTTACAATATTTACAATATATACAGAAATATACAACAAAGTCACACAGAAATGAGGGTTCCCTCCTCAGCTGACGGGGGTTCCCCACCTCTGCTCCCCTTTCTCTCCCCCTTTCCCCAGAGACGGTTAGAAAGAGAGAAAAAGAAAAAAACAGTTGTTAATTGGAAAGCAGTTAATACAGGCCTTGCAGTTTATCAGTTTCAAGGTCAAGCCTGGCTGAAAGCCCAGAAAACTGCGAGCTGCAAGCCACAGAAGGAGGGGAAGACAGACTGACCAGAAAACTGCTGTACTCCCAGTTCAAAAGGTGCTTGCCCCCAATCTACCAATGAAATTAGTTTAGATCCGTTTTTCGTTTACAAACATCCGACCACAATATTCCCTTTCTTAAGGGGACAGCCTCAAACGGTCACAGGGGCAAACTCACTATCTAGGTGACTGCCTTTCTCCATTGTTTAATTTTATTATTATTTTTTTTCAAAATAGTGTGTTGATGACTTCTTTCTGTGGTGTGAATTGTTACTGAAATCACAGCCATGAATCCCGGCGAAAAGAGCAGGTCCACAACACTTGTGAAAACAGTGTACAAGACAGCTGCTTTCATCTTAAAACATGAATTATATGTCAAGTATGGCTTGGGAGTAGCTTTGAAGAAAGAAGCGTGGAATAAAGACAGCAGCAATTGTCTGCTGGTGCTCTATCAGAAGAAGCAAGGGGGGTTGCACATCCTTGTTCCTTCTGTGATATTGACACCGGAGCATGTGCTTTGTTTTTGCTGTTCCAGCCATGAATTGCGCCAAGCACAACAGAAAACTGTGCCATTTTCAAATCTGTTGTTGAATAATTGATCGTTTTGCTGCCACCATGAGGACACCTTCAGAAACAATGCTTACTTGGCAGCGAATCCTGGGCTGTGGGAGATCCAGGAGGAATGCTAATTAACATTACTAATTTTAAAAATATACATATATTTTGGCAGTTGGAGATAAATAAATGCATGAGAGATTTGTTTCCTGAGTTCCTATAGTCTGAAATTGCAGGCGACAGTCCTTCTGCATAGGGTGAGAGAATTCATTTAGGTTAAATTATCCTTTCATTTCCTTTTCTAAAACATCAGAAAACCTCCTTAACTGACACTTTTGCCTTTGTGTCAGGGATAGCATTAAGAATAATTTTCTGTGATTGTCTCTTCGACAGGCAGGGAACTCATTTTAATCGATACATGGTAAGCTGTTATTACAGCTATTTTCTATCTTAATTCAGCCTGCCCTTCATAATTAGTGGGCTTTTTCCCGTTTTTCAAAAGCTCTGGATGGTGGCGGGTTTCCACCACCTAGTGGAAAAAGCCCGTATTGTCTCCTGACAAGCTTTGCTCAGATTTTTCTACAGTGGCAGTTTCAAAACTTCCCGTTGCACGTATTGCCAAAGTAGTTTTCTTTATACCATGCACTGGAGAATTGTGCTCAAGTGCATACAGCTCTCCCTGAAGGTGTCAGGCATTATATACTCCACAAAGCCATACGTCTCGATATATAGGGATTGTAGGTATGTTTTGGTTCAGCAATTTGTAATGTGAAAGGGTAACCAGAAAGCTTAAGAAACCGTAATGTGCTGGGTTACAGCCATCCTGGGGGAGGGCTGTGAGAGCCCTGCTTCCCCAGGGGACAAAAGAAACCTGATCCAGGTGAACAGAAAGGAACTTGGTGGCCCCCTCCCAGGCGGAGGGGTCCCCTGGGGTCAAAGGTGGTCTATTTGACTCCCCCTTCCTGGCCAGCAAGCCTATAAAAAGGAAGATGCTGTGGCCATTTGCTCTCTTTGCCCCTGCCTCGCCTGTTTGAAAGGACCAACAGCCACTGCTGGCCTCCTGGCTCTGCCACATGGTCGGGCCCAATCTCCCTGCCATGTCCATGCTTCTCTAAAGGACTGAAATCCACATACAAGGCCATCCAAATTTGGTTTTGTATATTTTCCTATTCCTCCTTATTCCTTACCCTAGATAAAAAAATATACTTCTCCTACTTCCAAACCAACTCCAGATTATTTTTTTGGTAGATTTACCTCCTTCTCTTTTCACCTACCCCTTTTTTTTTTTTTTTTTCTTCTCTCCTTTTTCCTTATCAGGGAAAAGGAGGGTAGCAGGTAAGGAATTCTTGGGTTGTGCTACTATCTGAGGTCTTAAACTCCAGTTAAGGCTCAAACCACTACACATAAGAAGATCTGTCAATGAACGTGTCTACTTCCCAGTAGCCCATGTGCTTTGCAGGGAGCCCCAGTCCCCCTCAGTGGTACAGCGCAGTGCAAACTGTGCCAAAACCCACCGCACTTATTCAGGCAACATTCTGTGTCAGGATGCTCTGCACTTTTGCTGCCAAGACTGAAATGCCAGCTTCCAGGAAGGAGGTTAAACAAAGGCAGTTGGAAATGCTACAATTACCACCTTTTCACCTCTTCCTGTTGCTGCCAGGAAAGTCTCTACCCCTTGCAGACCTGTGGAGTATCCTCTTCCTTCCCACCTGTTTCAAAGCAAGCAAGATAGAATAGAATAGAATAGAATAGAATAGAATAGAATAGAATAGAATAGAATAGAATAGAATAGAATAGAATAGAATAGAATAGAATAGACCAGGTTGGAAGAGACCTTCAAGATCATCGTGTCCAACCCATCAACCAACACCACCTAATCAACTAACCCATGGCACCAAGCACCCTGTCAAGTCTCCTCCTGAACACCTCCAGTGACGGTGACTCCACCACCTCTCCGGGCAGCCCATTCCAATGGGCAATCACTCTCTCTGTGTAAAACTTCCTCCTAACCTCCAGCCTGAACCTCCCCTAGCGCAGCCTGAGACTGTGTCCTCTTGTTCTGGTACTGGCTGCCTGGGAGAAGAGACCAACCTCTGCCTGTTTACAACCCCCCTTCAGGTAGTTGTAGAGAGCAATAAGGTCACCCCTGAGTCTCCTCCTCTCCAGGCTAAGCAACCCCAGCTCCCTCAGTCTCTCCTCATAGGGCTTGTGTTCCAAACCCCTCACTAACTTCGTTGCCCTTCTCTGGACTCGTTCCAGCAAGTCAACATCCTTCCTAAACTGAGGGGCCCAGAACTGGACACAGTACTCGAGGTGTGGCCTAACCAGTGCAGTGTACAGGGGCAGAATGACCTCCCTGCTCCTGCTGGCCACACTGCTCTTAATGCAGGCCAGGATGCCTCCTTCAGATGACTCCTTCAGACTCAGAAAGGAACACACTGCTTTTCATATCCAGTTTTGAATGAGAAATGACAAGAGTTAAGAACAACAGGATTGTCCAGGTAGAATAATCCTGAGAAAAACCCTCTGCCTGTTGAACCCAATAGGATTTTTCCTATTATTTTCCCAGGGCAAAGGGGGGGGACAGGGATAACATTTTTAAAAGATGCTATTATCTGGTTCTCATCACTAGATGACTCACAGTACTTACTTGATCCTTGTAATGCCTCTTTTATATCAGGAAAACACTACTAACTCCACACCTGGAGATGTACAGCTCAGGGAGATGAAGGTGTAGATTTACAAAAGGCACTTAGTCACCTTTAGGTGGCACAGAGATCCTGAGAGCTCCTTTTCCTGTTTGGTTATCTTCCTAATCCTTTGGACTGAGTTCCAGGATATACAGGTTTGGGGTTTGTTCCAGCACCTTACATCCAGCTAACTGCCACTTCTTTCATCTGTGCTCAGAACTAAGATCTTAAAATCTCCAGCTAATTTTCTATGTAATAGAAGCATGCAAACATCTTTGCAGCAGAAAATTACCCTCTCCTGGCAATGCTGATCAGTTAACATCCAGTTCGCAGCTAAGGTCCTGCCAGGATTTAGGAATGAGCTCTTTGCACATCTTTCTCTCCTACAGTGCCAATCTGCTCAGTTTTCAGAGCACATCTGATGAATCATTGTCTACCCGGGATGAAAAAGGCAATAGTAGTGCTACTGTCCCTTCTCCCACTTTGTCCAGTAGCTCACTGAGAAGCCGCTCAGCTCTCCTGTGGCAGGCTTAAGCAGATTTCAGCTATTTCAGCCCAGGTGAGGGCTATAGCTCTTAAATGACAAGGCATTTAAATATAGCTCTCAGGGTCACTAGTTAAATTCGTACCATTTGCATGGAAAAAGAAGAAAACACATTTGAGAAAGGAAAGGTTTTGCATAAGTGTATTGGTAGTTAGGAATTTCATATAAGATGATGCTTATGCAGGAGGAATAGGACAATCTAATGCATGAGTAGCTGGCAAGAAATTAACAGCAGGTGGAAATTATAGTCCATGGTATTCATAAAAGAATCCCCCAAACAGGCAACTTAATTAGAAATTAGAAGCTCCATTGCTTATTTAGAGACCTAACAATGCACTAGAGCTAAGCTATACTCACAAGATGTTAGAAACTACCATAAAGACTTTTTACTTAGTCAAGGACACCTGGAGCTGGGAAAGAGAATATAGATGGAAAGTTTTCCAAATAGGTTATTGCATGCCAAATAATGGTATTAGTGCTTGCTGTTTGTAAGGATGGAAAACAATGTCAACTCTTTGGGAAGGGCATGTTTAGCTTCAAATTAGTCTGTGTAAAACTCATGTGGCTGCAAAAATTTAAAACAAAAAGTAACAAAATGTGGAGCCTGTAATCTTTTACATAGAAAGAGGATTCTGCACTCAGATGAACACAATCATGACAATATCTGTTACAAATAAGACTCTCCATTTTCAGGCAAGATGGATAGCTAAACCGACAATAAATACCAGCCACAATTCCTTAGAAACCAGAATGACAGCTTTAAGGAGACAGGCTACTCTAGTTAGTTTTGAAATGCTTTTAGCTGCAGCAGGTTACAATTGCTCAGAAAAGACAAATCAGACAGTGGTAGCTGTCCTTGTGAGGATCAAGCCCAGACCAGAGACCCCCCACCTGCCAAAGGAAATCTGAGTACAGAGTAGACTGCATTCTGTCAGTGATGAGAGGCCTGACCCGTTCTGAATAGGTCCAGTTCACTTGGGAGTATTTCACTGCTCCTAGCAAGAGCATAAAGAGGCAGTTTACTGGCAAATTTGAGATGGTAGATATTGCCACAAATCCTAGATTCTTATAAAAAAAGAAAATCTTGGTCTGTAAAGCATAACTGAGGAGGTTTATTGAAAAAAATGGCTTCATCTTTACTAGCTTTGCAGAGTATTAGGATGGGTTAAGTGGCATAACAAATTCTCCAAGTCAAAATGACTGAATAGATCACACATGTAAAATTGTCCCTTGCATTATAGTAATTTTCTAGAGGGCCTACATCTCCTCTAAATCAATGCATATGCCTAACCCTTGTCAAAGTAGTGATTTAAGCATATGCCTCCATGTCAAGCACTGTCTAATTGGCCTATCAGTAGATTTTCCATCAGTGTACGAATGGCCTTTCTAGTCACTGGCAAAATGTCATTTCATCACAGGTCTGAGAGAAGACAAAATTATGCTGAACAAATCAGTGAAATACAAGCCAACCACCTCTCAGAAAACACTGCCCCAGCTCCCAGGCTTGGTAAATTCCATGTGCTGAGCACAGGGCTCCCTAGCTCCTGCCTCACCTGCCCCCAGGCACCACTGCATTTCATACACCCTCAAGGGCCACCACAAACTATTTCCTAGGAACACATAGAGCATGCTCCCACATGAAAATGCCCATTTCCCATTTCAGTGATGGGCTGACATTCCTCCTAGTACAGTCTCTACCCCAGCTCTAGCATGTACATCAGCAAAGAAGATAGAAGGGAGGTTCACATTTCCTAGGGATAACTCACTAGACACCACCACTTCATTGATCCTCATCCTCTGGTGCAGGACTCACCTGCACACTGCTCCTTCGTTCCTTCCCCAAGGTGAGAGAGGACTAGAGACTTCACCTGGGTAGTTCTTCTTCCCTATTCTCCCCAAAGCCTGACATGTTTACAGCAAAGGGGAATGCTGACAAGCTCAGGGACACTTCAAAAGACACTTATATTGTTTAATTGCTTTTTAAACTTGATTTGGTCACAAGCCCCAGGGTTTACTGTTGTGGCACACAGCAGAGTAGCTTTACAAATATAGGATGATGGAATCAGCAGTGACTAAATTGTAAATACTGAAAAGGAAAATTTACATTAGTATATTCTTATTTCTGTCTTTTTAAGTTAAAGTTTTTGATAAGCTACACTTTTGCCTAACCTTCTTGTTCTTTCTCCATGTGTAGGCCTGGCAAGTACACGACTTTCATCAAAACAGCAATAAGCATCTAAAAACTCATTAAAAAGGAATAACTGCAGCCCCGTGAGGGGGTGGGTGGTGGTAAGTGGAGCAGGAAGAAAAGAGCTATCGAAAAAAAGTGAGGTGTTTCTGAGAGTAGACTGCACACCAGTACCCTTTTGACTTAATTTTGTAGAGGCATGTCATTTATCTTCACTCTTGACACTTCTGAGCTACTGTCTGCGTCTGTATGCGCATCCCTGCACTCTGCCGCAGCTCCCGCCATGCTCGGGCGCCTGACCGCTGGCCCAATCTAAATGTGGATTACTCTGATGCAATCAATGCTGCCCTTTCCCTGGTCCCTCCACCAGACCGCCCCGCCCTGCCCGCCTTCCGCCAGGCGCCAGGCGCCAGGCGCGTCCCCGGCAGCTGCAGGCAGCGCCGGCGGCCGCCAGGGGTCGCCCTTGGCCGCCAGGGGTCGCCCTTGGCCGCCAGGGGTCGCCCTTGGCCGCCAGGGGTCGCCCTTGGCCGCCAGGGGTCGCCCTTGGCCGCCAGGGGTCGCCCTTGGCCGCCAGGGGTCGCCCTTGGCCGCCAGGGGTCGCCCTTGGCCATGCTGGCCCGGACGCCGCGCACAAGACGGAGACCGCGGCACGTCAGCAGTGAGGCATTAGAGCCGGGAAGAGAGCGCTGGTGGGCTCCCGGCGCTCAGTGCTAGGAAATAGAGCTACAGTTCGTAGGGGTAGTGTTCTGGTTTTCTTCGGCCTTCCTTTACAACAGGGGTCTTAAATGTTAATATCTGGGAGATGTTTGTAGTATTAACACGCAAAAAGATACCTGCAGCGCTCGGGGTCTGCTCGGGTGCTGAGAATACAGAAATAGAAAGGTGACGATTTTCAACAGGCATGTCGGGACTGACCAGGGGTTGCTCCTTCCCTCTGCTGAGGTGCTTGAATAAAAATCTTAAAGTACCTGCTCAAGCTGGAGACAATCTTAGGGAACAGATGAGAATGTGAAGAGCATTAAGGAAGAGCTTTCAGAGGGCTGTTTCCTCTTTTATCAGTTTATCTTGGTGCCTTGTTCTGACCACCGTTCCTTAAGGAGGAGGCCTGAATGAGTCAGACTTTATTTATAGGTGCTGAATCCGCTCACCTGATTCCATTCGCCTGCTGTACACTTCAGCAAGCTGACTCACTTGCTGTCAATAGCTGCAGGTTGTTGGATGAAGTTGAATGTGTTTCCAAACAGCCCCAAAGTGATAGGACCTCAGGGGGCTCTCTTTTAATCACTTATCCATATCAAGCAAGAAATAGAACCCAAGAGCTTCCACCCAGCCACACCAATCTGAAAAGAATCTTACACATGAGCATCTACAAGGAGCACTTCTAAGAAAACTTTCCTTCCACTCCAAAACAGCTTGGTTGACATTGTGGTTTGGTTTGGGTTTTGTTGTGGTTTTGTTTGATTGTTAGTTGGCTGGTTGGTTTGGGGTTGTTTTTTTTGGTGGTGGTTAGGTTTGGTTTGGGTTTTTTTTTGGTTGGTTGGTTTTGGTTTTGGTTTGGTTTAGTTTTTAAATCTATTAATATCATTAAAGTCTGTGTTTGTTGTTTACAGGTAGCAGATTTTTCCTCCGTTATCTAGGTGTTTAAGCTCGCTCCGGGGTGTGAAGTCAGTCGCTGATGATGCAGAAAAATAGTTAAAATCCGAGTCACACCTTCTGTTGGAAAATCAATACAAATACTCTTTTTTAGCACCTACACATTTACCCATATGATTTTGAGTACTCAAGGGGAGGTCTTCTGAAGAAAATGCTTCAGTCTTCCTTTCAGGGGGGGAAAAAAACCAAAAGGCACTATTGGAAGTTAATGAAGTAGCCATGACCTTTTGCTGAGGAACAAGGGGTGCCTGTGGGTTTCAAAATTTCCTGTCACCTTGTAGACAAGCACTGCTTTCCAAAGACAGTTATGCGGTGAAGAAGTTACTAAGATTAAATGAGCAGTACAGAACTTGAAAAGCAAACCCATAATTATGAATAGATTTTTAAATTGGCAGGCAATCGATTTTAAATTGTCCTTTCACCCTTGTGTGTAAGGAAGCTAGCCTCATAGTGATAAATTAGCAGGAGTCCTGTGCTGTGACTTTTTTTCTGCTGGAAGGTTCTCATTACCATTCAGGGGTTTTGCTGGCTCATCAGTGAATCGTGGACAGCATTTCAATTGCTGAAGTGTGGCCCAGAAACCAGAGAAACGATAGAAAACAGCATCTATAAAAACCTTTTCTTGGTTTGTAAGATTCTTTGTGATCTCGAATAGGACTAACCTCTTTGGCTATAGTGCTCCTGTTCCTTATGCATCCCAGAGGAAGTGGCAGGACATTCAGCCCCTCTGTCCCTCTCTTTAAACTTCTATATTCCAGTTAATCTCCCAGGAAAATAAGAACAGTAACATGTAGTGGACTGAATGTGCTGTTTTTCTTAATTGAAGAGAACAGTTCCCTTAATCCTAGTAGCACTGGGCTGTGATCTAAGAGTTTGATCCGACTTCCATGGTTCGCCAGCATCTTTCAAGATTAATTACACTAGCAACCTAAAAGAAGATCAAGTTAAGCATCTTTAGTTAGATTTTTAGTTACTAGTCAAAACATAAATCCAATTTATAGTTGCTATTTGGCATTTGTTTTATCTAGATGTTGCTTAATCAGAGTTCCAATCAGAGCTGGTTACAATTTTGTTTGTCAAAACAAACATTTCCAAAACACTGGAGTACATTGTTTTGCTGCCATTTCCAATGGGGTAGATTCTGAATCTCAAGAATAGAAATTCCAGTTAGCAAATGGTGAAACAAATAAGAAAACTTGTAATTTGTGATCTGAAAATGCCTATTTGCAGATGTGTAATTTTACCATATTATGCTTTGGTAGAATGAAAATAAATATTTGATCTTCAAAGACTTCAAAACCCCATGACACAGGATTTTGTTCTTCAGCTAATACTAGTTCTGACAATACTCCTTCTGTTTTGTTCACCATTGTTCCATTGCTCACTTTGCAAATACTTTGACACTGCATTCAGTGTTCCTGAATAGTCTGGATTGTGTGCAACACACAGCGCATCACCACTGAGAGCATGGGGCCTAGCAAAACTTGTGACAGTCATTTTGCCACTTCTCTTTCTCTTTTTCCAGGTTCAGAATACACACATCATGATTGGTTTTCACCTGTGTTTAGCTTTGTGTTGTTACTAGTGAATAAAGCACATGAGCTGAACTCATAGTGGAGTTTTGTCATTGAGGCACCCACAAGAGAGACAGCAATAGCTACCCAAACATGGATTTATTGTAACCAAAATTACAGGTGCTTCTTCTGACACAATTAAATTACAAGTTTGGATGTCAGTTTGGAATATACTACTGCACAACCAATTAAGCTTTGAGGAATACTCTTTCTAGAAAGATGAACCAAAATGCATGCACACTCACTAATGAAGGGGAAGTAAGACAATGGGACACCTACTTTCAGTTAATGCACATCAGGGCTGAATGTCCTAGAATTGTCATATAGTTTTACATGGGGAAATGGGTCTAGGGAACTGAGTCTGGTAACTCAGTATTTGATGGCAGTTTCTGGGTGAAGGCCAGGTGTCTTTTATAAAGTAATGCCAGGAAAATGCTACATGTACTTCTGCTCTTCTCTGCAGTTGCTGGTGGCCACTGTCAGAGAAGGAACAGGTGAAATCTCTCATGTTATGAAAGAGTTTGCATTTATTCATTTGGTTTGGAGATTGTTTGTTTGTTTTTCCCCACAAAAGGAGTAGTAAGTAAATTTATTTAGAGGCATAAAAAGGAAACCCACCAAACTTCCTGGCAGAATTTGGTTTATTTGTAAGTTAGGGAATCTGATATTATCATTAAATACAAGTAATACAGAAGCAAACACAAAATTTGTTCCAAAGAAACAGGAGAATGATGAAGTGAAAAAGGTCATGCTGGAATCATGTGAATAGAAATCATTATTTTCTGTAATCATCCACTTACATTTAAAGTAAAACTAAGCCCTTAGCTCTGCAATTTACAATGCATAGAGACTCTGGAACTATTGCCCAAAATTGTTGACAATTTGTTGTTTATTTGCCAATTGTTTATTGGGCTAAGTTTTCAAAATCTATATTCACATAAAACAAGGTAAAATATTACTTTCTAATATATTTCATACCACTGGCTTTTCCAGTGCTGCTGTGATCATATCAGAATGTCTAAGTAACCTGTGTGCCATATGTGAGTACATGAATATGCTGAATTTCGTTCCAAAGAAGATCTATTCTTCGGGGACTGTTGGCTCAGCATGAGTAAAGAGGTAATCATGGAGAACAGGAGACTGTGTGAAGAGGTATCTCTTGTTTTCCTTAATTCCTGACCAATTTAGATGCTTTAATAACATGTTGTGCATTTTCTTAAGATCTTCTATGTTCTTCTTTTCAAATATTAGTCTGCTTGATATTTGGTCCAACTTGCTTCTAGTTTGAACTTGAAAAGGAAAGTGTATCACGTTAAATTGGCAACACGTAAGTCAAAACCATCATGAACCTCACTGTCTTTCTTTCCTGTGGGAGTTTACAGTTTGGAGTTTGAGTAAAAATATCAAACAGGAAAACAATTGCAGAACCTAACAGTTACACATCTGGCAGAGTTACCTGCTCACTACATGCTTGAATTGAACTGTTTTGGTTTAGTGCAGCATAATAAAATAAAAAATCTCTCAGAGAAAACTTTTCATCCTCGGGGGTGTACTTATTCCATTGGTATTCACAGGAAAATGTCTTATTTAAGGGCCTGTGCTGGGCCTGTACTTTTCTGGAAGTTCAATTCTGAAACACAGCAGACTACAGCCACACCACTGGATCTCCCAAAGCATTTAGATTAAGGGAAACACAGCTGTAGCCATGTGTTTAGCTAAGTTAGCCCAGCTAGTCCAGATGAAGCAGAACAGTGATTATCGCTACAGACTCAGTGCTACCTGTCAATTCTGATATATCTTATCGCTATTTTCAAGATTTTTCTTAGACCTAAACCAATTTCCAGTCAGTACTTAGCTGGCAACTTTCCAGCCTTCCTTCAAGATAGCCTGATTTAAGTCTTAGACTGGGTGTCATCCCAGTATCAGTGGAATGACACCAATACTGAATTTTATCTGAAAAGGAATGGAAGGCACATTGTCAAAGTATCCCACTGCCATACACTCATCTTTAAAACTGAACCTAATTTCCAGTCAGCATTTTAAGCAACACAATATAACCCTGCTGAGCTAAATTTTTCACAACTGTTAAAGCACACAAAGTCTTTGTAGCAAGGGTAAAATAGTGTTGTTTAGCTCAGAGAGTAGACACCTGTGCTTTTCCACTCAGGACCAAGACCCACAGCCCATAACCTGCCAAAGCTTTTGACCACACAAATACAGCAGTAGTATGTTATAATTTAGCATGATGCATTTCAGCAAAGAACTACTCTTTCGTTTACTTACTTATTAAGAATATTACAAATGAAACAAGGGCCAAACTGATGATCAAAGTCAGAATAAATGTGACGAAGAACAGATTCTGGTTTCTTATGTTGCTTCCTGCTGTGTTTTCTCCAATACCATCACTGTTCTCTTCCTCATCTGCTATGAGATGACAAATCAATTAGTGATCAAGTTTGTTAAGATTGGTTAAGATAAACATGACAAAATGCTTCTGGCTTTGTGACACGATGCACAATATGTCATAATTTTAGCCTACAAATTTTATTTCATGTGATATTTCATGAGAAGGAAAGAAACCAACTTTATGGGCTCAGCTTGAATTTGGAAGTATTAAGAGTAATATATCTGTAATAATTGCTGGAACATATTCAACAACAACGCTTCTGCTGTTGAAATATACTGATTTGTTGAAGTTGATCTGTTTTACAGTTCCAAGTTCTGTGGCTCAGTTTTACATGTATGAAAGTTGACATTTTAATCAGAAGGCTTTCTAAGGACACCTGAATGGATGCTACTTTTTCAAAAGAGAAGAGAGAAAAATTCATGCTGAAAACCTAGGCACAGGTCTATCTCACATATACATCCTCTAGATTTGTTTCTTTGTTTGATGATAAAAGTATCCCTGGGATGATTAATTGACTGAAGTAAGCAGCTCAGTTAAGCTCCTGGTGTTGGATAGAATGAATGTAGGCCTCAACTTTTTCTCTTAAAACTAATGTTTTCAATATCATTATTCCTCTTTAGGGTTTGTTGGTTTCATTCCAGTAAAAAATGTTTATATATCACAGAATTGCCAAGGTTGGAAGAGACCTCAAAGATCATCAAGTCCAACCCGTCACCACAGACCTCATGACTAAACCATGGCACCAGGTGCCACATCTAATCCCCTAACAAACACCTTCCTCACACAGTGAGATAAAATCCAGAGAGAGAGGAAAAGAAAGGAAGGAAAAAAACAAAGCAACAACAAACACCTGCCCCTCCCATCCCCTCTGCAAACATCTCCCAAATTTTCCAAAACTGAATAGATTCTCACATGGACTACATATGTTATTCTTCAAGCACTTAAAGAATGAGGGGGGTTAAAAAGGACAAGTAGTTGCTATGCTGTCCTCAAAGCAGCAAGACTAGCCAGTTTATAACTTTTTAAATAATGTGTCATGGTCTAGTCATGAGGTCTGTGGTGACAGGTTGGACTCGATGATCCTCGAGGTCTCTTCCAACCTTAGTTATACTGTGATACTGTGAAAGGCAGTAGTTTCTTTCATAGAAACAGTTGTGAGCAAATGAGATGTGGCAAGTAAACACCACAAGGAAATTCAAGTGATTATAAAAGTCCCCCACACTTACCATTCTTGAGTCAGATTTGTTTAATCCCAAGTTTGCATACTACTTTAATGACACACTAAGGTTTAGGTTTATTGTATGTTGTGGGGGGAGCAGGAAGCTCATTTTGGTGTCAGTCTCATGCATACTAAAGTTGCATGCAAATTACTGTAATTTCTCCTGTAATTGCTATCTTGCCAAATGGAGAGTAGTATGTGAATCTGTGAAAAATCTACTTCTAGTTGCTATTCTTGTTTTACCTGGTAGAAATCAGTAAGGTCTTTGCAACTGAGTCTGTAGTGATAAAGGTGAGGGGAGGCTGCATACTCCATTACAGCGCTTTAATAATGAACCAAGCTGGTGCTGAGCGATTCACTGAGCTAGTAGATCCTCTCTGGGAGTATCTCTGCTTTTCTTCATTGCAATTACCATACTCCTGCCGGCAGGTAAGCTGAAATCTTTTAATATGTGTGGTTTGGGGGTTTATTTTTATTTTCTTAGCATCCATAATAAATGCATCTTATACTAAGTGACTGCACGAATATTGCTTTCCAGTCAGAGTAATAAGGATGGAGAGGGCCTGCTCCTGCTATCTCATGCTTACTAAGATATCAGCAGAGGTCTCAAAAGTGATCTGTTCTTGTTTTGCCTAATGAATGCTTTTTACTGTTCCAGCAGGCTGAACATGCCAGGCTGCAGTGTTGTGAGGAATGAGTGAACACACATTCTTGTCAAACTGCAAATGGTGGGACCATTTCATCATCTGAAACATAAAGCAGCATGGCTGCTACTACAGCAATCAGAAGGTATATACATTTTAAGTAGGTTTTAACGTGATTGCTAATGTGTTTGATTATGCCAGGTTGTATTAAGCTGCTCAGCTCAGGAGAGGCTGAGGGAGCTGGGACTGTTTAGCCTGGAGAAGAGGAGGCTCAGGGGTGACCTCATTGCCCTCTACAACTACCTGAGGGGTGGTTGTGGCCAGGAAGGGGTTGGTCTCTTCTCCCAGACAACCAGCACCAGAACAAGGGGACACAGTCTCAAGCTGCGCCAGGGGAGGTTTAGACTCGAGGTGAGGAGGAAGTTCTTCACCCAGCAAGTCATTCGTCATTGGAATGTGCTGCCCGGGGAGGTGGAGTCACCGTCCCTGGAGGTGTTCAAGAGGAGATTGGACGTGGCACTTGGTGCCATGGTCTAGTCATGGGGTCTGTGTTGATAGGTTGGACTCGATGATCCTCGAGGTCCTTTCCAACCTATACTGTGATACTGTGATTGCTGTGTACTGCAACACTCTTGAAACACATTTTTTAAACCAAATTGGGCATCTGCCTATGCTACTAATAGATCATTCACAAGATCTTAGTATTTATCAGAAATTGAAAAACACTCCACAGGTCTCACTGATTTTCTGGCAGGAGAATCAGAGTGTTATGATGCTAAATAAAGCAGCTAAGGACTGTGAAAAATCATTTTATGTATTTCATGGAAGTGATATCTCAGAGTTTAAAAAAAAATAAATTTAAAAATGTGTATTAGAAAGAGTAGTCCTTGGAGGAGCCAAAGCACTTTGAAGACTGATGCTGGTGCATAAAATACATATTAAGCTGTCTTTATCTACTGCTGAAATGTAGGGAGCAGCATGCAGGTGATTATTCCACGGAACCATGTGTGATCCCACAGAATCCATTGTATTTTCCTGGAAAGTGAACAACACTAGGCAATAAAAATGACAAAAGAAAGTAAGATAGTCACAATGCAAAGAGTTTCTTGGACATTAAATTGGATTTATCTCATTGTCTCATGTTGTACTTGAAGAAACGATAACGTCATGATAGTCTACCTCTGAAAATTAAGCAGCTTATGTCTACCATCTCTATGTTAGACACCAGCAGCACCCTAGTTAGTTGCCTTAGGAAAAGTTAGAGGACTCAGAAACAGAAGTAATAGAAAGGCATTTAAGTTCTATAACTAAAACCATGATTAAGTTACACCCATTTGAAACTAATTTAAACATAGCTGTTGTGCTGCAGTGTACCCAGGCAGCCAAGAGGGCCAATGGCATCCTGGACTGCATCAGGAACAGTGTGGCCAGCAGGAGCAGGGAGGTCATTCTGCCCCTGTACACTGCACTGGTTAGGCTGCACCTCGAGTACTGTGTCCAGTTCTGGGCCCCTCAGTTTAGGAAGGACGTTGACTTGCCGGAACAAGTTCAGAGAAGGGCAACAAAGTTGCTGAGGGGTTTGGAACACAAACCCTATGAGGAGAGACTGAGGGAGCTAGGGTTGCTTAGCCTGGAGAAGAGGAGACTCAGGGGTGACCTTATCACTCTCTACAACTACCTGAAGGGAGGTTGTAGACAGGCGGAGGTTGGTCTCTTCTCCCAGGCAACCAGTACCAAAACAAGAGGACACAGTCTCAGGCTGCGCCAGGGGAGGTTTAGGTTGGATGTTAGGAAAAAGTTCTATACAGAGAGAGTGATTGCCCATTGGAATGGGCTGCCTGGGGAGGTGGTGGAATCACCGTCATTGGAGGTGTTCAGGAGGAGACTTGATGGGGTGCTTGGTGCCATGGTTTAGTTGCTTAGGTGGGTTGGATTGGTTGATGGGTTGGATGCGATGATCTTGAAGGTCTTTTCCAACCTGGTTTATTCTATGTATTCTATGTTGTTCTATAGCTTTTCTTCAGTCCCATTTGCTACTATAATAAGGGAAATAAAAGCAGATCCAAGTACTGTTATGTGGAATGCTACTGAAGAATTCCAGCTTTTAAGATGTTTTCAGGTCACAACTGAAATATATTATAGCTATCACTAGGTGAAAATATTCTTGTTGCCATGAGAAATGAAAGATAAAATCCCTATAAAACTAGTGTGTGAGCCCATATCTGAAACTCTTAGTAAAGAGAACACGTGAATGAAAATGTTTAAAAGCCTCATGGGATATTTCAGATAACTGCTTTGAGTCCTTAGGAGATGTAACTTAGAAGGAAGAACAGAAATTCTCTGGTGTTTCTATTGCCATGTGTGAGTTTTAGTACTTAGGAAGAGTTACAATGCTAGTTATGTAGGAAGTGTACATTGAGCATTACTAGAGACATTATCTTGCAGGGATCATCTCATGAATCTCAGTGGAAATGGAAGATAAGTTCAGGCTTGACAGTAAATTCCTAGCCAAATGAAAGGATTTTCAAGAACCTGATAAATTATGTACTTAGCAGGAGCAGCTAAACCATTAGTCTGATTTGTCTAAATTACGCCATTTTCAATCTTTTTCCTGTGTTTTTCAGTACAGAGCTTGACATATATCTATTGACTGGACTGTTGGCATCAGTGATAGACAATGTGGTCAGCCTTTTCCAGTGTCATGCATGACTTTTCTGATGGCCTATTGCATGTATAGAAAACCACAGAGCATTGCCTATCATACATACCTAGAGCAAGCTGGGATTCATCTGGACAAACATTTAGTTTGTTTAGGTTGTTTAAAGAGTCAACTACATAAAGTTTTCCTTCTTCATGAGTGTCAGGCAGATTAATTTCTAAGGAAGGCTTCTCCATTGTATCTAAAAGAAATAATATTTTAAAAGGTAAATTAAAACATGGATATGGGAAATGGCTGGTAATGGTTGGTGTCCCATCCTAAGAAAATGCTGAGAAGCCTTAAAATACAGGAATTTGAAGGGCCAGCACCCTTACTAGACCTTGAAGGCAAGGTAACTAAGTCCATAGTACTTATTTATTCCTTGAGATCTTTGATGAGTGTAAGATGCCATTTCTACATTGTGTTTGTGCACATGTGTATACTTAAACATACATACACAAGTGTATGTTTGTGGAGAAAGAGAACTAGCTATCTGACTGGCTCCAGCATTGATTTCAATGTTATTTAGTTAGTTGTATAACCCTTTTGGTCTGCATTTGGTAAGACATAGGGTGATATCCTGACCACAGTGAAAGCCAAATTTTCACTAACGCTGCCAGGAAGGATGTCAGTCAGGTCTTCTGCATTCAGCATCAAATAATTCAGAAATAAGACAGAGAAAACAGGCAAAGATGTTGCAGAGAAGCAGCAAGAATATGGGTCTGCTAATACACCTTAGCATGCCATTGTGAAGTTGTTCTTTGTGAAAAAAAGAAGTGAAAAGAGACTTCTAATGTAATTCTACTCCATATGGATGCTAGTTTTGGACAAATTCAAGCCTGATGGCAAAGTCTTTTTCTTCAGACTGACACTTCTTGCTTTGTGAAAATAACTGGATGGGGCCAAATCAGCAAAACCAGTTTCTCTGCAGAGTCTGGGTCACTCACTGAATGATGGGTTATATAAATACAGTTAGGAAGGAAGATGAGATATATGTATAAAAAAGTCAATACCTAACCAGGCTGTGCTGTGAATTACATATTATTCTTTAACAGTCTTTTTAATTTTCCTTTATTCTACTCTGATTCCAAAAATGTCTTTCAGAAACAAACTGCAGTTCTAGCAAAAAGGAGATACAGATGGTCTAATCAGGCATTTTAGACTACCTAGGTCACTGCAAACTCCCTCTGCTATTAGTAAAGAAAAGTATGTCACTGCAGCTAACATTGCTCTTATTCTAAGAGGTCTTTTTGACCTTACAGTTGCAGTCTCAATGTACCTTTCCTTTGCTAGTGAATATAAAGAGGGAGATAAACAAGATTAGACTTGGAATCAAATACATCATACCTATTTAGTATCCTATCAAAGTTTTAAAGTTCAATTTCACCTGCCAGACACAACTTAGCACTTCACTGGATGCAAATCTCCTGTTGATGGAGGGTGTCAAGGACCTAAAGGTGACTCCTGAATCCTGGATGGGTTGAACTGCACTCTTGACATGCATCTCCCTCCCTACTTCTCCAAGCAATAGGCACAGCATGACCAGATTCCTACCCTAGCATTCAAATTAGAAAAAAGAAAAGTCTGAGGAATACAGGCCTGAGTGGTTTTGGAAAGACCTGTTCTTTCCCTCAACAAAGCAGATGCAGAAGACTGTAATAATTACTCTAAATTTGAGCACATAGCTAAGTGTGTACTGAGCCTCAGTAAGTCTGAAGACTAAGTGCTTCAATCACTTCTAACAATGGGGCTTGTTCTCCTGTGGGTGGGGACTGACTGGCCTATGTGTATACTTCTGCATTTGCATTTAGTAGAGTGTAAGAAAAGATTACAGTGCTTTTCTTTTCTCTGTTCAGAATTGCTAATGCAATGCAAAATACAAAGAAGGTAGGAAAGCTGGCATAGTAGTGTTTCCCCTTATCTAGCATATGTTTTTTGAGTGTATAACAATTTCAGAACAGATGACAGTGTCCACTGTCCTTCCCCTAGAATACTGTGTGGTGCCAAGCAGCCAGTCTTATGAGTCATATCCCCACTAGCATCGACTCTGCTATCTCCCCACAAGCATATCCATGGCCAACCGCAGTTGTTATGGAGCCCTGTGTTTCAATAATGGCGTGCTCCACGTTACCACCTCATGCACAGAGGCTTTTGGTTATTTTTAGCTTCTGAAGACCAGCTGTTTCCCTTGGACATTTTGCTTAGTACTTCCCTACAACTTCAGGAAAGACTCTTCACCACTTGAGCTGTAATAAATGTGAGTACCTTCAGTTAATTAATATTACAAACTATATGCCTTCTGCATTCATTGTTACTTAAGACAGATTTTCTCACTGTGCATGTAACCACAGTGCAAAAAGCCTTTATTACATTTGTTTGATTCCATTGACATCACAAAGAAACTACAGACATCAGTGTCGCTGGCCAAAAGCATTATTTTCCCAACAAACCAATTAAACATTGGGAGTTTGGAATTGTTCTGTGGTATACTTTAACCTCGCTTAAAGGCTTTTTTTCCCCTGCAACTTTCAAATTCCTTAAGCTGTTGTAGAAAAATTAGAATGTAGAATAAGAACACACAGAATTCTTCACAGAAAAAAAGAAAAGGAAATAAAAAACAGGATAATGAAATGTTACTTACAACATAGCTATATTCAGGTAGTGTGGCAGTACGGAAGAAAACTCGTTCTGATGTTCCTGTCTCTACTTTTAGATCCATAGGAGCCTGTCAACTCCCGCAGGACCCATGAAGGCAGCTATGAAACACTGTCCCTTTCAGTCTATATTTAGAGTTCATTTTGGCAAAGTATGGTGACTTTACAATGCTGATCTGTTTAGAAAGCAAGCCACCCATACACAGCTCTTTTTCATTAAATTGTAATCATGGTAATATGCTATCATGGAGAATTAGAAAGTTTGTTACTGATCAGTATTTCATAGCCTTTTGGTTTGTGATGCCTTTTTATAACTCATTTGCTATGCAAAAGAGTCATATCTACAACACTGTACCAATGAGTAACCAGTTTGCTATGCAGAAAAGTCCTATCTACAGCATTGCAGTCATGAGTACTTTAAAGGCATAGACTAGAAAAAACAGGGTCTTTTCCTCCTTCTCCCACACTCCTTATAAAGTCAAGTGGGACAGTATTATGAGATGGACTAATTTGTATGGCATCCTTAGCTGTTTAAAAAAACAAATTCTGCTGAACTCTTTTGAGAGTACTGGTAATCACTCCTTTGTAGACAGTTTTTTGTCTTGCTGACACCAGTGTTTCAGCACGCTGTAGTGACAGGCCACTAACACTTAAAGGGACCACAGCTTCTAACAAATGCTTTTGGAAGCCATTCTATAGATCTAAAATTTCAAATGCCTTTAAACTGGCAGTATATGTTTTGGTTTTTTTCTTTCAGGAGACAAGAGACAATACATCCTCTGACTCGTAGTTCCCACTCAAGCTGATGAGCTCTGCAACTGCCCGGTCTGAGTAGCTGGGCCAGTAATGCAGAGTTAATAGGATTATGCTCCCTTTCTGCAGGAGTCTCCTGCAAGACCACCCTCTCCAAGGATGTGTAAAGCAGGGGGGGTGGAAACAACAAACAAACAAAACCAAAAAATAAAAATAAAATAAAAAAAACCCAACAAAACAAAACATACCAAAAAACCCCACGCCCACAACACCAACACCTCTCTCCCACCCAAGATCCCCAATACCATCCTAATTGCAAGACAAGCACCCAGGCCCCTCCAGTTCCAAGGTCAAAGGTCTGCAAACCCATGAGATCTCTGGAAAGAAGCAAAACCACCCATTTCCCCTCCAACTTCCTTGGAAGCCATCCCAATCTCTGTGACTGGCAGTGTAATGGGGGAAAGGGCAACCACACGCTTGGCCACCTGCCAGGATGTGCTCTAGAAAGCAATTTTGCAAAACACTGGCAGGAAAGGAAGCTACCAGAAGTGCTACTTTACACTAGCAAAGCATGCCAAAGCTGAGCACCCAGAAGCACTGGAGACATATCAGCCATGGGGGGACCAGCATAGCTCAAATGGGACATAGTTTTGGGCTGGGCAAACACACTGAGACAGCTTCATCTAGTTCAAGGACCAGAAGTGATAAACACACAAGTACAGTACATGTCAACAGCACAAATTTCAGTTCAAGGTCTAAGTAATCAGTTCCCTAAACCAAACAAGTTCTAACAAATTGTCCTCAAATACTGCATGAAAGTAGAAGGTACAAATAATCAGCAGGTATGGATTTGCTAGAATAGGTTCTGCTACAATCTGAAACTAAAAAACACCCAAACTTTCTCTTATCAGAGCAAGCAGTAGTTTTCAGGGTGGGGGATGTTATGGGTGAAGGTTTACTTCCTCTGCTGATAACTGGACCTAGAGTTTTACGAATGTTTATCCTAACAAGCACTTTTATTTATAGTTCTTCCAAGTTCAGAAGCTCTACCTAGCTAGGTTTTAATGTCTTTATTACAGTAACACCCCATCCCTAACTCCCCCCAAACAGTTTTCAGTTACTGGCACATTTCAGTACTCTAGAGACTGAAACTGAGGAGAGGGGGGAGTAGCTTTCGACAAGATGAAAACAGAGCAACTGTAATGGTTCCTGTAAGATAAGGAACAGGGTGTTTTTGCAGTAGCAGAACTAGGAAACATTTGACCATTTCAGAGCTGATGACCAGACAGTAGCAGGCTGTTGTGCAGAGCATATGTGAATAAAATACACCTTCCAAACATGGCACAGTGCGGTTTCAGGTTACACCTACTACAGCAGAGACTAACTCAAACACATCTGCATGGGCAAACAAACCATCTGTTTAAATCTTTAGGTTTTGCTAGCATTCCAGCTTTTCATTTATGCAGTAATGACTTTTACACAAAAAATGAGCAGTGAAAAACATCTTTATTCCAGAAATTAAACATCCCAATGTCAGAACATGAGAGCATTATTTGTATTTTACATTGAGGCAAGTGTTTGTCATTCATTACTTCATTGTAAATCCAGGGAAGTAAACTTCAGTCTCCTTCAGGATAAGGTCGTACTGTATAAAAAGTTTTTTGTCCACCTGCCATTGAAGAGTTTTAAAAGTTGTTTTAAAAGTTGTTTTAATAGCTTCACACAAAATAAGTGTGTTCTCGTATTAGCACATTCTTTCCACAACACTTGGTCAAGGAATTCATTACATTTTACCTTTATAATGAAGTAAGGAATCCAGTCTGACACAGCATTTGACTACAGTTACCCACTCCAATTAACAGTTCCATGACAATAAATATATCCATCTTTGACGTAAGTTGCGTCTAATCGCAAGTGTTATAATGTATCCCTGCACCCAGTCTTACATTAATCTATATACAATCTATATGCAACAACATGCAGTAGATTTACAGCCTTTATACATCCCTGTGCACAGTTACTACAGAAATGCTAAAAAAAAAATAAAATGAGTTTTTTAAAGGTTACAAATTTACTCTGGAAACTGAACCCCCATGGGAAAGGAGATCTAAAAGAATTCCCCCACATCTGCTCTTTTATCACGGCATTTACTTCTAGCCTTTGTCCGAGCCTTGAATGCTGCAGAGTTGTACAAGTGCTACAAAATAAGAGGAAAAAATTAATCAGAGATGTTCAAAGGCTTCTGGTTTTTAGAGATTTTTATTATATATATATATATATAAATAATGTTAAGAAACAGCTGAAAATATCTCTTATTATTTGAACTAAATTAGCAGGTCGTCTGAAATTTATGGTACAATGTCTTTGCACCAAAGAATGATTTATATACACACAAAAGAAACTTCAGCTGTATAAGACTGAGCTAGGAGCAATTCCTGAAAGCCAGTCACTCTTGTCATATAAACACAATGCAGATTAAGTTTGCTCCCCTGGATTAAACTTGATAGCACCGTTCCACAAATTGTTCATACAACCAACAGAACGGTCACCCTGCTAGTGTCCATTTCACACTGGAGTTTGATATACTTATGAAGAATATTTCTATGGTATCCTGTAGCATCTTGTTGCAGTTTGAGCTGGGTGCCCCCTGTAATGTTTACTTCCTGTGTCCAGAAGTCCAGCCCAGAGGGGTGGACACAGGAAATTATGTAGTATTTCCTACCACAATTCTTTGCACCACTATAAGATGCAGTGTGGAGTCTAGCACCAACTCTTTTCTTCCTCCTCCGCCAGCCAGTAACTGGGGGAGATGTCTCCTGGCTTTGGGCCTGGCTAGGCCCAAGGCCATTGGGGGGATGGGCAGTCTCAGATCTGGCCAGCTGAGACTAGCCTAGCAGTGGGAGGGGGAAGAAGGAGCCCTGGGGGTCTTGGGTGTACCCTCAGGTGGGGATGGGATCTCTCTGGGTCTGTTTTGGGATCTTTGTCACTGTGCTTTTGGTTCTCTGCAAATGTTCACTGCTTTCTATTTAAACTTTCCATCACTTTTGCAATCCGTTTGTCTGAGTGTTTATTGTTGCCAGTGGTGGGGAAGGGGGCTGCCTCAACCTAGCACACATCTCTATCCAAAGCCCTAGGGATCCCCTAAAAGCCCAAATTTGCCCACACATGGAGCATGACTCTGATACCAATCATCAATCAAGTCAAGCTTCAGTTCCTCCAAGAAGGAAAGTACTAGCAGACATGCCCAGTGGAAAAATCTAAAACAAAGAGCTCCAAAACACATACAACCAAATTTTGATTTCACTTTGGACAGTAAGAGGCACTGTTAGAACTGAAGTGACAAGTTTAAAGGTGACAGCTTCTAAGATGCATGTTTGGAATACCATATAATTCAAGAGAAATACATTAGCATATGAAGTAAATACGTTAAGGTACAATACCTACCCTTTCAAAACGAGAGATCTTCATTGTTTTAAGAGTTGCAGCATCTAGCATTACCGGTGGACCAAGCTCAAAGACATTCCGAAGAAAGTCATTTGACTAAACAAGAAACAGAACAGAATACAGAATTAACCAGGCTGAGAGAGACCTTTGAGACCATTGAGTCCCAACCCATCACCCAACACCATCTAATAAACTAAACCATGGCACTAAGTGCCTCATCCAGTCCCTTTTTAAATACTTCCAGCGATGGTGACTCCACTACCTCCCTGTACAGCCCATTCCAATGACCAATCACTCTTTCTGCAAAGAACTTCTTCCTAACATCCAGCCTAAACCTCCCCTGGGGCAGCTTGAGACTCTGTCCTCCTGTTCTGGTGCTGGTTGCCTGGGAGAAGAGACCACCCTCCACCTGGCTACAACCTCCCTTCAGGTAGTTGTACACAGCAATAAGGTCTCCTTTGAGCCTCCTCTTCTCCAGGCTAAGCAACCCCAGCTCCCTCAGCCTCTCCTCATAGGGCTTGTGCTCCAAACCTCTCCCCAGCTTTGTTGCCCTTCTCTGGACACATTCCAGCAACTGAGCATCTTTCCTAAACTGAGGGGCCTGGAACTAGACACAGTACTGAAGGTGTGGCCATCAAATCATCAGCTTGTCCCCAAGTTATCAAGTCTTCAGACATAAATATTAAGTACTGTACTAAGAAATAACATCAATCTGACAGAAATCTTAGTACTTTTTGCAGTTACACCAGGAAACACTTCTTCCTTTAGTCAGAATAAGGCTAAGAACTAAAACGGTCCTCTTGTGAAGACAGACAGGTTCTGCTCCCTGACATTGTCCCAGCAAATTAAGACACAGTTGTGTTACCATTCTGTATGTAATATTAGGCAGCTGGACACAGATCTGTAGTTTCACAACATACCAAATTTAAATCAGAAAGCTAGTATTTGAAAAAGCTGCTACATGTTGGGCTCCCTCAGTCACAAAAATGCAACTGACACTGGACTGAAAATTTTAACCCCAGGATTAAAGAAATGTAGGAGCATATACTCTTAAGCTACACTTCCTGCTTCTGCTACGTATCTAAACAGATGATTATCAAACAAGCAGCTCTTAGAACAGAGATAAGGGCTTATTCCTTCCCTTCTGGAATGCTGTCATCATTGGGCTGCAATTTGCAAGCTTTAGTTTTGACTAAAAATTTGCATTCCTTTTTACAGGAAGGAGGCTTGAACAGGAAGGGTGGAGACACGCAGCTTTACAGTAGCCAGATGACTGCACTGCTCTCCTCAAAGGGAGTATGACGATTCAAGAAAAATCCTGAAGGTAAGAAGATATTCAGCTTGAACCTCTTACAGGAAGTCTTAATCGCTAACCTAGCACACCCAGGCTGAAACTCTTGAGGCAGCTCACCCAGAGAGTTGTAGCTCACCGTAGGTCATTTTCTAAGTGCTCTCTTTTAACACTCCTAATACAAAGCCCATCACTTCACCAAGTCCTGCTCACGATTTCCTAATTCAGAATAATTACTACAAAGGAAGATGGGGCTCAATAATCTGAGCGTGTATCAAACAGCAGCTCACCTGCAAATGATATTGCATCCCCGAGCCCAGGATCTCCTTGAAGGTGTCATAAGTTTGTTTTTTAACCCAGCAGTCAATATACATGCGCTCAGGGCCAAACTTGACCATTTCTGTAGGAAAGTCACGTTCCTATCCAAAATTAAAGAACATAACATATGTAATTAAGTTAAACAGTCTTTTGTATTAGGAACTGCATATATCTCAATCCATTCTTTCCATAAACAGATGCACACACTTACCACACAAGATGTGAGGCTGACATTCCTCAAGAAAGAAAGCATTTTAGGAAACACTGATCTTCAAAAATACTAAGAATTTAATTTCTCCAGAAAGATCAGTTCTGACTGCAGGAGTCACCTTTAAGACAGTTTGTAAGTCTCCTTTAGACCTCACCTTTCCTGAGGGGTAAGCTAAGTCGGTGACAATGGAACATAACTCTGTTCTCCTGCAGGCAAAAACCTCAAAGGTGATTTCAAATCACTTCAAAGCCTTCCCCTTTAGCTTGAGATGTTTAAATGTTCTGAATGTCAACTAGTATTTAGTTGGTCTTACCCATATATCTATGTCAGTAGTAATTATCTGACCAGTGAAAACATTTTGTCTGAGAGGTGCAAGATAAATAACCCACTTTGAGGCTTCACTCAAAAGTTATGTTCCTAATGAAATATTTTAAGAGTCCTGCTTTGTGTATTGTTTCTTAATAGAGATATGGAAAACCAGAAAGTTGCAGCACAATTAGGAGAACTTCCCACACACACACAGACACTTCTTTGGCCCCTTGCAGAGGTGCCATCTGAAAACACGTCTTACCACTAAAGTGCTTTTTGTTTATTATGCACAGTTGTTCAAATACAGTATTTTACAATAAACCTTTTCACTGAATTCAGGGTGCTAATTTGGGTGTCCTACAAAGTTTTCTATGAAAAAGAATTGCTCATGGTATAAAACAAAAAAAAAATCATTTAGTAACTGCAGTGCAATATTTAGCTTTCATAAAAGAAAAAAACCCACAACTCTTGAATATGGCAGTTAGATTTGGAGTAAAATAAACAAAGCTTAACTTGCTTTGTTCTACGTTCTTAAATAAGTAGCCGTATTTTGCATAAGGGATCAGAATTTGAAATCTCATTTAAAGCAGTATTTTCCTGTTGCTTTCATTGAAACAGTAATTCTATTTAATGATAAGACCATGTCAGTAAGAATTGCATACTACCTAGTTACAACCCAGACATTCAAAGTAAGAAAAAAGAATCACCTCAACAGCTCGCAGAACATCTCTGAAGACAGATCGCTGCTTTCTTTTATCCACTTTGGCTCGGTGCTTGTTTCCATCAGTAGCCAGAGCTCGTAGTTTCTCTGTTAAAAGTTCCATATCTTCATAAAAGAAATCCTGTCCAGAAAAAAAAAAAAAAAAAACCACCAAATTATTTTTTAGTTTCTGACCTCAACATCTTTTCCTGCAAACAGCAAAATGGACCTCTCCAATTTCTAGGTATGCAGATCCCTACAACCTGTTATTTAAAGAGACAGCGAAGGCACTAGCTTCCTGTGGCAACATTTGCCCCATTTATAGTAGTAAGAACAATGTCACAGAAACCAGTTTACCCAAGCAGGACACTATTGAACTGTTCTGTTAGTCAAAACCACACTACATAGTGCAGCTCCTTCTGTGTGTGTATATACCTGTCAATCTGTTCTGCTCCATAACTCCAAGGGACTCAAGCTGCCTATAACTGATCTGATGAACCTGGCTGCTTCTCCTGTTAAATTGAGGGCACTTTCAGTTATTAGCACAGAAGTCATGTTGCTAGAGATTGACTGTGAGACACCATTAGACTGACAGTACAGAATACTTAAGTCATAAATCTTGTATGAGGTGGAAAATTAGAAAGCAGCATTAAAAAAATGCCTAACAGAACACTCCAGTAAACTTCAACGTATAAATGTTTAGCAGGAAGTATTCTCTTTCCTTCACTTACTAATTCAGTGGTAGTTTACCTGGATTAGTAAGAGTGTATGGAAACTTTTGTAAAATCAAGGGGGTTTTGTGTTAGTTTGGGTTTTTGGATTGGTTGGGTATTTTGGTTGGTTTGTTTTTTGAATCTGAATGCTTCATCACATCCACTAACAAGGCTGAGTTTACAGCTTGTTGAAAGTGACTGGTCAAAGGCAAAATACAGCAAGCATTTTTAATCTGTGCTGATTGTTAAGGATCCAAAGAGAACAATTTGTAATGATTAAAGGGGCATTTTCTCAACAGGACAGAAGAGGGGTTTAGAGAATATAGTCTCGTTTGTTAATACATTTTAAGATTTTTAGGTACTTGCAGGCAGCTTGACCAAATAAAGGATCAAGTTCTAGGCTTTTTTGCTTTTTCCTTTCAAATTTGGTTTCCACAGCCAAGAGACTCAAATCCCTACTGTGTGCAATTACACAGAAGTCTCAGCACATAGTTCCAGATTATGCAGTGTCAGTGTGTTGTGTATCCTGACTCATTTGGAGTTATCCTTTCACTTTGGACAGTGTGTTCTGGCAAAGCACAGCAGCCTTGATCAAGCTAGGAGCCATCCAGGCAGCTCTCCCAAACTGTGCCATGGGTAAGTGAAGACTGTTTCCTTCAGTGCTGTCAAGAAAACAGTTGAAAAATTAATATGGCATATTGAAGAATGCAAAGGCAAGTTTAGCTGTGTATGAGGCAACACAAGATGCTTACACCTAATGCAAATCATAAGCAAACCACAAGAAATCTTACCAAATGTAGCAACAGCAGTATCTGTGCAAAATTTGTGCATGTTTTCCAAGTCTACTCCCTTAAATTAACACTAATCTCCACCTGACTAAGAGTCACAAATGCTGCATCATGCAGTGCTAGTTATTCTTCTCAAAGCACCCAAGTAAGTCTACTGAAAAACACAATACTAAAAGTCAGCATGGTTCCTACCAAACAACAGATTTTCAGCTGTGAGAGCAGTCATGCAAGTTATGAATCACTGCAACTTGTCCAAGTATCCAAGAAGTGTTCCCACCACAGACAATACTAAATTTTACCCTGAAATCCTTCTAAGGATTTTTACATTTATTTTCTTAAAGCTAGTGTTGGTTTTAGATTGTAAAGCTTACATAACACATTTCTACTTGTTCTTCAGTATGGTTTCATGTTATATTGGTCCTGCACTACAGAAATTAATGTAAAAATGATAGCTAAGTTGCTGTGAATCGTTCTTGTACCCACTTGGATCAGGACAAACTCACTACAAAGAACATAAGTCAATGAATTATCTGCCACAGTTGAGATCCAGGGTGCTATGCAACACAGGTTAAATAATTTTCTTGTCACCAGCCCAATGCAAGAAAATTTAGTTGCTGACATCTACTTACAGCATCTGTTTCTCGTGCCAGTTCAAACAGAAGTGCAAGTGTTTCTCCAGCAGCTATCCTCATGCTGAGATCATCGCAAGACAGCAGACTTGGAAGTTTATGCAAGTGCCTAAGGAATAAGTCATAGTAAAGATACAATTTTGTTGACACTGCTTCACTGCATATAAAAGCAGTCATTACAGATTTTGTTTTTAAAAAAAGATACCCACATTTCAATTTTCTTCTTCACTTCATTCACTGGACAAATGGTCAACAACAGTGTCCATGCTAAGAGAGCGCTGATGTGAAGCACAGTATTGTGGGTACTTGATACACCATTAGTGTCTCTATCTCTCTGATAGGCCTTTGTGAAGATGTTTTCCAGACACTCCATAGTAGAGTACAGTTCCTGAACACGGGGAAAAAAAGATGATGGGATTTGCTTAAGATTCACACATTTTTATACTGCCAATGTATGTCTTAAAAAAAACCCCTAACACCAGTATTATTTATCCTCACCGTAATGTCATCAGTGATGATGAAACAGCAAATCCCTAAGCAGGTTGCACACTAAACAAGAGAAAAAGACAGAAGTGTCAGTGTTTGACAATGATGTTACTTTGATGTTACTATTGACCAAAGCATCAAACTGACCTCTGAAATTCAACATCTGGAGTATTGCAAACTTCAGCGAAGTAGAATTCTTCAATGCTATTTAATTCAGCTACTTTGTAAAATTTAGTTCTCAGTTCCCCTCTCAGGATGACTTTAAAACATATGCTACTCACAAGCCTTAATTTTTCATGATGCACTGTTTAATACAGCCTACAGATCACCTCCCAAAAGCCACATGTAGCACTCCTTTCACCCAAATACTTTCAATCCCACTATGGTTCACTAGCAGAGATTATTCATTTATTCACAACTGTGGGAAGTTGACAAAGCACTGGATAAAATAGCTCCTTAATGAAGTTTCTAGGTTGAAGGAGAGAATCATGTCCAACCTTTAGGTGGCATGTTTTAAGCCAGTGAAAACAGCTACACATCAGAGTATACATCAGTGTTATGTATTTACACCACTGTAGTAACTGTTAATTCTGAATTACATGATAGTGCTCTGGTTAAAAACTGTCCTTTGGTCCTGGCCTGGCAAATAAACTTTTTATACTTACAGCCTGTCTGGCTTGGATACTGGCTGTTCCATCACAGATAATCTTCTTCAGAACTGGACCAAGGGTCTTAAAAATCTCTTCACTTTCAATTCCTGACCCCATCTGCACACACAGAAGGCACGCCAGTCCAGCAGCTGCACACTGTTCCTCACTCTTACCTAGAGATTAACATGCTATGATGAGGAATGGCCTGGTGCATTGCTTGTTTCCTTTAAAAATACTTAGTCTGAAAACTTGCCGGTTGAAATTCAGAAGCCGAAAGGACAGCAGATAATTTCAGTGAATTTTCTGTGTCAGTTAAAAAGTTGTTAACTAAATTAAGCACTCTATAAAGCACTAGAGAAGCCTCACAGTCATAATTCCTTCTAAACAATAAGCTATTTCAGGGGGATTATTGCCTTCTAATAGCCAGCATGTTGATTACCTTTCTTTATGCAGCGTTCAATGCTATCTGTTAGCGTCATTCTTCTTTCCATGATAAATTCATATAGAATTTTAGAAGAAAAAGCACTTTTCAGGCTTTCAAGAGCTGCTTGTCTTGTCTTTGCACTGTTAGAGAGAGAAGGAAGATGTGAAATCAGCAAGCATCAACTAAAGCTCAGCCTTTGCTTTTATTCATCTGTGCTCAATAGAAGAATAACCCATAGCAGCACCATGAAGTATGAAATGTTATGAACTGCCTCCTTCCTCACAGACAGAGAAACTTATCTTAGATATACAGTTCACAATACTGAATCTGGCTAGGAATAAAGTCACTCTACTTCAAGCTATTAGGGAAGGAAAATCTGACTCTCACCCAAAAACTTGTTGGGGAGAAGGTCTTTTCAGATCCAGAAGCAGAGCAAGCTCTCCTGAGTATTAATTTCAGTTTCAGTAATCATATAAAAAATATTTGATGCATATGTCCCTTATTAAACCACAGGAAGACAGAAAATGTATGAATGTGTTTCTTCAAAGCATACTATACCTCTTGTCCAATGTAAGGTCAATATATCCCTTCAATTTGTATTCTAAGTCCTCTTGAGTAGCTTCTTCATCAACTTCAGGCCCTAATCCAGAGGAAATTGTTTAGTCCTACTGATACACATTATTAGCAGACACAGTAATATTCAACACAGTATTTTTAATGCTAATAAGCAGTTTATATAGAAAATAGCTACAGAATTGTTCAGTATTACTGCAACAGATGTGTTAAATGTACTACATCAAATTTCCCCTTGAAATACTTTTGTAAAAAATCATCTATTGATACATCTGTGCTGTTTCCATACCTGCTTCTTACATACTCCAATAATGAGTATGAGAGCTAATCGCATCTCATATAGATTTGCTACAACTGACACCCATCAACTAATCCTGTCAGCAACACATTCTTATCCAGTCCATTTATATGGGTCCCTGGAGTACAGCAGTTGATGCAGTGTTTTAGCAGCCTGTGCTGTCTGGCATCACTTCAGACGCCACTGCAACAGCAGCCCAGTTAAGAGTGGCAAGTATTCACACAGGAGGCTGCACGCTTTATTGCCCTGTAGCGGGCTTCCAAGTCCCCTTCTCCCAACAAAATGGCATTAGAGCAGCCCAGATGGTAGCAGAGACAAAGCACAAATCTAGTTCAAAACAGGCAAACAGGACTTGTTCCATTCCAAACTCTTCTGTACTTCCTACGACCTCAAATATGTGTCAGGATGCACCTTGAAATCTTTCTCCAGAAGTCAGTATAATTTTAACAGAAAGAAGTCTTAATAGTTTCATGAGAGGCTTGTGAAACCTGGGATATATTCTTAACAAAACAATACCCACTAGATTAGCAATCACAGTGTTTATCAGAATGTCATTATTTTGCTACTGCTACTTACAGTCCAGTGTTTAAAACTCCTACAGCAAATCAGATTTTATATTTTAAAAAAGATGGAATAGATGTAAGTGAAAGAACATACCATCCTCAGTGAAGCTAGCAGGATCACTGAAGCCACTGCAGTGGCTCATAGTTTCAATTGAAGCATCTTCATCACTAAAAGGCTGCACATTTCTGGGCTGACCACCTACAGGAAAAAGACAATAATTTGATAATTTTTCATATGGAAAATGAAGATCTGAACATCAAAAGTAAAATTTGACCCTCCCTAGAGATTCAGCCTCCCTGACCCAGATAAAGAAAGCACATTTCCTTCCTCTACTCGTTCCTTTACTTCCGCCTGTTTTAAAGACTTAGCTGGCTCTGTTCTCTAAGACTGTTTGTGAATAGTAAGAAAGAGGCCATCTAGTTTTCAAACAAGTGGTAGAATTCCTAACTCTACATTTAGGATCTTTCTACAATAAACCTCAAGTTAACAGAATTTCCTGTGACTGTACTTTAAATATAGTTCTGCATCCATTTCACTGTTAGGATGAGCTACCTAAAAAAACTGCCATGCAGTCTTCAAGTTTTGAGGAACTTCAAGCCAGGGTAAGTTAGACATATAGGCAAACATACCTTATCCCATTCAATGCAGGATTTGTGGGATTAAGCATACTATGTGCATCAGCAGCAGGGTAAGCTCTGTTTTAATACTGAATTACAAATACAAACCAGAACATCAAATGCCTCAACAGGGGAAAAAACTTTCTCCAGCTCAGGATCAAGAAGTTCACTAGCTTTAATCTTTTCAGAGAAAGCTGTATTATTTTCACCAACACTTACCATTTTTTCATACTTGCATCATATTATTACAGCATTAAGAGTCAGAGGAATCTGACCTGATAATCCTTAACTTCTATCGCTGTCCTATCCTAGCCCTTAATGGGCATTTACTAAAAAACAGTTTCACTGTCATTTCCCTAGCAGGTCCCAAATACCCTTTAGAGAACTCAGAATTCTGCTTTTTTGTGGTACAATTGATTCAACATAGTGCTTGCCTGCTTCAAGACACTCAAAATGCTTTTTTTTAAATCTAGGCAGAATCAACCTTGAATTGTTGACTATCCAAGGACTTTCCAATAAATTCACACTTCAGACACTTTGCGGCTTTTAACTGAAAGACATCTGCTTGTAACAATGACCACAAACCTTGACAAACATTAACCAATGCACAGACCAAGAAACTTGGAAGCTCAAAGTCCTGGCCACCTTGCTTCTCATGACATCAAGCAAGGAAGTGGCAAGAACGACTGCCAGCCCTTCAGCAAACTAAAATAAGAGAAGCTGTAACAAGCCTCAGTGAATTGGTCACTTCCTGAACACTCTGCTCACAGCTATAGTAGCCCAAAGTGAAATTTCTCATCGCTCTGCAAAATTTTAATTCTACCTATCTATTCCATCAGCACCTCAGCCACACACATTCTGGAGCTGTTAGAGGCCTGTTTATCTTTCAGTATCTTCTTTCAGACTTTTTTTTAACGATACTGCAGCTTTTCAGAGCACAGTGCGGTGACATACCACGCCAGCCACCATGGCCACGGGAGTGACAGGAGCAGCCGTCTCCCCCGCCCCGGAAGGGCCCACGCCGGCGGCGATGCGGCAGGGTGGACACCGGACGCTCTGCATGCCGGGGACGCACCCCAACACCCCACGGGCCCGGCCTCCCCCATCCTCCCTGGGGCCAAACGGGCGGCACCGGCGACCGGCGGTCGGAAAGCCGCCGGCTGGGCCATCGCCGGCCGCTGCCCTTCGGGCGCTATCACCGCCGGCAGCGCCAGGCACGGCCGCCGCCCACGCCCCTGGGCGCATGCGCGCAAGCGGCGTGAGGTGGCGGTTTCGCGGTCAGCTCCTGTCAGGCCAGCGGGGGCCCCCGGCCCCTGCCCATCTCCAGCTCCCGCTCGCCCGGAGAGGCACTCCGCAGCCGCGCCTGTCCACCCTCCCGCTTTTGCGTTATCCCGGCAGGGAGTCGAGACACAGGTGGCCAAGGCGGCCCAGCCAGCCGCGGCCGCTCCTGCCGGGTAAAGCAGATCCCTACGGCGGCTCAGGCGGCCACACGGGACGTGGGGAGAACTCAGCGCCCCCTGAGGCTGCCCGCTCCGAACCCCCGCCCACTGTCTGGTCGCACTCACCGGTTCCGCGCTGGTGGTTGCTCCCCCGCTTCTTAGACTTGGGCATGGTCGCAGCGGCTCTGGGCTCGGCTCCCGCGGCCCCTCTCTGGGTCTCGGTCTCTCTGCTCCCCCCCGCCCGGGAATCAGCGACAATCAGCCGATAGAAGAGCAGGATGGCTTTTTACTCCAACGCCTCTGCGAGGTTGACTTCCCGGTCCGGGGCAGCGGAGGTGATTGGCGAAAGCAGACGGAGGACAAACAGGCGGCAAAGGCAGAAATCCCCGTGGAGGCCCGTGAGCGGAGTCGATGCATCTTTCTCCTCTCAGACACCTGGGGCTAAAGGCGCGGAGGGGGCGCCGGAGCCGCTTTTATAGGCCGCCGGGTTGCGGGGGCGGGCCTGCGAGACGTGTCGTTCCCGCGACCAATGGTCGGGGGTTGTGACAGCGAGCGGATGACTCAGTCGCGTGAGTCCGTGACGTGAACGCCTTGCTGGCCAGTGGTGGGTCTGGGACGTCATCGCTGTTCCGCGCGCCGTACCGTGGTGCCTGCTGGGAGCGGCGAGTTTGGCTGCCAGCCCGCGACTGGGGAGGGCAAGACAGGCGACAACGGCCCCGCCCGCTGCGGCCCGCGGCCTTAGGCTGGTGGGGCTGGCTGTGGCAGCCGGAATCACAACGTGCGCTATATCTCTTAGGGGTGGCCGTGGGGTCAAGCAAAGGGCGAGAGGCTGGTACATTGGCGAACCGGCCGCGCTCGCGTTCTAGCGCTTGAAAATTCCGCACTGGTGGCGCGGCGGGCCGGACAGGGCCAGGCTGGGTGGCGCACAGCGGCACACCGCGGCGCAGCGACTGGTCTGTGCCGAGGGGCGCTCTGCGTAGAGGCGCCCTCGCGGCTCCGCCGGGTGGGAGCGGGAGTTGGTGGCGATGCACAGGGGCCACGTGAGGCGGCAGCCCATGCGGCCAGACAAAGGAGTTTCGGGCTTGTGCCCGTGTGAGTTTGCACATGTTGGTGTTTTAAATCGGGCCCTGTGTCGTGTTTGTCGCTGGCAGTAGAAAGTGTTAGCTCGGTTTTGTCAAGTGCTGTCGTGCACAGGGACGCCCTCGGCACGCGTGGCTCACGGGTTCGACTGCGTGCCTCATTTGAAAACACAGAAGATACATCGTGCAGTTACTCTGTTTTTCTTCCACGCACAGAAGTGGGTTTTGTTGTCACATTTTTGTCAATCGTATCTTCTAATACAGAGATTTGCACTTCATCTATATGCTTTTATTTTTAATCCAGAATTGAGTTTCTTGTTTTCTGATGAAGTTCAAATAAGGAAAATTGGTTAACACACACAAAAAAGAGATGGGTTTATTTATGAAATGTGACTGTTTGTAAATTTTCGCTGATGGACTGTAACAGTACTGCAGTTTTTGAGGGAGGAAAGACAATTTCGCAGAACATGTTGAAAAAGCTATGTAAGGCACAGTTTTAATGCTTTTGCATACAAAATATATTTACACTGACTTCTAGAAATGTAAACGTGTAACAACTCTATATAATTGCTACATAAAAAATAAATGGAATGGGGTTTAGTGACTCATTTGTCCATGTTAAGTGCAGAAATGCTAGTAGTGTCTCTAGAAAATGGTGGCTGTCAATTGTGATGTTACCTTTGGGTACTGCTGGAGCCCAATACTTTACAATAACAAGGGCCAGCCAGCCACCAGTCTGGTAATCATCAGACAAGACTGCGGTAACAGGAATGACCTTAGATCAGCCCAGATGGGTCAAAGTCTGTGACCAGGCACAGGCATGTCTAACAGCTCAAGCAAAGAAGAAGGGAGAGCACTTAAGCACAGCTTCTGAGTGAAAGCAAGCAGTCCTCACAGTCCTCACTTCCTACAGTACTTTCTCATGCAGTAGTCTGGTCCTAGGCCACTTGGTTGCACCGTGGCAGAGGTGCCTTCAAACACAGGCAGCTTAATGCTCAGAAAGGCCAGCTGAGGGTCACAGATTCACAGATTCAGGCAGGTTGGAAAGGACCTTCAAAAGTCACCTTGTCCAACTCCCCTGCAGTCAGCAGGGACACTTCCAACTAAATCAGGCTGCCCAAGGTCACATCAAATCTGACCTTGAATGTCTCTGTGGGGCCTCAACCACATCGCTAGGCAACCTATTTCACTCTCATTGTAAAGAACTTCCTCCTTGTATCCAGTCTAAATCTACCCTACTCCAGTTTAGAGCCATTTCCCCTCATCCTAGCACTACATGCACTTCTAAACAGTCCTTTCCCAGCCTTCCTGTAGGTTCCTTTCAGATACTGAAATGTAGCTATGTCTCCCCAGAGCCTTCTCTCCAGGCTGAACAGCCCAAATTCTTTCAGCCTATCTTTGTAGGAGAGGTGCTCCAGCCCTCTGATCATCTTTGTAACCTTCTCTGACCCAGTCCAGCAGGTGCATGTCCTTCTTACGGTGGGGATCCCATAGCTGAACACAGTACTCCCAGTGAGGTCTCACCAGAGTGGAATGGCAGAATCACCTCTGTGCTGGCCACACTTGAAGCTCAGGATGCAATTGGCTGCCTGGACAGCAAATGTGCAGTGTTGGCTCATGTCCAGCTTCTCCTCCACCACAACTAGAAGATCATTGAGGTCCCTTCTAAACCTGACAATTCTACGATTCAATTCTATGATTCTATACTCCCCGGTCCTTTTCTGCAGGTCTGTTGTCGATTTCATCCTCCAGCCTGTATTGATGTCAAGGGTTGCCCCAATCTGGGTGCAGGACCTTACCCTTTGCTTTATTGAACCTCATGAGATTCTCCTCAGCCTACTTCTCCATACATATCTGATGTATATCTGACATACATGATATGATTTATCATACATATCTGAGTAGGTATATGTGGCTTAGTAAGTATTTGTATGCCAGAGTTTATTTTAGAGACATGTAACCATCATCATTTACAAAGGATTGGAGACATAACCAGATGCATTCTGTTCACACCATTAAATGCTGTAAAGACGTCAGAAATGAGGTGATCACATAGATCCTTGATTCATTGGGATGTATTTTCCTCCTCTTTTGACACAATGCTTCTGCTATCTTTGCAGACAAAACCTCTTGGGTTTTCTTTTTTCTTTCTGTCATTCCTTAGGACATGAGACTCTTCAGGCACAAGAGAATCCCAAGCTTATGCTGCTTGCCTTGTATTGCACAGTCAACGTTCTCATAATCATAAAATATCTCAGAACCATTAAAAGAGTTGAAAGCTGTAAGTCCCTGGATGAATAGTCCAAAATGCCACCTCTAGTGACCTGCCAACACCGACAGGCCTTCAGAACATGAATCTGTTAGCAGTCTCACAATCCTCACTCTGGAACACTTAATGCACCAAATGCTGTCAGCATTGATGTGTAGCTTCATTGCCCGAAGTAAATCTGCCCATGATAAATTACAGCCACATCTCCCCTGTGTTCTGGCTGCAGTTGCTACAGTGGTATGCTTGGTTGGGGCTTACTCAGCTCTGTAGGTGTAGGTGGGTTATCTGGTCCTGTATCTGCAGAGAAAGACTAAGGCTTGGAAAGGAAAGCTCATATCCAGTCTTCACTGGGAAGGTGCTTAGAGGGATATGGATACTTAAAGGCATAGATGCAAGTTGTATCTGGTCAGTTCATGCAGAATGATCAATGGCATTCTGAGAGAGCAATTGTGAGTGAAATGAATTTTGAATAGACAACAGCAAGGTAAAAACTTCAAATACAAATACAGAGAGGGAAAGCCAGGAGGAGATCAGCTTTTTCCGTTTGAATTCTAGGACACATTTTGGAGCTCCTTTAATTTTTCTTACATCATGTACCTCCTGTCTTCTTATTTATATTTTGGAAATCTAACCAATTGCAGTCCAGATGCATCCAAGAATCCCAAGGCCAGCATAAAATAATATGAGATGGCAGGCTCACAATTTGAGTCACTGTTGTTAGAGCCTGAGGGAATTCTGGCCTTAGGTGAAGGAGTTACTTCATATACTGAGGGAAGCTCTCATTCTCTACAACTGAATGAAGTCCAGACCTCTAAAGTGATGCAAGAGCAGCTTATACTATTTTGCCTAATTTTGACAGCTCTGGTGCATGGACACATGGGATATTTTGAAGGAAAAAAGAAATCAATCAGGAAAGAAGTTCACTTATTTATGGTGAGCTGATGGATGTAGCAAGCCTGCCTGCTGAGACAGAGGCATGACTCTGCAAATCAGCTAAGTGGTTAATGGTCACAGATACTTTTCACAGCCCTAATGGGGCTAATGTTATATATACAGTGCTAGAGGCATATGTTGCACTCTGCACAAAACCTGTAAGACAGCTTGTGGTCTTTCAAATTTACGGTCCTCTTTAAATGAACATTTCCTGCAGTACAACGTATGTGTACTTTATCAAACACTTGATATTTTACGCAGCTGAGCACGTCCTCAGTCATACACTACCCTCACTTTCCACAGCAGGGAAGTTCAGCTGAAATCATACTCCAGATTTTATCCATATTATGACAATACATACTTCCTTTTCTTGAGGCAGATCCTTCACTCCATATTTATGACTTGTTCATGCCAAACTTCCTTGGATCTCAGTAAGAATTTTTCCTGCTAAGTCATGAAGAAACAATACATACCTAAACTCTCTGGTACATATGCCATTATTAAATTCATGTCTAAATTTGTCTGCCTCAACTTCCAACTGTCACTGTCAATAGCAACTGACTGCAAATATTATCCCTAACAATAACAGCATTAGAGAGCAACTGTGCCCTCATGGAAAAAGGTAGGTAAGACTCTGTGGAACACAAGGCCTTTGCAAACATTTTTCAGTGGCTGGTAAGATTTTGCTAAAATTAGGGTGAACAAATTTATAATCAAAACTCTAATGCACTGGAGATTTGTCTCTAGTTTATTGTTCCTTGAGGAGCTTTAGTGAACAGAGTAGCGAACAGCAGTGCTGTTGTAAAACTGTGTTGTAAAAGCAAGCATTTTGTCTTCTTAAGGCTTTTGATGTTGTCATTTTGTGCCTTGCTTCACTTGATTCCTGGTCATTTTTTTTTATACTGTGTCCAGTTCTGGGCCCCTCAGTTTAGGAAGGATGTTGACTTGCTGGAACGAGTCCAGAGAAGAGCAACAAAGTTGGTGAGGGGTTTGGAACACAAGCCCTATGAAGAGAGGCTGAGGGAGCTGGGGTTGCTCAGCCTGGAGAAGAGGAGACTCAGGGGTGACCTTATCACTCTCTACAACTACCTGAAGGGAGGTTGTAGACAGGCGGATGATGGTCTCTTCTCCCAGGCAGCCAGTACCAGAACAAGAGGACACAGTCTCAGGCTGCACCAGGGGAGGTTCAGGTTGGATGTTAGGAAGAAGTTCTATACAGAGAGAGTGATTGCGCTATGGAATGGGCTGCCCGGGGAGGTGGTGGAGTCGCCATCATTGAAGGTGTTCAGAAGGAGACTTGATGGGGTGCTTGGTGCCATGGGTTAGCTGTTTGGGTGGGTTGGATTGGTTGATGGGTTGGATGCGATGATCTTGAAGGTCTCTTCCAACCTGGTTTGGTTTATTCTAAATGAAGGTTATTTATTCTGATTCTCTGCCCTTTTTGCAAAATTTTGGGTTTCCTAATATCAACCACTAAGTTGATGCTGAGTTTTACTGGGGTAAATCTCTGATTTTCTGCTATTCTGAAAATAAGTGAGGGGTGGAGGGGTTGTTGTTTCTTTGCTTGTTTTTGTTTTGGGTTTTTTTTTGTTTGGTTTTGTTGGTGTTGGTTTGTGGTGGAGGTTTTTTTAGATCCAAATTCAAGTTGAAACCTAACATTTTAAATTACTTCAATTCCCCTAAATTAATTTCAAAATATCAGATTTGGATAGAATTGGAGGGTTGTGACACAGTCTTTCCCCTAGCACATGACACAATAATCAGGAGCTGTCTTCGGTTAAACAGCAGCAGAGGAAGACAGGCTCTGTATTTACTCTCAAAGTATTTAAAGAAAGCCTGCACACAGGATTGGATTGGATAGAAATACAGAATATTGTTGGAAGATTAAATAGAAGGTGCTATTAATGACTGCGAGCTACAGTGCAAAGCAATGCAAAGAATACACAAATCCATATTCTGGGCTTAACACGGAACCCCATCACGCCAAAGCCTTCTCCAAAACTTCCACCAAATCAGACCAAAACCCCGGGGCTCTTTCTTACCCTCCCATTGCTAGGCTTGTTCAGGCTGGCTAGGCCCAAACTGCACCCCCCTTTTTCTCCCTCCCCAGGGCCCATCAAGGCTGTACCACACCTCCAGGTGTAAGCCATGATTGCGCAGTAAAAATACTGGGAGATAAGAGAAAAGAGGGAAGAAAGAGGAAGAGCTGGCCTTGCTGCCAGCTTGCAAAGAGTAAGATAACAGAATTACAGGATTAAATAACAAATTACAATTTCCTGGTCCCTCCCCAGAGACTCTCTCAGAGTTGGAGGAGCTCAACTCTTGTGGTTAGAACTTTCAGTTCTAAAACCCATGACAGAAGTATACATCTTGTTCCCCCTAGCAAACATTCTTCTGTGGCCTTGCAACACTGTTGACCCATCTGATTGGGCAATACTCAGTATCAATTGTAGGGGAATCAGGTATTTCTGTGTTTCTGCTCATTATTTTGGGGCGGTGTGTATGGAAGCTTATTACACTGAAAATTACAAAGGGCTAAATAGCAGGAAGCAGTACTCCAAACCTTATTTCTGCCAATGCTTTAGCCAAAACCTATCCATACTCACAGTCCTATGTCTTTTTCTATCTGTTTGCCAGGCACTTGGCTGAATTTTGCTGGCTCATTTGGCAATAAAGAGCTATACTCCAGGTTTCTGTTTGCTGGGACACTTAACTGAATGCTGCAAATACTTCAGGCTTGCACACAGGACTGGCTCATGGACAATATTTTTCCATTACTGCAACATGTCATGAAATGGAAGGATGTTAACTTGGCCTAACCTGATATCAATTGTATGCCCTACCACACATGCCACATGTGCCATGGAAATACCTTCATAGTGTCTGTTTTCCTTCTGAACAGCATCTTGCCATGCATTTGCCATCAGTTAGGAGTGTGGTCCTCCCTTGCCCTGGGCAGCACAAGCATTTTGTTTGGTTTTGCTGGGATACATAAGGGTGCCTCATGCTCAGTGTTGCAGCCATTCTAGGTTTTCCTTTTGAGCAATTCTGTTCCCAGGAAATAGATTTTGTTGCCCTCCCCCTTGACGCAGATGATCAGCAACAAGGCAGCAGCGCCTTACAATAATTCTTTACCAAAACACACAAAAAAGTCCAAATAAAACAGCATAGCACAAAGCATTAGATGGGACCTTTTGTATCTGCCAGTCCAAATGTTTGCTTTTCCAGGTATGTTCATTGCACAAGCTCCTGAATGAACTAATTCAGCTGCAGTTTAATTCTAGCTAAATTTGTTATTCTCCCATCTGCACATGGAAGGCTGTTTCAAAAGATCAACCTTCTGTTTATCAGACCTATTTATTTGTGCCCACAGTTTCTCCACTTGTCTTGCCAATAAACCTGACCTTCGCCTCTTCCATAGTGTTTATACTTCTGGGACAAGCTGGTTCCTTTCTCAGCTTTTGTTTTTTGAGGTCCCTGTACTGGTTTCCTAAGGCAACATTCTTCCTGTGTAGCATAAGGTATTTAAATAAAGCATCTAATTTAGGAGCTGTCAGAACCTAAGTAGACCAAATGACTGGAGATGCCCATCTCTTTATATTGACTACAGGAGTCCCTGGTTAATGTGTTCCTAATCTATGAATCTTTGTGAAGCACCTGAAGTTGAACAACATGAATCTGGGTTTTAATGCTGTTGGGTTTTGTCTCCTGACTAGTCTTGAAGACTTTTTCTGCACTAATTACTGTGGGACTTTTTCTTTTTTGAACATAGATGGCCAGTATTCCTCATGAAGTCTCATCACTGTTATCAATAAAAAGCTTTCCTGCTTTTTTGTCTATTAAAAATACCCTGTCTGAAGTAGTTTGCCTGAATTCTGTACTGTGTTTCCTTCCTCTCTATGATTTCCAGTTCATTAACTCCCTAGTAGTGACCTGAAATCCTTGTTAGTCCTGAAGTCCATGACCTTCCATCGTGGATTATTTTACTTTATATCTGTCAGCCTAGACCTCATGGTCAGTTCTTCCTAGGCTAGATTAAAAACCTCCTTTGTGAAGACGTCTCCTCCCACTTTACATGGCAGTTTTAAATGTCGTTAACACCCCCTTATTTCTGATGTCCTGGTAGTCAGTGGAAACATTAGGCTGCTTGCTCCCAAGAACAAGAAGTACCTGTTCAAAGTCTGCGTTCTATGTTTAATAGTCACCACTTGTTGCTTGTGTATTTGTCAGGCTGCTGAAATAGTGAACATCAAAAGGTGAAATTTCTTATTGATCATTTAGTTCTTGAAGTGGAGGGAAATGTAACAATAAAGCTATTATCAGCTATTCTGTAATTGCAAGCCTACTTCTATTCTGTCAGAGCAAACTGCTGCTTATTTGAAAGATGAGTATTTGATTACTGCAAGTTGTATTGAGAAAACAAAAAATCCCCACAAATTTATTTGCTCTAATGCTCAGCTTGTGATTGACAGTGAGCATTATATTTTTGTGCCCATGGTGAGAGAAATAATGCATGCAACTGCTCTGGTTGATATACCCCAGCTGACAAACAGGTGATGCCTCTTCTATTACAAATGAATGTATAGGAGTGTTTTAACAGAATAAACACTTTATGCAACTAGAAAAAAAACCTATCTTTTTCAACAAGGCCCAGTGCCAGGTGCTGCACCTGAGTCACAACATCCCCATGACAAGTTACAGACCTGGGGACGTGTGGTTGGAAAGGTGCAACTCAGGGAGGAACCTGGGGTTATTGGTTGACAGTCGACTAAATATGAGTCAGTGGTGTGCCCAGGTGGCCAGGAAAGCCAATGGCATCCTGGCTTGTATTAGAAACACAGTGGCCAATAGGAACAGGGAGGTGATCATCCCCCTGTACTCAACACTGTTGAGGCCACACTTCAAGTACTGTGTTCAATTCTGGGCTCCTCACTACAAGAAGGACATTAAGGTGCTGGAGTGTGTCCAGAGAAAGGCAACAAGTTTCATGAAGGGCCTAGAGCACATGACCTACAAGGAACATCTGAGCAATATAGGGTTGTTCAGTCTGGAGAAGAGGAGGCTCAGGGGAGACCTCATTGCTCTCTACAGCTACCTGAATGGAAGTTGGAGTGAGAATGGGGCCATCCTCTTCTCGGTGTCAAGCAATAGGACTGGGGGAAATTGCTACAAGCTGTGCCATGGGAGGTTCAAGCTGGATGTTATGAAATATTTCCTCACTGAAAGGGTTATCAAACATGGGAATGATCTGCCCAGGGCAGTGGTGTAGTCACTTTCCCTGGAGGTGTTTAAGCAGTGTGTGGACCTGGTGCTTAGGGTCATAGTTTAGTGTTGACCCTTCAGTGCTGGGTTGAGGGTTGGACTGGATGATCTTTGAGGTCTCCTCCAACTGGATGTATTTTGTGATTGTGAAGCTGCTGGGACCTGCCAAAACCTGCGATCCAGAGTCTGAATAACACAGATTTCATACTTCTCTCTACACAACAACTGGAAAGCAGAAGAGTAGTTTGTTGCTGGAGATTAAAGATTTCAGCTGCTGGCTTACAGAAATCTGGTTGAGCAAGACAGAGGAGTGGCAGAGGTAATTTTCAAAGAAGGGAGAGTTGCTTCTTCTCTGTCATGTCATGATAGCTACATGGGTTTTATTCTACCTAAGTCAAAGCAAGAAAATACCAGGCTATACACCTTGTATTGGTGCATCCCAGACACTTCTGAATTTGTACCTTCCTCTTTCCCTCATGATGATAATGTGCTGCCTTTCCATCTTGCTCTATTTACTGTCTCCAAGTCCTTCCTCACACCAGGGCTTCTGTGTCATCCATATCTGGGTACACTTTTCCTTCCTCAAGGGGCTTAGTGTCCCTCATTTTCCCTCACCATGACCATCACGATTCCTTTCTTTATTGTCCTTCTTCGCTTCTCTTTCACAGGTTATTCACTTTGGGCTTACACTGAGAAGAGCTCAAATCTTCACAATGCTACAAGACCTTTTCAGCTTACTTTCTGAGAGATGGGGAATTCCAGCTGTTGTTGGAAGTGGTGGACATGCTAGCTAGAGGCTCTATCCCATGCTCTCTGGTTGACTGGCCTCAAAATCAGGCAGTTTCTGCCCAAGGATATCTAACATTTCCCCAATGTTATGGAATCCATTGAATGTAATGTGCAGTTACCATATTATAGACAAACATAAATAAGCAGACATGGGTATGAAGGTTTTTATAGGCCCTGGCTTCAGCTCCCAAAGGTGAGATCTCATTTTTGGATGCAAAAGCTGTGTTATCTTTCAAGCACTGATGTATAATATTAACAGATTCAAATTGCTAGTGCTAAGTAGTCACTATTTGTGCAATAGCAGCTATGCAGAGGTACTCTTTCACCACGGGAAGAAATGTGTGTCCAACAGGAATTAGAGAACCCTTCCTGGCAGAACAAGAATACTCTCAAATGAGGATACAGAAAAGAGTATGTGAATGGAGCAGATACAGGATGCTACTTATGAAGCGCAGAGAATGTGCAGGCAATAAGATTCAGATTTTCCAGTTGCTGTCAGTGCTGGCCAAAAATAATGACTCATTCAAATATGCTTAAGAGCAGCACTTTGAAAATAAGAATCTGGGCAGACAGGTATTGGCATGGGAATGTACACAACAGTTTGTTTAAACAGTGTCTTTCACAAGCAGCTACTCAGTGACACGTGACAAGCCACAATACTTTTTCCACATCAGTAGCCTATGTCACCTGTCTCAGCTCTGTCACCTTTGTTTGAATCTGTGCTTACCATCCCTATTCCACTGACCTGCCCATCTGGTACCACAACTCTCACCCACTCAAGTGTACATCAGTTCTGAGGATGCAGCAATATGAACTCTCAGTCTTATTGGGCACCTACTCTCCCCTTCTTGTCAAGATTCTTCTATGGCATGCAAGTAATTTTGCAGGTTGTTTAAGAAAAGCCAAAGTATATAACAAGAATTATTGTGTAAATACCCTTCCCCAAGAGAAACTGTTGGAAAATATATGTTTGCCATCAGAAATACATAATCTCATTTGGGGTGAGGTATGTGGGTAAAAACATGCTGTTTTCCTCATGTCTGAGTACTCTCAGAAAAAGGCTCTTAAAGGAAGGAGAAACTAATGAAAAACAAATAGAAAGAAGAGGAGAGGAAAACAGAAAAATATGTGATCCTGTCTCAGTTTGTTATGGAGTGTTTGGATATGTAAGTCTGTGCATAGGAGATCTCCTGCCTCCAGCAGCTTGCTTTCTCATATAAGAGAGAAAAATACTGAAAAGAGTGCCTGCTGGACTCCAGTCATGCACTGTGCAACATGGATATGTCATCTCTCAAACAGATAGAGTGTGTACAGACTCGGGGATTCTCCTGCATCCTCTGCACCATCACCACTGATGGCTGTTCATGCAGGCATGGAGAGATTGCCTTTCCCTCTCCCTGAGGGAGTTCAAAATTCCCCATAATAGGAGCTGTCATGAATATTGTAGCAGAGACTTAGTGGAAATACCCGCAGATGCTGTGCCTCGTGAGCTGGCTCACTGGAGGTGATAATCACAATGTGTAACACTGACAGCATTCCTCTGCCTTGAAGTCAACATCCCAAACCAGTCAGGCTGATGCCAGCACCTCACCACACCTGCCAAATTGTCATCTCCAAGAAGTCAGCATAAAAGTTCTGTTGAGCCCCAGCCATTCAGGCACCTTCATGAGGATGGGGACTGGCCAAGGCTGGGTTGGGACATCAGTCTACATGTGGGTGGGTGTCGGGATCAGTCCTGGTGATAGTTCTCCTGACATCTGGCAGCTCAACACCACTAGTCTCCCTGGTACTTCTAGGACAGATGCAGTGAGCTCAGGATAGAAAGCAATGTGAGTAAGGCCACAATAGAAAAGGTAAGCTATTGGAAGATATCCAATACAACGGAGTGCTGTATTGCAGAAGATGGTACTGCTGTGCTTCTGAGAGCTCTAGGCTGATAAGTGACAGGAAAGGACAACATCATTCTTTTGGAATTTTTTCAGTTTGTGTGGGCTTAGGTGTTGGCTTTGGTTGGTGGTTTGTGTTGGTTGGGTTTTTGGTTTTGTTTCAGGGTTTTTTTTGGTTGGTTGGGTTTTGGGTGGGATTTTTTGGCTTTTTTGGGTTTGTTTGGTGGTGGTGGTTTTTTTTTGGGGGGGGTTGGGGGTGGTGGAGGGGCAGTGTTTGAGTTCCACTATTAGATATAGAGAAAGCTCCCTTTTGTCTGGTGATACTGGCAAAAGCTAATCACTATTCCAGTCTGCACAATATATCTGTGTTTTAATTCAGGCATTTCAGAGGACATCTCATTTTTAAGTGAGGCCTACTGTAAAGCTCTGTGCTGCAACTTGAAAATGCAGACAGCACTCAGCCTGCAGCACAGAGAGGGATGGAGCTTACATGCCTCGAAGTGCCCTTTCCTCCTGCAGGCCAAAGCCTGTAGAGCAAAAAATACCAGAACAGATCCTTCTTGGATGCTGTTGCCCAAGAACTCTGCGCTTATGTATGATGCCACACCAGTGCATGCCCTCTTTGCAAACATAACAAAAATCTGCTCAGAGAATTGTTACATATTGTTCCCCTCTTCCTTCATCACAGAATTTGTCTATTAAACTCTGCAAATTATTAAAATATCTTCAAATCTCTCTGGTCTGTTTATGTTATAAAAATAGGTCTTGAGGAATTTGGCATAGCCTGTAGATTATCAATGTACCAGTAGTGCTGCATGTACCATCCCTTCCATTTTTTTTTGTTTGAAAACATCTCAGGAGCAGTGGAAAAAACTGGCTGCCTTTTCATGCAGTTGTGTAAATAGAAATAAGGAAGTGAAACAGATTTACATTCTAGACTATTAAAGACCCAGGTAGGATGAATACTCACTGTAGCTTGTAATAACATTTTTGACACAGGTAGTAATAGGACATAATTACATTTGAGGTATTTAAGAGAAGGCACTTCTCATACAGACTAGCCACAGGAGCAATTAGAGATGCAAAGGTCCATTTTCCTCATGTGCTCTCAGACACGGAATATATTAAACTATGAACAAACCCGGAGGTTGTGATCTTTTGTTCTGAAAATTAACTAACCTCATAATTACATAAGTAAAGGAAGCTTCTTTTGATCAGCATTTCTTTTAGGTCAGGTTGCTTTACAGCAAAATAATCACTGACCTCCTTTGCACAGAGGACATCTCCGAGATTTTCTTGCAACAGAGCTCATTACACCTGGAGGGTTGTGGATCTTTAATTTTCATGAGGCAAAGTTGTTTGGAAGTCACTACCATGACTGAAGTGGCTTGTAGCTACAAATCCCATGTATTCCTTCCAGCAATGTTAGCCTTTCTAACTCAAGGAAGCCCCATAAAACCTCCTAACACCATTTGTTTCCAGTAGTCACAACTAATGAAAGAGGATGATGCAGGACAAATTTATTTCCATAAACATGATTCACATTTACTTTATCTATCTTATTAAAACAAGCAATTAACCAAAGCTTTAGGTATCGCAGACTCTTCTGTGAGAATACGTTCATGATGAAAGCAGGTATTTCTCCAGGATGGGAGGTCCTGTGTGTTCAGAAAGGCAGCAGGAAAATTTACATCCCCAGATCTACCAAGAAATGTGACAAGGGGCCCTGTCTTGTCTCCCTGCTCAAATTCCCTTGAGGAGTGCAAATAACCAACAATTGTTACCCTCTAGACGTTTTTGTGGGGATGTGTTCCTGGGTTCCCCCATCAGTTCTGAAAGCCATGGGATGTATCAGAGCATTTGTGTCAGCCTGAGTGCCCCCACGCTGGCATTACCATGGCTGCCCTATGGAGCCCAGTGCTGTACCAGGGCTTCTCCGTAGTTCGCTCTGTTCACTACTCCTTCAGTTCAGCTCCACAAAATCCACTACCCCTGGTGAAGAAGCTCATTTCCCCCATATGCTCTTCATTCTGGTCAAGAAATAAAAAAAGTTCTGGGAGCAAAATCTTATCAGAGACAGTTTTATATTTATCACACATGACAAACCCTGGCTGTAGCACAAACACCCAGGTCAATAAGTTTAGCAGCTGTATTGCCTGAAGACTGGTCCATATTTGGAAAGGTAAATAAGATTTATTTATTTTTTCCCCAGTGGTTGCTGACAAAGCTCATAACAGGTTTAATAATGCTTGTGTCCTGTGGGAAATATGTATGTTAATTTGCCTGTGTAAATACACATTCCTCCTTCTGCCTGGCTCTACGTGTTCCTTCACAGGTTTTATAAAAACAGTTGCATAAACAGCTTACTCCTAGTGCCTCTTCTCACTGAATAAGTGATATGAGTCCAAAGCCCAGCAGTCCAAAAACCTCTCTCTGATCTCTATGGTTTCTATGCAGATTCTCCATGGTCGTCCTCTGCTTTGGAGTCAAATGTTTTTTGTTGTGAGCCATGAAGATCAAATGAATTAAGGCTACTTGAGACTTTAATTTTTGTGACACAGCAATGTGGGAAACTCATGCTTCCCAGCAGTTTTATTTATTGACATCCCTATCCCTGTTATTTGCAACTTAGGTATCAAAAAAAAATGACCTTCAAATCTGAGGAGGGGAGCACGTAATTCCTTCTACCTTTCACAACTTTTCTAATATAGTTTCAGTGTCTACAACTGTGGAGGCTGCTGTTCTTGTGGTTTGTTTGTTTGTTTGTTTGTTTGTTTGTTTGTTTGTTAAACAATTTTTAAACGTTGATTGATATCATGGTGTCATTGCTGCTCAGCGTGAAACGTGATTTATGAATGGAGGGCACGGAAATGGTTTCCATTGCTGCCATCTTCTGGTGCAGTTAATGAACTCCACAGGGCAATAACAAAGGCACATTAACAGAGAAGAGAAATTAAACTAAAATATCATATAAATTTTCCCGAAGGCAGCTGTTAGATGCCAGAAAAGCATCTTAAAAGGTAATACACACCAGAAGGACCATTGCCAGTTGGAAATTGCAATGCTCCCTGGAACTGCCTTGCCCGTTGTTGTAGTACTGATGTGTTACCCTGATTCTATTAGAAAACATAGGGAGGGGGAGGAAGTTTTTCTCTGTGTTTCGGAAGGCATTTGATATGATGGCTCTGCAATCAACTTTATGGCTTTGCTGAAGTAATTTTCCCACTGTTTGTATGGCTCTTTCAGACTGAGGGGGGGAGGGGAAAGGAAAGAACATTTGGGGTTTTAAGCAGGTAAATGTGAAACAATGGGAATTATCCAGGAAAGTTTGAGGAGAGATGCAGGCTTAGAAATTACTTCAATTTACTTTTTGGAACTGATCAGCTGATGATGTCCCTGTAGTTACAGTGGTTTGCTAATTATGGTAAATGAAAGAAAAAATAATGAATTTCATACAGTTCAGTAACAGGGAAGTGAAAAACGTTGTAACCCAAGCAAAAATAAATAAAAGCACTTAGGAGCTATTTTTTGCTTCACATCACAATGCATTTCAGAGCAAAAAACAGCCTTTGTTGTGCTCTGCACAGGGAGCAGCTCTGTGAGGTGCACAGCTGAAGCCAGTGGGAATCCATCATACCAATACAAAATACATTGAATTTCTGCCCTTATTTTGTGAACAAAAGCACAGTATTCTGTCTGTATTCAATTCATTCATGCTGATTTTCAGATTCTTAGGATTTTTGTCATTGTGTTGACTTGCTTGTTAGTTCAAATGAATTTTATTGACTTAAGAATCCAGAAAGTGTTCAATATTTTCTGAAATCGAACCTATATACCTCATCTGCAAGCTTCAGTAATCCTCAGAAATTCATACTGCTGTTTGTTATGGGGGATGATGGAGTACTCGTAGCTTTTTGATCTCTTCCACAATCATTGCTCCATTCATCAGCCAGCCAGCTGGCTGTATCGGCTCCCTTTGGAGTCCCTTTCCCTGACTAAGCAGTGCTGCCATAAAACTGCATTGTATCCCTGTGCTCTGCCCTTCCTCCACAGATGTTACCATTTCAATGGGCATACACAGTCCCTCAGCAAAGCTAAAATACTGCTCTGCCAAGTTCCTCTTGGCCAAGGTACTTCCTGATGCTGATTTTTCTTTTTTTTTTTTTTTTCAGAGCTCATGCCAGCCATGTACCTTTCCCACCCCAAGGACAGAACGGCTTTGGTTTACCCTGGCTGGCAGCCTGCCTGTATGGCATCCAGGATTCTGGAGTTCAGCATGGTAGCCATATGATCAGATTAAATTATTTGGGGGATAATAAATGATTTAGCAGTGCACAGCACTCTCTGGAGCATAGTCATTTACCCTCAACAGATATTTTGCACACCAAAATGAATGCAAAACCCAGAAATGTAACACATAACCTTAGGCAGTGGTACAAAGTAATGGTCTCAAATAAGACATTCTGTATAAATCTCTACCCTGTGCAATGAGCTAGGTAATTTTTGTCTGTCAGTTTCTATTTTTTAATCCCACTACCAATTACACATGTGAAATACAACTGGATCTGATGCAATTGCTCAAGAATAACCATAATCAGAATCTGGATTTATTCTGCATGTGTTGTCACTGCTGTACGGAGTAAGATAACCAAAGATATGCTTCTCCTTGTTGTTCTCGTGCCTTGCTCAGTTCATGTGACACATCAATGTGACACTTTAAGAAGGAGTGTAAAGGAAAAAGAATTAGCAGTCATTAAAGACAAGTGCAGCCTAATGAGGAATTCACAGGAAATGGCAGGTTGAGCAGGGGCTGCATGGTGACAGCCGTAGTGTCAAGCAGTTGTTTAGTATGATTCAGAAATGAACATCAGACTTAAGTCATTCTTGTAAAATGGGTGAGAATGAAGGTGTACAGAAGACATATGAGGTATTTATGGTTTATTTGTCTTTTCATAACCACCATATATGACAGACACATCTCTGGGAAAACCCCATTATCTGTGGCAGAAGCAGATGACCAGAAGCGTTTGCATGCAGCCTGCAGCCTGAATGAAGCGTTCCAGTGAGTGCTGTGTGTACATACATGGAGCAGGAAAAAAGCTGGAAGCACACATTTTTGGGGTGTAGTATCTCTGAAGGTGGGGCTCAGAGCACTTTCCAAAACACTTCCACTGCACTTATGGTGCTCAGCAGTTTTATTATTGAACCTGGGAGGGAAATGGAGATTGAGAAGTTTAGTAAACAACATGCTCAACTGTCCTTGAAGGAATTTCTTACCAATGGGCAGATGTTGATTTGCTGTTGACTCTGTTTTGTCTCTCTTTCATCTAAACCAGGGACCTGGCTTGACATGGTTTTCAGCCTAACAGCTTTCCCGGGTGCACAGTTACATCACATGCAAAACGTTATTTCCAAGTAGTTCTGGGTACAGAACCTGGGTCATTTCACACATTCCCCCACATCTTCCCACTCATGATTGTCCTGGTTACCTCCTCCTTGTCACTGCACCTGCTCTCATGCAACACTGGCCAGATCTCCTCCGTCTCCCACACTCTATCCCTTGGTTCCTTCAGCTGTACATGGTGTTTTCACTAATTCCTCACTGCAATACATCATCTTCCTCTCATGCCTCTGTATTTTTGGCAGCTCAACAAGCAGCATATGTTCTGGCAGGTCCAGAGCTACGTGTGTGCTGCCTGGCTTGCCAGTGTGCACATGGTGTTCACGCGGTGGAGCAATGCCTCTTGCAGTGGAGGAGGGCTGAGCCACCCTTTCCTCTCTTCCTTCATGGCACTCATGAAGTATTCTCTATGCAGTCACTGTCATTTTGTGATTCTTGTAGGAGTTAAATAACTTTGAGCCTTCTACTTCTGTTGGGAGGTTTGGTAAAAATAGCCTGACAGCTTCAGGAGTCTTTGCAGGGCAGGGACACAGATGAGGACAGGCAGCCACTGCAATTGCACAGCTTCAGTTCCTTGGAAAACTGAGCTAAAAATTAATTACATTTCAGAATGGATCCTGAGGAACTGGGCTCATTACCATCACCTTTTGTCTGTCTACCAGGCTGCTTCTTGTATTTCATCCTGAATTTAGATTACAAGGTTCATGGGGCAAGAAATTTATTTGTGTTTTCTACATTCTCCATTACAGTAATAAAAAGTAATAACAGATAGAAATACACAAGATTTGTCTCGATTCATTTTCTCTGGTGATTGCTTCCCACAAAATTATTTTAAATGCCCCAGCAGGTGAAGCCAGTAAACTCAAACTTCAGTGTGATTGAGGGCACTGCAAGCTTCACCTTGACCTCTTCCTCAGCTGCTCTTCCCTCCCTGCTCTCCTCCCCCTCTCCCCTCCCCCACCCCCCCCAATACAGTTCTTTTTTTTTTGGTGCTGTGACCCCTGGCACTCAGTATGCTGGTCTCCATCCGAAATCTGTTGTCATGGAGATTTGGGCCAGTGCTCTTGAGGGAGAGAGTGCCTCTCTCAACCATATGAATGACAAGCCCTGAGCAAACCCATAACCCCAAGGAGCACGGTCCCCAGCAAGGTCTGACTGCTACTCAGCTTGTCAATTCTGCCAGTGCCACTGGGGCATCATGTGATGAAGGTCATGCAGGGAAACAAACTCTGAATTCTTAAAAATACCAGAGTTTATCCAGGTTTCCCTGCAAATCTGCAAGCTAATCACAAGAGGTCACCTGCTGGCTGGCTGCACTTCTGCAGAATTAGGAGTTACAATGAAATAACGCAAGAGAGGTTATGTTCATAATGTGCTAATAACATCTCGAGGGTGGTCTGAGGCAAGATGGAGTGACTGAAACTTTGTCTTGATATTCTGTGCTGAGGGCAGGGGGTGAGAGGCATCATAAAATAATGAATCAGCTTAATAGAATTAAATTTTCTTCCTTGTTAGTTTGAACAGTAGGATAAATGATTGATATTCATACATGTCACAAGGGAACCAGAAAGAAGGAGCTTAACTCATAGAGGAAGGAAAGGCAATATTAAATATCTAACCAAGATGAATAAATGAAAAACTGTGAAAACGGATAGGAATAAGGCTGTTCTCAGTGGTTTGAAATTTGACAGTCTTTATGACCACTGTCCTGTAGCATATACATCAAATTTGCCTGTCTCACTGAGGTCGCTAGTCAAATGAACATTAACATGTGTCATTTTCAGAAGGAGAAGGCAAGAGCTGCGATCCCCCACCACCATTTCCACTCTTGGGTTCCTGTGCTGGACATCTTGCCTGTTCCCTGCACATTAAACCACTCTTCAAATCAACACAACTGTTGTTTGGCTCTGCCTATAATCCAGCCCCCAGGCGACAGAGAATATTGCTGAGGTTTAGCACCTGCTAAAGCAAAAGCGAACTGGAGCTGGGGATTTTTCCAGAAGCACTGTTTTTATGCACTTTGGATACCTGCAGTTAACCTTAGTTTGAACCCTATGAATAAATAAACCCAAGGAGATAGAAATATATAACACACGAGAAAGGGGGCAAGAGCTCTGTCATCTAACTGCATGGCATTACTGGCCCTCGTAAAATTATGCCTCAAAGATGAGACATTTTGAATGCTGAAGCTGCCCTAGGGTTAGCTGGAGCCCCCTGAAGAAAGACCCACCATCTTCTAAATAGGATCCCAGCAAGGTGGTAATGCTCTGCCTTGAGATAGCTTGTAGTGTTGGAAGATGTAAAGCCATATCTGGCTTTTAATTACAGAAGGCAGGGAGAACTAGCTACCTTCCACTTTTCTGCCTTTGCACAAGAGAGGCTTCAGAGACTTTCTGGGTGTGCTTAACTTTCACAAAGTGGGCTGCACAAAGGCAGACTGCCTGCCCTGGTCACATGCAGCAGAAAAATGTAAAGTTGAAGACTGAGAAAGTAAAAGGGAGCATACTTGAAAATGGTGTTGGTTGCTCTGGGCTGGGCCTGGAAGTGATGGTTGCTTTTGCTTTCTGCACCCAGCTGTGAGGCCAGCTAGTGTCTGTTGGATGCAGGCAGAAGGAGGAGGGTCCTGCTATGGCCCTTGGGGTATCAACTGGGAGGAAGACTGTATTTCTGTTGCTTCACAATCTACTGATCCAACTGACCATGCCTTTGAGGAGAGGAAGAGATATAAGTCTGCATCAGGCTCTTGTGAGAGCTCAGTATCACAGAAATCATGGTAACGTTCAGGTTGGAAAAGACCCTCATGATCACTAAGTCCAACCAAGAACCCTACTCTACAAGGTTCACCCCTAAACCCCAAGCACCACATCCCACAGAGCTGTCCAGAAACACTGGTGTGGTGTCACTACCCGCTCCCTTTGTATGCCTGAGTGGCTGTGATATCCTTTTCACCCAGCAGGACATGCAAACCTTGCTGTGGGTTGCTCTATCTGGCAGTGATTTTGCATTCTCTCCTCTGCAGATACATATGGGTTGACACTGAAGGCTGAGCTGACATCTGTGGCCCTATTGCTGTGCTGGCTTTCTTCGTGTATTGCTTACGATGTTCCCAAGTGAGTCACTGTCACTGGGTGCATGGAGCCAGGACTGGGGTGGGTGTTTGGCTTTCATCTTGCCTCTTGTCTGAGTCAGTGGCAGCTATCTTTTTCACTGTGTGACAAACAGCTGCTGGGATAAAGCCATGTCCTGTTGGGTGCTACATGGGAGCACCAGAGAAAATAAGAACAAGAAAATTCCAAGGTTTCCCATAGAAATTAGCAATTAAAGATACAGTCTTTGAGGCATGGCTCCTGCCAGTATCCATGTGCTGAGCTCTGTCAGCCTTTGGAGAAGAGCAGATCACAAGTGCTGACATGGAACAGTCTTCCTGGCTGGCTTAAACTCTGTAGAGCTGCTCAGTCTGAGGGCTGCTTCGTATTCCAAGGTGCAAAGAGAAGCAGCTGGGGCTATTGCAGAAGAGTTATACCAGTAGGAGCACTGCCCAAAATGCAACACCCAAGGAAAACCTGAGCCCCAGCAGGGTGTCCCTAGGCACACAGATGCAGGCACAGGAGTACAGCAGTGGAGGAAGGAAAGAAAGGCTACAGCCAGAGGAGCACTGTGACTGAAAGAGGACGGCATGTAAGGTGTTGTGTATCTGTGTTTAAAAGGGGTTTGGAGCTGTAAGGGAAGCAAATCTCAGGCAAAGGATTGTGCTATTAATGCAGAAACTGAAAGGGCCTTCTGAGTTTTAGCACATAACAAACTTCCCTGACCACCAAATGTGCAACCTAAGTGGTTTACAACATTAGCCATAGGAAAAACTGTCATGTAAGTATCAATATCAATGCAGTTTGAGGGGTGGTTATTTTCTTGTGCCATTCCACTCAGAATCACAGAATCACAGAACCACCAAGGTTGAAAGAGATCTCAAAGATCGTCAAGTCCAACCTATCACCACAGACCTCATGACTAAACTCACCCTATTCCTCCCTTTTTTTGGTAGCAATTCATTTTTTATTTAGTCTCATGCATGAACTAAGTCACATCTGATCATTTCACATCATGTGCTTTTATGGGAGAAGAAAGCACTTGGATGCTCAGGCATATGCAATTTGTACTGCATCCCTGAAGCTTGTGTCTTAAGGAGAACACAATAACAATCCTATCTACAAGTCTCCTTTCTGATATTTTTGCAATGCAGCATATTTAAAATGCAACTGTCGACAACTATTAAAAGACTATAGTTTCACCAAATGAACATCTTAAAAGCCATTCCCTCAAGGTGTTAGTCCAGAAGAGACTAGTGCCAGCTGCTTGTCTTTGGCATTTATTTCTGTGCTGTTTAGCCTTAGGGTAAGTCATTCAGGCCAAGATTGATTAAAGCAAAGGCCAGGCAGGACTAAAATCTCTGATAGTTCTCTGTAGAAGGGAAGGTTGGGAGGCAGCAGGAGCAAGCAAGGATGTAACAACCACTGGACTGATCTTGGTAATAACTGTGAGGTCTCCACTGGGCAGGCGGTGGCACAACACAGATAACCAGTAGGACTGGATTGGGAAAGAGCTGTTAAGACCAATGACGTAAATGAAGTTACAGTCTTGTGTGATCACTGAATCAATGGCTCAGCAGGATGAGTTTATTTTTACAGACAGCTTGGGCAAAGACTACCCAAGGAGAATGTGCTGTTTCCTGACTTAGCTATAAAGCATTCTTAATGGCACAGGAGCATATGAGCAGATGATCGTTGGGATACATTAGCAAGACTCCCCTGCAGAGGAGTGCCTTAACCAACAATCTGCTTCTGAACCTCTCTGACTGCTTTGTTTGTAAGAAAGATGTGTAAACTCCCTGATTCTGCTTTCCATGATGGCACTCTGATCCTGTATACATGCCTTCTTCTAGAGCCTGCCAGCCCCTCAGCACTTGTGTCCTTCACCTTGGGCCCCTTCCAGGAAGCCTGTGCTTTCACCTTTGCTGGAAGGCTGCTCTGATGTGCTTTCTGAGTTAACAAGAGTTCAGTGGCCATGTACTCAGGCAGTAAGACCGAACCAGACACCTTATTTATCATTTTTTCTGGAATTTGAGTTCTGGCACCAAGTTCACAAGATGTCATTTTCTTCAGGTTATCCTGAACTTGCACTTGTGTAGACATCTGAACCATGTCAGTCATGCTTTTGAGACGCCTTTTTCTAGTAATTTAAGACCATTCTTCTCAGTTCCATACAAGTGGCATGAAAACCTTTTTTCCTTTTCCTTGCTTGCTCATTATTTTTTTTTCAGTTGCTTCCACCCACTAACTAGTGATTGCAAAATTTAAATCTTGGCTGCTTTTCTAATCCATGTTTTTCTTCTCACCTTTGCAGGTCACACTCTCTCTGCAAGGATGTGAGTTTCTTTCTCCTTCTTCCCCACCTGTCTCCATGTTGCATTTGGAGGCAGCTTGGCCAAAAGAAAGGGTTAACATAAAAGAAATTACCTTGCCCTGTACTGAGAATGCACTTGGGCTTTGATATCACAGCAGACCAACAGGGTGCAGTACCACACTGCATGCTCCTCCTTGCAGAGACACAGCACACAAGCCCTCTCTATATAGGCAAAAAGTAATTTTCCAGTTCCAAAACATGAAATTCTGTTGTTTCTCCCCATCTTAACATCTATGTCTTCAGCACTTGTTAGCATTCTTGCCTAAATTAATTTGGACTCCGCATAAATAAGAGAGGGCAAATGGAAAAGTGGCTTCTTCTTTTATTTTTTTTTCTTTAAAGCCACTTAAACAAACACTTTTAACCTGTTCAGCTGAAACCTTCATAGTAACAATTACTCAGAATGAGTTTTCATGGCTATAGAGCCTCAGCAAACAGGCATGAGGCTTCAGATGAGATGTACACAGGCTGATTGCAAAGGGGATTTAAAGTGATCTCTTATAAATAGTTAACATAGTGTAAATGGAGTACAAAGGAAAGAGAATTGCTAAGCAGGAGGGGTAGAATGGTGTCTTATGCACAACACTTGCAGTCAGCCTGAATGCTCTTCCTCTAAGCATGGTGTACTCATTTCACTCATGGCTTGCCACTGCAATCTTCCAGCTCAGCTAATAGGGCTGCCTGAAAATTACTAGAGCTGCAAGCCCATGTTTGTCATTAGCAGTACAGGGTGTGTGGAGTATGTTCTTTGACTGGTGTGAAATGGAATGGGTCCACTCAGAAGCAAAGAAAACTGTCCTGTAAACCAAGGCAGTGCACTCTAATTACGGTCACACTATAACTTCCCTGGCATGGCTGAATTCTTTAGTTTTCAATCTGAAAGTATTTCAGCTTCCCTTGACAATGAGAGCAAATAGCCAGGCAAATCTGTGTGGGAGTTATCTAGAGTCTAACTCCCAAGAAATATTTTTTTTACTTGATCTTCCAAACTTTGACAGCTAAACTGCCTATAAATCCCCTACAGAGATATGCAGAAATACCAGACATTTGGGGGTTGTATTTTTTAAGAGACACACCCATTATTTCTAGGGCAAGGGGAGAACCCCGTGGCAGCCAAGGCAGCAAGCAAAGCTTGCATACACTGCTGCCTCCTGGAGCAGAGCTCCCAGCTGCAGCAGCCCTTGCTGGTGCTGGTCCCTGAAGGCAGCATGATGCTGCCAGACACCTGGGGGTGATACTGCTGTGGGTTGCCCTGGTTCTGTGCAGGGAGAGGCCTGCAGAAAACTCTGATAAGATATCATTTTCTTGCCAGGCATGCATAACGCACAAGGAGCTGTTGATAGTTGTGTACTTGGGATTGTGAAATATTTGGTGGTGGTGGTTTTGGTCTGGTTTTTTGTTTGTTTGTTTGTTGTGGAGGGGCTGAGGTTTTTTTGTTTGTTTGTTGGGGTTTTGGGCGTTTGGGTTTTTTTAGCAGCAAAGATTTCTACCTTTGGAGGAGGAGGAAATATTCCTCCACTGTTTTTCCAGCAGCTGATGGATTTGTATTGTGCACAGATGCTGAAATGCAGCCTCCCCCTTGCTCAGCTCACTTTCGTCTTTGCTCACATTCAAAGAGGTCCATGAAGAGCTAGCAATGGGGGGCAGCAATGGGGTGCAGCATTACCACCACAGTCAAAGAAAGCTGCAGGAATTGAGTCTTGAGTAAACAGCCCTAAATTTGTGGCTTTAGGGCTGTTTTGACAGAAGCTGAAACGTGTCTCCGTTGTCTGAAGTCAGTCCTAGTGAAATGGCTACTTTCACAAATTCCTTGTGGCTACAACTATCCTTCTAGCACTCTCAGATATTTACAAATAACATTATCTCCCTAAAACTGTTTTGTTCTGTTTCCTTCCTGACTTCTGTGTGACAACATTGGTAACAAGAAGAAGACAAAGGACAAGGAAGTGAGATTTCAGTTCTTCAGGTATGAGATCATCCCCAAGGAGAAACTGCCTTTATTTTTGTAATCTGGCTTCCTTTTCTTCTCTAATTTATCTTCAGCTGCCCATTCGCATGCCTGTAGCAGAAAGAAGCTGCAGAAGAGTTATTCTTGTCTCCTCCTGTATTTTGTGGGGTCACAAACCTTTCCTACCAACAAATCTTGCCAAAGGACTACAAGAAGGAAACAAAAGCATTTAGAAAAAAAAACAACTGTTAGGAAGTTTATCAAATTCTTTGTGGATAGTGCAGGTGCAAATATCAGTGGTGGTGAGAAACACTAGTGAGCATTGGCCAAGGGAAGAAGGAATGAGGAGGTCAAAATCTACCCATGAGGTAAAAAAATTATCCATGGGCTGAGCTGTTGCTCACATCTCTCTGTTTTGCTGAGCAAACTCACAACATTTGGCAGAGAAACCCACCCAAAGGTGGTTCTGGCAAGAAGTGCCACAGATTGTTACTGTCAGCACCAAGGGCGTCTTTGATGTTGAAGAAGTATTTAATTGAGGAATGTTGTCAGAACACAAAAGTAGAATTAAAAGGCCCTGAAAGCCTTTTAAAAGCCTTTGTACTGTCTCTAGAAAGTGTCATGCCTTTTATATGCAGAGCTGTCAAACCAGCCCTTCAAAAGATGCAGTTGTAGAGTAGGAGTGGATTAAAATGCTACTTAAAATGCATTCTATTTCCTGTTAATTTGTGCTTAATTTCTGTCTTATTCATGTATGTCCAGGTTATGGTTTCATGCTTTGTTCCCAAACACTAAGGTTACCCTTACAAAAAAAAAGGAGGCTTCTGTTGGTTTGGGGTTTTGTTTTGTTTTGTGGGTTTGTTGGGGTTTTGTTTGGTTGGTTGGTTTGGGTTTATATTGCAAAGAAGTACAGCATTTGGAAATGAGCAGAACAGTGTGAAGTGTGTTAAAGCCATAGGAGTTCTTGTTGCCTTATACTTTACTGTAAAGCTGAAATGCTTGTGCCTATGCTGGTGCCAAGCTCCCTTTTTGTCAGGAGGGAGGGGGAAGGCCAGCAGCCGGGAGCTGGCACCAAAGGTTGCTGTTCCCCTGTGAGCAAGGGCTTCCTCTGTTCCCTTGGCTTTCAACCCAGCACACACAACTGTACCCTCCAGAAAGACTACCTGTGTCTTGCAGCTTTCTCCTTTCTAACAGTGTGTTGAATTTCAAGCAAATGGCAGTGCTAAGGCACGGCTACATTTTCTTCATTACCTGTGTTGCTTTCTAGTGCTTTTCAAACAGATAATGGCTTTTGAAAGTAAGGTACAGCAAGTGCAGGCTCAGACAGCAGCAAGGGAATTTTGCCCTTGGTGTCCTTCAGGAGGGGGAGTGGTTTCTCTCCCTACACGTACAGGACGGGAGGAAAAGAAAACGAGTTGGATTCTGTGAGCTCTTTGGCTGCGTGGTGTGGCTTTTCCCTGTCTGAGCAGGGCTGTGTACCCTCACCCTGCCCTGTCCGCAGGGTGATTGGAAGCTCCCTGGCCCTTCCCTAGACCAGGCGGCAGTGAGCTAGGCTCACTCATCTGTACTGAGGCTGAGGATAATCAGATGGGGAAGTTTAGAAATCAGAATAGATGACATGGGAAATAAAGGGGTTAATGAGCTGAGAGAAACAGGTGAACTGACAGATACATTCTAGCATTTCCAGACAGCAGCAAGCTGGGTCACACTGTGCTCACAGAGGTGACTGGGGAGGGAAGCAACAGAGTGCCATGCCAGCGCTTGTGGTTCCTGTCCCACTGGGTTGGCAGGTGAGCCTGCCACCAGTGGGACATGCAGAACTCCTTGGCAGGGCGTACTCAAGAGAAAATTGCCATGGTGAGACTGTCAAGAGGCTGGGAAGATGCCCAGGTCCTGAAAAGAATGGGCTACGCTTCATGTTACTTGGCTTTCTGCTACTGCAGAGAGGAAGGACTCCAGGTTTTGCCTGCATCCCTGGCACACCCACAGGTAGCCCTGTCTCGTGCTCTACCTACAGAAGCACTGTGAAGTGCTCCCTGCCACTGTGGGTTTCCCTGCAGTGTGTGATTGCTGAGGTAAAACACTCTGATCTCACTCCCCATTTCCAGGGTTCCTCTCAAAAACTGTAAAGATGCAAAGTGGACTTTCAGGCCAGTAATAGCAGGGAGCATCTGTGGGACCAATAGAAATTAGTAGGGCAGGCCAAAAGCCAGTAAGGTACCAAGCTGAAATATTCTACCTCTTTCTTTTATAATTTTCAATATACTTTTCTCTGTGATTGCTTACATGAAATCCTTCCTTTTGCACTGCTTAAGCTTTCATTCCTGACTGGTAGTCCTTAAGGGGGAAGCTTCCTTGAGTTAAACCTGTGTAAACAGTGCTTGCAGTGCTGATATCTCCAGCCTGAAGGTGTGCAGTGCAGAATCCCTGAATTCATGAAGCACTGTGCAGTATTTGCTAATTCTTGCCTATGTCAAGGCACGTCTCTTGCACTACATCCCAAGTAACCTGGATTAAACACGGAAGCAGTGTCTTCTGTTGAAAGCTATTTGCATTGGAAATGAAATGCATGAAACTTGTCACAGCAGAGGGAACAATTCTGCAATATTCTGGATTTCCTGCATGAATCATTTTGTGTGTCTGTGTGTTCCTCTTTTGATGACTTGGCAGAGCAGAAGGAATGAGTCAAAGCAGATATGAACTGTGCTCTGAGTTTCCTTCAGCATTATGGTTTGTGCAGCGACGTTGTTAAGTTACAGTAGTTTACATGAATGCTTAGATTTTTTTCTTTGAATAGAAGGTTTCTCAAGTGGCCTGTCCAGCACAAGGTAATATTCATCTCTTAGTTTATTCTATTACCACTGCCCGTGGTAATGAACTGATGCTGCAGACATGAAAACTATGTTCAGTTGTATGTGTGATCCTATCTGGTTATAACAAGGATTAAAATATCTCATTTGAAAAGAAAGAAACTAGATCACCTGGAAGGGCAGAACAGACAGGAAGCAGATTGTTAAAGACACAATAGTATATTATTAAAAGATTTTTGTATTTGTTCACTGGAAGGGAAAATTATTTCAAACCACCCCTGCAGACAAACAGCCATGTTTTAAACCAGCTATTTTTGTCTTGCCTTCAGGAGTTTGTCTCAATGAACCAAGATGAGAACCAGCATCTCCCGTGCCACAGGCTGAGAAGAAGACCATTTGTTGAATACACCTAAAGCAGAGCTAGTGCTTCCAAGTCTCTGTAATTATGATGTGTTTATTTTAGGATCTGAACAGTTTGGTTGTCTGTGGCACCTTGGGCAGCTTGCTACATGTGTAAGTCAGCTGGTCAATCTTCTGCCCCTCTTACAGTATTAATCAGAAAACCCATGACAGGCATGTGCTCCATTAGACTCATCCCCTTCACTGTTATAAAAGAGCTGTTCACAAACTTTCCACCACTATAATCCTCTGCTAAAAAACAAAACCAAAAACAGACTAGCTTAGACCAAAAGTCACGCAGGGAAAGGTCTTATTTTGACAACATCTTAATTTTCCATGTAATATTTTGTCTTCCTCTTTGGGAGTGCCTTTATTATTATTATTATTATTATTATTATTATTATTATTATTATTATTATTATTATTATTATAGTAGTGCACAGAGAGCACTGGTTTCAGCAATTAAACCAGTTACCAGTTCTCAGCTGGACTGCAGACTTTCCCATTAAGGGCACACTGGTGTTTTTTAAAAGGGCAGGAAGCAAAGTTTCCAATAACCAATTGTCAGCTTCTGTCATTATTGTAATTTATTCAATTGCAATTTGAAGACAAAAAGATGAAAACAAAACATGTGACTGACCAAAACAAAATTTAGAAAGATCTTTCATCTTCTTCCATGCAACCAACATCATTTTCATAATGTTGTTGCCACAGACTGAAATCATCAGCTTACTTTTATTGCTTGTGCTGTGTGTGCGAACAGATGCACAAAGAGAACACCATGCAATTTTGCTACAAACTACCATAAAAACTATAATATGATAGAATGAACATGCTTTTATTTGCCTGCTGAATCCTTTAACAAGAACTTGTTCCAACTTATTATTTTGCTACAGTGACACAGCTGTCTCTGGGATTAAATAGCTCCTGAAAGGTGAGTTTGAGGACATAAGTGGTGAGTTTAAACATCTAAAAGGCAGATGCATGCTTAGCTGATTCTTTTGATTCTTTCTTTGGGTCCTCTGTGATTTGATCCCCCTCTGAAAATGAAAAAAAAATGTAGCATATCCCTATTTCACAGGGAATTTAAGGTGAATTTCAGAGAAATAGCATAGTCTTGCTGTACTCTTCTTGACAGCAGATATTCCTGGCATCAATACACAGCCATGGTCCACAGGGTAAGTCTTCTGAGACTGTTGGACTCTGCTGGGAGATCTTGGTTTTGTATCCACCACTTGTGGCAGTTACAATATCTTTCAATTTCCATGCATTTCTCAGCTTCTGAAAATCTGAAAATCTGAACTCATCACAAGAAAGTAAACAAAAGTACAGGATACCAGTGGGCTTTTGGTATAGACTCCTTAGGGACAGAGGAAAGAAAATGATTGTCCACTTTTCTCAGTTGCTGAGATGAACCTTTTGTGGTGGGAGTAGTCATGAGGTCTTGGGTGACAGGTTAGACTTGATGATCTTTGAGGTCTTTTCCAACCTCATTGATTCTGTGATTCTATGACTGCTAAACATTTAAGATCAACAGGTGCCAGTTGCTACTACAATGGTGCACCAGCAGTAATATCACACCAATTGGGATTCCCTGACCCATATTAATGAACTAATTTGACAACTGGAGAGAGGAAAGGTGATCAGTAAAACTTGTTCACCCTTCAGCAGCCTCTTATGGTGGTGAACGGAGGCTGTCAGTAGACTGCTGTGGCCTGAATGAGGTTACACCAGCAATGAGGGATGCCATTCCAGACATACTGAAGCTCCAGTACCAGCTGGAGTAGAAGGCAGCCAAGTGATGTGTCACAGCTGACATCGCCAATGTGTTCTGCTCCATTCCCATAGCACCAAAATGCAGGCCACAGTTTGCTTTCACACTGAGAGGTGTCTGCCATAGGGGTGGAAACACATCTCCACCATTTGAACTGATCATGGGCTGATCCAGACTGTACTGGGACAGGGTGAAGCTCCAGAATATCTGCAGTGAGAAGTCTGTTGTGTACCACAAGGTGATCTCATTTTGAGTGAGAATGGACAGTGAGCAATGTACGATGTGTGTTCTTGGATGTTGATTGCTGCTGAGAATGATGCAGATGGTATAGGATAAGGGGTGGAGAATGTCATGTGTTCTGTTAAATCTGCTGGTTGAGTATTTGATACCATGCTGATACCAGACTAGCTTTAAAATGAAGTGCTGGCTGGAGCAAAGTATCATGAGGGTTGTGGATTGGTTGCAACGTGAGAGGCTTCCTGTTTCAGGTTGCTGCCTCTGGTTTCTGGTTTTGTGTTGCTGATCTTTTCTCCTTGGGGGCCTGTGGGCTTGGGGGATGGAGAGGGTTGTTTTATGGCTATCTGCTGCTGCTTTTTATTTTCTGTGAAAACACTAATTAAACTCTCTCTTTATCTCAACCCAGGGCTTTTTTTTGGTGTCACTTTTGCTCCCGTCTGTGTGTGTGGGCTTGCTTGTGAGAGTGGACTGTCTTAAACCAGGATGAGTTGCTACATAGGTTACTAAGTAATTTGCTTCCTTGCAGAAGTAGGTGGTGACCTAATAATACCTCTAATGATCAAAGAAATTGGGAACTGGTGAACACACTGCTGCCAACAGTGGCTGGAGTCATAAAGGGTTTGAATATGTGTGAAGAGCCTGATGCAAATGAAGTTAAAAGGCCAGAACTCTGGATACTAGAACTACATATTTTTTATTATTATTATTTGTTTTTTCCTCTGGTCCCCTCATGGCTCTGCTTCCCTGTGAAGCAGAAATGCAATGTTCAAAGGAAAAAAAATCTTCAAAAGAGGCAGAGGTAGACCCAAACCTGAAAGGAAAACATCATAGTAAAGGAAAAGCTGGCACTGAGCCTGTTTCCAACAAAAAGGTTTCACAAGCAGTCATTCAGGCTGCCCCTTACCTCAATTATTTTCCTGACTTACTTCTAGCTTTGCAGAGTCCGATTTGCAAAATAACAGTCTGCAAAAGTCTGCATGGAGCACCTAACTTGCATGCCTGATTACTGGAAATGCCAATTTTTCCGGGTATTCACATTAACCAAGCATTTAACTGAGCTCTGCTGTTGTATGTGAACTTTTGAGGGTGGCCCTGGGCAGAAGTCAGGCTTTTTTCTCATGTCTGTGTATAATTTCTTGTCTCCAACCATAGCAGGCTACTCAATGGGATTAGTATATGACTGATTCTTAAAAGGGACTTAAGATTTAACCTCTGCTTCCCTGTCTGAAGGCAGTGAGAGCAGATGGTTTATTTTTTAAATGGCCCTAGAACACTCTTACTGTGAATGAAGATTTAAAGCAAGATTATTTAGTTCTAGCAGATCTTACCTTGTCCTCTCACTAGCATGGAAATCTTTTTAACAGTCATCTCAGTTATAATATGCTCTTTCCAGTAACTGTGCTATTCTGCTAGGAGAGCATTTGTAGAGTTTATAGACAAACATTTTTTCTGACTTGAACTGGGTCTGCTTTGAGTTTAAGTTTAAAACATTTTAAACTCATAAGAATACATGACTCTGGAATGAGGTAATTCTGCAGAGAAACACCAAGCTATCTTCCAATCTATAGAGTATGGTACTATTCCTTGTAGACATTCCTCAAGCTGTGTCAATTTTTGCATGGTGCTTGCATGTTACAAAGATTGTGCAAGGACAATGGAAGACACATAAAAATCCCATCCATTCACCTAACACCACCATGGCCATTAAACCATGTCCTGAAGTGCCATGTCTACACATTTTTGAACACCTCCAGAAACAGTGACTCCATTACCTCCCTGGGCAACTGATTCCCATGCCTGAACAGCCTTTAAGACATTTTTCTGTAATATCCAATCTGAACCTCCCCTGGCACAATGTGAGGCCATTTCCTCTTGTGCTTTATACTAGGGAGAAGAAACTCACCCCCACCTCACTAATACCTCCTCTCAGGTAGCTGTAGAGGGCATTATCTCCCCTCAGTCTCCTTTTCTCCAGACTAAGCAAAAAATGTAGTGTAATGCTTAAAAATGCCTTTCATCATCAGAAGTAGCACAGCTGGTACAGTGCTCAGGTTCACCCAGGTGTGAGTGCTGAAAATTGTGAGGAGAGAGTACTAGCCTCCCTGTTTGATTAATCAGCTTAACTACAAGTGCCTTAATGACTTTCAGACAATTCTGGAGAACAAATTTCCTTACGTAGGTTTGCACTAGAATTTTTATCCAATTTTACCACTTCAGCATGTAATGATCAGATGTTCATGTGGTTACACTACTCTTCAAGTCCCTGCTCTGTGTGAATCCAACAACTTCTGTGAACTCGGAAGTGTAGAATTGGGCTATTGTAGAAATCATGAGGGTAATGCATTAATCATATAGTTCAGGGAGGGAAAGATAAAGAGAATATTAAGAAAGTATCATTTATATGCCAGCTGAAAAGCTATTGAATCTTACAGTGAAGGAGCTGAACCTAATTATAAATTGATGATATCTGCCCATGGACGGTGAGAACCTAACCAATGCTCAACAGAAGGAGCTGCGAGCTAATGTTATCAGTCAGTTTTAAAATATTAGGCCAGAATCTATATCAAAGCAGAAAAGGTACTTGTGATATTCCAGCACTCTGCAAATCTATATGGATGTATTCCTGACACTCAGAGCCCAAGATTTAAACAGGATTAAGATGTGACAGGGGAGCAGGAATGGGAAGCAGCAGCAAGAATGTAATAATGTTGTTTGTATTGGCTAAGTAACATCAAGACTTCCAAATATTTTTTTTAATGAGAGCCTCCTGAATCAATGAACAGTAGTCCAAAACAACAATCTATAAATCAAGGATTTAAGAATCAAATAGAAGCAGAGCTTCTATCTAGTTTTTAACCCTCATCTGATGCACATCCTTCTGTATCTGAAACAGGGAATCTAAGCAGCCGCTACTCATACATGCAGTGTACTTTCGGGTTCTGGTCTCCAGAGATCCTGTCTCTTCCTTGAGGAAATGGCACCCACAACAGAACTCTTCAGAGTATGGGAGTGCTTATCAGTGTGGGATGAAGAACACTGACATGGAGTCACAGTCTGCTTGCAAAATAAAAAATGAATATTGGGAAGTTAGTATGCAGAAAGAATTATGAAAAATAAAACTTCCCCCAGTACTTCTTTCTTCATAAACAGTTCTATAAATAGTCAGCTTTTTCACCTTCAAGTACAGAAAAAAAAGCCCACCATTAAACTTCTTTTCCAGTGCTTGAGATACATTCAGTGAACTCTAGAGATTATAATTTATTACTTTATGTTTGTTGGTTAATTTCTCCCTTAATAGCAAATACTTGCCAAGCTGTACGTATGGAAAACCTGATTAGAATAGAACAGGACTCTTTGAATTAAAAGAAACAGCTGAACAACTTTTATATGAGAAGGTCATTAGAACACCATCAATAGATTAGACTAATAAATAGATTTAATACTGTAACCCCTGCTTCAGGGTGCCATTTGGGTGATGAATATATGAACCCTGCTTCACAATGGAACTCCAGAAATGCAGATAATAGAGAATCTCAGAAGTCCTCTCAGAAGTCCTTTATTACAGCATTGCAGAATCCCCAGCATTACAGAGTCATAGTGTGTCCTAAACAGTAAGTCCCAGAAGCCCTTAACAGCAGAAGCAGTAGACCCTAACAGAATCCCTAACCAATCCCAGAGAATCAGAAGAGTCCTGAGTATATGTAACAGAATCCCTAGCCCCCCAGCTGCTCTATTGCCCAAAGTAGCTGTTTAAATACTCATTTCTTATCTTTCACAGTAACTTATCTAACCAATAGAGCCTAGCCCCATACGCAAGCTAAAAATATTCTCCTATAAAAGGTGCCAGCATGTCCAAAGGTCCTGGATTCTGCAGGATGTTTTCCTTGGAGTGTTGTTATTTTGTTCTTCACAGTGTGTGACTTGTTGGCTAGGGAATATTGTGCAATCCCATGCACTCTGCATGCGTCCCAGAAGCTCTTGTTTGCAGAACAGCAGCTGCCACATTTAATATTCTTGAAACTCTTGAAATTTGCTCTGCAAGAAGGCACATTTGCCAAATTGCCTCGAAGCAGGAAAGTCATATTGATAAATGAAGACACTACATTGGACCATGAAATCCATTTCAGCATTTTTCTGTAAAGTGGCCATCAATGACACCAGTGTTACTTTATAATACTGTGTTAGACTGCTTTTACCCTTCTATTGATAGTTTTATCTAATGCAACTTCACTTATGACTTCTTCCCCTCCGCCCCCCCGGCAATTCTTTCATTACAAAACCCCAAGTACTAACACCGAAGTTGTGAGTGGCAAGCTTCTGAAGCTGGAATGAACTGACTAATGAAAAGGCACAGATATAATAAGAAATTATTACTTTCCTTTAAGAGGCCTTGTCAGTGTTACCCAGAACAGCAAATGTAGCTGCTGAGCCTTGTATGCCCTTCTTAGATTGCATGACCTGCGTTAAATTGCATCATGCTCAAGTACGTTGGAGAGACACTATAGGATGTGTTCTCACAAAAAATAGTGTTTCATGAGGCTGTTGAAGGAAAACAAACTAGCAGCAGATAGTAATGCCTGTACTTGACTTCCTAATCTGAGTAGAAATGCAAGTATTTGTTAAAAGCACTCTCAGGCCTCCAAACCAACTGATATCTTTTAATAAAACATTTTGGATAGGGTCAGAGAGGCAAGAATTTATTCTCTGGGAATTAACTACAGTCTATAAAATTACTTGACACTGAGAGGAGCTTGGCTGACGGCACAAGCTCTAAATGCCTCTGCCCCAATAAGCCTGCAGTTGTGATGAACACCTGCATACTCTTCTCTGTACTTGTTGCCTACAGAACCCACCCATGTAGGGAATAGCTCAGGTTCCACGTTTTACCTTTCAGATGTTGGATGAATACTGGAAAACGGTGATTAACATTTCGAAGTTAATCTTTTGGAGGCTAGGAGATACCTCCAGACCAGCTGTCAGATGGTACAAACTTGGTGCAATTGAATTCTACTTGAGAAAATGAGCAAACAATACAATCAATAATTCACAGCAAATGGTGACTAAGAGGCCATCAGGTGTACCAATGATTCAAAATCACTTCAGGTTTTTGGTTGTTTTTTTTTTTTAATATTAATGGACTGAACTCCCTGAGGGGTGATTTGAGTTCAGTGAGCCAGACTGGTATCAGACTGGCAGTGACTGGCTGGAAAGTAGCCCTGAGGAGAGAGACTTGGGGGTGCTGGTGGACGAGAAGCTCAACATGAGCTCTCAATGTGCTCTTGCAGCCCGCAAAGCCAATCAGATCCTGGGCTGCATCAGGAGAAGTGTGGCCAGCAGGTCGAGGGAGGTGATCCTCCCCCTCTACTCAGCTCTGGTGAGACCCCACCTGGAGTACTGTGTCCAGTTCTGGAGCCCCTATTACAAGAGGGATGTGGAGGTGCTGGAACGTGTCCAGAGAAGGGCCACGAGGATGATCAGAGGGCTGGAGCACCTCTCCTATGAGGACAGACTGAAGGAGTTGGGGCTGTTCAGTCTGCAGAAGAGAAGGCTCCAAGGTGACCTAATTGTGGCCTTCCAGTATCTGAAGGGGGCCTACAGGAAGGCTGGGGAAGGACATCTCAGGATCTCAGGTAGTGATAGGACTAGGGGGAATGGAATGAAGCTGGAGGTGGGGAGATTCAGGCTAGATGTGAGGAGGAGGTTCTTCACCATGAGAGTGGTGAAACCCTGGAATAGGTTGTCCAGGGAGGTGGTCGAAGCCCCATCCCTGGAGGTGTTTAAGAGCAGGCTGGATGAGGCTCTGTCCAGCCTGATCTAGTGTGGGATGTCCCTGCCCATGGCAGGGGGGTTGGAACTAGATGATCCTTGTGGTCCCTTCCAACCCTGAATGAAACTATGAAACTATGAAACTATCTTGATGAACATTCACTTCACTGAAAAGAAAAAAAAAAAAGGGAAAGAAAAAGATGGCCATGCAGCAGGAATGATAAGAGGAGTCACTGAACAGCTAAGTACAGGGGCTTCCTGCCCCAAAGCCTTTCCTGTCCTTTCAGGTAAGCCATCAACCTGTTGTAGTCTATACATAACTTTTATGTGATAGAATGCATCTTCTCATAAAGCCTGCTAACCCTCTCTAACCAGAAAGTGGGACGCACTTTGTCCCTTTCTTTCTTCTGGAACTCCTAAATCTGTACTTTCCAGCCACGTGCTCCAGGGACTGCTTCCAAAGTGACCAAGAAGAGCAAATTGATATTACATAGAACTTTATTACATAGAAAAAACCAGGTTGGAAGAGACCTTCAAGATCATCGCGTCCAACCCATCAACCAATCCAACCCACCTAAACAACTAACCCATGGCACCAAGCACCCTGTCAAGTCTCCTCCTGAAAACCTCCAATGACAGTGACTCCACCACCTCCCCAGGCAGCACATTCCAATGGGCAATCACTCTCTCTGTATAGAACTTTTTCCTAACATCCAACCTAAACCTCCCCTGGTGCAGCCTGAGACTGTGTCCTCTTGTTCTGGTACTGGCTGCCTGGGAGAAGAGACCAACCTCCGCCTGTCTACAACCTCCCTTCAGGTAGTTGTAGACAGCAATAAGGTCACCTCTGAGTCTCCTCTTCTCCAGGCTAAGCAACCCCAGCTCCCTCAGTCTTCCCTCATAGGGCTTGTGTTCCAAGCCCCTGACCAACTTCATTGCCCTTCTCTGGACTCATTCCAGCAAGTCAACATCCTTCCTAAACTGAGGGGCCCAGAACTGGACACAGTACTCGAGGTGCAGCCTAACCAGTGTGGTGTACAGGGGCAGAATGACCTCCCTGCTCCTGCTGGCCACACCGTTCTTGATGCAGGCCAGGATGCCATGACACCCTGTAAGTGTCACAAGCTTCTGAGGAGCCTGTGACCCCTGAAAAAATAGGGTTGAATATTTCTGTTCTGTAATCTTAGGAAGCTGTCACACTTCAGCATTTCTACTTCAGTGATGGCAGTTTTGCCTATCTCAGGTGGAACATTTTTTCCCCCAAAGGACACAAACTCATTTTTATTCTCTCTAAAGATTAGTGAATTTGTGAAGTTAAATTATTCAGAGTTTTGAGAAAGCAGGCAGCTATTTGTAGTTTGTCCACTGACTCCAGCATACTAAGTGGCTAATTTCAGAAGTCTTGCACACTAAGCAATGTTTGCTGTCAAACCATGACATCTGATTTTTTTGTTGGAGTCTGTAGCATGTAGCTGTGTGGAAGCAGCAGTTGTTTCTCCATTTCTTCCAATGTGTTAAATGACGGTAATGGATGCAGAGCCTAAAGCAGTCAACTTTCTAAAGGTAAGGTAGCTTGCAATCTGTCACCAGTGACAAAACCAATTTCAAATGAGAACAGAAAGACTGTGCAGAAAAGGACAGGAGAGACTTCTGCAGTTTGTTAATCTAATAAAGGCAAAGTTGTGGCAGTTGTTTTGGCATGTGTGCTTTTTATTTTTGTAGCGATTACCTGCAAGACTTGAGGAAGTTAAACAGTATTGACAGAAGAGAGCTGCCTTGAGCTTCAGATTGTGGCTTACTATTGTACATGTAGTAGTATATAGTGCTGCAACCAATCTAGTGCTAAAGCAAGTCAGTTCTGGTCACTGCCTGCTGCCACAGTTTCTCCACACTGATGTACTCCTCTTCTGCTTAGGACCCAACTCTATGGATGTGTAAGGACTGCTGGTGCCTTTATGAGTAGTTTTGACACTGTAGGAAGTCTTACCTTCCTCTCTTTATCATGAAATACAGAGCCCTAGGTTGGTACTTGTGTTGCCTCTCTAACTCACAGAAATAAGCATCCTAAAATGAAGCCCAGATCAGTCAGCATATAAACTGGGGAGTGAGCAGAAAAGGACAAAGAAGTTTACCTCCAAAAGCCCTTTGCTCGCTAGCAGGTAATTGCCTGAATGATGGCTGTAGAAATTTCTTCTAGGTATGATATTCAGCCCACAGTCTCCCCTGGAGGTTGTTTTCATCTAGTTTCAAATTACTGAAAGGTCACTGCTTGCTTTCATGCTGTGGGTAGAATTGCCAGTTAAGAGCCTTGTTAGTACAGCTGCACAGGACTGGGGACCTGGTCCTGTTTCTTCCTCCACCTAAAATGGTTTCAAGTACCTCCTGCACTGGCAAATTCTATATTAAAAAAATGTCATTTTCAGATGTTTTGCTACAGGAGAGAAAGGCCAGTGCAAGAATATAGCTCCAAAATGAGAATAGGTCTACAGCCCTGTGCTGAGGGTGGTCAACCTGGGGAGGCAATCCTTGCTTTTGTGATTGTAAAATCCACAGACAAGCAGTCACTGAAGGAAAAAAAGTCACGGGAACTGGGACCATTCTACTTAATTCAGTTTTAAAGTATTCAAGTCCTTACATGGATTTAGCCAGGAAATTCAGAGATTTCACTGAGGATTAATCTATGCACATGTATTTCAGGCTGGAGGTCAGGAGGAAGTTTTACACAGAGAAAGTGATTGCCCATTGGAATGGACTGCCTGGGGAGGTGGTGGAATCGCCATCACTGGAGGTGTTCAGGAGGAGACTTGACAGGGTGCTTGGTTGCATAGGTTAGTTGATGAGGTGGTGTTGGATGATAGCTTGGATGTGATGATCTTGAAGGTCTCTTCCAACCTGGTCTATTCTATTCTATTCTATTCTATTCTATTCTATTCTATTCTATTCTATTCTATTCTATTCTATTCTATTCTATTCTATTCTATTCTATTCTATTCTATTCTATGTTCGACTGCATGGGAAATGCTGTGTCCTCATGGTCTTGATTCTTCTGCTGTTGTTTATTGCGATGATTGCAGTTAGCAGACAAGAAGGCTCGAGGTGACCTGATCGTGGCCATCCAGTATCTGAAGAGAGCCTACAAGAATGCTGGGGAGGGACATCCTAGCATGTCAGGAGATGACAGGACTAGGGAGAATGGAACAAGGCTGGGGATGGGAAGATTCAGGCTGGATGTGAGGAAGAAATTCTTCACCGTGAAAGTGGTGAAGCCCTGGAATGGGTTGTCCAGGGAGGTGGCCAAGGCCCCATGCCTGGAAGTGTTTAAGACCAGGCTGGATGAGGCTCTAGCCTGCCTGATCCAGTGTGGGGTGTCCCTGCCCATGGCAGTGGTTGGAACTAAATGATCCTTGTGGTCCTTTCCAACCCTGACGCATTCCACGAGTCTATGAACTCCCATGTTAGCAAGGTATGGGCAAAGGAAATTCAGTAAGTAGTGCTCTAGTGGTGTTTTTAGCTGGCACATTAGCTATTGCCCTCAAGTGGAGGAGGGATTATGGAAATCAGGGCCTGATAGTGAACCATCTGCCTGCAACATGCTATGTGTCCTGCTGAATCGGGGATATAATTCTGTGCTCTGGAGTTGGGGATAAATTTCTGCACTCTGCCACAAAGTGGCTGGGTGAATATAAACAATACATGCTTGGAAGAAGGAATCAAAAGCATTTTTCACTTCTGGATCTACTTACATGATGGGAAGGCCATAACCTTCCACCTCCACTGGAAAAGGAGAACTTTGCCCAGGGCAACTTGTCAAGAGGTTAAAGGGCAGTTGGCTGCACTACAGCTGGAAGATGGGAGAAGTGGTATCACCCAGATACTGAAGGAGGAGGAAAATGAAGAGGGTCTTTCACTTCCTCACTGTCTGTGCAAGCGCTTACGTGTCTCTCTGTCATAAAAACAAGTGCTGGTAACTGGACAAATATATTAAAGTGTGATATTACAGTTACTGGTTGCAGTACTCAGCAACAAGAGTGAATTCATCTGGTGACTGTAAGCTGCCTACTCCTGGCAACTCTCATTCAAATCAGAGGGAACCAAGGCCCCTTGAAACCTTACAGGAGGTTTGAGACATCAGGTTTCATTGGAGGGTGAGAGGGGAAAGAAAATCTCTAGGAAGGATTCATTAGGGCAATGTAGTTCTAACTCTGCTGTTCTGTTTGTTTCTCAGTATTGAAGTGTGAAGTTACACCTACTTTGTAAATATGCCTTCTAATTATTTCTGTGTGACAAGTATTTTCAAGATCTCCTATTCCTGAAGAATTGTTGAATTTAAATAATATTAATAAATAATAATTTAGTTCAGATTTTTTTGGTAAGATTTCTGGAAATAAATAAACCACAAACATTTATTGATATGACTCCCATTTTTTAAAATCCTGCATCTCAAGAGGTATCTCAAAAGGTTTCTGCCTTTCATCTAACATCTTACATACCCTAAGCCTCCTATTTTCCAAGTTACATGAGGCAAAACCAATATAAATTAAAAATCATTACGGAAACAAATTAACAGAATGAAAGGAGCTGAAGGGTACTTTTAGTCAATAACTGAAGATGAGATTTGTTGGATCCCTTTTTAAACAGATAGCTGACTTATCACCATGTGTCTCAGCTAAGACCATTTCAATTGTGTCCAGTTCTGGGCCCCTCAGTTTAAGATGGACATTGAGAGTTTTGCATGTGTCCAGAGAAGGGCAACGAGGCTGGTGAGAGGCCTCGAGCACAAGCCCTATGAGGAATGGCTGAGGGAGCTGGGCTTGTTTAGCCTGGAGAAGAGGAGGCTCAGGGGAGACCTTATTGCTGTCTACAACTACCTGTTGGGAGGTTGTAGCCAGGAGGGGGTTGATCTCTTCTCCCAGGCAACCAGCACCAGAACAAGAGATCACAGACTCAAGCTGTGCCAGGGGAAGTTTAAGCTCGAGGTGAGGAGAAAGTTCTTCACAGAGAGTTGTTAGCCATTGGAATGGGCTGCCCAGGGAGGTGGTGGAGTCACCATCCCTGGAGGTGTTCAAGAGGGGATTGGACATGGCGCTTAGTACCATGGTTTAGTAGTCATGAGGTCTTGGGTGACAGGTTGGACTTGACGATATTTGAGGTCTCTTCCAACCTTATTGATTCTATGATTCTATGAATTGCTATTGAAATTCAGTGGGGCAAGAAGTCAAACATGTTACAAAATAGAAAAGCAAGCACTGACCACATTAAAAGATCAGATCTTGTGGGTAGATATAGACTTCTCACATACAGTTGTAAAATCTCTGCCACTAAAAGGATGAAATATGAATTGATTCTTTGAAATTAGACAAAAATCTAGACTAATTTTACTATTTTATACTCACCTGAACATTAACTCACAGTCTGTACAACAGTTGATGCCAATTATCTGTCCATATTATGCTCAAATATTGTTATGTTAGCACATGCTTTATTGTTATTGATTTATAAAGCCCTTTTGAAAGATCCCATTACTACTAATTTTTACATGGATCATACAATATACATTGCAGCCTTTTACTTCACAACCAGAGTCCACCAACAATATATAACATGACTTACTGCCTTCCCCTGCCTCTGTAAAGCCCTACACCTACACAGAACTATGGTCTTTTCTATGGTTAGAAAAGACCTCTAAGATCATCGTGTGCATCTGTCAACCAAACACTACTGTGACCAGTAAATGATGTCCCAAAGTGCCACATCTACGTGTTTTTTGAACACCTACAGGGATGGGGACTCCACCACTTCCCTGGGCAGCTTAGTCTAATGCTTGACCACTCTTTCAGTAAAGAAATTTTTTCTAATATCGAGTCTAACCCCTGGCGCAACGTGAGGCCATTTCCTCTTGTTCTATTGCTAGTTACTTGGGAGAAGAGACCAACACCAGCCTCACTACAACCTCCTGTCAAGCATTTATTTGTAGAGAGTAATAAGGTCTCCACTCAGCCATCTCTTCTCCAGCTCCCTCAGCTTCCCCAGCTCCCTCAGCTTCTCCTCATAAGACTTGTTCTCCAGACCCATCACTAGTCCATCATCTGGACTCACTCCAGCACCTCAATGTCCTTATTTAGTGAGTGGCTCAAAACAGGACACAGCACTCAAGGTGCAGTCTCACTAGTGCTATGTACAGGACATGTGTCTGGTCCTGCTGGCTACACTGGGCCCAGTGTTGGCTCACATTCAGGCAGTAGTCCACCAACAACTCCTGATTCTTTTCAGCTAGGCAGCTTCCCTGCCAATCTGTGCCAAGCCTGTACCATTGCCTGGGGTTGTCACCCACGAGCAGGACCTGGCACCTGGCTTTATTAAACCTCATACAACTGATGTCAGTCCATCAGTCCAGCTTGTGGAGATTCCTCTGCAGACCCTTCCTACCCTCAAGGAGATGAACACACCCACTAAATATAGTATCATCTGCAAACTTCATGAGGGTACACTCCCAAAGGTCTTTTCCCACATGGTCTGGTCCATTCCATTCCATTCCATTCCATTCCATTCCATTCCATTCCATTCCATTCCATTCCATTCCATTCCATTCCATTCCATTCCATTCCCTCATCTAATTAATAGATAAAGATATTAAACAAGACTGCCCCCAAAACTGAGCCCTGAGAGACACCACTTGTGACCAGCTCCCAAGTGGATTTAACTTTGTTCACCACAACTCTCTGGGCTTGGTCCTCCAGCCAGTTTTTAGCCCCACAAAAAGAACACCCGTTTAACCATGAGTCATCAGCATCTCTTGCGGAATGCTGCAGGAGGTGGTGTCAAAGCTTTATTAAAGTCCAGATAGACAGCCTTTCCTTCATGCTAGGGATGGGAGACATCCTGTATGTATACTAAGCTCTATTAAGCTTTTAGTTGTTTGAAATAATATTTAGTTTGACTTCCAAATGATATACTGATACTTCACTCAGTTACATGGCTTCATCTACAGCTTTCACTTGGATGACATTTTGATGCTTTGCTTTTCTCAGCTCTATCTTTAGCCAGTGTTGCCCTGATATTGTGATTTTAATATTTTTATAATAGGGAATGTTTGGTAGTAGTCTTACTATCTGCCTTTTTTTTTTTGTTCCTCCAGACACTGTGTCACTCCTGAAGCCAACATAAGTTGGAACTGGATGTTCTATGAGTGCCCTGACCCTGCTGTGATTATGGCACAGATAATATCTAATTTTCTGTTTCATTTTAAGGTAGTACTTGGGGCATCATTTTTACAGATTCCCTTCTCATCGTCCCAAAACCCTTTCATTTCTTTTCAGGTCAGCTTTTAACTGCTGCTAGAGTCTTATTGGACTTTGATATCTCATGGGAGAAGAACCGGTCTGAGCTTAACCCTCTGAATGATTCCTGAGAGCCTGCAGGTACACCTGACTGAGGAATGAGAGGTGGCTGGGTGTAACGAGAGGGATGGTGGCAGAAGCTGAGATGAGGAATAAAGCAATGGGAACAAAAAGTCCAGAGTCTTCAACAGTACTATTTTTAATCAGCACAAAGCCCAAAAGAAATTCAATGGATAATACTGTCAAACATGTTAAGGAATCTTTATTATTTTTTTCAGATGTAAATAAAGCTAAATAGCAGAAAAATCCTTGTTTGGCAGGATGCTGACATTAATTTTAGATATTGATTGAAATCATCTCTAATTGTTTTCAAACAAGTCAGTAGGGGCAATTAGACAACTTCCCCACGGGCAACACAGTCTAGTAAGAAGCAACAGGAACTCATCTCCTTGGTCATTAAAGGCCACTGGGGACAGTCCAGCATCAATGGGGAAAGGGTCTATGCTGTTCCTTTGCAGCATGGATCCCAGTGTCGTTCTGAGCACTGGAGGTGCTGCTTTCACCTGCTATCCTATTACACTTACAGGGCAAGGGCTCACTCTGGGACTTCTGTAGGTGTGAGCAGCCATCTGGTGAAAATCTCCACGCGACTTTTACCAGTCCCAGTGAAACAGTGATCATACAGAGGATATCAGGAGTAATTACAAAAAAAGAAGAAGAAAAAAGAGTCTTTAACAGATCCTCACTGTTTTCTGTAAAAAAAAAAAAAACAAACAAAAAGAGAGAGAAAGAAACAAAGAAGCTAGGGATCTAGTGTTAATGGCTTTTTTTTGGCCATAGTTTATGTTTACAGAAACAGTATCAGCATTACTAAGTGATCAGATTCACAGATTACTTATCTATTTGGCTGAGTGGCTCAATGCAAGTCTGAAAACTCAGGCCTCTGGTTAAGATGAAAACATGATCAAAGACATCATTGCAGTAACTTTGAGAAGAAAATCTCATCTAACGATCAGCTATACTAGAGAAAAACGAAAATGTCCTGTCTTCCTCAGAAACTTTCCTCCACTGAAGCAAAGGCAAGGTACATGCAGTAACCTAATCCTGCAAAATCTGATCTACCTCATGTGCATACTTTATGAGGAAAATATTAGACCTGCACTTGAAAAGTTCTCAGAGAGACAGAATTTTAAACTGAGACTGTTCACAAAGCAGAGGAAAAAGTAAATTAATTAAAGGATGCACAGTATTTTACCTTCTTTTTTTTGGAAAGCACAGCAAACTCATGGACTTACAGTTTTTAGAGGAGACTAACAGGAACATCTCTAACTGGTAGGAACCATGGCTATCCTGTTATGCAGCCTTTTTTTTTCTTAGAGAGCATTGGTCCTTAGTATGCAACTGAACACCTGGAAGATTTGTAACGTGACTCCGAGAACAAGATCTTTTACATAATTAATATTCTCTACTTAAAACCTTCAAGTGATGGCAAATCAGATGTATTCTGAAAATCTGATCAAGAAGTTAACCCTTCTTTTTGAGAGATTTATCTTTATCTTTTGTTTCTTTATAAGGCTGCCCACTAAAATTAGGTTTCTTATTGAATGACTATGAGCTAGTCACCTTTAAAATAAATATTATATTTATCATTAAGAATAGAATAGAATAGAATAGAATAGAATAGAATAGAATAGAATAGAATAGACCAGGCTGGAAGAGACCTTCAACCTTGTGTATTACACATTATATTATATATTGGTAATGTTATATTTAAAATATTTGTAGATTAAAAAATAAAATAGAAAACTAGAGTGATGCAGATAAGCTGCATGCATCCACAGGAGCCCTGTCTTATATGTGCCTTTTTCCCCCCTGTTATCATATAATCACAATCCTGCTGTTTAGGGAACTGAGACACCAGAAAGCAACAGTATTTACCAAAGGATGTATGGTAAGTCACTGCCTGTAAAAATACAGGAGGCCACCATTGTCACACATTCATGATCCTTCTTCAGAAAGGCTAAGCTTCTTCCTTTCTTATTTGCTCTTCATTTCATCTAGATTCAAACAAAAATATCAGACAGTTTATTAAAATATGTCAAATATTTGTGAAGACTCCTAGCAATATATCTAGTAATGGTGTAAAGATGGATATGCATGAGAAAGTAAACCAACCACAATACAATCGGAAGTTTAAAGCTAAAACCACATAAAGGTTAAAGCAGTGCTCAGCTCTGCAAAGCTGTGGCAGGCAGTTTTCAGACTCTCTAATGAGCAATCAGCAATTCCTGCCTTATTTTTTTCTATATGGTTCTGGTATTTCCAGAGAGTATAGAAGCAAGTAAGTCTCCCAATGCTCAATGGGAGACCTGGGAGTAATTATTCTGAAGGATGTCTCTACATCCTCATGTGATGTGATGTTATGTGATTAAAAAAAAGCATTGCACAACCTTTTTGGAGTTTGAAATTTTGAAGCATTTATCCATACTAAAGTATAACATTTGGTGCTTATCAGTATTCACATGCTTGGCAGTAATACTAGAGAGCTGCCACTGGCACTTCCTGGTTCCTCATGGTTCTAAAGGGAGGAGCAGGAGTTTCTGGAATGCCTCTTGTCTGAGTACTGATGCCAGTGTGGATACCCATGTAAGAAATCCTGTAGGAGTGACAAGAGTCTGACTCTGTGTGGGCACACTGGAGCAGTGAGTGCAGATAGAGAGCAATGGTTTTCCTTCCTGTGTTTGGACAAGGCTCCGCATGCTCCTTCTACTTTCTTTGCAATATATATACAACTTGTAAAAACCACCACCCCCCTGTGGATTTTAAAATACTAATTACCAGTGACTAATATCTAGCTTAGGTTTCACACCTAGCAGCAGCCCCTCTAGTTTGAAGTCGCACCTATGTCCTTGCAGTGTTCTGGTTTCGTTGTATGCCAGCACTGAAAAGTACGAGCTGCCAGAGGAAGGCATGCATTTTGTTGGGGTCTTTTCAGTCCCAGTTTCATGCAGAGCTACAAACTCTTTCCTTTGCAAAAGACACCCCAAGGGGATATGTGCCATTTTAAGTGCTATCTAATTTGTTCTCCTGTGATGAGTTGGTAGAAAGACTGATATAATTTATGTCAAGAGCCAGGTTAAATTAGTTACCATAAAGCTCTTTTCCTTTCTTGCATGCCATTACAATGTCATTAATTTGCACTGTGAAATTTATAAAAGGAAAAAGATAATTCTTGACTCAAACTGCTTCTAGGCCAAAAAATTGTTGAGATCTGAATGAAAAACCTGAGATGTAGTTAGAAAGGTTGCAGTGGGATAGTCAGGTTTTAGCCATATTTTCAGTATGGTTCATGGACTTGGGGACTGGGGACTGGGGAAGGACTTGTCAGGATCTCAGGTAGTGATAGGACTAGGGAAAATGGAATGAAGCTGGAGGTGGGGAGATTCAGGCTGGATGTGAGGAGGAGGTTCTTCACCATGAGAGTGGTGAAGCCCTGTAATGGGTTGTCCAGGGAGGTGGTCGAGGCCCCATCCCTGGAGGTGTTTAAGAGCAGGCTGGATGAGGCTGTGGCCAGCCTGATCTAGTGTGGGGTGTCCCTGCCCATGGCAGGGGTTGGAACTAGATAATCCTTGTGGTCCCTTCCAACCCTGAATGATACTATGATACTATGATACTATGACTTCTATTACCATCTTCTTCATTCATATTCAGTCTTAAGAGGGACTTCCAAGACAAAAATATAGACACAATAATAGTTTACAGAAAGGAGGAGCAAAGATATCATGATGACAAAGGTGTTGGATGATAGGTTGGACTTGATGATCTTAAAGGTCTCTTCCAACCTGGTCTATTCTATTCTATTCTATTCTATTCTATTCTATTCTATTCTATTCTATTCTATTCTATTCTATTCTATTCTATTCTATTCTATTCTGCTGAACTTGTCCAGCTACTTGACTGTTTATTATGCACCTACACAACAGCAGATTTACACTGAGATCCCTTAATTCAGGGAAGCACATATGTAATGCATGTTCTGTGGGGCACTTTTGCTACATTTTAGTGGTTTCCATAGTTAGGTCCACAACTATAATTTAAACTGTGACTGTATGTGCCAAAAGGTAACTAATTGTGCTCCTGTCCTCAAAGCTATTGTGAGAACAGAGTAGGGGAGGTTAAATGACTAGTTTTAGATATTTCCAGTGTAGTTAGTTCTCTGTTCCAGAAAATAAATAATCTCATCCATGTAGCTATCTGTCTTCAAATAAAAGCAAGTTCATAATAGTTGGGTATAATTCAGGTCCAAATTAATTACTAAGTTTAGAAGTCCTGATGTAACTGACCAGATGTGACCTAGGTGCCTATGTTTCCATACAGTTAATGAAGCCTAAAAGAGATATTCAGCTCACAGCCAAAGGTGCTGTATTTAGCTGTTTAACCTGGGCATACTTCTGTGGCCTCTGAGATGCTGCATGGTAATCTGAAATGCTCACATGCAGTTGACAGAACAGACACAAAACCTCTGAGAAGTCAGCAGCCTCAAAGAGAAGCAGCTGGAATTTTCAAGCACCTCAAATGACACTAGATGTCTATGGGCACGGAACAGAATAAAATTTTAGGTGTTTACTTTAGGGTGAGCTGAATGACTTGAGGATCCATAATCTACATTTATTGATTATATTGGAAGCTTATACATTAGGCTCATATATAATCTACACACAGACAGCTTCACAGTCTCAGGATGGTAAACCAGATGGAGAGAACTGTGTTCCAAGGAACATTTGTGGCAGGAAAATGCTTTTACTCCTATCTAAATTTCTGCAAAGATGAATTATGTATTTTTAGTTGTGAATATCCTAAATTCCCTTGCTCTTCCTATGGAGAGAGTGAATTTATCAGAGATGTGAAATACCAAATGTGAGTTCAATGGAGGGGTCACATGGTAATTCCTAAAATAGTTACTTTATCTGTATCTTCATGAGCAAGAGTCTGGGAGAAGATGTAAAATGAAATTTAAGAAGCAACAAGAAATTCATCGGTGGCAGAAGTCAAATTAAGTGTGGCTGAGTAGCAGAAAACTTCCAATAGCAAAAAACCAAACACAAACACTGGGGAGAACAGGATGTTTGGTACTTATGGAGAAAAGGAATTAATTTTACATGAACTAGGTTCTTCATGCAACCACTGTTGCCTGAACTATTTCAACAGCAATTGATTCCAATGACTATTACATGGAAGCAGTAATTCATTCCAGGGTTACAAACACCCATTCCACGTGACACTTGTTATCTACCCAAGTTTGATGTACCTGGCAGATGAGGGCACAATTTGACCCAACACTTTAGCTGTTCTATTGTAACCAAGGCCTAGAAAGCATCATAATTTAAAACCTTCTGAGGAAAACAAAGCATTTTTCATCTTGTACTGTAAAAAAAAGCTTTTGTGCAGGGGCCTCCAAATCTTCCTTGCCCCTGTATACATGTAAGATCATTTAATATAGCAACAAGCCAGAAGCAAAGCTGTGAAATTTGTTGCTGCTCAATGGCAGTTGATGGCGCTGAGACTAATATCCAGTGTCTGCTCTGTACTTGAATTTTATGTGTGGAGGTGTATCAAAGACATAATTAAGGTATTTGTAAAAAGGCAAGAGGACTGGCCACCAGGACACAAGCCTTTTCCTTCTTTTACCTGGGTCCTACTAAACAAGGGGATGGCTTTATATAAAGTAGTGAGTGTGCTTATGAGTGAAGATCTAGGCTAAGAGGAAGTACTATGAGAAGAAATATGCATTGGACCTAAACTAATGTGGATTTTTTTCATACCAATTAACACATTCCTAATGATTAGGAAACATTTTGAAATTCCACTTTACAATACATCAATTTATTTTTTTCCTGTTAATGTGCCCATCTGATATGGACTTGCTATAGAACACATTCATGTGCCGCTGATTCAGCCATAGGTCCCTTGCTGGCTTTTTTCCATTGCTCAAAACACTTATCATGAATGTAAACCCCATCAACTCTTACCCCCATCTACACTATAAATCTGACTGAAAAGAAAATACTGGAATCAGTTTCTAATTCAAGAAAATAATTGCTTATTGAAAAAAATCCCAACCAACCAAAGCAAAAACTAGGAACAGCCTTTGCAACTACTGCATGAAATGAAGACGTTCACAAAGGCTGAGAGTACAAACTACAGCTTGTTTAAGATGGTCAAATGCACTAGTTAAAAAAATATTGGGCTTGTTCCCCCTAAATTTTCATAACTGTTTAATAAAAACCTGTCCTTTTCTTTTGTCTGTACTCTCAACACCTGCAGAAACACTTCTATCCCATTTCCTCTTGACAGAGTCAGATATTGCTTCTGTCTCTGTTTCACCACGCAGTTAAATAGCTGATCTGTCTTCCTCAATATATTTTCAGTATCCTGTTGTTCTAACTTATTTCCAGAGCACCTGGGCCACAGAGAAAATAAGAAAGGGGAAGCAAAGAGCAATGCTAGCAGATGATGGATAATGCCAGGAGAAAGCAAGTTCAACAGACATTAAAAGAAAGTGATGCAAGTACTTTGCAGGATGAATTAGGCTGGATATGGAAGCTTAGCAGAACATAGGTAAGGATTTGAAATTTAGCCTCTGCTCCCAGGGACTACTACATAATTCTCAATCCCCATATAATGACAAACAGCAATTCTTACTGTCAGCAATCTATTTCAAGTAAGGAGGGCTGTGCAAAGGCAAAGCTATGGCTTTGTATCTTCTCAGGTAGGGAATTGCACTGAGCCAAGACTCCCATACTTTGAATGACTGCTGTAACAATAACCTAAAGAAGAAAAAAGAATGTGCTGCCAGTGTTGAAAGTGGTATATGTTTATGGAAAGCTGAACCTGAACTCTGGAACGACTTTACAGGAGCAAGAGAGGCAGGAGTACCTAGTTTGGATCATTTTAGAAGGACCTATGCTCTGAGCTGCTTTGCCCTATCAAGACTGAGGTGGTTTCTGGGCACGCCAAATACCTTCTGTTACATTAGGAATGTTAAAAGTTCAGTATTAAAGGAGATGCAGTAACTTTAATGGACAGTTGAATTGAGATTTTGAGGATTTAATTTGGATTTATGGATTTATGTGTTTACAATCCCCTAAGTAATTTCTTTTGTATCTCAGTTCATGTCTATACAACAAATCTACTTTATATTCTTTGAATCTTTGATGCAACTGAGATTGCAAGCGTTCCTATGCTTTTTTAGGTGTTGGATTGGCAGCTTTCCCTGCAGTCAAATATGCATGGGCTTTACTGGTGTTTCTGAGCCAGTTTTCAGGACAGGCTCCATATATCTTATATATTGATGATGAATAATAAGAGATATACAGATCTGCTTTCACTTTGAAAAAGGTCTAAGGTTAAAAATAGCAAAATTTGCTTAACAGACCAAGAATTAAACTGAGGCTCTTTTCTGCATGCTAACAGCAATAACACAGGGAAAATTCACTTGTTGGCTCACACATCAAGACACCTTGTCTCCATTGTTTGTGCCTTTCACAAAACAGCCTTAAAATAGAACTCTTATACTGATGCATTCAGAAAATAATAGTAATAAAGAAAGAGGAAAAGTCCTCCTAGTAAACAACACTAGATGTATTTAGAGAGCCAAGCAGAAAATCCAGCATTTTATTTTAAGATAAAGCTAGAATTTAAAGGAAGATAAACCAAAAATGTTTACACTTAAATTTTATTTAGCATTCCCATTTATATAACATTTGCCCAGTGACAGTATTTATGAGTTAAACTGTATTCCAATATTAGTGAGAGAACGTGGGTTTTCTTCATCTTCCAGAAGAAACACGCTGTGATCAGCGACTGTAATTCAAGGTTAAAGTTTCTCCTGACTCTTGTTCTCTTCATGCAGGAGCTGGTTTAAAACACTGCTCTGTTTGAGCGCTTTTAGATTGGATATGTCTTCACTTACAACAGGGATGTCTTCACTTTGATCCTCCGTTATCAGATCTTCACTGTCTGACAGGGTACATAGGAGTGTATCATTTTCATAGGTAGGAAAATAATACCTGAAAGCAACAAGGCATAATTACTAGGCAGTCACATTTTTTTTTTTGAATGAGGCACAGCATATTTTATGAGATCAGATCTGGAAAAATGAAAAAAGGCCAAAGGAGAAAGCCTGGTTGTCTGGAATGAGAATAAACATCACATCCAAAAAACCAAAATCAACTGGCATGTACATCTCAGAAGAGCTGGCAACAGACAAGCCCTTCCCCTTACTTTACCTGGATGTTGTCACAACTGAAGCCACAGACCTACATTAGTCCCACAATAAATGTTGAAGTGTTTGATTTAGAATGCTCCTTGTGCCCTACCACCTATGGCATCATCCCCCAGACCTACTCAGCCTATTTTGTTTGAACTGGTGTCAGGTTACATTCCCTCTCAATTTGCTGTGGAGAAAACTAAAGGTAAACAACCAACTTGTTTTGATGCTAAAATTAGGTAGACATTATGCATATATCTACATGAGAGATGCAAAAGATGGGGTTTCATTTCGTTAGAGAACCATATGTCCACAGTGTATATTTACTAGCGAAGAATTATGTGCTGCATGCCTATCGCAGGCATGAACTGCATCTCTGTAGGGAGCCAGTGGCTGGAAGACCTCATGCCTGAAAGAGGGACATTTGAGGTGTCACTTTTGTACGCAGATTCAACCTTGATGCCTTGATTCAACCAGGAGGGAATGTGGTCTGAGTATGTTCTGCACAACAGCAAGAACAGGCAAAAGGCAATTTTGGAACAATAAACTTCTCTAGTGTACTGACTTGATGGTGCAGACACAGCTTATGGGGACAGTGCCTTCTGGATGCATCTTGAAGAGCAGTACCCCATGTTCATTTAGTTTCAGACAGTACAGAGATTTCTAATTCTGAGTGGTTTTGAGAGCACTTATTATTTAATCTGGGGCTGTAGAGCTGGGTAGCGCAGGGCACTGCTGCTCTCGGAAAAAAACCCTGGAACTTTCAATTTATGGTTTTACAGAAATTATCAAATAACCATATCAATACTGGAAGAAACAGGCTTGCCCTTACTGTGGTTGATCCCATGTAGATCTGGCTGGCAGGAATGTAATGTGTTTGGTCTTTTCCATATGACTTATCAGTCCTCCTTTAGACTGAAATGTCTCCTGGCAGTTGTAACAACGACAATGATGGATTTCTCTTCTAATGAAGTTTACTAGCTTTACTTGCTGATAGAAGTTCAGACCTGGAAGATACGGTAGCAGACAAGCACTTAGGATACTTAAACCTTTAATTTATGAATCCTTTCTTAGATTAAGCATAAAGACTGGTAAGACTTTACTGAAAACCACCATTGCCTGAATTCTGTAACTCAGCAAGTTAACTGAACAAATGCTTTTTCCTAGGTGCTCCTTCCTTTAATGTAGAAAGTGTGCAAACACTTTTCTTCTCAGTCTACAGCAGAAAGCAAACATTGGGCAAACAAAGCTTAGGGTACAGCCTTTGAATTTGCAAGGAAGTATTAACAACTGTAACAATGATAATGATAACTTTGATGACTGAGATACCTGGGGTTGTTTAGTCTTGAGAAGACTGAGGGGGGATCTCATCAGTGTGTATAAATATCTGAGGGGTGGGTGTCAAGTGGAGGGGACCAAACTCTTTGGTGGTGCACAATAATAAGACAAGGAACAATGGGTACAAGCTTGAACATGGAAGATTTCACCTCAACAAGAGGAGAAACTTCTTTACAGTGAGGGTGATAGAGCACTGGAACAGGCTGCCCAGAGAGGTTGTGGAGTCTCCTTCCCTGGACACATTCAAAACCCATCTGGATGCATTCCTGTGCGGACTACCCTAAGTGATCCTGCTTTGGCAGGGGAGTTGCACTGGATGATCTCTGGAGGTCCCTTCCAACCTCTAATGTACTGTGATAATGTGGTAATAGTAATACATTCAGGGCTCCAGCAGCCAGAACTGAAACTCATAGTGTGGGTATTAGTAGAAGCTACTCTGCACAAGAATCCAGTGGTTCAAATGAAAATAGCACACATCCTTGGCATTAACAACAGTTTCAGAAAAAGAAAGCATTCTTGGTTTTCTTTTGTAAGCAGAAGCAGTTTCCATAATGGAAAAGTTAAATGTCTGAACAAAAATCAAACCAATAGAGTTGTTTTCCACTGTTCTTATGATGTGGTTTTCTCTATAATAGTGGCAAATGCTGACAATTACAGCATCTCTTTACTCACCATGCTCTGACTTTATTTTAGGAAAGTCAAATCCATGTGATTTCTGGAGAAAAAAACAAAGGAAATAAAAAAATATCATATTTCCACTACTTCTACTATTCCAAGTTAAAAACAGCTCATCTCTTCATAGACTGACACAAACACATGCATACAGACACACAAATGCCAACACATGAAATGAAGCCCTGAAGTTTCATTTCACTGCATACTTTCATCTGCTGAACTCCAATGTTCTGTTAAATAGTTTATTAAAACTAAAACACAGATAATAGCAGTTAAGTGTATTAAATCATTAAGCCACTACAATATTAAAGATACTACCTCTTCACTGCCTGTAACAGCCTGTACACTCACAAGTAATAGCTGTTCATATTCTCTGTGTAAAACTGGACTCCTCTACGTATTTTAGAGAACAGATGCTGGAGGTGCATGTGGTTTACAAGCATCTTTCTTTTTCAGTTCTACACTAAAAAGGGCATTCTAATGCAGCAACTAATTTGTTCTTACCAAAGATTCTTGTAATGGGTTGGGGCAGACCCCCCTCCCCACTACGTGCAGACAAACGGATTGCAAAAGTGATGGAAAGTTTAAATAGAACAGTGAGTGCGTGCAGAGAACTAGAAATACAGTGACAAGAAGAAACCCCAAAACAGACCCAGAGAGATCCCATCCCCACCTGAGGGTGCACCCAAAACCCCCAGGGCTCCTCCTTCCCTCCCCCCCCCCCCACTGCTAGGCTAGTCTCAGCTGGCCAGATCTGAGACTGCCCATCCCCCCGTGGCCTTGTGCCTAACCAGGCCCATGGCCGGGAGATCTCTCCCCCAGTTACCAGGTGGCGGAGAGGAAGGAAAGAGAGCGTGCTGGACTCCGCACTGGATCTTATAGTGGTGCAAAGGATTGTGGTAGGAAATACTACAAAATTTCCTGTGTCCACCCCTCTGTGCTGGACTTCTGGACACAGGAAACACCCCTGTAGCAGAGGGCACCCAGCCCAAACTACAACAATTCTCCAATCCTACTTTTAAATTCCAAAATGGTCAAAGAATTTTTATTAAAAACAAGTCTTACCTGCATGTGAAGATACAGTTTTTCTGTGGTGTCTGTCTGTTGTTCACAGAACAGGCAAACTGCACATACAGGATGCTCTTCCCAGTCAGACCAGTCTCTTAATGGACAGGAGTCAAAAGGATGAATTTTGTTGTGGAAAAGAGAAAAGACATTTTGAGGGAAAACACTTCAGGTTCTGCACTCAGACCATTTGAACTAAATCCAGAGAAAATGAATACTTCAAAGGGGCGGAACACACATGAATAGAATCTGGTTTACAGTCAAAAATTTTTACAGATTCAAGAATAAATAGGCAGTTACTGTTGGGTAATTCCTGTGTTGACAGGCAGTAAGCCCTACTTGAATGTGCTTTCATTAATAAACAAATCTTAACTCCAGTTTTCATCCAGTGTGGCAAGTAATCAAATACTGTGTTCAGTGGTTATTTTTATAAGGTCTTTTAAAATTCTTTCATACCTTTCTAATCTTTCAGTACACCAGCCAAAGACAGAATCATCAGGCAGAGTTCACTCTAACTGTTATTTACTTATCAAATATTATTATTCCTGAAAGTGACTCCCATTTACACCACATTTAGACATGCACATGGGGAAAACTTTGCCAACACATCTATTTAGAACTCCATTACTACTGAGAAATATTATTGCAACCAGCCATAGTCAAACAAAATGAAACGCAGGTCTCAGACAGAACCAGGAAGGTTAGGGGCCCTGACACCCACAAATTACTTCCTGCTTATTCAATTCTCTACAGGCAAGAAAGCCACTGTGCAGTGATCTGAATGCCTGGACTGCAGAAGAGAGGTCAGTGTTGGCCTCAGTCAGAACTGGTGACAGGTTTCCTTCAAAATCTAGTAATCAGACTTTTCCATACTATTTACTTCTCATGCTGATGTTTTTGATTTTACTCTCTATTTTTAAATTTGAACAAATCCTGCTCAACTGGGTTTTAGTAATTGCTTCCAACAATGACAGACTTTCAAGTCTTTATAATGGGCACATTATACACTTACTCTTCTAAGTTATCTAGCAGTTCTCGGTCATCCTCTGACTGCACTTCCTCCCAGGACTTTCCAAATTCCTGGGGAGAAAAAAGAAAAGAGCAAAACCATTTTCCAATTCATGTCACAATTTATATATCGACTGAATGAACATCTGAGAAGTCACAATCAACATCTTATTTTGGATCACTTTTGTATTTCTTTGGCACAGAGGTCTCACGAAGAGGCTCCAAGTCCTAAGGTGTTCCTGAGGTGGGTACGTTACCACTGTCTTGAGTTTGCCACCACATTTGCTTAATCCAATCTGCCTATCTTGCTCTTTGTGTAACATATGCTGCTTAATCAATGCAGCTATCACACCCGAGACTTCACCTTGGATAGCTACACCAGTCGGTGCTCATACCTTGTATAGGGTTACATTAGTAAAAACACACAGTGTAATCTTGGGTACAGAGTACTCCAGGAAGGCAGTATGAACCAGGGCATAGATTTCTGAGCTAGACTCCAGTTTTCCTTCCATCCCCTTCTCAGATGTGAATGTAAGCACAACTATTCAATGTGTTCTGTTCTCCCTTTCACCTTTTGTGTTGTTTATTTTTATCTTAAAGACCTTCATCACAAAGTATATCACAATACATTTGTGCGGTGTTCAGCACAATGCCAAGCACTTCCAGCATGACTGCAATAAAAATAACAGGCAATAAAAAGCTGAAGCACTCTACTGAAACACCAGCAGTATCTTTCCTCTGATTCTTTTTGCCTTTAAAAATAAACCAGAGCAAACTAACCAGTAATCAAAATAGGTTTTTTGAGCTCCTATTTTTGATGGCTGTGAAGGAGTCACAAACACCATAGCTATTAAAAAGATCTTTCTTTCATTTATTTCATTTAAATATTCTCTCTAATAAATATATTTAATAACATCCTCAGTAAAGAACTGCTACTATTGCTTTTATGGTTATTTGGAAAAGAAGGGAAAGATACCCATCATTTAACAATTTAATGAGAACTTTCAAAGCTGTTAGTGTCTGTCAGGTAAATGATAAACAAATGTCTCTAGACAGCTTTAAATGTAATGTCATCATATATTACAGAATCAAAATACAGTAATTAATTCAGTGATGCTGCAGCGTAGTGTGTAAACTCTCTGAGTTACAGGGTAGACTCATTAATGTCACCATTACTGTGAGATAACACAAAGCCATTAACACCTCTCACCACATGTTCTCCCAGCTGCACACTAGTTTCCTAAGGCTACTAATGTTAACACCTTAATGAAAGGATAGTGGCTCACAATCACTGCAGCATGAAGAGAAATGCTCACAGTATTTCCCTTCATCTTGAAGTATATGTGCACAAAAGACTAAGTTCAAACCAGCAGCCAATGTTAAGCTTCACCTTTTAATTAAAGGTGAAAGGGAAAAGCCAGGCAGAAGCTTTGTTATTGTTGCTGTGTTATTGTTGCTGTTTCTTTCAGGTATTTCTGTGATGAGAGCAGATAACAGCTTGCAGAAGGTCTCTGTTTCCCTCATCTATTGATATTCAGATAAAAATATCCAAAACCAGCAAAAAACCCCAAACCAGAAAAAGGCAATGTCTAACCATGTCTTGTATCACTGGAAAGTTGCATGGTGAATGGGTAACTACGGACACTGCGATGAAAGTGCACTGAAACTGAGCAATTAGGTGGAAAAGAGTTCTTCAAAACATTCTTAAGGCTCTTCCAGTTTATTAAGTTTTTCTGGTTTAAAACTCTTTTGTAGTTCTATGGATTGTCAGGCTTTTGGGACCAAGGGTGCCTTTGTTAAGCATTCAACTCCTCTTCCTCTTTCATCTAAGATGCAAGAGTTCCCACCAATCATCTCTAGAGATTCCCAAGAAACTCTTAACAAAACCAGAGAAAACCCCAAACTCGATATTCTCAATAGCTCAAACAGTAGAAAACATATCATTAAAAAAATTTGCAGGCCTTGCTATATATTCAAGGTAAACAAACTTTAAAAAAAAAGCCAACAAAACTATTTGCGTACCTCAGACAGGAGGTTCCTACACAAAAGAGAGAGGAGCATGCAAATGTGTGTGATTTGATTTCCAAAAGAAAGTCTAAATGCAGAGAGATTAATTGACTCACAGACAATTTATCTTCTCAACTTGAGTACAGCTTTAAGCATTCTGCAGGGAGAACGTCTGCACGCTTCACCGAGGCAACATACGCCAACCTGAGAAGTGCTGAGACGGGAGAAACTAGGAACAGCAGCTTGTATGTCAAGCAGTTTTCCCAAAAGAACAGTTACTGAACTACATGCAAATGTACTTCCAGGCCTAGGGAACTCAGAACTCCAAACAGATGCTGATTTCCCCTGCAAATTTAGTCTTATCCATCCTTTCACCTGCCTTACTGCAATCATCTGAATTGCTTTATATTGTTGCAGACCTCAAGATGTTTTGTGACATAGAAGATGTGGTCTCACTCCAACCTTAATTAATAGACATTGGATTAATTTTAATATGAAGTATTTCCCAAATTGGGGGAATTACTTAGTCCTGAACCTTTATCAGCTGATGAAGGGTTTTCCTTTACTGCTTCACAAAATGTACACAGTGTAAGACAAAACAGGCTAAATATAAAAGGTACCCCCTGCAACAAAACATTCTTCTCCTGGTCAACAACTAATAACAATATTAATCATAATGATTTAGGGCTTGACAACAATGAGAAGACATCTTTTTATTTTTGAGGAAAAGCAGGGGCTTTGTGAAACAAGTTTTCTAGTAACAACTAACATTTTTAGCCATCTTCTTCAGACATAGGTGTATTGATTGTAGCGATGCTACGTTACTGCAGATATATGCCATCAGTCAATTTTGAAACAAGCATTGTTCTTCCTACAAAGGAGACACTATACTTGAAGTGCTGCTAGTAACAACCAGGTGAACACAGAAGGGAAGTCCCTGTCAGTCTGGGTCCACCTCAGTTCACTGGGCTATGAATAAGAGAGTTTTACTATTGCCTTCTGCTTTTTTATGGCCTCCAGCATGCACCACTGACTACAATGTTCTTCCCTCTCCATTTTCACTTGGCTCTTTGTGCAAGGTGAGCCATGAGACCACAGGATAACACAGGCACAGAAACATGATTAAGTTGGAAGGATTTTTTCTGAGAAATGAAAAATAAGGTACCCTACATACATGTCCTGGATGCATTGGTGCTCAGTCTTTCACCCTCTGCTGTCAGTTGGTCTTTTTGAATTTACACTTCAAGCCTTTGAGAATAGGACTGGTATCACCTCTCATACTTACAGAATGCTGACAAAGACCTCCAAATCCACTGGGGAAGTGACCCCACTGCCTTTCAGGTAATTTGCATGATTGCAAAACTCCCCCTTCAACTTAATGTAACTATATAATAATAAACTTCTGACATTTGCTTATGAAAGAAATCTATTACACATGCACACAACAAAAAAAAAGTTATGACTCCTACTGAATATCACACATAATACTCTTAACAATAACCTGTGAGCAACAGAACATGTCAGTAACATGAGGGTAGACAAATCAAAACAGCTTGTAGGTCATGACAGAAGCCACAGAAAATATCAAAATACCAGAATATTGCCAAAGGAATTTGCAATTATATTTCTCAGCACTATGCCAAGCTGGAAATTTAGGGGAGGGAATTACCAACACACAGACATAAAATGCGTGTTACAAACCCAGGTTCTCACAACTGCACTAAAAACACAAGTGAAGCTAAAACAAGAATGGAGAGAAAGGAAGGCGGCAGACAAACCTACTGCTCTAAATGAAATCAACGGGAACTTTGCCATCAGCTTAAAAACACAAGTAGGAACTGGCCAGAAGATCATGGGGCAATTCAGCAAACATTCTCATGACATCTGAACAAAAAGCCCTTAAAGTCTCTCAGCCCCAAAGCCACAAAATAAAGGAAACTGCCAGTTCCCACTTTGTAAGACTATTCTAACACAGTGCTTGGTGAAGCAGTGTGCAAAGGAGAATTATTCTTAAAAAAAGAACAATGATGTTTGTAAGGTGGTTGTATTAAAGAGACATTAATTTAAATAGCTTAAGATGTGGTTGCTGACAGAAAAGCTTTATGGAGCACACCCTAAAAGTAAAGTGGCTAAGACTGTGATACCTTGATGCTTATCATTAGAGACCTTTATTAGAATAACCTTTATTAGAATAAACCAAACCAGGTTGGAAGAGACCTTCAAGATCATTGCGTCCAACCCATCAACCAATCCAAACCACCTAAACAGCTAACCCATGGCACCAAGCACCCCATCAAGTCTCCTCCTGAACACCTTCAATGACGGCGACTCCACCACCTCCCCGGGCAGCCCATTCCAATGGGCAATCTCTCTCTCTGTATAGAACTTCTTCCTAACATCCAAACTGAACCTCCCCTGGTGCAGCCTGAGACTGTGTCCTCCTGTTCTGGTACTGAGCGCCTGGGAGAAGAGACCATCATCCGCCTGTCTACAACCTCCCTTCAGGTAGTTGTAGAGAGTGATAAGGTCACCCCTGAGTCTCCTCTTCTCCAGGCTGAGCAACCCCAGCTCCCTCAGCCTCTCTTCATAGGGCTTGTGTTCCAAACCCCTCACCAACTTTGTTGCCCTTCTCTGGACTTGTTCCAGCAAGTCAACATCCTTCCTAAACTGAGGGGCCCAGAACTGGACACAGGACTCAAGGTGTGGCCTAATCAGTGCAGTGTACAGGGGCAGAATGACCTCCCTGCTCCTGCTGGCCACACTGTTCTTGATGCAGGCCAGGATGCCATTGGCCCTCTTGGCCACCTGGGCACACTGCGGGCTCATGTTCATCCTACCATTGACCAGTACCCCCAGGTCCCTCTCTGCCTGGCTGCTCTCCAGCCACTCTGACCCCAGCCTGTAGCACTGCATGGGGTTGTTGTGGCCAATGTGCAGAACCCGGCACTTGGATGTGTTCAATCTCATGCCGTTGGATTCTGCCCATCTGTCCAGCCTGTCGAGGTCTCTCTGCAGAGCCTCTCTACCCTCCAGCAGATCAACTCTTGCCCCCAGCTTGGTGTCGTCAGCAAATTTACTGATGAGGGACTCAATGCCCTCATCCAGATCATCAATAAAGATAACATAAAAAAATAGATCTTTACATCAAGATTCATTCAGTAGTAAATTCTAAATCAGTACACATGTCCTTTCAGGTAAGGGGTCCAATCCATGCCTGTGGAATTATGTAATTCCTCTGACCATTTAGAGCAATGTGAAGCACTGATTTTTAAGAATCTTTGAGAACTTGATAAGGCTTGATAGTACATGTTAAAAATTGTGAAGTGCTGGGGAGAGGTACCAAAATCATTATTATTATGCAGACCTTGCATAATAACTAGAATTCACCGAATATAGACTCAGCTCGAATAAAAGAATCCTACCACATTAATTAGAATCTGCTGTAGCCTACATATATCAAATGAGCTAAAGCACACTAAAAAGGACCTGGAAGGATTTAAGAATCTACTTCATAGATTCCTACAAGAAAAAGGACCATCCATGGTCTGGGGGAAGATTCAAAGCCCTCCAGAAGATTCTGTAAGTTGTGATGAAGTGACAGTCTTGTGAGGAGAAAAAAAAGTGATCATTGCTGCTTGTAGTTGCCTAGAGCATGGCCACCAGGTCAAGAGAGGTGATTCTGCCTCCTTCCTCTGTTCTGGTGAGACCCCACCTCAAATACTGTGTCCAGTTATGGTGTCCCCATAATAGGAGGGACACAGAGCTATTGGAGTGAGGCCAAAGGAGGCCACAAAGATGATCCAAGGGCTGGAACACCTTTCAACCCCTAACATGCTGTGATTCTATGAAAATACCAACAATAATTAAAGAGGACAATGGCCCTGACCTGAGCACTGTCCTGTGATTGTCCATACTGTTTAAGAGTTTGCATGTTTTGTGGTCATGCCAGCAGTACCACACAGACAATACTTGGATGTGGTTCAGGAAGTATATAAGCCAGAGATCAGCCTCAGTCAACAGCATGGTCCAGAACCACCAGTTTTGGAGGTACTGGAAAGAGTTGGAAAAGAGGTTAGGTATATGAGTATGAGTCTTGCTGTTATATTTACTCAGGCATATTTTGCTCATTATGCTCATTAACATGACACAGCCACTGTGTCTGCACTGTTGTTATGACCTCCTTGCATATCTCTATAATTTCTGAAGGAGCACATGGTGATACTGTGCTTCTGGGCAGTCATCTATCTCAATTTCCTGATCAAAGCTGGGGCCGATTCAAATTTGAACAATGAATGCAAATTAGAGACAGAAGGTAATTTAAAGAGGATGGCAAGTTCTGCAAACATAAGATCAACTGCAACACTAGTAAAGAAGAAAAAAAACATTAAAAATAACTTAAATCCATTACATTGCTAAATTCAAATCTGCTAACTTGCTGGGAAGAATTGAATGCTCAGTTCTTTTGAGAAGCTGGGAACATCTATCCTGCAAAACTTCACGACTATTTTCCCACTGTGCAGCAAGTACAGTTCATTTTTTAAAGCAGTGATATTTGAATATCTAGAAAAGAAAACAGAAGCCTCAGATCATTGGAAGGACAGTATACAGGATCACAGAAGGAGCTCACTCCATCCTGCATAGAAGGTACAGTGATTGTTCAGGTGAAATACAGATATTTCTGGTACAGAATGTAGCAGCTTTTGAAGCAGCCTCTGTAACTGTGAGATGAAGATAGAAAGTGAAAATCTGTTACACACACACACTTATACACACTCTCAAAGGCCCAGAATAAAGAATATTAATAACTAGTAACATACACCTACCTGGAGGCTAAACACAAACACATTTTCTTTCATCTATGTATCTTTCATTTTCCTCCTCTTTGCATTTAATTTATACTCTGAAGAGCACTTCCAGCTTAAGGTTTGCAGAAAACAAGCTCAAAGCCAATAGCATTAGAGTTAGACCTCCATTTAGTTCATTACTCATTTTCCCTTCTGGTTATTAAAGCAGAAACTGCACACTAATAACATGGTGATTAGTATCTCTTCAAGCTGCATTCCTGCATCTCTCAAAATCGATTCTCAACAACAAATGCTTACTACCCCTTAGCTTAACAATTATCCAGAATATAATAACACAAATGAGCATCTTTCTTAAGAGTCCTTCACTTGATTTTTGACCTTTGTACTAATTGCTGGTTTAAAATATTCACTTTTTACAAGATATTGTCTGTATCACTTTAGTCAATTTACTAATTACTCAAAGAATCACTTACCAAGTAATTAATGACATAAAATTTGTCATAATCTTTGTTTTTGGCATTGATTCTGCGATGCTGCTTCTTTCTCATGTGATCTTTAAGTGTGTTTTTGTCTCTGAAGACTTTTTCACAGTACAAACACTGCAAACTAAGATACAAAAGAAAATATGTCAGCATGTTAAAACAAAAATAGTACAAGATCATATTCTTAAATAAGGTGGAGATATGTACAGTAAGATTAATCCTAAACATGTGAGAGCCAGCTGAATGAAAGTTTACTTGAAAAAAAGGCATTTATATGACAATCTTAGATTACTGTAAAGTCAAACAAGGAGTTGATAAAAATGACATAAAATGAAAATATAGATAATAAAAAGTGTACTGTTTACTGATAATAAAAAGTTTACTGTTTACTGATAATAAAGTTGGGTGCCACATCCAGCTGGCGGCCAGTCACCAGTGGAGTCCCCAAGGGATCAGTGCTGGGCCCCGTCCTCTTTAACATCTTCATTGATGATCTGGATGAGGGGGTCGAGTCAGTCATCAGCAAGTTTGCAGATGACACAAAGTTAGGAGCAGATGTTAGTCAGTTAGAGGATAGAAAGGCTCTGCAGAGGGACCTTGACAGACTGGACAGATGGGCAGAGTCCAGTGGGATGGCATTCAACAAGTCCAAGTGCCGAGTGCTGCACTTTGGCTACGGCAATCCCATGCAGAGCTACAGGCTGGGGTCGGAGTGGCTGGAGAGCTCCCAAACAGAGAGGGACCTGGGGGTGCTGATCGACAGCCGCCTGAATATGAGCCAGCAGTGTGCCCAGGTGGCCAAGAGGGCCAATGGCATCCTGGCCTGCATTAGGATTAGTGTGGCCAGCAGGAGTAGAGAAGTCATTGTGCCCCTGTACTCTGCTTTGGTTAGGCCGCACCTTGAGTACTGTGTCCAGTTCTGGGCCCCTCAGTTTAAGAAGGACATCCAAACACTTGAACGTGTCCAGAGAAGGGCAACAAGGCTGGTGAGAGGCCTTGAACACAAGCCCTATGAGGAGAGGCTGAGGGAGCTGGGATTGTTTAGCCTGGAGAAGAGGAGGCTCAGGGGTGACCTCATTGCCCTCTACAACTACCTGAGGGGTGGTTGTGGCTGGGAAGGGGTTGGTCTCTTCTCCCAGGCAACCAGCACCAAAACAAGGGGACACAGTCTCAGGCTGCGCCAGGGGAGGTTTAGACTCGAGGTGAGGAGGAAGTTCTTCACCGAGCGAGTCATTCGTCATTGGAATGGGCTGCCCAGGGAGGTGGCGGAGTCACTGTCCCTGGCGGCATTCAAGAGGAGATTGGACGTGGCACTTGGTGCCATGGTCTAGTCATGGGGTCTGTGTTGATAGGTTGGACTCGATGATCCTCGAGGTCCTTTCCAACCTAAGTTATACTGTGATACTGTTTCCCACATGCAAAGTGGGAGAAAAGCTTTATTACTGAAAATTGTTGCACCAGGGCACAGGAGGACTGCTGGGTGGTCAACATATGAACTCTTAACTCATCATGTACTTATACTGGCATCCAATCCATAAGTAACTTTTTCTTTGTAATTCAGAATGAAAAAAAACCCAACTAAAAATCAAGTGATATCTTTATAAACAATTTAAACTAACCCCAAAGTTTTATATTTCTAACTCAGTAGGGAAGCTAAAGGAAAGCTTGGCTGGGTGACCAGCAGGTTTTGAAATCCTGAGAAATAAAAATTAGTAAATACCTTGATACACACATTTGTGTATATTAAAATACATGTCTAAGTACATAATTGCATACATGCATACATAGACATGAATTATTATATCACAGTATCACAGTATCACAGTATAACTTAGGTTGGAAAGGACCTCGAGGATCATCGAGTCCAACCTATCAACACAGACCCCATGACTAGACCATGTATATACATATACACACACATTAATTGGGGTGAAAACATCTATCAACAAACTGTTTACAGCAGCATGTCTTCCAATTAAAACAAAGCAGAAGTACATGTCTTAAATTCTCTGTTACAAGTACTGTAAAATAATTGTTCTCTCCATCATAGTATCAACTGACACCTGAAGGTTCAGCCTAAAAAGAATTAAGTGAAGCCTCTTGACTCAGAAAGTAGCCTATGAGGGCAATAATCTGCATTTCACCTTAAATGGACATTTCCCTGAAATATTTCCCTGAAATAGATAGTGGTAATTTTTTTTCTAGCAGAGCCCTGAGCTTATAGGAACATCCTTGTTTGATGGATGGGCCTCTAGTTAGCCAAGGTGCTAAAACATTTTTCTTATAAGGATGGTTTACATATTCTGCCAAGGTGGAGATAGTTTCTGGGGATGTTTGAAAAATTATCTCTACAGCAGAATGGAGAAAACTCCTAGAAAATAATTTCTCATTACACAAAAGCTTTGGAGCTCTGGCTATGTCTTTGTATTGGATATGCTGGCTACCAGGAAAAACAGTAAGATGGGAAGGATAAATGACAGGACTTTAAGACATGCAAATAACGGATATTAAAAACCATGCAGTGGCTCTTGAATGAACATTATAAATTCTTCCCCCCCACAGTCCCCCCTTCTTACTCACAGATGAAAGCATGCTTCTTTGTCTAGTCAGAAGGAATTCTAACAGTGTCTTCCCCTGATTTCCCCAGGGTTGAAGATATAGATGTTGAAGAACAAAATTATTTTCTTACTTAAACATTTGCCCCCACAAACCCCAATAATATTGTGCCTAGAAGGTCTGTACCTACACCCTGAAAATCCTCATGCTACTTCAGCCAAGATGCATCCAGATTCCCCTCAGCTATTGTGTGTGGAACAGCAGTTCAGTATTCTCAGTATCTTTTTGCCTTCCAAGAACTGCTGTAACATTTAGGCTCAGTGTAAAAGAAATTTTTAGTTCCCCTTGCACTTGCAGCCTCAAAATCTCTATATTGCTTTGTTGGTGACTCAAAGGTCAGATGGCAGAGTAAGTCTATGAACTTTTAATATCTGCATTGCTCCACATGTTAACAGCAAATGTTTGCTCTACTTTTGAGAATTATTCCCAGGAAGAGTTCATAATGTTTTCCCTTGGCATATGCAATGTAGTCATTCATGCTAACTGCCTGAAACAAAAATTTTCTCTTCTTAATTATATTTTCAGGTACTTTTCTTCCTATGAAGTCTTAGCAGTAGGAGGAGTGGCCTTTCACTGATTTGGAAGCAATTTCAGCATGTGCATAAACTACAAGGAGGACTGGCTTTGAGAAACCACTATCCAAATGAAAGACTCAGGTCCTACTGATCAATAGTAAAGCTGAGTTTTACCAGTAAGCATGGTAACTCAGTGCACTAGGCAACAAATGATACATAAAAGGCATTCTTAATACACTCTTCTGGAATAAGTTAATGTATCTGTTGTGACTACATGCTCTTTGTATGTGTGTGACTGAATTGGACAATGTTGCTGCCTGTTCTGTCCTTTGAATTTCTTTTCTTTCATTTTTTCTATTTTTGTTTCTCAGATGTACAAACCAATGGATCCTAAATTTACTTGGAAGGATATTTAATCTAGTTTCCATCTCCCAGTTTTCACAAATCCCACTGTTCTGTGGCTTTTCATAACTGAGCCTGAGAATGAGGCAAATTTTTCCTGCAGCCTATGTTTAGATTGTATTAAAATCTAATAAATTTCTTAATGCTACAGTTTGATTCTTAAGGAAGTACAACTTCTGGTAGAGCCCAATTTATATTTGAGGCATACTTCATACTGTCCCATTTATGAGGTCCATAAAGGCACTTAGATACTTGCAAAGGAAACTCAACGTGAAGATTTTCTTGGTCTTTGCTACCCAAGTTCTTCTCCCAAATTCCCCTTTTAACTCCTTTGGTCACCTCAGGACTATGTGTTTCTGAGGCAGTGTACACATTGGCTTTCCCCTTCTTCTCTGGGTCGCACTTTGTAAGCAGTAGAGAAGGGAGAGACCAAATATTGCACATTATTGATACAGAGAGGCAAATGAAGACTGGTATAAGAACTTGGATTCAGTGATTAAAGACATGTTTAGCAAAAAGATTGTTATAATGAGAAGGAGGAACATTAACAGTTACAACAAAAAGGGATGTGTTATTATTTTCAGAGGAAATTGTGAAATGTGCAAGAGAACTCACAATAAACACACATTTTCTCTTTGTTTCTTCTTAACCAACCATGGACATTGGATTAATCTTAATCCAATTTATTGCCAAGCTCAAAAAAAAAATATGATCTAAGACCATTTCAAAAGAACAAGACAAAAAAACTACTTACTTGTCGAGCTTCTCCTGTAATACGGCCAAAAACTCACAGCAATTCACAATGTTGTCCGGCAACCCGATATTAAAAGCATGCTCTCTTGCCATATGATTGAGCAGGACAGATCTGCAAGTGATATCCAAAAAGAACATTACATATTTAGATACATATGAGAATTACTCAAATAGTGACTCAAAATACAACAATTGCTCTAAAAATTCATAAAAGTCAATGTATTAAACAAACAATAACAATGTTATTGCCACTGCTAGGAAAAATGAATGCCACTTTACTGAAAAGTTTACCATTTCAACTGCTTAATCCACATGCATGAAATAATCCTTTAAACAAATATTAAAATGCAGTTTATTTTAACTCTCACTGTTAGCAAAGCTCATTTACTGACCTGAACAAGAATATCATGTTTGAAATACCTGTTTTTAGAAACATTCCAGAAACCTATTTGTCAGTTTTCTTTATGATGGTTAGCAGAGCAGAAATTCTTGGCTGTGATATGCTTTTACATCAGTATTGCTTCCTGCAGCATTAGCAACACCAGCAAGCACTCCAAAGTATGGATGAACAAACAGTGGATGTTCCAACAAGATATTTTCTGATAGATCTATACTGTTTAATGCGTTAGCTGCCTAGTATCTTTATAGACCTTAACTTCTGCTTTTGGAGTCTAAATATCCAAGAATTGACACTGCTAAGCCTTGCTTTCACCACAATTCTGGCATGATTTTCAAATCACGTGTTCTACAGATGGACAGATGGGCAGAGTCCAGTGGGATGGCATTCAACAAGTCCAAGTGCCGAGTGCTGCACTTTGGCTACGGCAATCCCATGCAGAGCTACAGGCTGGGGTCGGAGTGGCTGGAGAGCTCCCAAACAGAGAGGGACCTGGGGGTGCTGATCGACAGCTGCCTGAATATGAGCCAGCAGTGTGCCCAGGTGGCCAGGAGGGCCAATGGCATCCTGGCCTGCATTAGGATTGGTGTGGCCAGCAGGAGCAGGGAGGTCATTGTGCCCCTGTACTCTGCATTGGTTAGGCCGCATCTTGAGTACTGTGTCCAGTTCTGGGCCCCTCAGTTTAAGAAGGACATTGAGACACTTGAACGTGTCCAGAGAAGGGCAACAAGGCTGGGGAGAGGCCTTGAACACAAGCCCTATGAGGTGAGGCTGAGGGAGCTGGGATTGTTTAGCCTGGAGAAGAGGAGGCTCAGGGGTGACCTCATTGCCCTCTACAACTACCTGAAAGGTGGTTGTAGCCGGGAGGGGGTTGGCCTCTTCTCCCAGGCAACCAGCACCAGAACAAGGGGACACAGTCTCAAGCTGCGCCAGGGGAGGTTTAGACTCGAGGTGAGGAGGAAGTTCTACACCGAGCGAGTCGTTCGTCATTGGAACGGGCTGCCCAGGGAGGTGGTTGAGTCATCGACCCTGGAGGCGTTCAAGAGGAGATTGGACATGGCACTTGGTGCCATGGTCTAGTCATGAGGTCTGTGTTGATAGGTTGGACTTGATGATCCTCGAGGTCCTTTCCAACCTAAGTGATACTGTGATACTGTGTGATACTGTGATACCTGTTAGTAAGTAGAGGATGAAGTTCTTGGGGGGTGAAATGACACAAATTTTGCTATACTGGGTAGTAAAGAGAGTAGGACACTCACACAACATTGGGATGACTTGCAGGGAAATGAATCTGGGTCCTTCTTCCTTTTCAGAGTACCAGAACTATCCATGCAAGCAGGCATTCAGAGACAAGATTCAGTCTCTTCAGCTGAAACTGATTTACTATGTACAAAGAAGTTTTTTTCAGAGCAAGCACTTGATTGGAATTGCTGCTTGCACTTGAGCAATGCTACAAAGCACTCTATTCTCACCCTAATTTTTTTCACTTCTTTTCACCTGAACTTCAAATTTACACTGGTTTGGTAAGGCTGGAATAAGAAAATGTCAGACTGGACAGAAATATATTCTAACAGACATATCAGCATAAATGCCAATATGCCATTCTGGGGTGTATTATTAGAAGGGGTGTGGCTAGTAGGTGAAGTTCTTCTCCCCCTCTACTCTGCCCTTTTGAGGCCACATCTGGAGTATTGTGTCCAATTCTGGGGCCCTCAGTTCAGGAAGGACAGGGAACTGCTTGAAAGAGTCCAGCACAGAGCCACAAAAATGATTATGGGAGTGGAACATCTTCCTTATGAGGAGAGACTGAGGGAGCTGGGGCTCCTTAGCCCCATAGTATCAGCCAGGGTTGGAAGGGACCACAAGGATCATCTAGTTCCAAGCCCTCTGCCATGGGCAGGGACACCCCACAATAGATCAGGCTGGACAGAGCTTCATCCAGCCTGGTCTTAAACACCTCCAGGATACTAAACCTAGAGGATACTAAAGGGTGACCTCATTAATGTTTATGAATATGTAAACAGTGAGTGCCAAGGATGGAGCCAGGCTCTTGGTGAAGCCCAATGACAGAACAAGGGGCAATGGGTAGAAGTTGAGGCATAGGAAATTCCATGGAAACAGGAGGAAATTTTTTTTCACTGTGAGGGTGATGGAACACTGGAACAGGCTGCCCAGGGGGGTTGTGGAGTCTCCCTCTCTGGAGATATTCAAAACAGGCCTGGATGTGTTCCTGTGTGACCTGGTATAGGTGATCCTGCTCTGGCAGGGGCTTGGACTGGGCGATCTTTCGAGGTCTCTTCCAGTCCCTAACATTCTGTGTGTGATTCTGTGCGATAAACAGCATTTCTTGCACTAAAACAACTGTTGAGAAACTCACTCTTTAAACTGGTTCAGTTCCTAACTCCAGCATTGTACTTGAAAAAATAAAGAATTGAGGACAGAGTCTACTTAAAATGGCACTGGATTTGAAAGAAATACTTGTCACGGGAGATAAATGTGAGGAATTCTTTCCACGTGGCATTGAGGCATACAATTCATAGTTTTGTTGTAGAAAATCTTTTAAAAAAATTATAATCTTGCTGATGGAATGAAGTAATAAGCTTCATTATTCATTCTTTTGTGGTGTGGTTCATTATGACAGATTGAGTTGGTGGTAGGCTGAACATGAGCCTGCAGTGCGCCCAGGTGGTCAAGAGGGCCAGTGGCATCCTGGCCTGCATCAGGAACAGTGTGGCCAGCAGGAGCAGGGAGGTCATTCTGCCCCTGTACACTGCACTGGTTTAGGCCACACCTCGAGTACTGTGTCCAGTTCTGGGCCCCTCAGTTTAGGAAGGAGGTTGACTTGCTGGAGCGTGTCCAGAGAAGGGTAATAATGTTGGTGAGGGGTTTGGAGTACAAGCCCTGTGAGGAGAGGCTGAGGGAGCTGGGGCTGCTTAGCCTGGAGAAGAGGAGGTTCAGGGGTGACCTCATTGCTCTCTACAACTACCTGAAGGGAGGTTGTAGACAGGCAGAGGTTGGTCTCTTCTCCAGGCAGCCAGCACCAGAACAAGAGGACACAGTCTCAGGCTGCACCAGGGGAGGTTCAGGCTGGAGGTTAGGAGGAGGAAGTTTTACACAGAGAGAGTGATTGCCCATTGGAATGGGCTGCCTGGGGAGGTGGTGGAGTCACCATCGCTGGAGGTGTTCAGGAGGAGACTTGATAGGGTGCTTGGTTGCATGGTTTAGTTGAGTAGGTGGGTTGGATAATAGGTTGGACGCGATGATCTCAAAGGTCTCTTCCAACCTGGTCTATTCTATTCTATTCTATTCTATTCTATTCTATTCTATTCTATTCTATTCTATTCTATTCTATTCTATTCTATTCTATTCTATTCTATTCTATTCTATTCTATTCTATTCTATTCTACTAGACCTGAAAATTAATTGTATCATCTGCCTCCTACCATTAGGCACTAAGTGGTTCAATTACGTTAAAACCATAGACAAAGACACAGAGTAGATACAAAACAATAAACCAAAAGCAAACAGGTCAATAAACAAACCTGTTTCCTGTGAATTCTTGATCACAGAACATACACATGCTATGAAAACTTGTGTCATATCTCTCTCGTTGTTGCTGTTCAAGAATTTCTCTCTATGAAAAGAAACAGATAAAAATAATCATTCCATCACATAAACTTATACCTCTTTATCCTTACTGGTAACAATGAACATATAAATGTGTATGAACATTAAAATGTGCTGCTAATATAAAGCAGATGTTACTATTTTTCAGTGTGGGTTCTCACAAAAATTGTGATTTTTTTCAAAGGTATTATGAGCTGTAGTCAAGTTCCAGTAAAATTCTAATAATATACAAGGTGCATGGAAAGAAATGCAATCTGCAGTGAGATTGTATGCAGCTGTTTAAATGACTCCATATTCAACAGCAGTTTATTGATTCAACTCACAGTTCAGATTTACCCAGTGGAATGATAAACTCAATTTTACATGGCTATTGCCAAGCAATCTAGAGGATTTTTTCAACGTACAGGACTAGTAACGAGACTTTTCTGCAAGGAGCTATGGCATGTAATAAAGTGAGGGAAAGAGAAGCTGATTGCCTTCACCACTGGTTGTGTTTAAAGTAGAGCAACAGGCTAGGCTAGACACTTTGAAACACTTGACCGCAATTTTCCTAAGCATAACAAAATCGTGCAGCAGGTGATTTTCTCTGCTGCTGCAACAGCAACAGTGCACTCATACTGTGGAGTTAGTACACACCTCAGATGGAAAGGCCATAATCATCTGGGACACAGGAGAATCTGTGTTTGGATTAAAACTTAGCATTTTTTCAGCCCAGCATTACACTACCTTGTGTTTCTGTTTTAAGCACTGCTAACTGGTAAAGGATTTATTTCCTGTCAGTGTAGAGGTGTTACTGCCTGCTTCCTGACACTGAGAGATCCTTTCTGAATTTCTTAGGGGCTTTTCTCAATCTCTTTATCTCCTTAAAGCCTGCAACAGTGGAGCTTTGTGTTTCTCACTTACTTCTTTAGTAACTCTTTGTATGGATAAAGGCCCAGATTCCACAAAAAAATAGAAAAGAAATAAAAAGAAAAAAAGGAAAAATAACCCCACACAATCCCAAATAAAAAAATAAAAAAGGCAGGGGTGGGGGGTGGGGGAAGAGGAAGGTTCATCTTTACAGGCCCAAATATGTCTTGCAGTATGGATGGGCTGGTGTATCACATGAGATCCTGCTGCCCACAGAGCCATTGCAGGAGGCTGATACTGAGCAAATAAATGTGCTGTTGGTTTCTTTCCAGCAAGAGCAGCATGCTGTACCCAGTGAAAGGCAATGGGATGAAAAGGATGCCTGCTGGAGAGTACAGGAGCAAACAACACCTGAGTACACTTGTCCTAGATCCAGGGGCTGCTGTGGGGCACAAGTGCATCTTGCCATAGCCTGCTCTAGTGCTCATACCTGAGCACATAATTTGGGGGGCTCTAGCTGTTGCACACCAGCTAAGAGTGTGTTCTCTGAAAATGAAGATCCTGAGGCTTTTTTGTTTGCTTTGGTACTACTCGGTGTACGTTTTCTGCTGGAATTGTGCTCAGCAGCACCTGCTCAATTCCAGGCCATATCCACTCATGTCCTGCTGCATTATGCAAAACATCAACTAAGAGAAATATAAATTTTCAGGGCTGACTCCTGAAAGAGATAAATAAACCATAACACATCTTGTGAGAGTGCTTCAGCAGAGATGCAATTAAATGTGGATATCTGCCTGCTCTGCTTGGGCAGCAAACACACAGCGTGTCAGTGAGAACCGAGGCTTTCTCTGTCACCTCTCTCCACTCAGCAGCACATCTGACATGGCTTAGATAACTTTGAATCGGAAGGCACCTGCCTGTAGTTTATATACTTTGTAAAATGCACTAGAACTGATCTAAAAGAAAATCAAAAGGTATCACATATAATTCAAACATTAAGGTTGTGTAAACACCCTCCCATTAACTTTATTCCAAAGTAGCTTCCTAATTGTACTCTACTAGGAGGGAAAAAAATATTCTGCAATATTTGGCTGCTTAACTCCAGATTCTCATTTCATACAAATTGCTTACTGGAGTCCTGGTGTGCTGCTACTCCCAGTTATGCCTGAAGGGGAAGAAGCATACTGCATACTCCACAAACGGTGATCCTGTGGCGCTACTCTCTCCCCCTTCCTGTTTGACCTTACATCAGCATGCTCAGCAGCTGAGAAGCTTTGACTAACCCAGTAGCATGGCTTTTATCAATTTACTCAACTTAGTTTAAAGGTAGACACTCCTTTTATCAAATGTTGGCACCATTTACTGCTAGAGAGAACTTGCCAGCAAGCAAATCTGGTACTTGCACAGGGGAGAAATTAGAAGCACATCTTCAAGTCAAGTACAGTGAAAGCAAGAGAAAGCAAGAAGAAAGCAAATCTTCCCTGCAGATGCTCCCAACCATTCATTCTAGCTCTGCTCCACTGCTGAGACTCCAAATGGAAAATAGCAATTGCAATAACTTGCATAAAGTAAGATTGTTACAACTTGCATAAAACTTTTGAGCTTTTTCTGAGTGAAGACTTTCAGCTGGTGATGGAAGTCAAGCTTAAACTGCAGTTCAGCCACGAATATTTTCCAAAACCTTTCAAAGATACTGTGTCATATCAAAGTGTCAGAGAATGAGAGAGGCAAAGTCACATGAGGAAAAAGTAAGCAGATCACAAAATAGACAAAAAGTAGTTTTCTTTTCCCATAATGAATAAAAGAATTGATCACAGGCAGAAAAGGTAACCCGAAACACTAGAAAAGTAAGTGAACCAAATGCCATAGCTTGCTAGCAGGAGGGTATTTTACAATGCTGATACAGTTATTCAAATAATTCTGACCCCCATCTCTTTTAATCTTTTTTTTTGAGATGTTGTGACAGCTATTTGTCCTCCACTCTTTTTGCCCTATTCTGTGATTTGCTAACCCGTCCCATCGAAATCCATTACTTCACTGAACACTGTCAAATGAGTTGTGAAACAATCATTGACAGAACAGAAATCCCCACTGACAGAGAGCAGAACTTAAATTACTGAGGCTTTGAGTCTAAACTCTTTGTCCTCACAAGCCTCGTGAAGCTTTTAAGATCAACCAAGTATGGTCAAAACTAAGTATCACTAGATGACAAATTCATGGAAGCACATTTTTAGACACAACCTAGCTGAAATAAGCAGTAGATATAGCTGTGGCAGTCAGTAGTCCCCCATGGAATAGCTTTGGGAAAATTCATTAGTACATAAGTACTTGATCACCTTCCAACATGGTACATGGAAGGTGCATAGTACCGAGCATATTTAGAGGCAACAAAAATAGAGTTGTTTTTCAGGAATACTTAATGTATTCAGTAAATAAAATACATTTTTAATTCAATTCTCCTTTTTTTTTTTTTTCTGTCTGCAAAAAAAAACCTCTTCTGCAGCTGTTAGTCATGTATTTTCAACTATATGGGTGATTTGCCACTAAAACAATCCAACCAAATTACAAAATTACAATGTATTCTGTGTTTTAACTTATAAAACAAACCAAATTAACCAAATTAACTTATAAACCAAACCACATTAACTTATAAAACCAAACCAACTCCCTATGAGGAGAGGCTGAGGGAGCTGGGGTTGCTTGGCCTGGAGAAGAGGAGGCTCAGGGGAGACCTTATTGCTCTCTACAACTACCTGAAGGGACGTTGTAGACAGGCAGGGGCTGGCCTCTTCTCCCAGGCAACCAGCACCAGAACAAGAGGACACAGTCTCAAGCTGCACCAGGGGAGGTTTAGACTGGATGTTAGGAAGAAATTCTTCATAGAGAGAGTGATTGCCCATTGGAATGGGCTGCCTGGGGAGGTGGTGGAGTTGCCATCATTGGAGGTGTTTAGGAGGAGACTTGAGGGGGTGCTTGGTGCCATGGCTTAGTTGATTAGATGGTGTTGGATGATGGGTTGGATGTGATGATCTTGAAGGTCTCTTCCAACCTGGTCTATTCTATTCTATTCTATTCTATTCTATTCTATTCTATTCTATTCTATTCTATTCTATTCTATTCTATTCTATATAAAAATGGTAAGGATGTACCTATATTTATATCAGAATGTTCATCTCTAAATATACCAGCACACTAAGCTGCTAGTAAAAAAGAAATGTAATCATTTGCATGACAGTTGGTAATTTGGAGTCTAGAAAAATGCCCTGCACATTCATGATGCCCAGTGTAAGGCTGTGAGTTCAGACTTTCTTGTAGGAGGTAGTAGTTGAAAATGTACCTGAAAAAAACAGGTGTGCCTTTTCTTCTCTTAGGAAGCAATATTTTGGAAGAAATAACCTTTTTTTTTTTCCCCTCCCTACAAGTGCTTAAGCACCATGCATCAGCAAGAACTCACACTGATAATCAGTAAAAGATGAAAAATGCATACTTGCAGCTATTAGGCTCTTTTCCCTAACAATTATGGGCTGCCCGGGGAGGTGGTGGAGTCGCCGTCATTGAAGGTATTCAGAAGGAGACTTGATGGGGTGCTTGGTGCCATGGGTTAGCTGTTTGGGTGGGTTGGATTGGTTGATGGGTTGGACACGATGATCTTGAAGGTCTCTTCCAACCTTGTTTGGTTTATTCTAATAAAGGTTTATTCTAATAAAGGTTTATTCTAATTACTTCATCTCTGGACTATAGCTAAGAGACATCCGAGACATACAAAAAGCCTTGAAAAGGTAAGACTGAAAACAGCTCCACTGAATGCAAAAAATATGGACTCCAGGACAGCTGATTTTATGGCACATTAGACCACATAGACCAATTTCCACTAATCTTCTTGTTTAACACTGCATCCCAGATGATAAATTGTCTGTCTTTATTGCTGTCCCACCACTGCTTTTTTTTTATATCATACTATCAAGGCCCTCATAAATAATTTACGTAGCTATATAAACACATGGCCTGCATCACTGACTTAGAACAGTGATTCAGAATCAGTACTCAGCACAAGTTCTGCTGCTTTTAATTCCAACCTGAAGAAAACATTGGTGGCAAATTTTTATTCTTCACCCCTGGCTACATTAGTTGGCCCTTGAAAAAAAATAAAATTACTTCTCTCTCTACAGCCTGTCTCTGCACTTCTGCTACATAAGAAATAAAGGTGGAAAGTACCTCTCTACCTCCAAAATAGAGGCATATTACATGGCAGTTTGGGACAAGGTCACGCAGTGACTCTGACTGCAGCAAGACCTGAATTTATCATTCCTCAGTCCAGGAATCCACTTGTGCATTGGAAGATTTTGCAGCTGTCTGCAAAACTGAGCTAACTGCAGTATATGTCTTCCTTTCCAGAATGTTCAGGATTTAAAAAAACAAGAAAAGAAAAAAAAAGTACTGCCATAAGCTCTGACAAGGCAAAGTCAAAAGTTTTTCATCCAAAGACTTAAGGATGCAAATAGTCTCAACTTGTAAGTATTTCAGTATTGGGCGTGACTGGGGCAAGAGTATAATGTACCTTGGGGGTTTTGTTGACATCTGCCTTGCCTGTTCTGGTCCTTCACTCTAATTTCTTCTAGGCAAGAGACTAGAAAGATAGCATGTTATACAAGCAATCACTTAAAAGAAGTTGGAACGAAAGGTTTTTATAAATGGTGTTATGGGTTTTGTGCTAGAGTTAGAAAACTTCCCCACTTCCCCCCTTCCCACTCCTGCCTCCTCCCTCCCCTCTTACCAGGAGCTAAGACAGGGAGGAAAAAAAGGCAGCGAGAATTTTCTTAGTTGATTTACACAGAATATTTTACTCCTCCACTATGGAAGTATCAGTTTACATCAGTACATATATGAAACAGAAAGAAAGGGACAGGAAAAATACCATCCAGATCCCGAACCCAAGCAAAGACATACCCTCACGCTTGAGTCCCAGAAAGCAAGAGAGCAACCCAGTGTCTCCTGTCCAGGATGGTAATGCCCTACAGTCATACAATGTCATAAACTCATCATTTCTGACAGTGGGGAATATTAGTGTGTTTCAAACCACTACAATGGTGCTATGTTCTCTGGGGAGGTAGTTTGCCTATAGATGTTCGTTTGAAAGGGAAACTTCATGAATGTTACAGTGTGCCGGATCCAACATCTGAATGCTCAGTCAGACTGTTGTGGAGTGCATGGTCACAGGCCCCATTGCTTCCGTTACAGTAACACTCATTAATACTACTGGAATCAATAGTACTACTGAAATCTGCCTGAGAAATAAGGTACTACTAGAGATAGCAATGTCAGTGTGAATGTGGATCTAAATAATAGGGGCTTTACAAGAAGAATATGTATTTCATCAAGCCTTGTAGGTGATTTCTCAAACACACAGTATGTATCTTTAGTTGTAGTTTCTTCCAATTTAAATGAGTTACACTTCCCTGCTGAGTGCTCATCCCACAGAAACTAAGTGCTGCTATCGGCAAAGCAAGCAAGTGAAACATACTTTGATTTTTAACAACAAAACAAAACAAAGCAAGACAGATCACAACAAGCTGCTTTACTGGCAGCAAACCAAACCAGACCAGAACTGGTGACTCTTAGTTGCTGTACAGTCTCTGAAAACCTGCCAAGCATACTATTTGACATTTGTATACAGCATTAGGATAAACTACTCTTAGATCATGCATGTGGCTGATAAATAGGAAAAATATTTAGAAGGAATCACGGTATCAGAAACTTCATGTCTCTCCAAAGATCTGCAATCTTAGCTATATATCAACAGCATGTCTCCTAACTTCTATTCAGCTTCTCCTTACTGATCACTGTACTCAGTTCTCCCACTTGAAAAAATACTCTTGTCGCTTGAGTAGAGAAAAAAAATTATCTTCTAATTCTGTAGTCATTACCACATCCTCTTTGATGTTTTTTCAAGAAGAGTGACTTTTCTTTAATATTATCAGAGATGCTTGCTCGAGAAGCCCTTCAGGAAACAGTTGAGCTGCAAAGTGCGAGAATACAACAAAATTGTCAGGATGGGATGTCCAGCCTGGAGAACACTCACACTTTTGAAGTCAGCTGTCACACCATCTGACATACATGTGTTTGCGGACTACTTTGTATACTTTGCCCTCTCATCTAGTGAATGTGAAAATTCATACATAGCTCAGAAATGTCACAAACAAAGCCCCACTGGCTAGACAGACAAACTACCATGTTGAAGACTGGTGTCTATGGAATGAAGGATAAAAGCTCATTTTTGGAACAGAGAAGAGAGGAAAGCAACTGAGCAATGACCTACCATCTTCCATCTGCTTGGTTGCATGGTTTAGTTGATTAGGTGGTGTTGGATTATAGGTTGATCTCGAAGGTCTCTTCCAACCTGGTCTGGTCTGGTCTGGTCTGGTCTGGTCTATTCTATTCTATTCTATTCTATTCTATTCTATTCTATTCTATTCTATTCTCCTAGTCCAATGATGCTAATTAGATCAGACTAGCATCTCAATTCCTTCCAGAGCATACCTTCAACTATCTTGAACCTTGTCTCAGCTTATGACAAATAGGTTCCTACAAACAGCTCATCTTAGGAGGCTGATATAGCTGTCCCCCTTCCAGTTTTGGTGAAGACTGTTCTCCAGGGTCAATTTACTGGAAGGATAAGGAACCTCACCACCTAAAACTACCAGTTATACGACAGGAGAATAGCTGTAAACATGAGAGCAGGACAAGATCAAGGCTGTGGTTCTCCAAAGAAAATTTTAAAGATAAGACCAAGTGGCTTATACTGACACTGCCCCTCCTACTACCTCTCAAGTTTTGCTGCCAGTACTTCTTCGCTTGATACTGCTTCACAACTCAGATTCTTTGTCAAGATTGTGTTGTTCCAAAAGACTGTATCTGTTTTGTATAACCTACACAGCTATTTCAGCAAGCTGTGCTCTCTAACCTAGTTCAGGCTCATTCCTTGGCCCCTCTCAATACATCACAGTCAACATAATGTCTCTGCATGACATCCACCTTGGCTGGCTCCCCTGCTGCAATACAGCCTGAAATACTCCTAAACTTGAGATTCAAAACTGCCAAATGAAATGCTTCACCTAGCACATTTTAAAGACAACATTTGTCCTTGTTTGGGCTTGCTGTCACAGACAGCAGTTAGGACTCAAAGGCTGCAGAAAAATCACCTAAAAATGCATACTTCTGGTCTTTATTCTGTGCAACTCACATGAGTCCCTTTGCCAGCTCGGTCTTAATTGCTGGACTTGTCTGGAGGTAAAAGACTTTGCAAAGCAAAATAACTATTTAACTTGCAAGTCAACACTTAGATTGCAGCAAGAGGAAATGAAAAAATAAACAGACTTTATTGCTGTAACTAAAGCAGTGACTCCATTAGCCCCAAACTACAGATGCAGCTTGATTTCATAAAATCCTGTAAAAACTGAAGATACAATTCTGATACCTAAACCAGTGTTAATAGCAGAGACTATTTCACACCATAGTAAGAGAGCATACCTCTTTCTTTTCTAACTTAATTACTCTGTAAACAAAATCAGCACTTGCTTTGGGCTAAGTCCTGCACTCTTTTCTGAATTTGAGGAAATGTCTGTTTGCAGAGGAGATGATAATGACTCACTTGCCAAAAGACTCTGCACTCTCTTGACACTGGCAGTGGAGACAAGGCACAAAACATTAGGAAAACAGAAACAAATCCCCTTAAAAAAACCCAAACCTACAGTCCAATGTGTAGCAGAAAGAAGATATATTACAACAGACAGTTCTATGAAAACCTCAGCTGCATATTCAATCACAACCCTCTTTCCTTAAAGCCACAAACAACATTGGGAAAGTAACACCATTGTGGCACTGTGTGTTCACATGTAATATTGCAGATGCTGTTCATAACCTCAAAGGGATTATAGGAAACTGAAAAGGTACAGAGAAATGCAAAGTTGCACAATGAAGAACCACCAAACAGACAGCATCTTCAGCCTCAAATCACTGAATCCTTGTAGTTTCCAAAGACCTCTTGAGAGATGGTAGTCCAGCCTCTTGTGTCCAAGCAGGGTCACCCAGGTCTGTGTCTAGTTCTGGTTTGAGTGTCTCCACAGACGAAGAATTTACAACCTCTCTGGGCAACTTCTTCTAGTGTTCAACCACCCTCACATTAATAAAAGGTGTTTGCTTGGTTTTGGAGGGAATTTTCTGGGTTTTTAATTCATGCCTACTACCACTTGTCCTGTTGGTGGGCACTACTGAGAAAATTATGACTCTCTTCTTCATTCCCTTTAAATATTTATACACAGTGATAAGATCCCTCCTGAGCCTTGTCTTCCAGGCTCAATAGACCAAACTTTCCCAGCCTCTGCTTGTATGAAGGATGTTGCAATCCCTTAAATCACCTCTGAGCTGGAGTTGCTCAAGTATGTCTGTATCTTGTACTGAGAAAGCACAGCTCTGGACCCAGCACTCCACATGTATCTCACTAGTGCTGAGTAGAGGGGAAGGATCACCTCCTTTCAAAGGCTAGCAACACTCCTTCTAATATAATCCAAGACGCTGGTTTGCCATGAAGTGCATTTCAGTACATGATTAACATGATAAATCAGGAGACAAATTATGAATGGTTTGGATAACACTGAGGAAAAACTGTTCACTACCTCTTCAAATGAAAAAAAAACCCAGACAGGTGACAGGTTCAAAACAGATAGTTCTCTACAAGTATGTAGTTAAGCTGTGCAACTTACTGCTGCAAGTTTTTGTGGGTTCAGGGTTGAGTTTCATAAAGACCGGTACATACTCCATCAGTTCTGGGGAATTGCTAGTGAAGTAATGTGAGCTGCAGAACATAACATTAGTCACCAAACTGAAAGAGCAATCAAAGGGTAGTTGAACCAAATGGATTTGGCACGCCAATCCAAATCAGCCTAGAGACAAGAATTTGACTTTTTTGTAAGCATCTCCCTCATTCTGAATGCTTATGATTTAAGATGTCTGTAGGTGCATGTTGTGTATGCACAGACTTGTAATACAAGCATACAAGAAGAAACAGTGTAACAAAGGGTTAAAAGACCGTGTTAACAATTTCCAGGACACAGCTGCCAACAGTAAACTGAAGAACGTATTATGTAAAGGTCATATTGACCACTCTAACACCTCACAGTACAGGTGACTTGCCAGCAGAAGGCCTTGCATCCTAACATAAGGAGACTGGCCACAAAGCTGCTCTGTATTACAGAACATTTTAAAGTTAGCCCAATAGCAAAACCAGACTACAGCTCTTTATTTCAAACAAGAAAACACCAAAACAAAACAAAACAAAACACCCCAGTAGTCAGCAACCAGGACTAAGGTATTATAGAAACTGAAGTCAGCAAGAGCTTAATGTGAAGCACCACACATTCAGAACTTACAACTAAAAGATACGAGAGGTCTACCTGAAGTACTAGGTTGCCATCATCAAGCAAGAAGCAGTACAGCTCGTGAGGAGTCAGCAGCTGGCATTTCTTCTCCTTTGCATCTCAGGGAAAGAACAATACTGCACAGACTTCCTCTACTCATGCACCATGGTGCTTATGAGCATCCAAGTGTGAATTAATGAAATGTGGGTGAGAGAGGGTGAATGCACAAAGCCATCTTGCTTGAAGATTTTGTAAGTAGAGTAACACCTTCCCTTTTCACAGCATCACACACTGAGTTTCATTTTGCTAATTTCCTTACATGTATCCTATTACACAAAAATAGTGTGTCAGTGCACTGCAGACTCTTCCAAGAAGCACACAGCCTTTTCCAGTGCTCTGGGCCTATTTTCCACTTGTGTGAACACTGACATTCAACCTGTAAATTTATTCCAAAGGAAAATCTATAAACAAGGAGTTTATGTATGTTTCTGTAGCATCTAGGGAAACGAGCTTTAAACAAACAAACATATAAAAAGTCCCAGTCTAGTATAAAATACTTTCACTTTTAAAATGCCCAGTAAGTTCCACTATGGAACTGCTTACCTCAAAAAAAGGAACAACAGTAATTTCTTACCAGTCTCTTTTGCTGAAGCTGTTCTCTTAGTAATCTGTCTTCCGGTAAAACATCACATAGAAGAAAATAATTGTCCTGCTCTTCTGTTAAGATTAGAAAGTGTGTGTAAGGGACAGGAAGTTGCAGCTGCTTTTAATATTTTTGGCACAGAATTTGCTAATCCTTTAGAATGTGTAAAGAATGTGAGAATTATTTTTTTTTTAACCTAGAGAAGTTATTTTAGTTCCATAATTTAATGAGATATGCTTAAATATTCGTATACACATGTTTATAAGACATTTACGTAATTTATATGGCAATACAAAGATAAAAGTCTGGCCAATGTTTTCCCCACTACAAGCTTTATTCATTTTATGATGGTTCTTCTGGAGACATAAAGCAATTGTAATCATTTGTAGTGGTTACAGTATAAAGTCAGCATGAAAGAAACATCAAATCACCTTTAATTTTTATCTTGCATACGGGGATTTCAGTTACCTGTCCAGGAAGAGTTAGCAGCATCAGTGTGGGTGGAGGACAGGCTGAAGTTGAAAATGACAGCTCAGTGGGAATGTTTCTATACATTTCTGGAAAGACCACCATCAGTATTTTATGCAGTGGGTACCAGAGCTTCCCCAGCCTCAACAGAAGCACTTCTAGGCCTTGATTTGCAACTGGCCCCAATTTGGCAGTGCAGTTAAGCATGTAATGAGCTCACCCTCACTGCTCACAGTGCTGAAGCACGTGTTGCGACCCATGGAAAAGGCAAGTTTAAATATGTGGTTAAGAGTTAAACTTTACTTCTGTGGTTTTCTGACTTAGTGTCAGATTACTCCACACTTGGCTGATCAAAGCAACACCATATGCCAAAAATTACCACATGCTCTGGCCGACAAAGAGTAAGCAAGCAGTGCACTTACCTAACGGGGCTTGTGAATTTGTTCTTATCACACTGCAAAAGTCAGTGATGGGCTGTTCTGCAAACCTCTTCTTCCAGTACAAGATGTACCTTAAAAATGAGAGGAGATGATTAGTGAAAGAGGAAACATTAGGAAAGAAAAAAAAGGTTTAGAAAACACTTGATTTGCTCTGGGGTTTTTCTTTTTATCCTATAAATTAAGAGTGTTTTGTGCTTTTAAAAAATTCCTGTCTCAGTTTTTGCTTCCTTTAATCTAGTTTTCTAGTTCATTAAATTCATTCAGCTCCATTAACATTGTGTTTAACTATCCTGTCAAAGTGAAGAACTCAGTAAGAGAGATTTGCATTAAGCTTTACATAAATACTATGACCTATTCACATCTTCAAACAGAAGTGCCACTCAGATGCATTTTTACTCAAAAGAGACACTATGGAGGACTCCCAAATTCCCAGAATTTGTGCTCCACGTTCTGCAAGATGCAGGCAGGAATCTGAAACTCAGTGAAAATACCAACTTGTCAAAAGTGACGTTTTGGCAGGTCTCCTGTGGAGTTACAATGAAAGCTGTAGCTTGACAGACAACTAGAAAGACAGAAAAATGATGTCCCCAAACACCTGGGACTGGGAGAGCAGACAGAATAAGGAAAGCCCTAAACACATCTTGAAGATTTAACCCACAAACTACAGCTGTTTAAAAAGATTCTTGTACTAGCGTTGTTTGTATCACAGCATCAACATGCCCCAACTGAGATTAGGTTTCCACTGAACTAGAAGCTACTGTCTAACTAAGAAGTCATCACCTTCAATCATATGAAAGAACCAAGCAATTCTTGCACTAGTTATTCAGAGTGTTGTTATTAGAAAAACAAAAAACAAAACACAAAAAAACCCCAAACATAAAAAACCCAAACAAAACCACTTGAAAATGTCTAAGTTGTGATTATATTTACACTTTTGACCTGTGTATGGTCTAAATCATGAAAGAGTTGGTAATGTAAAGGCTAACAACTATTCAATAATTGTAGTAGGAAAAGCATCATACAAAATCAGATATCACTATGATGAGGACGTTTCTAAACAGTTGTGAGCTGTGCCATCTCAAAGTTTACTTGCCACAGCTAGCACATCTCATGGTGGTTAATGTTACCTCTGTTTACCATCTAACTTAATATATGAGGACTCCAACTGTGACAGCCAAGGAATACAAATAGATTTATTTCTGCTAACTCTGACATGGAGAGGATTAACCTCTGGTAACAGCACACAGGTAAGCACAGTGAAGTCAGCATGCATGGCTGAAGATCATTCAGTGGCTCACTAGATGCCAGTAAGTGAGACGTGAGCATTTAATTTTCCACCTATCTACTCCACTGTTTATAATTCACAATGAAATGACAAGTTTTATTCACAACAAGATCAGCAAGTCTTCCAGAATATGTGATCCTTGAGTTTTTGGGACATAAATGTGCAAATGGGGGGATTTCATTTACTCTGTCCTGTGCACTCAAATAAATGAACGCTGTTGAGACAAACTCACCTAACCATGAAGTTCACTGGTAAGTGATTTCATATCATAAGACTCAACCAAAAAATCAATGATCAAATGCAGCCAATGTCTTGTCATACTCCCAGGGAGACAGAATGAGTGATTAGTGACCATGAGTGATCACGCCCAGTCATGCAGTGGAGGCTTATTCCCCTTATCTCTTCCCTTTGCTTTAATGCCAATTTATCTTTATTCTTCCAAGTTAAAAAAAAAATAAATCCCATTGGCACTGATCTTTTCTGGATTCATTACTTCTTGTAGTTCTGTCAAGAACTACTATTCCTAAGACTGACTGTAACTCACTGCTAAGAAAAATGCCCCCTCTATGTTCTCATAGTATTTTCCCTGTATTTTTCACACTTCAGTTTAACACTTCAGATTATACTTCCTTTTTAGTGCATAGCATTAGACTGTTTTACTGATATTCAGTAGAGCAAATAAGGGGAGGCACACTTCAGAGTAACAACTCCATCATTTCATGTCCTGAGGCTGCTTTCTTTAAGAATTGGCTACCTTCCAATTGCATTAGCAGCAAAAAGAATGTAAATGGGCGTTTTCCTGAAAAAGTGATTTTCAAATACATTTCTATTAACACAGAATAATCCCCCAAGTGCACTTAAACTGGTGGTCCATGACCGAGCAGCTCTGATCCCTTTATTTATCTGAAGAAACTAGCATTATCTCCAAAGAACACTACATTCTTGTTCTGCATACTTTCAGTACAAACCCAAACAAAAACAAGTATCAGTTTTCATTTTTAAGCAATGAAAAGCTCATATATCTGAAAAAGGATTTTTATGGCTGACATTTCTCTTCCTAAATTTCATCTTAATATTTCATTTTTTTCTTAACATCTCGATAGATGCAAGTTATTGGCTTTGGCTCAGTAACTAATCACAGAAGACCTACCAGAAAACTCTTTTTAGTTGAGAAATCATCCAGCTAACATTTAAACACTGCAACAGAACTGTGCACAAACTGGCAGGTACCACCAAGCCTACCGCCTGGTTCATATATTGCTGTGTGTGAAAGCAAAATGCCACCGAGCGCCTCGTCTCTGAAGTTACAAGCCAGCTGGTGCCATGCCAGCTACTGGAGGAAGTTAAGAGAGAGAAAGCCAAACATGACCCTGCTGAGATGATCAATGACACAGCTGTAGGAGTCACACTTGCATGCAGACTACAGTACTGTAAGATACAGTTAAGGATTAAATGTGGTATTTATGCAGAAATTCTGATATCCTTAAAATAGGACAAATTAATTTCATCCCAGAATGTAGGAGATCCTGTACTGAGCATCCTCTGTGTACAATACACGGCTTTGGGATGTTGTGCAATGGTAGAAACAGTCTTGTCCTACACAAACAAAACTCAAATTTAGGAGAGTCAATTGTCTAGTATGTGCTTTATGAAATAAACAGCTTTCTAGTTTGTATGTAATCAGTCTATTAGTGACAGGACCTGAGCAGGCCCCAGAATATGTCAAAGAATGTCTAGCACTGAAATTGCCCTGTGCAGTAATATTAAGTACCCAGGTCCCAGCAGTATCTAGGGGCTGGGAAGTGGAACAGGAAAATAACTTCACATTGTAGCAATAAAAACCCCATTAAAAAATACAATAATTAAAATGTTCCCATATCATCTTACTATTTTTTTCCAAGTACTTTTTTCCAGGTATTTAAAAAACATGATCACTAGTTTTCTGAAAGTTTCTGTAATATCCACAGTCTCTCTCTCTCTCTCTCACACACACACACACACACTCAATTTAAACAATATAATCTTTACCTTCTGAAATCTGCAACCAGTTTCACATCTGCTATGACAAGCTTGTGTTCAATAATCATATGCTTCAGGAGCTGGCTTTGTTCTGCTAGGAGATAGCATTCTTTGCAGAAAATACAAGGCACATCAGGAGAACTTTCTACAGCAGCAAGACTGCAAGCTTCTGGCAGAGATAGAGGCTCCAGAATAGGCTCTGTATCTAAAATAAATAAAAATAAATGCTGAGTAAGTGAATACATCCACAGCACTTGGAGTACTTTTAGGTAATCTAAATCCATTTTGTTGGGTCCCAGGTGCTTGGAAGCAAGCATTATTTCTAAGAAGGATAGTAGGAGGTTAGCACAGGACAGTTCAAGTATCTGCTCCAGCTTAAACTCCCAGCTGATGCTAAGTCAAAAAGACACAAGTGCTCTGCTTATCACTGAAGGAACTTTTATGATAAGACACCTTTTCCTCACCTGTTCTATCTGCTGTTATAAATGAAGCTACTCTCTGCCACATTCTTCATACTATCAGGAAGGCTTTAGACTGTATAGCACAAACCATTTTGTATGTTGATTACTTCTAATTATACTCTTGTTTATTGCACAATACTTCTGCACATATTTGTCTTTCCTTGTTTTCCTATTAGCATCTTGCCTACTGTTCTGTCACAAAGGGAGACTATTACTGATAAAGATTACTGCCACATGGAAGCGCTTCTTAAATGTACAGACGCTGAGGAGGGGCAAGCCATGCCTGATGCCAGGAGAACCAAGACCTCTGTCAGCCATTTCAGCTGTGCCCAGTAAGCAGCTACACTGGTTTAGGTCTCTTGCAATGACCTATTTAAACATTTAGATGTCCAAATAAACATCTTCCCATCTGCCTTAACAAACCAACTTCCAAAATGTAGGTGTGTATGGCAGGAATTGGTACTAAACATAGACAGAAGGCAGATACAGTTATTTAACATGAGTACTTGGGAATAACAGTTGCTTGAGCTGAAGTACAGAGCTATTGATTTTTCATTGTAGTGGTGGACTGCTGAAAGGAATAAACTGAGGTGAAGGTTTTTTTTGCTGCCCAAAGAGCATAGCTAATTCTAAAAGAGAGCAACTTAAATCTAACTATTGGAGCAGTGTGGCAACTGCAGAAGCTTATGCAATTTGTCTGAAAGGCACTTAAGAGAGGAGGTGAGGGAAGAAAGAATCATGAATATATCTTTGTACTCATCTGCTGCAAAAAACACTGAACAAGAGAATGAATGCACAGAGCAGAACAAAGATGCACAGCCTTTAGCATAGCACTTAGTGGACTAACACATAACACAAATACCAAAATAGTACAAATATGGCTAAATATACTACTGAAAGCTCTGCAAAAGTAGCTAATTTTGATTCTATATTTGGAGCAGAGTGGCCACAGGTACCGAAGGAAAAGCTGTTAACTAAAGCATAGCTGAAGGCTAACAGGGAAATAAAAACACTCAGATTGAGTTCTTGTTCACCAGGACTCCCACATGCAGAGACACTTGAAAATGAGGGAATAGTAGATCTTCTCTCTTAAAATGTGCTGTTACACATCCTTCCCATGTGTGCCCCAGCTAACAATGACAAGAACAAATTACCTAGGAAAGTGTACAAAAATAAGAAAACTAACAGTAATCATGCAAACAGCATAGTCTTTCAGAAATGTGAGGGTGAAGAATTTAAGTCACAGGCTCTTTACCCTGGAAAAGAGAAGACTGAGAAGAGATCTTATAAATGCATATAAATATCTAAAGGGTGGAAGTCATCAGGATGGGGCTGGGCTCTTCTCAGTTGTGTCCAGTGCTAGAACAAAGAGGCAATAAGTACAAACTAGAACACAGAAGGTTTCACTTGAACTGAAGAAAAAACTTCTTTACTTTGAGAGTGGCAGAGCACTGAAACAAGATGCCCAGAGAGGTAGTTGGAGTCTCCTTCTCTGGAGACTTTCAAAATCTGCCTGGATGCATTCCTGCATAACCTGATATAGATGTACCTGCATTAGCAGGGAGGTTGGACTAGGTCTCCAGACGTTCCTTACAGCCTCTACCATTCTGTGATTCTGTGGCTACAGAAATAACTCAGTAAGGATTTTATGGCATCTTTCCCCCCTCCCCCCAGATTTGTTTCTGTAGTGTTTCAACTTAATCATCTTTCATCAACACCTAAAAAACCCTGCAGCAACATTTCATGTTCTCCTAATGGTCCTTCTTTCCTTGTTCTCTTTGTTTGGCTTTTGGCTAGTTCCATTCTACACTCCTCCATATGCCAGGGTGAGGGGTATTTTGAAAACACCCAGTCAGCACAGTTTTTCCTCAGTCTCTTTATTTCTTTTTTTATTTTTAGCATTTTGCTTGCTTTTAGGTTCATTGAGTTAATGACTGAATTATCTTCAGTGATTTCTGAGTCCCAGAGAAGCTGTGAATCAGGTGTTAATGTACAAGACAGTGGACATATTCTTAGTGTTCACTCCCATGTGTGTTATTCTGCATTCATTAACATTGAATAGAACTTTTTTTTTTTAGTGTCCAGTTCACTCAAATACCAGGAAATTCTTCTGCACTGCTTCAACTGGCCTTCCTGCTTACCATTTGGGGGAAAAAAAAAACAAGTGTATTAACTGCAAAATTTATCACCTAACCCCTTCCTATTTGTGTCTGTGGTGAACAGCACAGTACTTAGCTCCCAATAAAATCAGAGCCCTATAAAATTCATTCATGAAGTTTCTACTAAATCATCCCATAACCACTGAGTTTTCCTTGGCCTAGCAGAAAACCAGCATGACTGGTATGCAAACAGATGTCCCAAACACTTCATAGGAAGGACACCAAACTCAGGAACTATGAAAATCCCTCTCTTCATTCACAGAACTTAGAACTGACATCATTTTCTTCAACCTTTAATAGGACAGAAAAAATTGTGGTCTTTCAGAGCTAATTCAGAGATAAAAAATGTAGATTAGTAGAAGTAAGAGACTAGAGGAACATAGTATTTGAAAACAAAGACTAAGAAGTATACCCAGTTCTTCAGATGAAAATAAAATGCATACTTTGAAGACACTTGACAATGACATGGTATAGAAAATAGTATGGATTACACAAATTGGTTTCAAGACTAGAATAAGCATTGTTTTTTGTTATAAGCACCCATAGGATACCTACTGCTTATACCTACACACTTTTACAACAGTGAGAAAAGCAAAAGAAAATCCTGCCTGTTATAAAAATTGTATGTCTTTGTTTTAAATGCAGTAATACAAACTAATTGATTGACGGGCTCAAAATGGATAAATTTTCCTTACTGTAACATTTTCTGTTTCAAATGTAATTATTCTCAACTCAAAACTAATGTTAGTTTGCACATGAAGTAAACCATTACGCCCACATAGTAATAATACAGACAACAGCAGTACACACAATGTACCCTACCTGTACAATCACACATGCAGTTAATGCAGCAATATGCCACATCATTTTATGTCCAATACAGTGGATGTGCAAGAAATAAAAGGAAGGAAAGACTTGTCATTTTAAAGTGAGTTGTAAAAGGCAAAATTCTCAGAGATGGTTTAGCTGGTATAACAGCTTGCAGCCACCAAGAAGTGGTATCTTGTTATTCTCTCTCCACCTCATCCTGCCACTCCCAACCATCTACTATTGCCCTTCTGCTTGTGCTGGCTCCTAGGCTTGCCAAATCCTTTGATGAGTTGATTCAACTCTTTAACCAGATAGAACTACTCACTTCTTTCTTTCCGCTCAATAATGCTGAAAATGCTCACAGCAGAATCCACCAAGTGCAGGAGCAAACTAAGGAGTGCACAGCGAGAAGCAGTAAGATGAAACAGAACCACCTTCTTGTCATCTCAGCTTCCTCCTTTCTTCTCAGCTTAAGAGACTCAACTGTTTCATGCAATTTTACCATAAGCATACCTTATAAAGTGTGCAAGGTTGCTTCAAAAGTATTACACACAAAGAAAAGAAAATGCTAAGATTTTAGCACTGTGCTTCTTAACAAGGACATCTAGCACTGGCTGCAGTTCATAAAACCTACTGTTGTCAGTAATAGGCATTTGAAACACACTAAAAGCCGTAAGAGCTGTCAAGATCAATTCTTCTTGGTTGTACATCTGAACTATGTGCTCTGACTAGATCTGCAGACACGTTGAGAACTGCTGCATAAATTACATTCTCCACCCGAAAAGAAGAGGTACTGGTGCTCAGATTAATGAAATAACTTCACTGTTACAATTCCTAACTCACATGTCTTGGCTCTGGGCTGCAATCCACGGCCGTGACTGGAGCACCAGAGCTCAGGGAGAGGAAGAACCCCTTCAGCAGGCAACCAGCAAGCTGAGGGAAAGAACCTTCTAAATAATTAGTCTGCATGGAATACTGAGGGGAGGGGCATTCATATCCTTCTTTTTGAAGCTTTGCCACTAGATGAAAAGGAATGACAATCATGAGACCAGAAGGAAAGGAGAAAATAAAGGTCCAAAGACAAGTGTTTTTAACTAGGGAAGAAGAAAGCTAAGAAATTTTTAAAAAGAGTAAGCATTTTATTATCAACTGAAGAATACCTGAAAATTCAAGAATGCACATAGTCTGAGAAAGCAAATAATGAAAGAGGAATTCATACAGATTGGGTTAAGACACCTATTTACAGGCTTCATGACATTTTTTGCAGTTTATGGCACAACAACAAGGTTTTAGGTTGATGTGTATGTCATATAAATATAGACATGTAGAATATTTATTTGTAAGCCCGCTGTTGGTAACACAAGGATAATGAAACAAAATAAGAGCATCTGCTGGAATGTTAAGTGTCTTTGTAATTAAATGCCGCAGTTGAATAAATTGATTCATTACCAACAACTTTGGTTTGTTATCTCATTAATACATCTGGCTAATATTATGAGAAGATTAGCACACGAATTTGCAATGATCCTAAACCAAAATTTAATGCCACAAATACACAGGCAAATAAAGGAATCCTAACAATGAGGGGTTTAGACATGTAAAGAACAAAGGGGAGAACAAATGACAGTAAAACAACAGACACGTAGCAAACCTGGCACTCCACACTAACAGTGTAACAGATGCCAAAGGGAAAACAGAAAGGCTGAGCATCCTCCCCCAAGTGCATACTGACTACATAGCAAAACCATTTAATTATCAAAATGACCAACCCCCCAGATATGGTACATTAGGAAAAAAGCTGGATTCCTATAGGTAATTCTGCGCAAAACAGTGCTGCATTGAAAAGTCTCTGGGAAATGAGTAGTTTTAAAGCTTGGTCTAGTATCCAAGGGTTTTTGAGCTGTAATGAAAAAGAGTATCGAGAAGCACCAGCCTGACACACTTGAAATACACACATGACAGCTTTCTTGTTTTGCAGCCTTGGCACTGCAGCATCTATTTGTTGGCACAGTAGCATTCCCTAATTTGTGGTCATATTCTTGGAAGAGATTTTATACTAATAACAAGATTTCTCCTTTGTTTTCTGGAGTATAAAAGATGGATGACTAATGACTTGCCAAATAAACAGTATTGAGAACGAAAATTCAGAATAATGGAAACAAAACACCCTGTCAGCATCCTCACCAATACTACATGCAAATATGTTCCTCATTGAAAGAAGAATCAATTTCCTCCCTCTGTATATTAAAGTGCTCAAGTACTTCTGTTAAGTTGCATTGAGTCTGAGCTCATGAGGAATTATTTAGCTGCTATTTTTGCTTGTTAACACACTATGAATTATATTTAGTTAAAATGTCCATGTACTGTAGGAGGCAACACATCCTGCAGCTTCCCTCAAGATCAGTCAGTCTCAATCCTGCCTGGTTTTTCATTGAATGCAAATGAGCACTTCAAAAGAGTACTTAATCCTACAGCTAAACCTTGTCAGTTTTACAGAAACTGTACATATTCTGTAGCATCCACTGTCTGGGAATATGGGAATTTTATTCCAGTCAAATGACAGCTTTAACAAAAGCTTTGAGTTACCAAATCCTAATATCTCAGGACAGAGTTTCTATAGAGCAGGTGTCTGCTAGGAGCTGGAACTAACAGAAATACAACTGTGCTTAATAGCCATATTTAACAGGGCTGCTCTGTCGGGGAGCTTAGGATGTTGCAGTTTCATTAGCATTAACAAGTGTTGCTATGGGGACTGGAGCACTGGCATCAGAACACAAGTGAATAGAAGGACTGGGGAAGTGATTAATAAAAATGTGAAGTGTTGGAATTTTAATAAAACAAAACTAATGTGCTTGCCAATAAGATCATGTTTAAATAATAGACTACATTATTGCCCTGTTCACAAGCAGATATATGCCAGTGCTTGTCATCTTTCTGCTTGAGCCCAGACAAATCCCTTCATCAATAAGGACCAGAGCAAACCCACTCTTCTCAGAGTAGCACACATGCACACACACACACACTCTAATCAAAGTAGCCATAGTAAGTATTCATAAATAACAATATTTAAGTGCCAATGTTAATATGCCATTTATAAATATTTAATACACTACAGGCAGGTTCTGTGCAAGCTCAGAGCCACATAATACCTCATTCCTGGGTAAATGGCATGGACTTAGTGCAAATAAATGCAGGATTTATTATCTTGGTTACAGACAAGAAATGCTCTATCTACTTCAGAATGAAATTTTGAATAATTTTATTACACTCTTCAGAGATATTCTGATTTCTTATGATTGTTGTTGAGAAAATGTAGCATCATTTCTATTTACAGACTATCTAAAGGGTGAAATGGTAGCACTGCAGGAAGATCTGTGTCACACTCAAAGTACAAAGCCATTCCTACTCTCAATCAAATCAAGAAAATATGTCTTACCCTACTTACTGTATGAATGTATGTTTACTCTCCCTGTCCAAAAGTTGGAGTTTAAAAATACATAGCAACAGTAATTCCACAAGTGACAACCCTTCTGATGATTGATAGCAGACCTTCTGCTTTGCTCCTTCACTCAAGAGTGAAGAGCATAGGTTGGACTCTACTCACAGCAGGTATTTTCTTGATTTTAGCAATATCTTCAAAATATGTCCCCAGTGCCAACACATCCTTTCTCACCCACTTTTGTCAGTCAATAAATACTTACTGGCTCCTGTGGAGGCATATTAGGATTTACTTTTGTTGCTTGTCTCAGCTACAGGTGCTGTTCTGGGCTTACAGGACAGATTGTGTCCATTCCATATGAGCTACACTGCAACTAGTACATGTTTTTTCATTATTCCTATGACCAAAACATGTTCTTGAGTTTCAGCACACTGGTCTTCCACACCCGTGAGTACAGCTTCCACTCTAAACCCACTCTGCCTCTTCCTCCAGGATGACCTTACTAGTCTTTCTCCTCTGAAGCCCTTCAGTGCTCAGCTCGCCTTATGGGCATGACAGGAATCAGGAAACCAAGTTCAGCTTAATTACTTTATGCAATTTTCCATGAAATGTAATCCTCATTTCCTTTTACCCCTCCCTGTGTTCCTGAAGTACAGAGGTGGCACCCATATGAATTACAGCACCAGCCACAAGTTTCCTTTCATGACCCACCTCTTTCAATTCCCAGAACACTTGTTTTTCTTTTGCTTTGTCACGTGATCTCCCAAAAGCTTTTCCTTTCCTGAATTTTGGCTTTGGATTCAGTTTTCCTTCCAATCTCTGTGGTTAGTTCTACAAACCTTTGCTTGTGCAAACATTTTACTTATGTGAACTCAGTTTTCAGTGGGCTGTGTGACTAGTTATTCACCTCAGTGTATTTGCAAGGTGAGAACTGTGGACCATAAATACAGGAAGGCTGACTTAAAGACTATCTATAAAACTACATCCAACTACCCTTGTGGTTTTGTAAAAGAAAAGCAATAAAGCCAATCAAGATAACTCTGAAGTGATACTCAATACTCAGTGCTCTCCCCTGACAAGTTCTCTGTACTCAAACGTTTAATTAACCCCCCCAATATTTATATATTACTTAGCCCTGTGTGAATTATCATACTGATCTCCAGAGTAATAGGAGACTTCAGCAAAAAAATACATACTTGAAGTAAACAAAGGTGACCTTGTGTGGTCACATGACATGGTACACATGGAGAGCTGAGACCCACATGGTGTGGATCAGGGAGGTGGTAGAAGCTTCATCACTGGAGGTTTTAAAGGCTAGGCTGGATGTTGCTCTGGGCAACCTGATCTAGTGTGAGGTATCCCTGCCCATGGCAGTGCGACTGAAACTAGGTGATCCTTGAGGTCCCTTCCAACCCTAACAATTCTATGATACCACGTACTAAAATCAGGGATTAAGAAGCAAACCTTAACCTATTATCTGGAAAGATTACCAAGGTAATTACATATGCTGAAACTCAGAACATTTAGTTACAATGAAGAGGAACGAAACAGGCAACAGAAGAATTTGAAATGGAAGGACGAAAGTGATCCTTTAGGTTCTTCTTTTATTGTTAGCTCTCAAATCTAACCAATAAAAATGAGTATTTCTTTTCTGTTTGCCTTGCTGTTTAATACAAAGGCATATCAAAGGCATCGTAACAAAGCGTAAATACCGCTGTTTTAGAGTTGAGGTATAAAGATTAAGTTTCTGCTATTTCTACATAAAAATTAACTACTTCAAAAAGAAGAGTGCAATTTTGTGCCAAGCTGATCAAGACTGTCATTTTAAAGCTCTTAAAAATACTCACAGGAAGGTGTCACAAGTAAAGATGTGTATGTGAATGTAATATTTTTGTATGTCACCACTGCCACTGTTTTGCTGACTCCTCTGCAGACATTAGAAAGCTGGAAATAGGCACATTTTAATTTCCATTTACTGTGATCGTGATCTTTAGCTCTTCCACAAAGAAGGGGTCTTAACAGTGTGGGTAATAAGAGTAGTAATACTTCTTCATTGATACATTTTATCTCTGCAGTGCCTTCACGACCTACCATACTAAGCCTAGTATCTTTGATGCCAGCATTGCTACAAAAAAATATGTTAGTTTACTCTGATTCTTGTTATCATTATTTAGCAGATATCAATAATTCTTTATTAAAAGGATTTTCCTTATTTTTTCCACTTGTCACCTGTCCTTTTCCTCTAACAGGATTAAATTCCCAAGCACATTTATCCTCTTGATGTTAAAAGGATTGTCTAATTGTCTTTTTAAATGATTGCTTTACATTCTGTAGCTAAGGGAAAGGCTGTGAGCTTCCTTAAAAAACCTAAAGCTTGCTGTAGCCACTCCTATGAGACCACCCCCATGTCATTATGACAGGAACTTTTAACAAGCTTCTGACTAAAATGTTTGGATAGAGCCATAGAACTGTTTTGGTTGGAAAAGACCTCTAAGATCATTGGTTCCAACACCACCATGGCCATGAAACCACATCCCAAAATGCCATGTCCACACAGTTCTTGAACACCTTCAGGGATGGTGACTCCATCACCTCCCTGGGCAACTTCTTCCAGTGCCTTCCTGCTCTTTCTGTAACAAAAGTTTTCCTAATATCCAATCTAAAAGTCCCTTGGCACAATTCCTGTTGCTAGTTACTTGAGAGAAGAGACCAACCCCACCTCATTACAACCTCCCTTCTGGCAGCTATTTGAGAAAAACAATTTAAAACAGTGTGAAATTTTACAAGCCACTTTCTTTCAGACTCGTAAATTAGAACTAAGCTCAAAGTGCATCGTGAGAAGTCCCATTTCCAGGATCTGATGTACACCGAGAAAACACGTGGAAATCTCTCTCAGGTATATTGTCTGAGCTTCCTGATACTCAGAAAGCCATAAAAGCTGAATTGTTTAACCGAATTTTCTACTTAATGAAGAATCAGTACAAGGAAAAGGCCCTGTGGTGTTAGGAGCTCTGTGGTCTGTTGCTGTCTTCCCAGTGAACTGGAACTTTTCCAGATGGAGAGTAGCAAAATAAGTTGTTTCTACTTTTAGAATCAAACACCCATAAACTGGTATTCAAACTGGAAAAAACAATGGTTGAAAAGGAAGTTCATTATCGAGTGCAGTGGTGTGGGTCAACATAGTTTAGTCTAATTGATATCTTAGCTCAGGAAAACAAAGCTTTGACTGTATTTCAAATAATCCACTATTTACACTCTTTATAAATAAAATGCTGAAAATTAATTTCAGAGAAAAGCATTTTCAAGCCAGAGCTCAAATATTAACATCTTATAGATCTCAGCAGGCTACATTAAATTTCTGTGACCCTATTCTGACTCTGTGCCAGTGTTTGAAACAAATATTTTTGTGATAATCAACTTACTTTTCTTGTCCTTCATATGTTCATTCAACATATGACACAGATTTTAACTTCTTATAATATACACTAACCGATACTGCTGATATACTTCATACATATATGGATGCTAAAATAACTGAAGTTAATTTCCTCAAGGAACAGAATTAGGATGATAGAATTAGAGACATAAATTGTCTATGATTTTCAGGCAACATTTTGTTAACTGTACAAATACATGCAGACTCTTGAACATTAAATTAGTACAGTAATAACACAGGCTGCATGTTTTCATCCCATACAAGACAAAATCAAATTAAAACCTCAAGCAGGATGTTTTCTGTTACATACCAGCCTTCAGAGAAAAAGCTCTATCTCATTTATTCATGCATTACTGAGTCATAATAAAATTCAGCACTGGCACACTGGTCAAGACAAATGCTAGCAAAATGCTCCAGCGACAGCAGCATCACTTATTGCTGCACATATTTGTTTCACAACCATTCCTGCTTTCATATTGTGAGACTTCTGCACTCCCACCATGGAACTTTAAGGGCTGACCTGAAGCACATGCTGTGAACTTTGGCAATGGTCCTGAATTGCAGGATGTAGCATGGTGACTCCTTGTGCTCACTCACCAGCCATGTCCCTCTCCTTGCATTTCAGCACAGCTCTGAGCCACACAGGTCATTCTCTTGCTTCTTTGCACATTGGCTGACTTTAGAGACCGCGGTTGTGGTGCAGGTGAACTGGATTTGTCTGGAGTCTAGATACATAAGAAATGCATCCCAATCTCTAGAAAAGCCATCTGGGTCTAAACCAAGGGGCACTGCTTCAGATATCTTTGAAACACATTGACACAGTTTGAAGTGGCAATACTGGCTACAGGCTATCCAAAGCAAATATGCCAAATCATATGATGTAGTTGCAGGGGCTAGGGCATAATTTTCTTCATCTACTGTGCCTTATTATTTGTTCATGTGGATAGAGTCACACTATACCACATCAGCTTGTGAGGTTGAAACAGATGTCATACCCAGTTATAAAGCTTCTATAACAGAGGGGAAAAGAGAAGGCTTTTAACATGCGACTACTACACAGAGCAAGAAGCAGAAGTAGCTGCTCCTTGGGGATGAAGCCACTAATGACAAATGGGAGGATGACATCTCGATGAGCAAAAATCAAACCAAAGCAGCTGGGCCATTTCACACTGGTTGCTGTCTGTTAGCCATGAAAATCAGAAAAATACATGAAAGTGGAAAAAAGACTATTTGAAAGGCATGGTCCAGTCAAAACCAGCCAATAAAACCAAAAGGCCAATTCAAGAAACTAAGTTGAAATATATTAGTAGGAATAGACAACTATCTGAGAATTTTGGACCACAGAAGCCACAGGCAAAACATCTACCACAATTTCTTGTTTATGGATCTACTACAGCAAAATACTAGGATAGAGTGGCAAACAAGCAGTGAACATGGAATTACCTGCTAGGAAACAAAATCTTGATACCAATGATCAGACATCAGACTTGCAACTATACCATTCCCTATAGTGCCAAAACAGTAAAAATTGACAGCTATTGCTGTACACTAATGTTCTAAAACCCTTTATAATCAGAAAATAAACTCCAGCAACATGCAATGCCCTTTTCATTTACTTTATAATCACAATTCCACTACCATAGCACCTAGCATGTTTTGAAAAATCTGAACAAAGACTCCCTCTGAGCACTCTGTATGATAATGGAAGTATCAAATATGGATACTATTTCTGTATGAAGCAATTTGAGCACTTCAAGTTTGTACAGTGGGTAAATGTTATTGCTTATACTGCTGGGCAGAAACCTACTACCCTACCAAGTGGAGCAGAGAAGCTCCCTAATGTGAAACTGTACTGCATACATAGCCACATGCATTACCTTTGTAATCTTATGCAGTATATAGCATATTCATACTGAAGAAAACTGCTTGCACACCCTCAAATTCCTAACTCTACTGTTTAGCAGTTTGTCCAATATATCACAGCACTTTCAGTCTGTTTATGCAGTTTTAATGGTACTGACCAATACATTGTTTAATTGAACAATTATCAGTTGTTTATGGCTTTGTTTTGGTTTGTTTTCCCCAGCATGAATGACTGCAATTAATTACTGATAACTAAGTCATTAACTCTGCAAAGAACTTGCACTTCCACAAACGCATTACCCCTGACTTCAGTGGTCAGGATGATGTGTCAAACTATTCACAAGCACAGACCTGCTTTAAAGTTGCAAAAAACATACCCCCTTTTCCCCTTCCAGTTCTTCAGTGCCACAGTATTTCCCAATTGTGAAGGGTTTTTATTGATGCAATATTTAAAGCCATTCTAAAAGGTCCATAGAAGGACTTTCAAATGCTTTCAGGCTTTTCTCCCAGCCTCAGCCTGCTGGGATTTTGTAGATGGTAATGTAAGTAGAAATCCCAGGGTGAGTCTGGAAGCAGCTGTAGTTTTGGGATGCAGATATTCACACGAACATGTGGAGTTCTAGCAGAGATTGCAAGATAGGACATGGTGAAAAGAAGCACAGGGGGGTGGGAAAGGTTACAAAGGCTGTTTGGACAGACAAGAATTTCACCTATACTGGAGTTAAAACATATAACATTTCTAGTTTTGCAATATTTAAGGCCTTTTCTTCCTTTCCTGCTGTTCACTCTCATAATCATGCCCTAGTTTAAATCTTGCATCTCTTCATCGAGAAAGCTGGCAACAGCCTCAAAGGGAGAGCTCTACCTCCTGTTTATATGACAGGCACATCTTGTGGCAGGCATTGCTGGTGGTAAGGATTTACAATTTTGATCTTCATTCAGGAAATCAGTACACCCCAGTAAAACAAAACACTGAACAAGGTGTTTCAATAGGTGTAACACACTATCCTGCCAACTGTGTTGCACTTGTAACATTCTTACACTTAAAACTCGTAATATTTCTGTTGTCTGCATCTCTAAATCAAAATAAAACATGCCCACACCTATTGTTCAGGTTCTGAGGAAGTCTCATGGGGTAAGAATCAAGTATTTATTAGACAGTTTAAAGGTCTTCAACAATCTGTGGGCTGGTGAACCATCCTTTACTGTTGCTCCACCACAGGAAACAGAAGGCTTGAGAAGAGATTTGAACAACTTAAAGGCTTTAGCATGCAAACAAGTTATCAGGTTTAAGCTGTGTGCATGCTCACCAAGTAGTCTGAAGCTTACTTCTCAAAGAGCTCCAGTTATCATATAGAAAGCTGATACTTGGTAGTTCGATTGTGTATCAAAATCTTTACTTGCTACTGAGCAAGCAAGGATTGTTTTAGATTACTGGAATAAAAGCTTTATGTTTGCTTGTCTGCAATTAAAAGAATTATATCTCGGAAAAAGAAAGGCTATCTGTCTTTGCTTTCAAGTTATGAAATTTTTCTGAATTCAGAGAAAACCAAATCCTTTTTTGGGTGTTTTTTGACAACATATCCTATGCCTTGTGCTTACAGGAGTTACATATTCATGTCAATTGTGAGGTCACCCCTTTGTATTCAGATAAAATATAGCACACATTTGTAACACAGCTACTTATAAAACTATGGCAGGATCATAGATAGTTTAGCCCATTACTTATTTTATTAATCCATTCCTATCCATTTAATGAAATATCAGTCCTGGGACCTGTCTTGTTCAACATCTTTGTGGGTGACATGGACAGTGGCATTGAGTGCACCCTCAGCAAGTTTGCTGATGACACCAAGCTGTGTGGTGCAGCAGACACGCTGGAGGGAAGGGAGGCCATCCAGAGGGACCTTGACAGGCTGGAGAGGTGGGCACAAGCCAAACTCATGAGGTTCAACAAGACCAAGTGCAGGGTCCTGCATCTGGGTCGAGGCAATCCCAGGCACAAATACAGGCTGGGCAGTGACTGGCTGGAAAGCAGCCCTGAGGAGAGAGACTTGGGGGTGCTGGTGGACAAAAAGCTCAACATGAGCTCTCAATGTGCACTTGCAGCCCGCAAAGCCAATCAGATCCTGGACTGCATCAGGAGAAGTGTGGCCAGCAGGTCGAGGGAGGTGATCCTCCCCCTCTACTCAGCCCTGGTGAGACCCCACCTGGAGTACTGTGTCCAGTTCTGGAGCCCCTATTACAGGAGGGATATGGACATGCTGGAATGTGTCCAGAGAAGGGCCACAAGGATGATCAGAGGGCTGGAGCACCTCTCCTATGAGGACAGACTGAAGGAGTTGGGGCTGTTCAGTCTGCAGAAGAGAAGGCCCCGAGGTGACCTAATTGTGGCCTTCCAGTATCTGAAGGGGGCCTACAGGAAGGCTGGGGAGGGACTTCTCAGGATCTCAGGTAGTGATAGGACTAGGGGGAATGGAATGAAGCTGGAGGTGGGGAGATTCAGGCTGGATGTGAGGAGGCAGTTCTTCACCATGAGAGTGGTGAAGCCCTGGAATGGGTTGTCCAGGGAGGTGGTTGGGGCCCCATCCCTGGAGGTGTTTAAGACCAGGCTGGATGAGGCTCTGTCCAGCCTGATCTAGTGTGGGGTGTCCCTGCCCATGGCAGGGGGGTTGGAACTAGATGATCCTTGTGGTCCCTTCCAACCCTGACTGATACTATGATACTACTATGATACTATGAATTATGCATTCTCCCACCCTCTGTTTTTTAAGAAATGTGCTGTGAAACCTAGAAGACTTTAAATCTCTTTGTACAGTTACATGAAAGGATGTTGTCTTTTTACTTTTCAAACACAGAACCACATAAAAGGAGATTTTACCAATAATAACTTTGCAATTTTCAGTCCTCCACAAGATCCATTTGCTTATCAGGCAACCATTTAAAACCACTATGAGATTGCATTTTTAATTAAAAATCACAACAAATGCTTCTAATACATTTTAAAGTAATGCTGGTTTAGGAGATTCATTCTTGTAATATTATTAAAATAACTTGTGTTGCACTTATGGAATTAATTAGTGAACCTGTCCCCCAAGTGTAATTGCTAGCTGTTCAGTTCATAAGGATTAACCTGTGTCAAACCAAGATCCTTTACAAAGCTTATAATGCCTCCCCACCTCCAAAATCTATAGTATGGTGGAAGCCCCAGGTCTTGAAACACTCTACTCAACACATAGATCTAACCTAAGAAATGGATCACCAGTGGTACTCCAGATGCTTGAAATTGCCCTGTAGGAGAACATAGGATGCAACCAAGTGTGTGAACATTTGGAACTGGCTGGGGTTTTAAGGAACAGTACTGCACAGGAACAGCAACTTCTAAAACCATAAAACAGAAATGAGCAGATACAGTAAGCTGAATAAGCCCATTGAGACGAGCTCTGATGAATAAATAGACAAGAAGTGGCAGCAGTATGCTTGGGGCAATGGTAGTATGCTTGAGACTGTGGCAGCTCTATCACCTCGCTGGGGTTTTCACACATGACAGCAAGGCAGCCAACAGCTCCCTGTTCACAACTAAACACGCTGTGGATATCTGGCAAAGGAGGCAACCTGCTCACTCTGGGCTGATCTGAAGAGGGGAGGTAGTATAAGGATGTGTGGCATGGGAGGGCACTTAATTGATTACTTTATTTGATTAAGGACTACTCAGTGTAAGAGAACTAGCAAGCAAGAAGGAATGTTGTAGATTACACACAAACAAGCGTTAATGATTTGGTGATAAAAGAGGCAGTAAGTCATCTTTGATCACTATAGGTACTAATGCCATTAAAAGAACTACTCAGACACAGCCTTGAAAAGGTTCAGCCTGAATTTTGTCACTGATAAGAAAGGGAAAATATGATTATCACAGGTATTATGGTGTATTTGTTGGTGTATGTGAAACTGTGTTAAACTTGCTATAGGCTATCAGAAGGGGCTTGTGTAAGTGTGTGTGTATATATATACATAGTTTCATAGTTTCATAGTTTCATTCAGGGTTGGAAGGGACCACAAGGATCATCTAGTTCCAACCCCCCTGCCATGGGCAGGGACACCCCACACTAGATCAGGCTGGACAGAGCCTCATCCAGCCTGCTCTTAAACACCCCCAGGGATGGGGCCTTGACCACCTCCCTGGACAACCCATTCCAGGGTTTCACCACTCTCATGGTGAAGAACCTCCTCCTCACATCCAGCCTGAATCTCCCCACCTCCAGCTTCATTCCATTCCCCCTAGTCCTATCACTACCTGATATCCTGAGAAGTCCTTCCCCTGCCTTCCTGTAGGCCCCCTTCAGATACTGGAAGGCGACAATTAGGTCACCTCGGAGCCTTCTCTTCTGCAGACTGTACAGCCCCAACTCCTTCAGTCTGTCCTCATAGGAGAGGTGCTCCAGCCCTCTGATCATCCTCGTGGCCCTTCTCTGGACACGTTCCAGCACCTCCACATCCCTCTTGTAATAGGGGCTCCAGAACTGGACGCAGTACTCCAGGTGGGGTCTCACCAGGGCTGAGTAGAGGGGGAGGATCACCTCCCTCGACCTGCTAGCCACACTTCTCCTGATGCAGCCCAGGATCTGATTGGCTTTGCGGGCTGCAAGTGCACACTGAGAGCTCATGTTGAGCTTTTTGTCCACCAGCACCCCCAAGTCTCTCTCCTCAGGGCTATCCTCCAGCCAGTCACTGCCCAGCCTGTATTTGTGCCTGGGATTGCCTCGACCCAGATGCAGGACCCTGCACTTGCTCTTATTGAACTTCATGAGGTTGGCCTGTGCCCACCTCTCCAGCCTGTCAAGGTCCCTCTGGATGGCCTCCCTTCCCTCCAGCGTGTCTGCTGCACCACACAGCTTGGTGTCATCAGCAAACTTGCTGAGGGTGCACTCAATGCCACTGTCCATGTCCCCCACAAAGATGTTGAATAAGATAGGTCCCAGGACTGATCCCTGAGGGACTCCACTTGTCACTGGCCTCCACTGGGACATGGAGCCATGTATAAATATATAAATATAATGGGAAGCTTAGAGGAAGAGTCATAGGCAGAGGAAGTGAAGGACTAGGGAGCAGAGAGCAAACATCAAAAAATGGAGACAGGGAATAGGCAGGAATAAAAAGGGTCAGCTGCATTTAAACAGGCTGATGGTGAGTATGCCGCTCTGATCAAACCCTGGACCTGATCATCACAGACTTTCTTTTCTTATTAAATCCTTAACTACTTTTTTTTGTGTTATTCACCCTCTGTCCAATGTGTGACACTGCTGCAAACTGTAACTGCCAGCAACCACAGAAGACACTGTATGTCTCAAAGTCTGTAGGTTCAGGAACCAGCAACTAGCGGGATCACAGTGTGTCAGTGTTTTCCTAGCAAACTGAACCCTGTATTCATGTGTGTGTATGTGCAATTTTCTAGCATGGTTCAAACTGGAGCAGTCAGTGAGTAGAAGGAAACTCATATCTGGGAAGACTCAAGGTCTGAGTCAGCATCTGGGCAAGGGGCTTGGTGTCCAGCCGTGGGCAGAGTTGGTGCCTGTCAGGGTAGTTCAGCCAGTAGACTTTGAGACTGTTGATATTTGAGTGATCCTTGACTGTGGGGAACATATGGGACAAGTGTGAGTGCATGTATCTGTTTTGATAGCCAACGTCAAGATGGATTTGTTAGCAAATGGGAGCAAACTGTAAGAGGCATCAGGGATAAATATCAGATGGGTTTAGAGGCCATGACAATGTTCAAAAGATCTGTGAATATGCATATGCTTCTAAACTGGACAGTGATGATACATACTGACTGTCTACAATGTTTTCACCAGTGCACTACAATCCTGATCAGTCTTTGCCATCACAGATGGCACTCACAAATAGCACTGTCCTCCATCCTCCATGTCTTGAGAACTGTCTTTAGGGCAGGGCATGGCCACATGTGTTGCTGCTGTTGCCTTTTCTCTCCCTGCCTGGCTCTCACAGGGAAGGGAAATCAGAAAAGGAGTATAAGTTTCCTGTTCTGTAAGAGCTGTAAGTGGCCAGAAGCCAGTGCAGGACTGCTCTGATGCATGCATGACCTTTGCCTAAGGTGCACTGCAGCACTATACCCTCTAGCACAGCTTGGAGTAGCAAATGTGAAGGAAGCACTTGATACAATGCTATTGTTAAGTTACTGATAAACTGAGGATGTAACTTAGGAATGGAAAAAGAGAAACACTTGCCTACTCCCCTCCTCACTTTGCAGCATCCAAAACAGAAGTGAAGCAGCAACATGGAGGCTAAATCTGATCTGTGTTTTATTGCATGGGTCCCAAGAATTGTCTTATTTCCCCTACTCCCAAAAGTTTTTGGGTGGACTTTAAGCTATCAAGCTCAATAGGCAGGAGAGCAAGAGAGAAATGTTTTAATTTACTCCTGCCTAAGAGCAGAGATTATAATGCTGCTGAGAGTCAGATACTTCACTGGCACTCATGCTTTCATGATTTGCCTCACAGCCTTTCATGCTGTTGTGACTTCCCCAAGCCTAATGAAGTTTAATCATATGAAAGAAAGTGGAGGGAAAACAATGAGATTATACACTTGGAGAGCCAGGAGTGGTAGGGCAAAAGAGGATGATACCCAGGAATTAGAGGTTAAAAAGTATAAAAACCTTTTTAAAAAAAAGGCAGAAAAAAAAATAGAGAAAAAGCATGGAAAAGGGGTGAAAACAAGGATCAGAAGCAGTTTGTGAACAACAGCCAGTCATAGCCACAGCAGCAGGACAAGAGTGGTAGGACCAATGAAAGAGCTGCGGGTGGCTGAGGCTGGTTGTTCAGAAAGGAAAGTGGCAGGTCACAAGGATCACCCAAACTGTGTATGGGAAAGAGTAGGTATGGGAGAATTAGTGTTGGAGAGTAACTGGTTCAGGAACTGTCATTAGAGCATCACAGGGTCTTCTAGAAGCAGATAACAGCTGAGGAAGAGAGGCAATGAATAATGTTTGGACTTTTGGGGGAGTGAAAACTTGCAAGAACACAGGGCCAAGGTAAGTGTATCAGTGATACTGTGTGAGGCTGAGATGGCTCAGGTAAGGGCATACCAGATTTAGTTACACATCAGGTAGCAAACATCAGGTTGGAGCAGTTGGTGAGTAGGCAGACATCCTTACCTGGAACAACTTGGTGTCTGAGCCAGTGCCTGAGTAAGGGGCTCAAGGTCATGGAATGGATGTTAGAGCCCACATTGACATTCAAGTGGCCTGTGAACACAGGGGTGCTTGTGAACCTAATGAGGAATGCATCCATCAGCCTGGACATAGAAATCTTTCAGGTCTGAGAGTACATGGGGCTGGTTTTCAGTAACCAAGAAAGAGGAACCACTTGATCCCAAAATCCACTGGGTCAAGTGGCTCTTGTAGCATCCTTAACAGAGACAAGTAAAGAAGTGATGAGCCAAAGAAGTGATGCGCCAAAGAAGTGATGCTTATAGCATCAAGAACAAAACAACTTTAAGTCAAGTAAGTCAAGGCAGCAATGAAAAAACATAAGACTTGTGCAAGACCAGTCAAACTTTAATTTTCCACAGAAAACTGAATTCCCTTAAAATTTAGACAGAAGAGACTGATGTGGATAAGGAATAACATGCTGTGCCTTGGCATAGTACACTTCAGCAGTATGGTATTAAAAAGCATCTGAGCACATGAAGACACTGAGTAGGAAACTAACTGCCAGACTGTCAATGACACTATGAAAGACACAATTCCAGAAGAAACTCGTTTTAAAATTCACTGACAGATGCTGCAAGAAATGTTGATACGTAGCATAAATAATGTAGACTGAGCAAAGCATACTGTGGATAGTGATATGTTTATTGAAAGCCACTTGGTGAAGGCTGCTGGAGGGAACTAACGAGAAAGCATCAGAGTCCTGGACTAGACTTTCCTGTAAATAGGAAACAGCAAGACAGGGGGAAAAAAGAAGTTATTTAATTTTCTTTATACTGTCTGCAAAGAAGTGACATGACTTCTCAGGCATACATGCAAGTACAAGATTTGCTAGAGCAAACCCCTTGGATGAAATCACGTCTCTGGAAGAATACAGATTTTGCTCAGAGAAAGTGAAATACCAAATATTAGGGTAAGGCATATATACACCTTTGCCCACAGACACCATGATTTACAGTATAAGGCCTGTTAACCCTAAGTGACTGGGTTCCAAATGAATAACTGAAAAGGCTATTTCAGCTATTAGGTAGTCTTGTCTTTATTCAAGGGAAGAAGAAAGACAGGCTCTGAGCCTAATATAAGTATGCTGAAGTCAGTCATGGTTAATGTGATGTCTAGACAACAGTTTAAAGGCTGTGGCAGAATTTCATGACTTCCAGCTAAGATGCTGGCAGATGCTCTCTTACGGAGAGAGTGGTACCTTGGATGTACGTGGAAGTCCATAGACTGAGGTAGAAGTTAATATAGCATGGCACCTATTACTGTGATTTTCAATAGTAACTTTTGTGCATTTCATCACCTAGAAACGCCAAAGGATCTGCCAGGGGACACAGAGCAATTTGGGGAGTGAAGACACCGAAAGTTCACTAATCCTTTCAATGAGTATTTGTTCTCACTAATAGGAAAACTGCATCTGGGTGCAAATACCCCAGTGTGAAAGTGCTCTAGAATGCTTTTCATGTAGGAGAGGCTCACACCAACACACTGCAACACAAAAATAAAGTCAGAGCACTGCTTTATGTACAAGCATAAACCAAGTGATATTGCTTTTATGAACAGAAGCAGTGTACATACAACAGAAACAACACAAAGGCAATTAGAAAAATAAATAAATCACTCACTACCAAAGTTTCATAACTAGAGAGATAAACATGGAATAAAGGCACTCTATCTCTAGGTCTGAAACTTCCTGCTTGCACATGACTTCATTCTGTTGTGTTCTTCACAGTACTGGCGACTTAAAAATGCAACATAATTTGGCAGCAGAGGCTAAAAAGCCAACCTCAATGGGGAGGGGGTGGGTTTAAAAAAAAAACGTGCCACTTTTCTCTCTTGAATGTCAAAACATTACACTCTGTTTTTTCCTTCACCTCAAATTGAATCATCCCAAAAACTTCAAGTTTCCAGTTCTGAGCAATGACTTGATTGCAGAATATTTTTAAAACCTGATGTGCACATCTTAGTGACAACTTATACTTGGTGAGGCCTGCAGAGCAGCAGTGCATCACCAGAGTTCCCCCGGTTTTGTGTCTGTGTTTTCTCTCCGTACCAGAAGATGTAACCAAGCTCCTAGTCCTGTTTGCAACATCTGGTTTTCTTGCCTAAGGATTTCTGGCAGATTACTACAGTGAACTCTAACTAAGCTGCTTCCAGATGAGCACAGATATGCAGGCCTTTCAACAAGGATAAAAGCTTTGATGTAATTGCTGCTTACAGCGCTTACAGCTGCTGGGTGCCACCTCTAAGTGTCCATTTGTCCTCCCCACTGTACACTGCCTGCTCTTCTTTGTGCATGTATGTGCCGAAATACAGATTTATGTGAAAACTCATAAAGCCACCCAGACTGCCAGCTCCATGTACCACCCCTCTGACACGTTGCCGGCACCGCTTCCCACTCCAGCACAACTCACCGTTGAAACCTCTTCCTGTCCCGACAGCTTCGCTGAGAGAAGGCATGGCACCAGCGGGAGCAGAAGAACGACTTACGTCCCCTGTAACCACTGGGAGCCGAGGATGGAGTTGCCCGGCGCATGTCTCGGATGCCCGCTCCGAGAAGCGACCGGCGGGGCCCCAACCACGCCGGGCCCTGACGGCTCCCGGCCGCCTGGCACGTGTCTGCCGCTCCCCACCCTGAGTGCCTCTCGGCGTCGGCCCTGTCCTACCGCCAGAACTGGGGGCCGCGGAGCCGTCAGGAGGAGGAACGTTGGTGTCCCCCTGTACACGCCGCTACACTCACCTCTCCGCGCCGGCGGCTCCTCGGCCCTACGGGACGCTGCCATACCGCCGCCAAGCCTCTTCCCCCGCCCCGGCAAGAGCCGGCCTCCGGCATCCGAGCTCCGCCTCGTCCCGCCCCGACGGGGAGCGCGGGGCCAGCCGGGGCTCGTAGTCTCTTCCCCGGCCGCGGGTGACGAGGGGCGCGGCCGCGCTCAGGCACTACGTTCCCCGGCGTGCAGCGGGACGGGGCATATAAGTGGTTGGTGGCGAGCGCGCTTTAGTCAGTTCGTGAGGCTGCCCGGCTGAACAATGCCTTCGCCGCCGAGGCCGGGTAGCCGCGGCTGAGGCTTGGCAGCAGCAGCTGGGCAGCGGACGCGTTCGCCAGCCACCGCCGCTCTCAGCGGAGGGGCTGCCGGCCGACGAAGAGGGTGCAGGTGCCCACACGTTGCCAGCATGTGGATACCCACGGAGCACGAGAAATACGGCGTGGGTGAGTGAGCGGGAGCAAGCGGGGCAGGGCTGGTGGCGAGGAGCGGCTCTGCCGGCGGGGAGCGCGTCCCGCGGCGGAGCTCCGTCTCCTGGCGGCAGAGGTGGCGGCCACGCTGCCCGTGTCAGCGGCCTCGTCGCCCCTTCTTTGCGCAGAGGTCGGAGGTCCCATCCCCATCCCTTGGCAGCGGCAGAAGGCGCCGAAGCCGTTGCTCGTCTCCCGTAACCGAGGCGGGCGTTCGTGTTCTCCGCGCCGCGTTGGGTGGAAAAGCTGGGAAACAAAGCGCCTTAAAAAATTATCGCCCGGAGAGGCGACCCAGCGGGAAGACGGACTCCGGCTGCAGCAGCGGCGCCCCGGGGAGGAACGGGAGCGGGGCCGAGGGCATTGTTCGCTCGTCGGGAGTTTTGTCGCTGCTTCGGTGTAAACCAGACAAAGTGTCTCTTGTGGGAGTCGCACTTCCTTGCCCATTTATTTTAACTCTGCCCGGTGCAGGGTTATGGAGCCCGTTGATTTGACTTACCGAGTGATCAGGGAGGCTCGCTGTGATTGCGGCTTTTAAAAAATATTATTATTTTTTATTTTATTTGACACCCTCAGTTAAAATCACCAACACTCGGTGAGCTCTGGTGGCTCGTCCTGGACAATAGTCCCCTTCTTGCATAGATGAGGCTGGACTGTTACACAGATCCGCTAGCGTAGCAAGCAGCTTTAGGTCTGTTTACGTCGCGTTCGAAGGCAGACTTGTACATACTACGGAAAAAGCAGGAGGAGCGCAGAGCCCTCCTTTGTTGTTTTTGTGTGTGCGTCTGTGTGTGTAGCAGCGCTGTGGCGAGCGATTAGCGCGGGAGCCAGCCCCGTGCGGTGCCGCTCCGTCCCATCTGGAGTTGAGCCCAGATGTTGTCATCTTACGAACCTTTAAATTACAGACACCATCGATGGGGTTTATTTTTTTTGATTTCTTTATTTGTCAGGTCACAGCTGGGCTGCAAAATATTGATTAGTCCTGCACTCACCTTCCTTTATGAGGGTGGGCAGAGGCTGAAAAACCACTCTGGGACTCTCTGGAACAGCATACTGGATACTAGCAGTCAAGTATTTCAAGATGCAGCCCTCCTCTCGATCTGTTTGTTTTTATTTTTGAGCGTAGTATGCTGTCTTAACTGAAGCTTTTTCTCCTCCCCTCTTCCCCCCCCCCCCCCCCCCCCCGAATGTATGAACCAGAAATCACTGTGGAGCTTGTTTTCCAATGCTGAAAACAATCAGACAACACACATTTCCCCTTATTTGAATAACTACCACCTAGTTGATAAACAATTAAGTGATATCCCTTAAATAAGGTTTTCTGTTTAGTGAACCTTTTCGGGTGCTTGCACATGAATCACTGTCAAGTGCTTCTTCTCTGACCAGGGTTGGTGTTCTGAAATCTCATGCCTGCTAAAGAGATACAGCTGTAATTTCTCAATGGTGGACTTTGGATCATCCAGAAAATGTAGCTCAGTACAAAGATGCTCTTTATTTTTGTAAATATAATCTAGTCACAAAAATGATGCTTATTCTTATTTAAATTCATTCCGTGGTTTTTCTGTGATTTGGCTTCCAAGGGCTATTCAAGATAGTAACAAAAAGCCACTGTTCAATTTGTGTCCTCTGTACCCCTAGGATGCGGTTGATATTGTAGTTCATATGACCATTGTAAAGTGTTGATATACTAACCTAAAGTGATTAAATTTTCGCTTGGACTGTTTTCTGTGTAATGTGCTCACTCACCTGCATGCTGAGTGCTGTCTGCAAAATCTTCATACCCAATTATCTTATAAGCTACTGTGCTCTATAGCAGTGGCAGGAGAGGCAGGAGAGAGAGAGTTGTATCTAGCCATGTATTTCTTTAAACTTCACATGAAGTAAATTTTGTCAATCAAACTTGCATTTTGCACTACAGACATGCTTATATATTTTTGATGAGATTATCATTTTTCCAAACAGGATTTTTTCTAATACTGTCATATTTATCTACCCTGGTAAAATGGGTGCATTATAAAACCCCTTTGAGAATCATAATTAGTTGTACCAAGCATATGTATCCTTTGTATGAAGAGCTCACAGCTTGCATCAACATCAGACCTCATCTGCATTTTCAATCTGAATTTTGCAGCACATGCTGTGTGCTGCACATTTCTACTCTGACATGCCAAAATGAATGAATAACCAGGCAACAGCCACCTGGTTGCACCGAAGGGTTGCTAGTAACCAGGTGGCTGTTGCTTACTTGCACATTCTGACTTCATTTCCACTTTGAGTGGTAGTTAATACAAGTAATGATCTCCTCCTCTTCAATGTTTTTAAACTTCTGCCTTCTAGCCACTGATAATATCTAACTGCTTTTTACTGAGCAGATTGCTTTCCTCTGGGTTCATTTACTAGTAGGCGGACACACTGCCAGATCATTTCCCAGTAGTCAGGCATACTGCTGTAATGAAGAGCTATAGATTTTTGTCAGTTACGTATTATCACTCTGGATGCAAAAGGTGAAATAAGCATTTGAATATTTCTGGTTCTGAGAAAGTTTGCTTTGTCTGGCTTTTGATATATTTAATTTCAGAGCAAACAAATCCCTTATGTTTTGAATCCTACCTTCTGATATTGTGTCAGCGATAGCATCACAAAGGATCCAGGGGTCAGTTATGTGGAGTATTTAGCATAGAGATGCTGATATAAGGGTAGGAGAGGTAATTTTATTTTGGATGGTTTTTTTGTTGTTAATGATGTCTAAATCTGGTGGATGTCAAGTGAAGTTGGCTTACATAAATGCAGTTTGCTGCTCTGTGTGAATTCAGAGCCTAACAGAACAATATCACTTAGAACAATACTCATTTTAACAAAGAGTTTGGTTAATTTTAAGACTGTATATCGGTTGATGTTCTGCAGGCAGCATACCATAAAGTGTAGCTTTCAAAGGTGTCTTGTACTAGTTGCTGCAAACTGGAAACTTAACCCAAAAAAAAAATAAATCCAAGGACTGCATAATTATTTTGTAGCTGCTATTTGGATTAAGAATAGAAGTTCTGTTATCCTGAATATAAAGCATTGGTATTTCTTTTTGTTTCACTAGATCTACATACTGCCTTACCATCTGATTTCTTAGCTTGACCTGAATCTTTAAAGATGCAGTTATGCTTTTTGGAATGCAGGTGATGTTCCTTTTTCTACTGAGCACAAAGCTTCTCAGGAAGGCATTTTTTAGATGGGAATGGAAAGACTATTTAAGGACAACAGCAAAAACCAGTTGCCAAATGCATCAACTAATTTATAAGCAGGATAGTACTCCACATCCTGAAGTAATACTTTACAGCAACATACACCAATTTAACTCCAGACAAGTTTAAATACTGTGTGGTATTTTTAGTGTGGTTAAGTCATAAATCTGCCATCCCAATGGGATGTGAATTGTGACCATCTCCTATTTTATAGATGAAGGAATGGAAGGATCAAATAGCTTTGTGCTGTAAGCTGAGGTTTATAGGAGGAAAAAGACAGGGGTGTATTAGCTGATTACAGGAGTGGTATTGACTTGTGCATAGACAAAAGCCAAATCAATTGTCTTGTGCCCTGTTCTGAGCTGCAGTGAGACTAGTCTTCCTAGCAGTCCTGTTGAAAGACAGCTAAGACATATTTATCTTCATGCTTTTTAGACCGCAAGCTAACTTTACTGTAAATTAACTTGGTTTGTTTGGTTTAACATCTCTGTCAGCAATGTGTTGGACTTATGTTAAACAAAACACATCATAAATACTTCATCAGCCTCTCTTGCATCCATCTCCAAACAGTACAAATGAAGGCTTCAATCTTATTCCCTCTGTTCTCCTACATTAATCTTGCCTCACGTTTCGCATTTCTATTCAGTTTGTTTGGTTGTTTTTCCTTAGGCTATTAGGGCCACTAATATTGAGTTATCCAAAACTCACATCAAGCAGTCTAAATAGCTGATTAGTGATGAGGCAAGGCAGGAAGTAATGCGTTTTGGGACTCATTTGACTAAGGAACAATTGGAGGACGATCTTTGTTTTCTTGTTACAGCTTGTAACAGTTTGTGGAGTTGGTCACCTGCAAGTAGATGGAGAGGTACTATGGGGCACTGAGTGCAGTTGGCAAGATGCCAGTGCTCCTTTCATTTCACTGGGTAATAGAGGCCCATTATCATTTTATGGAATACTCCCTGAGCTCAAGCTATATAAGAGAGAAAATTTGTGAGGTCTTTTCTATTGGAACACTTTTGACAGATGACACTTGAATGTTTTGTGGGTTTCTTTAGTTTAGGATGTCAGTCAGATTTCAGATTTTAAATGTTATTTCTGAACATCTGTCCGCAAAGTCTTTAGTATGGATGTGGTGTTTTAAATATTAGCATCACTTAAGGACAGCCCAGAGCTGGTTGGTTTATGAATGCCTTCTTACTTAGCGCCTTCTTTACTGCTCACTGCATGTCTGCAACTACTGGCGAAGATTTTTGAAGGCTGATGTTATTTCACAGCTAGTTGTATACTGATGACACTGTGTTTTTTCTTCCTCTTTCACTGTATTGAGTTGTTGTTGCTGCCATTGTGTTGGACTTGTGACTGCTAGCTGGGTCAGATTTAGCCAAAAAATGGTGAAGTGGTGGATTAAATAACATGAAGAGGGAAGGTGAGAACATGGTCTGTCTGCTAAATTGGAAAATGCTTTTTTTGTTATCTAGCATAGACTAATGTAATCTGTGATTGCTTCTGGGAGCTCAGACTGCACGTGACAGAGTCACTAACTTCTCTTTCAAGGAAGCTATAATTGGTTATGCTACCACACAGATATCAGCAACTTTTTGCACTGCTGCAGAAGTGTCTGCTGTTGACACATCTCTGCTTCCCTAACCTACAGCCCAGAAATGAAACTTCAGAACAAAATAGGTTTCACATTTACAGCTTGGTTCAAGATGAAGAAGTTATCTACCACATTCTATAGTTTCCAGTTCATTTTCAAGTGTAATTCACTGTATAGATTTTGGTCTATCAAGTTCTCCATAATTTCAGTCTTGATCAGGGAAAAAATCCTGAGGAGAGCATTTTGACTGCTTGGATCATTTGCAGCACTTGAACACATTCAGCAACTGAGACAAGACTCTTTCAGCAGAGAGTTTTCACCTCTGGAAGATGTGTGGCTTCATTTCTTTAGTTTTGAGAGACTGAGTGTTGTGTGGGGATGGGCTTTTTATGTAACTACCAATGCACTTGTAGTTGATTCTGTGAAGATACAGGGGAACAAGCTCCGTAATCCCTCAAGCCTGTCTTTAATGGCTCCGAAGGGTTGAAATGAGGTTTTGCTTCGCTGCCCAGGCTGCCAGAACAGGCTGCCCAGGGGGATTGTGCAGTCAGTCTACTTCTCTGGAGTTTTTCAGAACCAGCCTGGATGTGTTCCTGTGTGATCTGCTCTAGGTGATCCTGCTCTGACAGAGGGGTTGGACTAGATGATCTTACAGGGTCCCTTCCAGCCCCCTAACATTCTGTGATTCTGTGACTTTCAGTCTGGGATTTCTTTTGTTAATTTAGTTTGATGGTGTGTTTTCCTGCCACCCCACCCCCCGTAAGTATGTATATCATTGACTAACCTTCTGTTTTGCCTTTTCTTGTTTTTTTGCTATTTGTACTTTTATGAAGAGCTGGGCAGAATGCTTTTGATGTGACTGTTGTCAGGAGGCTAACCTGAAAGGAAATGTCACTTTTTGTCACATGCATTTCATTTGTTGTAAATATCTCTATCATTTTGTAATAGAAAGGCTTGGTTTTGTTTCATAGATGATCAACAGAAGCATACAAAAAAAGCTAAGAGTTTTGAGAGATTTAATCTGTACTACTTTCTCAAGGCTAGGTCAGCTCTATCAGTCACTTCTGAAGGATGTTTGGCAGTGTTCTTAAAACACTGATAAGGGAGCATCAGCAACTTCTTCAGTCACTGCTTGGCAATCTGCTAGAAAGTGTTCAGTACTGGATTAGTTTTACTTTTGCACATATTATTGTGTTTATATGAAGACTTACCAAGACTGTCTCCTTTTCTTTATATGAAATAGCTCCAGTTATTTAATCTTTTCCTTGTAGATGGTGTTCTTGTCTTTGACCAATTGATCTGTGTTCAAAACTGGACAGGAAAGCTTTATCAGGTGAAGCAGGAGAATCTTTTAGTGCGTCCTTAAGGCGATGTATCTGCTTGTCATTTCTGGTGTTATGTTTGTTCCTTTTACAACAGCACCACATTGACTCATTTTCAGTCAGGAACTGCAAATCAGTCCTTCAGGTCCTTTTCCAGAGCAATGTCTAGACAGTCATTCTTCCATCCTGTGTTTGTCAGCTGATGGTTTCTGTTTGTGCCCTTGGTGAATGGCACCTCTCTTCCATACTATTTCTCCTGTTTGTCAGTGACACTGGCTCCCAAATTTCCTTTCTCACTGAAGCCTTGTGAAGCACCTTGTCTGACATCTTTATTGTAAGAGATGCCTTTTAGGAACTGTATTTGTTAACAAAAGCAATGCATGGTGAGCTGCTAAAGACACTTGGATGCCACAATGATTTCCCATTAGTTTGCCTTTGTATGTTTAAAGAAATGTCTATTTCAGATCTTTGCAATAACAAGCAACTAAAATGATAACTGTTTTCTGTTTCTCTTGGTAATACATGCTTCTAGTTATTCAGAAAGCATGTTCCCAGTTATAGATTAAAGACAGCTTGACAACTTACCAACTTTGCATTCTTGGGCACTTGAAATGTTTTGTTTGAAAATAATGCTGATCTAACTTCCAGATACTCAAGGGTGGAGAGGAGAGCTGCAAAAAGTGCAGCTCTGAAAGTCACCTGTGCTATAGGGATAAAGAAGCTTGGATTTTGCAGTTTCTAATGTGTTGTGCTTGCTGGGGTTTGTTGGTTATGAGTAAGAAAATAGGATAAAATCAGTTTTGCAGGATTAAAGAAACCACAACACAGTCTTGTTATGGCATGAGGCAAAAAAAAATCTGCTCATGCTTTTCAAGGTCAGCTAATATAAGGTGGGGGGAGAACCCTGCTTACACTGATTGTGCTTTTATGTCTTTCTCCAGTTAAGGACTTTTTTTTCCTTTCAGATTGACATGCAATTATTTATCTATTTTAATAGTAATAGCTGAAATTATTATAACTGAAGTGGGTCAAGTCTGTTTATTCAGTTCTCTAGTACACTTTTTTATTATTCTTGATGGCTTGTGTGTAGAAAGATACAAATAGTAGGTGAAATGATAACCCTCCAAATGGAGTTGTTAGTCACTAGAATTTGAAATCAGGCATTTGAGGAATAACTTAAATTGGCTTCAGGTTTGCTTTCTGTATTACTGGATTTCAAGTGTGTGTGTGTTGTGTCTTTTCAGGGCTTGGAAGTAGGTGGCGGCTGCCCTTGTACAATTGATAGCTAAATGAGCTTGTTCAGATCTTTCTGGAGGGAAGTAGAGTGCCCTTTCAAATCCATTGCTTAATTTTTAATATATCTTTTTTTTTATTTGCACTGAACTTCTGTTTTCTGAGCTTTATTTGGAAATGCAAAGTTAATTATTCACCGTAAAGGTGTGTACTGACACATTTCCATGAATAACTTGCATTGAGTGTATGGGAATAGATTGCATGCTGTGGGTAAGAAATGCATTCCAAGTGCACAGTAGGGGCTCTTCCATAATAAGCTACTGAATTTTGTTTAGTAATTTTTAAAATAAAGCAGTTTCTTTTACTCTCGTAAATCATTGACAACATATAATAGGATAATGTTTCATTTTTTTTTTGGAACCCCTTTGAAACTACAGATTGAAGTGTAGAAAGCAAATGGTTACTCCATGAAGCCTTAAATTAGCTTTTCTTCAGGGTAATGTGGTGAGCTAAGAATAGTTGAGATGGTGGTGGGGAGGAGATGCACACACCTGTAGTTCTGAATGCAAATTAACTGCAAAAATTTGTATTATTTCTTTATTGTATTACAGAAGGAGTTTTCTGAGGGAAAGCCCTGAATAAAGATAACTAGTTGATTTTTAAGTGTACTTTTCTTGGGGGGGGAAGCATCTTTGGGATACTTAAATGTGATTGCAGGATGTTAGGGGTTGGAAGGGACCTGAGGAGATTAGAGTCCAACCCCCCTGCCAGAGCAGAACCATAGAATCTAGCACAGGTCGCACCGGAATGAATCCAGCTGGGTCTTGAAAGTCTCCAGAGGAGACTCCACTATCTCTCTGGAGAGCCTACTTCAGTGCACTGTTACCCTCACAGTGAAGTTGTTGCTCCTCATGTTGAATTGGAACCTCCCGTGTTGTAGTTTATATCCATTACCCCTTGTCCTAGCACAGGGTGCAACTGAGAAGTCTGTCCCCTCCCACTTGACACACAGGTCTTACCAGGGCAGAGTAGAGGGGGAGGAGAACCTTCCTTGACCTACTGGACACACTCCTCTTTTAATGCACCCCAGGGTACCACTGGCCCTCCTGGCCACCAGGGCACATTGCTGTCTCATGGACAACTTGTTGTCCACCAGGACTCCCAGGTGCTTCTTCATGGGGCTGCTTTCTAGCAGATTGCCTCCTAATCTGTACTGGTGCAGTTTATTATTCCTTACCAGATGCAGGACTCTGCACTTATCCTTGTTGGGCCTCATTAGGTTCCTCATCAATGGCATTGATGAAGATGTTGAACAGGACTGGACCCAGCACTGATCCCTGGGGAACTCCACTAGTCACAGCTCTCCAGCTGGACTTGGCACCATTGGCCACCACTCTTTGGACTCTAGTTTGTAGCCAGTTCCTAATCCATCTCACTGTCTGTTCTTTTGTCCCACACTTCCTGAGCTTACTCACAATGACATTATGTGAGACAGTGTCAAAAGCCTTGCTAAGATCAAGGTAGACTGCATCCACTGGTCTCCCTGCATCTATCCATTCAGTTACAACATCATAGAATGCTGTAAGATAGTCAAGCATGATTTCCCTTTGGTAAATCCATGCTGACTACTCCTGATTGTCATCTTCTCTTTCAAGTGCCTAGAGATGACCTTCAGAATGAGCTGCTCAATCCTTTCTCCAGGGATGGAGGTGAGGCTAACTGGCCTGTAGTTTCCTGGAGCCTCTTTCTTGCTCTCTTTGAAGACTGGTGTGACATTGTCTTTCCTCCAGTTCTCAGGCATCTCTCCTGTTTGCCAGCATTTTGCCTAACACAGATCTCCAACTCCTCCTGCTTATTCCCCAGTGAGTTCCTAATGTTTCTGATTCCATAGGTACAACTGAGGTACTGTTCATGAAACTAAGTAGTATAGAGATGGATCACAGGTTGTAAATGCTAGGTTTTTTGTAAATGATAGTGGTGAGTTTTATAAGGAATAAAGTTGGCTAGTATTTTGTACCTTCAAGAAATATACCGAGGCAGGGTGGTAAATTTCGTTAATATCTGTACTAGGTCTATTGGTACAGCCAGGATACAGAGCCTGACTTGCGGTGCCTTTGCATGGAATTGCTTATTCTGATACTAACATTATCTCACCTCTTTTTATAATAAAAAAGAAATATGAGCACAGGGTTTTTTTTTTTTAACAATTTAGAGCATGACAGCTGGCAGAGCTGCTGTGTTATTCATGGTTAATAGTGGAAACCTTCCTCCCCTTCCCCCAGTTTCCTTCCTTTTCTTTCTTGTCTCCTCTGTAAACCTTCAGACAAAAAAAATCCTAATGTGGAAAACAGAAGATCCCTGTTCTTCTCTCTTGGTGTAAGAGCACATGTTGGTTCTGTACACTTCCTTCTCTTCATCCACTCACTTGTATCAGGAAAAAAATAAATAGCTAATTATAACTCAAACCAAAGTGATATTACTTCATGTTGTCCTTTCTTCTGCTTGTAGGAACAGGCTTGAATACCAAAATTCCTATTGGGCTAGATGTCATCCTGAGTATTCAGCAGTGTTAATGTATGGGCTTATTCCTATTGCTCACTAAATTAAAGAGGTAAAGTAAGGGTGGGGATATCTGCCTGTACAAATTTTGCCATTGTATTTGTCATATGTCAATTATAATATTCTCAAGGTGCTGATTCTCCAGTTGCTAAAGTAACTGGAAAGTTACATTAAATTACTTAATTTTTCTTCTTTTTCTGCAAATCAGATTGAAAGACAAAAGACTTTTCTGGATACAGGGTAGGCTTTTCATAATAATTTAATTATTCAAACACTTTCAACAATTTCTTTTCACTGATTAATTGAAAAAGCATAATAGAAGATGCTGAAAACAGGTAAAATAGCAGGATAAGATGTGTTTTTCCAGGAAGGTATTTGTTGTTCTTGAATGTGAGACAACTATTGGTTTTAGAGTTTAATATTCTTTGGGGATATAATATGGAAAAGAATATCATTCTACCCCTGTACTCAGCACTGGTTAGGTCACACCTTGAGTCCTGTGTCCAGTTCTGGGCCCCTCAGCTTAGGAAAGATGTTGCATTTCTGGAATGTGTCCAGAGAAGGACAACAAAGATTGGGGGGAGGCGGGGGGGTGTTGGAGCACAAGCCCTATGAGAAGAGGCTGAGGGAGCTGGGGTTGCTTAGCCTGGAGAAAAGGAGGCTCAGGGGAGACCTTATTGCTCTCTACAACTGCCTAAAGGGAGGTTGTAGACAGGCGGAGGTTGGTCTCTTCTCCCAGGGAACCAGCACCAGAACAAGAGGACACAGTCTCAAGCTGTGCCAGGGGAGGTGGTCATGCATGATTGCATTCATAATATTCTCTGGGAAGCCTTTGAGACTGAAAATTACTGAGTTTTAATGTCTTTGCAGTCAAAGGAAAGAGTTTCTTTGTTTCACTTCTGCAAAAACTCTGTTCTACTGAATACTCTGGGGCTTGAGTATCAGTGCCACTAAAAATATGTATTCAATGGGTATATTGAATAACATCAGTTTTAAAGTTGGCTGAAATAAAGTATACAAATTAGTCATACTAAGCAGACACAAATTATGTGCCTCTGTCTTTTCCTAATGTAATTGGAAAAATGTAATAGAGTAAAAAAAGTGCAACTGTTACATTAGGAAAATCACATAGGCTTCCATGATGATTCTTACCAATATAAACTCAAACAGAGCCTTGCAAATACTGCATTTGGCTCTATTTGAGCCCTAAATGTGGCTGTACAGCCAATGACGGTCTAGGTGTTTTGGTTCTCTTTGCGGGTTTCTCAGCAAACTAATGACCCATTAGAAAGGGACTGGGCTGATGGAGAGGCAATTGCTTTTAGAGAAGCAGAGGTCCAGAATAAACTTATTTAGCTGATAAGTGCTGAATGGACTCTTACACTAATGAGTTTGAATCTTTTGGTTAATCTGTGAAGTAGATGATTTATTGTTTGCAGAATTGTCATAAGTTTGGCGTTTTAATGACTTGTAAAATAGCCTTTATACTTTTACATATGTTATGAAACACCTCAAAAGCATTCTGCAGACTGCAAATATCAGGCTTTATGGGGTTTGTGTAAAATAGGAATATGCACAGCTATAGTATAATATGTCAAAGTAATTCAGGAAACTCAGAATAGTGTATCATCTTGAGTATGGGTGTGTAAACTTTGGTAAGAACAATTTAATTGTGCGGGGACCAGCATGACCATGACAAGGCCATCTCTGGTGCTAGTCCAACTCTGGCCATGCCCTTTTCCCCTGCTTCCTTTAAAAGCTTCTGTGAGGAATAGTTCAAAATAGCTAATCTGGTTGAAAACCCATCGCTCTTTTGTCAGGGAGTTCTACTAGATCAGAATCTCTAGCTTGGATTGTCTGCCAAAGGATGTGTGCCAGCAGGGGGGAGATGAGGGAGGATGCAGCTGGGTGTATGAAAGATGGTAGGATCTCAGTATTCTTCATGTGCCTTCCTCAGAGTCTTGCAACCACAGTGTACCAGTGGTTCCTTGTGCCATACTGGTGCTGCCAAGCTGTGGCGCTTTTCTGTTTCGAAGATGAGGAGGAAGTTCTTCACCGAGTGAGTCATTCGTCACTGGAACGGGTTGCCCAGGGAGGTGGTTGAGTCATTGTCCCTGGAGGTGTTCAAGAGGAGATTGGACGTGGCACTTGGTGCCATGGTCTAGTCATGGGGTCTGTGTTGATAGGTTGGACTTGATGATCCTTGAGGTCCTTTCCAACCTAAGTTTTACTGTGATACTGTGAATGGGACCTAGCTGCAAGGGTGAGCCTGCTGAGTGATCTGAAGACACTGGCTTCCTTGGCTGGTTAGAGATGACTGGATGCTCCTGTGCATCTGCTAGCTCTGGTGCAAAACTGTCTTGCTTAGTCAAACCTGCAGGTAGTAAAGGTGAGGTGTAATAGAAAGCTACAGCATGATGAGGAATTTGGTTGGACGGTCAAAAGTATATGGCTGTTTTCATGGGGCAGGATCAAATGTTGAGCTGAAGTAGGTAGCTTAATTGTATGTCTTCCCATCTAGCTGTTTCGTCTGGATTCATGAGTGTGCTGCTTACTGAACTCACTGTTCTAACACTCTTGCAAATTTTAGATTACTTCTTACTTCTGTTCAGATAGTTCTTACTTCAAGCACTTTGTCTAGCATGGCAGTAAGTGCTTTCCTATTCTGTGGGTTGCTTAGTAAGTATTTGCCAGTCCTTGCTATCTCAAACTTTGTCTTCACGTGCAATGTGCAGAAGTGTCCAAGTACATACTTTGGACATGAAATGTGGATTGATTCTTGCCAACTCTGAGCAGGCTGCTAAAATAGTTTGAGTGTCACAAGATTAGAAACTAAATTATAAAGGCATGACTTCAGTTCTGTGGATGTGAAGTTTCTGATTTTGCCAGGGAGCAAAACTTTGGGGACAAGTAGAATAAAGTCAGAAAAATTAGTAAATGTACAGCAGGAACTCGGTGAGATGTAAGAACAAAGTAAGTGAAATATAATCCCTGTAACTGTCTTTTGAGAGAGAGGTGTGTGTCTCACTGCTGCATGTAGAACTTGAACAGATAAACTTTGAATCCTTTCAGTATAGTAATATAGGAAAGAAAAACACACTTCTGCCTGATACAGTCAAAAGGCATGTTTTGTAATGCTAATGTATGTGGTTGATATAAAGACCTTGAATACCCTCAGATTAATGGGAACTGCTCCTTCTCTTAACGTGATGACTCTTAAATGTTTTCATTGCATCTTTGGCAAAGATAGTTCTAGGGAAAATTCTGAGGAAAAGGCTTTCTCAGCTGTTCCTTCCATATTCTCCTTTGCTGTGGATGTCTTGAACAGTCCTCTTGGAAACCATTGGTGGAGTGCCTGGGCTTCCTGCACTGCCAGAATTGTTTCCTTCTGATTCTTGTCCCTTGTCATCCAGCTCCTTTGACATCTGTCATTCCCCAGCTTAGAGAAAGTACTCTTTCATTAATTATACAATGTTTACTTTTGTACCAGAATAAGTTTTGGACACACAACAAGAACATTTAGCACAGGAGGAATTGTTTGATTTGTCTGATCTGTGGAAATACCAGACTCTTCAACGTCTGTTAAATGTGAAACAGCATCCTTACAACTCCTCTGGTATTGTAGCTATAAAGCTAGGGGTTTACATATATAATATTCATTGTATTGGAAGGATTTGGTTGTATTCATTGCCCCTACATTTTTTTTTAGATTGGAATAGTTGCAAACTGACTTTTACTGCATGTCAATTTTTTTTTCCATCTTTTTTCCTATCTAAAACACCTCCTTGGAGTGCATGATGGATATACACTTGATGTACAGAAACGTATGACAATAGGAACTGGAATGTAATGCATAATGTGTGTATGTGTTTCCCCTGCTCCCCCTTCCCCAGGTTTCTTCAAGCTGGCAGTTGCCTTGCTTATGACACATTTCCAACTGCTGAGTGTTTTTAACCAGATCTCACACAAGATTTCATATTTGTATGTCCCTGCTGTTCAGCTGTACCACAAAGAACTGGGAGGTGAAGGGGGTTTGGAGAAAGAGCTATCATATGTCTGATAATCATTGGGATGGCTCAGATCCAGGATCCTGTTTATGAAGAGTTCCATAGCATGATCCTAAAATATGTAACTTGTCTGAAAATATTTGCTTTTTCTCCTGAAGTTTTGAATCCTTGAAATACCTTTAAAATGTAAGAGGCAGATAGTTGTTACCAGACATTGCTCTTACTGTTGCTTTTTGTGAAGGTAGCTTAGGTAACTGTTTGTCTTCACATCTGTTTACATGCTGCTTGGTTTTTGATTTTTCTTTTGTTTTGCCAATCTACAATGCCAGTTGGCAAAAGGAAGTGCTGTATGGATGATGTCTTCATGTCTACAAGATAATTTTATGATAACCTACATAAATGATTTAGAAAAGAATAGCTTGGTCTCTTCAGGTCTATATTTAATAGGAAAGCTTTTTGAGCGGGTCTGGCTTTGCTTCTTAATTCCAAAGGTTGCATCCCAAGTAATTGGATAATATTGTCATTTTTCTTCCTCTGTAGTGAAATTTAGCTCCAGAAATTCATCAGTGTGTAGCTCTGCCATAAAATTCCTTCAACTTATCCCTAGAATTAGTTATTACATACTATCTAAAAAGAAATTTGTGTTCTGTGTGGATGTTGACTTAATGAATGTGTGAAGGCTTTCCTGCAGCCTGTGGTATGTCATGCAGGCCCTGGGGAGGCAAGAGGAATGCTGTGGCTTCAGATGTCGAACTGAAATGCTGATAACTGCTACTGTAAAATGTTGCAGCACATGAACAGCATAGCATACCTAATTTAAATATTTGGAATTCTCTGAGCTTAGAGGTGGAGCAGTATTTCATATAATTTGCTTTGTAATCTCGCATAGAGCTCTTTTCAAGTCATCATTATACACTTGTGCATGTGTGAGTGAATAGTGCTTGGCAGGCTTTTCTGGCACTTGGCTCTTCTAACATCTCCTACAATAATGACTTACAGCCAGAACTTCTACCCTCCCCCCTACTTAGATTACCCATGTGTCTTCTACCAAATAACACAGTGTTTTCTGCACAATATTTGTTTAAAGATAAATTGGTTTATTTTTCTGACAATATGACAAATTATCTATACAGTTCTGTGGAGATACATACAAAGACCTTGCACTAATTGCTCTGTCATCACTTAAAAAATGTTTTCACCTAGATGCTATTTGTTTTTATCTTGCAAAGCTGAATTGCTCTAACTCATGAAGTGAACTAAAAGCACTGAAATTAAGTGTTTATCTTTATTTGTAAGACTTTACAGAGGGTTTTTAAAATACAAAAGGTTTCAGGTGATCACACTTCAACAGTGGATGGTCAGTAGTGAATTTGGGAAGAATAGATGAAGGATTATGTAGCTGAAGTGATGGGGCAGAGAGGTTTAGATTGCTATGTGGTGTTACCAAGTCATGAAGTGAGACTTGCAAAAGTGAGCTAACAGGAGGGAAAGTTGGTAGTTTGGTATGGACAGCAAAGAGGAGTTATGAAAGTGTGGGAAGCTTTTGTGAGCTTTCTTTGTGCTCTACTGATGGCCTCTTTGTGGCATCTGCTGTCTAGTAGGAAAGTTGTAATTAGGGCTTACTGCAAAACTTGCAGAGTAAAGATGGTATTGGGAGCAGATCTGGGCAATTGTTTTTAGACAATGTGCTGTCAGGGATTATGGTTTGGAAAGGATATATAGCATCAGTTGTGGTAATGAGTCTTATTAAAGCACACTTCAGAAACAAGACCATGTCAAGATGTTGACAAGTGCTTGATTCAGATTGAGTTTTCAATGGTGTCTTGTTTGGTTGTGTGGTTTTAGGTAAGGACCTCAGATTTGAGCTTTCTTTAATCAGTTGTATTTATCTTAGTTTGTAGGTCATGCAGGTTTTAGTTTGCTAGAGAGATTCTGGAATGTTGCTAATGAGCTTTGGGCTAATCAAAAGTACTTGTCCTGTGATACTTAGTAAGTAAGGGCTTGCTGCTCTGAATGAACAGTTCCTGCATATAGTTTCTTGCTTCCATAAGGCTGCTTAGAAACTTTTGGCTCAGTGTTTAATTGTGACCAGAAAGTAATGCCCAAATTGAGAGCTCATGGGGTAATACTGTTGCCTGTGTTATGTGCTTTAGCCATTGAGGTTCTAGTGCAACAGCTAGGCATAGTCAGTGTTTACCTACAGCTGGAGGATTCAGTCACTTATGTGATTTACAGATAACAGAGGCAATGCTTGGTGTTGAAAGGTGTTATCTGTAAGATGTTCTTAATGCTGCTTCCATGAGGAAGTGGTTTCTGTCCTCTTGCTTGTGGGAATCAAGTTTGAATTTAATTTGTTAACTGAATTTTCAAATGTTAAAACCCGTCTTGATTAAATGACATGCTCACTTTTAAAAGAAATGTTTTGTTTGTACCACCTCACCGCAATGAAATATAGAGACTAGTAGTACTTGTGTACCATTAAAAATACTATTTATTAAACAAAATGAAGAGTATGCATTTGGAAGTGTAAAAAGTGGTGAATGAGTGTGATTTTTCATTTAACTAAGGTTGATTCTACACTGCAGGGCTTTCTGAGGCTTAGAGTGAGCCTTCTGGGATTGCTGGCAGGCACTTTTACATAGAAAATAAGGTGTGTGTAAGGGTGTTTGTACCAGTAATGCACAAAATATCACAAAAGACTGTTGCAGAGAGTGACAGGAGTTGAACCTGTATTATCACAAACTGTGTGTAACTGAAGTATGAGGAAGGAACGTGATGTTTGTGTGGTGGTCTTTTTATTGTTGAATCACAATGGAGAATACTGTTTTAAGTTCTGCTGTAGCTCACTTCTGTAATCTTAAAGCATGCATTTGACAGCGCTTTCTGTTTTCTTATAAATATGATTTAAGTTTCCAAGTAATGCAGCTGTGTGTTGTGGGAGACACTGGTGACCTCACTAAAGACTGAATTTAGGCCATTCGGCTACTGTCCAAATGCTCTGCCAGCTTAGCTACTTGACCAACTGCTTCTGTTTTTCCATTCCCTTTGCAAATGTAGGTTTTGTTAATTTTCTAGCATTACCTTTTTTTTGGGGGAAAAAAAATGAGTAAGGTCTATGCTGCAGACTGCTGGGGGTCTGTGATTCTTGTAGTCATTTGAATTTTTATTAGCCATTCAAGCATGGACTTGTTGGAAAAGACCAGGGGGTGATGGCTTGTGCGTCTCCACTCCTGTTTTCCCTGCCAGGCTTGTACTCTCCAGTTTGTAAGACAGCGGCAACAGTGTAGTTCTGCTTAGTCAACACTGTAGCTTTCCTGCTTTGCATGAGCTTGGTGGTTACCCGCCGTGGGAAATGTCCAGGTAGCGCTGACTTGGGGTGGAGTGGTATTCCTTGAACTGCCGAAACAGGAAACTTAAGTTCTTCGTTCATTTCAACATGAAAAACTGAGGAAAGAGGAATCATGGCTCATAAATCTGACTTGGAGACATATTAATAAATGCATTGAGTGTGAATCCCTTGATAGCCTAATGTGGTTGGAGTGCTGAATGGGAAGTCTCCAGTAATGGATAGCTACTGCTGATCTGCTTATTGACTATGTCCAAGTTACAGGACCTCAGAACCTGGTTTGTAAAGCACCATGCTGAAAAGCAAGCTGTCAGTGCTGGTTTGAAGGCTTGTGTACTTGCATCATCTGACATAGCTGAGATAGTTCAGGAGTTATGCCTGTGGTTGGTTAATAAAACTATAGGAAGCGTCAGCTGCTCTGTGGCTTTCCTGTGTTAAATGCTGCTATCATTTTCTAAGTTTCTGAACCATTTTTTTTCCTCAACAGATAGAACCATGGTACAGTGATTTGGGTGGATGTGGATAATAAGGCACTAAATCTTAAAAGAAAAACAGTTAAATTATTTCTGGTACCTGTATGAGTTGCACTGGATTGTTTTTATCCTTCACTTTTAAAACTGCATTAATAATGTGGACAAAAAAAAGAAGCTTTCTTAAACTTTTTTTGTTGTATCTGAAGACTGACCAGGAAAAGACATACCTAGCTGAAACTCTGCATTTATGAAGCCACGGCACACTTAACAGCCCATCCTGATGATGATACCTATATTGCAGTGGCATCAGTTCTGTGAAGCCACTCTGCATCTTTGCAAATGTCCAGTAGCACCATGCTGCTCAACATATATCTGTGCCTAGAATTGTCATCCATGTGCACAAATTGCTTAGTGTAACTCAGCATCATCTCATAGACAAAAAGGGTCTGTTTTTCATCTTTCACCACCTGTCTCTGTAGACACCAATGCATGCATGTGGCATTCTCACAAGCTTGGTCTACCTGAGTGAATAGGATGGAATAGGGAGATACTGCAGAAGCTGTGCAGATGGTTGAAGAAGGCTCACTTTTAATATTTGTGTCCATTGCATTTTGTAATATCTGCAAGAAATGACATCTTTCAAAAGGTGGCTTGACTACCTGGTCTGTCTTCTGCTGGCTGTTTGGACAGGAGAGGAAAATAAAATAGGCAGACACTGGCTATGGATTTGATCTAAATATAGTCAACTATGCACATACTTGCAACGCTGGCTGGACAAGTATGATGTTGATAGCTGTCTCTGTTGCTTGTTAGACAGATTAGTGAGTTGGCAATGCTGAAGTGGGAACTTTGGCTTGTGAGGCACAAAAGGTTGAATGCCTGTATGTTCCAGCATTTGACAAAGTATCTATTAGGATGATGGGATCTGACATTGGGATGTGGTTGTGCAGGCTCCACTGATGTGCAAGGTTGTCTGCATGAGGTTTGTATAGGTGTGGGATTTAAAAGCTTGTGAGATTGTCCTGGTGGTGTCTGGAGGCTCCAGTGTTTTGCTGTGTCATCAGAGAATTGTCATAAGGTTTCCAGTTAAATGAGACAGTGCAAACTGATAATAAATGGACCTTCCTCTATGCTGTCATGTAATAGAGGCTCCATGAGAAACATGAAGAATTCTTTAAGAATAGCTTACTAGTTTCAATAACTTGTTTAACAGAAGAGGAATACTTGAGCTCCCATGGTTAAGCTTCTTACAGTAAGTGCTTATGTTCTCTCTTGGTTGTGTGGTTTTTATTATTTTTTTTTCATCTGTTTGCTACCAAAGAGGTACTTCAGAAACAGTGTTCCTTCACTCCTTCCTTTCTTTTCCTCCCCTGCTTTGTGAAAGAATCTGCTACAGAACAAGCCCACAATAGAAGATGATAAATCTTTGGGTGTGTTTTTATTTTTTAAAGAACAAAACAAACAAGCAACCCCCCCACCCCCCAAAAAAAAAAAACAAAACCCTAAACAGCAAAAGCCACCACAAAGATCCCCAAAACAAAACACAAACCAGTCCAATTTCTACCACTTCTATTAGTTAGTGCCTAGTATTCTACTTTCAGGATATTAGAAAGACAATGGAATTAAACAGTGCCCATGGAAACAATTTCCTTTATAAAGCTAAAATTTAGGCTCTTATTTCTAAAAATAAATGCAGAAACTTGGAATTTGTGTGATGCAATACGTAGTTTTGCCTCCTCTTTTAATATTTTCAGTTTCAGATGTTTGGACAAGAGATGCTATGAATATCAAAAGCAGATAAATGCAGTTGGGTTGAGAACTGACCATTTGTTTGCCCTGCCTTGTTAGGTTATTGAAGGAAGAAACAGGATCAATATTCTCTCCAGACATTGCCACTGGAGAGAGACTTAGACTTATTCTGGTTTAAAGGACTGACAGTTGACTTCATCACATTAAACATGATGTAAGCATGCCATATATGAGCTAATGATAGTTTTTGTGTAGTCTGGAGAGAGCGGTCTTGGTTCTCAAGATGTTGTGCTTTTGTCAGTAGAGTCTTAAGTGCATGAGTAAGTCATTATTGCATAAGTTTGCTGTGACAAATTGTATTCCATATGAATGACCAACAATTTGTTAGGGGGAGAATAGACAGCCAGTATTTAAGCTTCCTTAAGGTTTGGAATGAAAAAGGCATTATTAAAGTAGACTTCATGACAGATTTGAACTACCTAAACAAAACTGTACTTGGAATATCCATTTCTGTCCATTGGAATAGAAGTTTGTCAGCTGCTGGAGCAAGTAGAAAAAAATAGGAAATGGACAAGATAAAATTGGAGTTTCTTCAGAAATGTCCAGTTATCTTAAGGTATTTCTGAAATGCTTTTATCTCCTATTGATATTTTTACCTTGATATGAAGATTTTACTAGTGTCTGTATGCAGGATTGAGATTAACATTTTCAGCAAGACCAGAATATATTTTTCAGGCAACAGCACTGTGATTTATTTCTAGATTTGTGCACTAAGTCTAGAAAACTTACTTTTTAGATTCAAGCATGTGCATATCTTCTGTGGAAACAATTTCTTTTACAAGATTAATAGTTTATCTGAAATATTCACATTTCTAAATTGCTCATTTTCTTTGTTTATTAAAGTGTTGACACTGTCCTGTGTTCCAGATAGTACTGGGATTTTGTGTCCTTCATGGTTTATATGGGGAACTTATTAGCTCTCCTAGTTGGCTTGAAAATTAGACATGTTCCCTTTGGCTACAGGAAAACAAAAGTTCAGTTGGTTCAAACAACACTTAACAGTTCATTATGGTGATAGAATAGAATAGAATTAATCAGGTTGAAAGAGACCTTTGAGATCATTGAGTCCAACCTATCATCCCACACTATCTAATCAACTAAACCATGGCACCAAGCATCCAGTCTCTTCCTAAACACCTCCAGTGATGGTGACTCCACCACCTCCCTGGGCAGACCATTCCAATGGGCAATCGTTCTTTCTATGAAGAACTTCTTCCTAACATCCAGCCTAAACCTCCCCTGGCACAGCTTCAGACTGTGTCCTCTTGTTCTGGTGCTGGGTACCTGGGAGAAGAGACCAACCCTCACCTGGCTACAACCTCCCTTCAGGTCGTTGTAGACAGCAATGAGGTCTCCCCTGAGCCTCCTTTTCTCCAGGCTAAGCAACCCCAGCTCCCTCAGCCTCTTCTCACAGGGTTTGTGCTCCAAACCCCTCTCTAGCTTTGTTGCTCTTCTCTGGACATGTTCCAGCAAGTCAACATCTTTCCTAAACTGAGGAGCCCAGAACTGGACGCAGGACTCAAGGTGTGGCCTAACCAGTGCTGAGTCCAGGGGCAGAATGACCTCCCTGCTCCTGCTGGCCACACTGTTCCTGATACAGGCCAGGATGCCATTAGCCTTCTTGGCCACCTGGGCACCCTGCTGACTCATATTCAGCCTCCTATTGACCAGTAGCCCTAGGTCCCTCTCTGCATGGCCGCTCTCCAGCCACTCTGACCCCGGCCTATAGCACTGCATGGGGTTGATGTGGCCAATGTGTAGAATTCTGCACTTAGATGTGTTAAATCTCATGCCGTTGGACACTGCCCATCTGTCCAGCCTCTCAAGGTCCCTCTGCAGAGCTCTCCTACCCTCTGATGATCTATCAAATGAAAGGAGTCCTTGAATTCCACCACTATTCAAGTTTAGGTGTTTTACTTCCATTGAAACATCTCATTAGCTATATTTGTGACATATTTGTTGTACCTCCAAACTATGTTCAGAATATAAAGTGGGAAAAGTGGTGGAAAACCCCTGAATTTGACAGGATGAATCTAGAGGTCAGACATTTAATAGTGGGAGCTTGAAGCTCAAAGAAGTACTTTAGAGAGGAGACTTGGAGGCAGTAGGAGGAAGGTTTGAGAAGGGAGTATGGGAGAGTTCTGTCTTTTATAATTGCAAAAATCTGCCTTAAGCTTATGAATGTGGAAGATAAATGAATCAGGAACATCATCTGTCTATGGTTTAGCAGCATCCTCTCTTAGCTATCTTAAAGTAGTGGACAGTGGAGATAAGATGCTATTTTCCCCTTTTCAGAGGGAAGTAACATCCAGTCTGTCCAGATGGCACTACTGACTGAATGCAGGTGCTCTGGTTTGTTATGTGTAAGCACTTTGTATACTAATGTTCTGGGCTGCCACTGTCCTTTGCAGCCTGAGCTGAGCAGGTGCATCCAGTGCTTTTGTTATGCCTTCCTTAGCTGAGAATTAACTAATGTCCTTGTTTCCAGCTCTCCTCCTTAAGTCCTTCTGGCGTAGGTCACTGTAGAGAGTTAGTGAGGAGAAGTCAATGGGACTGATTTGGGGAAGTTAAAGTTGGAGTTGTACAAGTGGAAGCATATCAGGCATGAGCTACAGAAGAGGAAGTGAAAACAGACTGATGATTAACAGACAGATGCCTGCCCAGGACTTCTTGTGCTGTCTTGGTGGCTTTTTGGTTTGTTTTGCTCTCATGCTTTTGCCACTGGTGTGTGTGCAAGAATTCAGGTCTGATGCAGACATACTACGGTTGATTCTGTTCAGTCTTCCCTGGCAAGTGCTGAGCTACTAATGGGCCTGTCTTCCCTCCAGCCCCTCTTGGCACCACCTTGGAGAGTTATGGGAAGCAGCTTGCAAAGGCAGTTCTTTTGAATATCTGCTTATATCAAGAAAAACACTTGAAGTATCTTTCAAGTCAAAAAATATAGTGAAAGGTTCAAATTATTAGCTAAAGTACAGCATAGTATTTTAATAGTTTTTAGATTTTCCAGAGGATGTCAGTAGCAGTGTCTTCAAAGTACTGAGGACTTTAGGTTCTACTGTAATATAAATAACAGTCTCTATTGTGGTCTAGAGATCACAGTATCACAGTATAACTTAGGTTGGAAAGGACCTCGAGGATCATCGAGTCCAACCTATCAACACAGACCTCATGACTAGACCATGGCACCAAGTGCCACGTCCAATCCCCGCTTGAACACCTCCAGGGATGGTGACTCCACCACCTCCCTGGGCAGCACATTCCAATGACGAATGACTTGCTGGGTGAAGAACTTTCTCCTCACCTCGAGTCTAAACCTCCCCTGGCGCAGCTTGAGACTGTGTCCCCTTGTTCTGGTGCTGGTTGCCTGGGAGAAGAGACCAACCCTTTCCTGGCTACAACCACCTTTCAGGTAGTTGTAGAGGGCAATGAGGTCACCCCTGAGCCTCCTCTTCTCCAGGCTAAACAATCCCAGCTCCCTCAGCCTCTCCTCATAGGGCTTGTGCTCAAGGCCTCTCCCCAGCTTTGTTGCCCTTCTCTGGACACGTTCAAGTGTTTCAATGTCCTTCTTAAACTGAGGGGCCCAGAACTGGACAGAGTACTCGATCTCCACTTATGCCTAACATGTATGCCTTAAACTGACCACAAGTCTTACATACAAGCTTCTTGTGCTTGCAGCCATGAAATATCAGTGGATTAGTGTAAAGCATGCTTGGAGACCTACCTCATTTCTGTCCATTGCTGAATGTCAGTGCAGATATGTCCGGTCTGAGGCCGCACCAGGTAATTGCTGAGAAAAAGTTTATTTTTCTAGGTTGCCTGAAACATGTGAGACAACTTAAGTATGGGACTTGAATGGTTTGAATATGCCATTAATGCACTTGTGTAAGGTACATGTGATTCATTCTAAATTAACTTCCTGCATACCTGACTATACAGTGTAAATGTTACACTGCAATACTAGGGTAGGTGGGAATTTAGTAGGTTAGTGGCCTGGTTAAGTGTTACGGCAGTCTGGCGTGTGAGGAATCAAGACTTACCATGGGCCATCTCACTGGTAAGAAGTGGTCAGCTTTCCACATTTCACATAATGCAAAATGCTGTTACAGTTCTCATCTAGTTTAAATGGATTTGGGAGGGGATGTAGTGGACTGAATTTTATTCTTTTATTAATTTATAAATCTGAAGTAATGTTAGTCAAGATACTTGACCTTATCTGAATCAGAGGAGAAAGGGGGAGAAGCTGGCTTTTTACCACAAGAACCACCACATGTAAGTTTATCTTAATGAAGTGGATATTTAGTTTAATGCATAGAAATACGCTGAAAACTGGATCTTTAGAAAAAAATTTACTAGCGTTACTTCAAGTAGATTTCATCAAGTCATTTTGTTAAAGTAGTGTAATTTATGATTGGCAGCTTCTCTGCTATTTGCCAGACAATTTCTTTCCTACATAAATTGCTTTTTTTGATATTAATGAATGTAATGCTAATGAAAGCCACTTTAATCCATAAAAGTAGGCTAGTGAAAAGAAATGATTAGAGAGCTACAAATACTTGGGTAAACACTGTGGAGTCTCAGTTAATTTTAATGACTGCTTCTGGAAAAAGCTTTGAGATTTGTTTTAAAAATTAAACTGTCTGCCTTTCTCCCCATGCACAGAAACTGCTGTGTGCTAGTTTTCAAAATTATTTGTGGAGTGTGGGATGTTTGCTGTTGTATTGCTGTTTTTTTATTCCTTCCCAGTACTGCCATTTCTCTTGTACTGAACTTGTTTGTGTCCATGATGATTCAAATGATTAACAAAATCAAGTACGGTCTTTGTATTTGAGAGAAGAGTACCTCTGATGGAGACGAGGTCTGTTAGAGATCTTCCCTGTCTGGGTTTATTAATCTGTGCCAATATCTCTGTAAGATATGAGAGAGTTTTTATCCTATGGAGGAATAAATGTCAGTCTCTGTTTTTGTAAATTCTTTGCAAAGAACAATTGTTCTCTTACCATAGATAGTAATGATCTATAGCTGTTCTTCATGAAACATGAATGCTGTCCTAGAGAGCAGTTCAAAAATTTGGAAGGGAAGTGTGTATTCTTCTTTTCCAGAGCCATAAGTTACCCCAGCAAATATATAGGATTTCCTTTAAGAAATGTTGCTACTTCTACTCCTGTGGGTGGTGTGGTTTTTTTTTTCTTCTGACACATTCTGCAAAGACATTCAAGTGTAGTTTTATTTTATTTCCTGTATTAGGTGTTGTATAAAGCTTTATGCTTAGCAAATCACAGAATTAACTAGGTTGGAAAAGACCTGTGAAGTCATCAAGTCCAACCTATTACCTAACACCATCTAATCAACTAAACCATGGCACTAAGTGCCACATCCAGTCTTTTTTGAAACACTTGCAGTGATGGTGACTCCACCACCTCCCTGAACGGCCCATTCCAATGGCCAATCACTCTTTCTGTGAAGAACTTCTTCCTAACATCCAGCTGAAACCTTCCCTGGCACAGCTTGAGACTGTGTCCTCTCATTCTGTCACTGCTTGCCTGGGAGAAGAAACCAACCCCCACCTGGCTACCAACTCCTTCCAAGTAGTCATAGAGAGCAATAAGGTCTCCTCTGAGTCTTCTCTTCCAGTTTAACAATCCTAGCTCCCTCAGCCTCTCCTCATAGGGCTTGTGCTCCAAACCCCTCACCACCCTTGCTGCACTTCTCTGGACATGTTTGAGCATCTGAGCATATGTTGACAAGCATTTCATTCTGCAACACTGTTAAAACGTGCAGTTACTATAGCTTGCTTGCCAGTGTGTTTTGCTGCAAATTTTCTTCAGTGCGGTCCTTTCATCTTTGTGACCCTTTGGACTCTCCAGCTTTTAAATGTCTTCAAGGATTCCACAACCTCCCTTGGCAACCTGTGCCAGTGCTTAGATACCCTCATAGTAAATAAAATTTCTGATGCTCAGAGGGAGTCTCCTGTACTTGAATTTGTGTCCATTGCCTCCTGTCCTGTTACTGGACAGCAATGAAAATAGCCTGGCTCTGTTCAATTTTCATCGTCCTTTCAGGGGATTAATAAGATCCCCTGTGAACCTTATCTTCTCCAGACTAATCATTCCCAGCTTTCAGCTTTTTACTTCAGTCCCTTAATCATTTTCACAGCCATTCTTGGACTCTCTCCAGTATGTTTGTCTCTTGTACTGAGGAGCCCAGAATGGGGGACAGTACTCCAGGTGTGTTGTAACCAATGCTGAGTAGAGAGAAGGATTACCTCTCTCAACTTGCTGGCAATGTGTGTAGTGTAGTCCATGTTACCGTTGGCCTCCTTTGCCACCAGGGCACATTGCTAGCTCACATTCAACTTGGTGTCCACCAGGAGCCCCAGGTCCATTCCTGCCATGCTACTTTCTAGCTAGGTGGTCCCTGCATAAACTGCTGTCTTAGGTGCAGCACTTTTCATCATGGGGAACTGAACTTTAAAAGGTTCCTGCTGGCCCATTTGTCCAGCTTATTGGGGTCCCTTTGGATAGCAGCTCAACCTTCTAGCATACCAGGCACTTCTCCCAGCTTTCTGTCATCAACAGACTTGCAGAGAGTAAGCTGCCAGTCTATAACAGGATTGTATGTTGTACTGATTCCTGGAGGATGCTGCTCTAATATTACTGGCCTCCACCTAGACTTTTTTGCCACTACTCACCACCTTGTGAGCCTGATCATTCATTCAGCCAGTTTTCAGCAACCTCTGTATTTGCTCATGCTGCCTGTACTTCATCAGTTTCTCTGGGGCAGTTGCAGAAGACAGTCTCAAAGTCTTTATGTTCAGGTATATGCTACTGACTGCACTTGCACTGTCCACCAGGCCATTCACTTCATTGTAGAAGGGTATGGTGTAGGTGTGTGTTTGTACAAATGTGTGTTAACTTGTATCTCTTAGTGTTGCTTTTAGGTTTACACACTTGAAGCTATGAATTCTTCTGTTCAAGATAAATGACTAGTGCTATACTCCTTGAAAATAATTATTAATAGTGGAATGCCTTAATATATTTCATGGTGAACTTTCCAGCTTTGAAACTTCTTTAAGTGGGTCCACATATGTTTTTGTAAAGACTTTTCATTAAAAGTAGATATCCCTGCTTAGTCTGATCTTTTGTGATTTAAGCTTATCTGTTTGTTGCAAACCTTACACTGTGCAAGTACAAGAGAAAATTACAATGTGTCTACCACACATCTCTGCCTTAAGGCTTTAATATAAGCAACTCTGAAATGAAACTTGAATGTGAGGACAGCATTATGATATTTCTTTCCCATCTGTTAAAAACAAAAGCCTCCTCAAAGTGCCCTGTAATTACCAGGTTGCTATGGAAACTAACTTTCCATTGTATTGTTTTCGAAGTGGATGTACTTTATGTACATGTTTGAATTGGTTCAACTGCAGCAAAAGTAATGATAAATAAAGTGTGTGACGGTAACCTTAAACCTCTTGCTTAATCACTTTTTCTGTAAGTCTTTACAGTGAGAGTTTGTGTAAGGTTTTTATATGGAGTTTTTGTACTCGACAAGTAGAACAAGGGTTTCTGCTCTGGTGACTGGTTGCCTGCTTCTCTTGAAATTATAGAGATGGATGACAAAAGCTCTAGTCCTTTTGGATAAGATTGTACCGTGCTCAATAAAGCATTCAGTAAAATTTCCTGGGCCACTTCTTGTTATGGGTTTTATTTACTTGAGGGAGGTTGTGTGTCTCTTAACTGAATTTGTAGGAGAACTTGCTAAACTAGGAATCTTTACTGTAAAATGTGATATCGGATATCTTAATTCTGCCACAGTATTGAGCTACTGAATTTTATAACTACGTGTAAGGACATGAGGCACAACTGAAAGATTTAGGTAATTGTGGAATATTAACATTATTGTTCAGAAAGTAATGCCATTTTGCAATTGTAGGTGAGTTTGCCAAACTGTAAGTAGTGGTCTGTGGCATACTGTGACATCTTCCACAGGAGAAGTACAGAGCCTCTCTGAAATCCTGTTTGTCTGATCTTCTTCTGAAGAGGTAGTCGTCAAACACATGGTGTATTAAGTTTATCTCACCACACAATCGTGTCCTCAGGTTTTGAGTGTGTCCTTGGAAGGTAACATATCTATCACAGAACATGTAATCTTTGATTACATAGAAGGAAATGAAGACTGAATTCCTTACCTTAGTCAGTGACATATTTGAATGCACTTTTTAATGGCACACTCAGCAGATATGATGTGGATACAGTAAAGAAGCTTTTCTTCATAGCAGAAGGGAGCAAGTGTTTTCCATAACCACAAACATTTGGAATTTTCTTTTTTTGTGGGGGGAGTAATGCCTTCAGTAGATGTTGTAGCCCAGGAATCACAGTGCAGAAGATACAATGGGACAGAGGCTTTCTTAGTTCTGCTCTAGTTAATGCTAGTTTCCTCTCAGGAGACCCCTGACTAACTTGCTGCTTTCAAAGTCCTTACATCTGTGCTGTTTGGACTAAGGGGAGCATGCCTTCTCTAAATATCAGTTCCTAGAGCTCCCAGGACAGGTCTGAAGAAAACACTTGGGCAGGATCCTGTCAGATACCATTGTAGCTGAAACAAAGACCCAGGAAGGAAAGGGAGTTGGTGTGCATGTGTCTAAGTATCTGTACAATGTTTAACACAGAGTTTTGGAATGTTTTGAAATCTTTCCCTTTTATAAATAGAAAGTGTTTGGAGGAGATACTTAGCTGCTCTGAGGCTCCTGATAATTAGAGACTAGACAAAGAGTCAGATAATGCATGATTAATATTTAAACCTTAAAGTCCTTATCGCAGGTTACTTGTTTCAATATTTAATGGAGGCAAAAACTGTAGTTGCCTTTTTAATTCAACAAAACCCAAATACAGTTCTTTAGGGATTCAAAAAAGTATTTTATGAACTCAGCTGGGGGATTTGCATTGTTCATTTATTGTCCTTTAATTACCTTCTGGCTGCTGTCAGACATGAATTTTTTGCACTGCAGTTTTAGCTACAGTAATTACACAGTAATATACAGGGCCTGAGCTGGGAGTACAGACAGTTCTTATGCCTGTTCCTCAGGTTTTGTTTTATGATACGCAGCAAATCATGGAACTTCTTTGTATGCTCATTTATGAAGCCTAGGAAGAAAATGAGATTCTTACATTTCTGAAATCACAGTATCACAGTATAACTAAGGTTGGAAATGACCTCGAGGATCATCGCGTCCAACTTATCAACACAGACCTCATGACTAGACCATGGCACCAAGTGCCACGTCCAATCCCCTCTTGCCCCCCTCCAGGGATGGTGACTCAACCACCTCCCTGGGCAACCTGTTCCAATGATGAACGACTCGCTTGGTGAAGAACTTTCTCCTCACCTTGAGTCTAAACCTCCCCTGGCACAGCTTGAGACTGTGTCCCCTTGTTACAGTATCACAGTATCACTTAGGTTGGAAAGGACCTCGAGGATCATCGAGTCCAACCTATCAACACAGACCCCATGACTAGACCATGGCACCAAGTGCCACGTCCAATCTCATCTTGAATGCCTCCAGGGTCGATGACTCAACCACCTCCCTGGGCAACCCATTCCAATGACGAATGACTTGCTCGGTGAAGAACTTCCTCCTCACCTCAAGTCTAAACCTCCCCTGGCGCAGCTTGAGACTGTGTCCCCTTGTTCTGTTGCTGGTTGCCTGGGAGAAGAGACTAACCCCCTCCCAGCTACAACCACCTTTCAGGTAGTTGTAGAGGGCAATGAGGTCACCCCTGAGCCTCCTCTTCTCCAGGCTAAACAATCCCAGCTCCCTCAGCCTCTCCTCATAGGGCTTGTGTTCAAGGCCTCTCCCCAGCCTTGTTGCCCTTCTCTGGACACGTTCAAGTGTTTCAATGTCCTTCTTAAACTGAGGGGCCCAGAACTGGACACAGTACTCAAGGTGCGACCTAACCAAAGCAGAGTACAGGGGCACAATGACCTCCCTGCTCCTGCTGGCCACACTATTCCTAATGCAGGCCAGGATGCCATTGGCCCTCTTGGCCACCTGGGCACACTGCTGGCTCATATTCAGATGGCTGTCGATCAGTACCCCCAGGTCCCTCTCTGTTTGGCAGCTCTCCAGCCACTCCGACCCCAGCCTGTAGCTCTGCATGGGATTGCCGTAGCCAAAGTGCATCACTCGGCACTTGGACTTGTTGAATGCCATCCCAAATACATGAAGATACTTTGGACATCTGGTGTGTGTGTGTGTATTCATCTTTCCACTGAACTTTAATGAAATACAAATTAAAGGGCTTCAATTTATCATATTTTTGTGTAAAAGGATGTTTGAGTTAAAGAATCTCTTTGAGGAAAAAGTGGAAATATGCAAACAATAGTTTTGAAATGTGATTGTGTAAAAGTAGGTGTGTTTGATAAACAAGCAACACAGCAAACGGTGTCTGGAACCTGTTAGTTCTGTTGTTTTTATTCCATTTTTACAATACAGAAGTGAAAAGAAAGTTTCTCCTGGTATTAAGTTCAACTGTATGCTCTCAGGTGTATTATTTCGCAATAGCCAGAGACAGTATGTCTCCAAGAAAACAGGAAATGTGCTGACTTGTTGCATCATACTTGAAAAGCAAAATTTGTGTCTGTAAAATACACCGTATTATCCAGATGAGTTGTAATTCTTTGGAGGTGAACTGCTAAGTTGAAGGCTTTCACTACTTATTTAAAAAGATATAAATGGAATTATTTAATACTTATGCATAATGGAAAGAGTGAAAAAGAGTGAATAACCTTCAGTAGAGACCTACATTAAGTATGCTTCAGTTGCTCCTGTATGAGGCTTTAGATTCACTTCTGCTCAGAAGAAATTGAGTTATTTTGCTCGGAACAATAGGAGGAGATTTCTGGTGATGCCATGGAACATGGCTCACAGGGAGGAGCTGTCATCTGTCAGAAGTACTTAAAGGGAGTGCAGATCACTGCATAAAATACACCATATTAATGTTTACCTAGGGAGTCAATAATATTGAAATGATCGCTGTGAATAGACCCCAGCTGTATGTCGATAACAAGTCATTGTATTTATATGGTAATTCTTTTTTCTAAAGACATTTTGAAGTATCAGAGTTAATTGAGTTCAACTTCTTTGCTGCTATATACAGGCAGAGTTCCATTAACTTGAGCTTTTACTGGGGTAGACACATCCTTTTATAATAAAAATTTCTAGCCTTAATGCTTTTTAGGGTTTTTTTAAAGGATTGAGCACGGAGTTTGATGCCTCTTCACATTTCTGTCTTATTTGAAGCTATCCCATCAATGTTTGATGAACAAGGTGGGTGGATTCATAATGTGGCCACTGACACCCCAAGTAAAACCTTGTCAAATTTATTAGCTGGTTACATTCTTCATGACCTAGTCACAGTCTTCGCTTCCAGTATCTATTTTTCTGTGATACTCTTAAATGTGAGGAAGAAAGACTATTTTCTCACTGCTCAATAGCATTTTCTTCTCCTGAGTCCTTTGCAAGAAGTGGGAGTTAGGCTTTTGGAGTGCTTGTGTCTTGGCTGAGTGAAAGGTTTATACCTCCTCATGCAGTGGATGAAGGTTGGGCAATACTCACTTTCCCTAGCTCAGCTATAGCAAAACAACTAGTTTGGCAGAAGGGGTGGGACTTGTTGGCTAAGTCCAACTCACCACTGACTGTATTTGTTAAAAATAAATACATTTTATGCAGGCTATGAAATCAGGTACTTGTGCCTGATGAAAGCAAAGAGGGAAAAGAGAGTAGTTCATTATTGTTGCATGGTGTGCCAAGCTGGGGACAGGAGTTGATCTGCTGGAGGGTAGAGAGGCTCTCCAGAGTAACCTCGACAGGCTGGACAGATGGGCAGAATCCAACGGCCATGAGATTTAACGCATCCAAGTGCCGGGTTCTGCATATCGGCCACAACAACCCCATGCAGTGCTACAGGCTGGGGTCAGAGTGGCTGGAGAGCAGCCAGGCAGAGAGGGACCTGGGGGTGCTGGTTGATGGTAGGATGAACATGAGCCTGCAGTGTGCCCAGGTGGCCAAGAGGGCCAACGGCATCCTGGCCTGCATCAAGAACAGTGTGGCCAGCAGGAGCAGGGAGGTCATTCTGCCCCTGTACACTGCACTGGTTAGGCCACACCTCGAGTACTGTGTCCAGTTCTGGGCCCCTCAGTTTAGGAAGGATGTTGACTTGCTGGAACGTGTCCAGAGGAGGGCAACAAAGTTGGTGAGGGGTTTGGAACACAAGCCCTATGAGGAGAGGCTGAGGGAGCTGGGGCTGCTCAGCCTGCAGAAAAGGAGACTCAGGGGTGACCTTATTGCTCTCTACAACTACTTGAAGGGGGGTTGTAGACAGGCAGAGGTTGGTCTCTTCACCCAGGCAGCCAGCACCAGAACAAGAGGACACAGTCTCAGGCTGCACCAGAGGAGGTTTAGGCTGGAGGTCAGGAGGAAGTTTTACACAGAGAGAGTGATTGCCCACTGGAATGGGCTGCCTGGGGAGGTGCTGGAATCGCCGTCACTGGAGGTGCTCAGGAGGAGACTTGATGGGGTGCTCGGTTGCATGGGTTAGTTGATTAGGTGGTGTTGGATGATAGGTTGGACGCGATGATCTTGAAGGTCTCTTCCAACCTGGTTTATTCTATTCTTACATGTTTAAAAATTTCAGTCAATATGAGTTAACAGGTGGAAGTTCCAGATGTGCAGTTCAAAGATATATCTCCACTCTAAGCTGGCTTCTGCTAGGAAAAGCAGAATGAAAGGGCATGGAGTGAGAGGTTATTTTTAAATTGGTATAAGTTCAGGGCAATTTTTTATAGTTTTATTCTTTTAAAGCAATTATTAAATCATGATTTCATAACCCTTTGGAAAAAAGGCAAAGGTTTTGCCTAAACAGTTTGATACTTGTACTATTTTTGTTAAAAAGCAGTAATAATTCTCAAGCAATAACAGTAAAGGAAATCTCAAACTTACCTTTAGTTCACTCTGAATGTTAGGAACTGTTTTTTAATGTCTTTAAGGAATTAATGATTTTCAGCAGAATTTTATTTTTTCACATCAGTTACATGAGGAGGAAGTTCTTCACTGTGAGAGTGGTGAAGCCCTGGAATAGGTTGTCCAGGGAGGTGATTGAGGCCCTGTCCCTGGAGGTGTTTAAGAGCAGGCTGGATGAGGCTCTGTCCAGCCTGATGTAGTGTGGGGTGTCCCTGCCCATGGCAGGGGGTTTGGAACTAGATGATCCTTGTGGTCCCTTCCAACCCTGACTGATACTATGATAAATAGGTCAGCATATCAGTATGCTGGTATCACTAGAATTCCTAATATATCTTACATACTTTTAAAAATAGGTTAGGAAAAAGCACACTGCATTTTCCTTTGGTTTGTACTTTACATTAAAGGGTACCATATTTAACTGTTTAAGTTTCATTTTGTTCTTTGAAAATGAAGAATGTCTTTTCCCTTGGAAGGATTTGATTTCAAAAGCTGACTGTGTCTTTATCTAAACCATTTATTTGGATTTATAGCTTATACTGATTGCCATAGAATACTAAAACTTTTTTGATTACCAAAATTGAGTGGGGATTTTTTTGTGATACGGTCTTAGAGATCTATTTTTGTCTCTAACAACAATATCTGGTGTTGATAATCAATTGGGCATTTATATGAAGGGAAATGTTGCCCTTTGGTTTTTGGAGAAGTGCTGTGTAAAATGTTGATATTGGAAGGAAAGTATTTTTGAGGCTTTATCACTAAGCAGTTTCTAGTACATGAAGTAAGAGATGAAAGCATTACATCTTTTGCCAATGAAAAATGATAAAAAACAATGGAAGGAAATACTGAAAGGCAAGACTGAAGTACCTGATTTCATTCCAAGTATGAGTTGGGATAAGCTTTTTCAAAAGCTGCTAAACATAATTGAAAAATGAAAATTACTATGACGAGAGCTTTTTGGGAGTAACACATCTCATCGTCTGCTTTTTTGACAACTTTTGTTTCTCTAAAACTTTCTGGGTGAAGCTTCTCTGTATTTCCTTCCTGTTAAGCTTATGCTTAAGTTCAACATTTCTTTCAAAAATATCCGTGATTAAGCAATCACTTTGCACACAACTTCTTTGAATTTCGGCTTACTTTTGCATTCACTTGCTCTGCACATAAGGCGAAAAGAAACCCAAATACTACGAACAGCAGAATGTTACTAATGTTGCCATTGGAAATACCAGTCATCAAATACAAAAGTATTGCACTTTTCTCCAGCTCAAGGGGGAAAAAAAAAAACCCAAACCACAACAAAATAACTTCACTTGCAAGTTGGAAATATTGTTCCAGCAACAGAATTGCTAAATGCCTTTAATTGCTGGTATGAGTTCATGGCATTTGAATGTCCTAAATGTACCCAATTACTGTGTCTGCTGCTTTCAGTTCCCTGGAGGGAATTGAGCTTGTTTCTCTTGTCTGAGTTCTGATCAAGCTTGGTAGGAAGTATGTGGCCATTTGAGTCTTAATTTGATGTACAGGTTAAGGAAACAATCTAAAAGCGTTGATGCACGAACAAATTACCTTGAGAAGCACATTACTAAGGACAAGTGCAGGTAGAATATGAGGTTATTTATTGGAGTTGAAACAGACCACTTTATAGAAGGGCCTGATTTAATTGATTAGAAAGGAAGTCTGACAGGTGGTAAGATAGACTCCATTCCACACACTTCAGGGAGAGTATAAAATGCCAAAATGCTACAGCCATACAAGTGCCATCCTGCTGTGCCTTTCTTTGCACACAGTTTTACTTCTGTGTTTTGGATAGGACAAGGGGGAGTAGGACAAAAGCAGAGTTGGTGAGTAGTAGTGTGTGTTTTGTACTGCTTTCAGTCACATCTTTCATCTGATTTAGATTTAAGGACCCTAGCATTCTGCTGAATGATGTTCCAGTATCTGTATGCAGAGATACCAAAGTGCTCTCCATGAAAATTGAAATAAATTCATTTCTCCTTAAGCTAAAGAGTTTCAGGTCCTCCTACACAGCAGTGGTCAGGTTTTTTCAGAGGCCCTGTTGGTCTAACTTTCTATCAACTGTGTGGAGTTTGTGTGGCAAACTGAGCAAATTCAAACTCTGAATTCTTCAGTGAGAGATAACTCTCAGTGACATTTCCCAAGATTGCAAACTCTGATTAGATGACCTGGGAATTATGGGGCTATTTATACTAGTTGTTGTAGAAACTGCAGAGCCAGTGTCCATGAAGATGAAACCTTGACTGAGAGCAGTTTTCCTTATTACTTCCTCTACAATTTTTCCTGACTTGAATGAAGCTCCTCTGGTGTGCATTATTTTTCATGACATTGGGCATGTTTAATGTTTTCCAAACAAACATGTGAAAACACTTTGCAAGGTGAAAAAGACTTAAGTCAGGCAATAAAAATGTAAGGTGTTGACTCTGTGGAAGATATAGCTGGTATTATTCATGACATGTGGGGAGACAGGAAATGAGAAACTGGCTTATAAATTCTGATGGGACTGATAACCATGACAACAGTGGCTAATACACACTGGACTGCAGTAAAATGCATGGTACAATGTATTGAGGAAGTAGTTTTCTGGGGTTTTATTTCAAACTTTGCCAGTAAATATTCTGAGTCGTGTCACTTGTAGTATATAATTATGGGGTTTAGGAAAAAAACCCGGCTGTTTATAACTTAATGCAATGTATAATAGATGAATCAGCACACAGCTTTCCCAAAGTAATTTATCTTCTTTTTTTTTAAGTTTTACTCTAATATGAGTGGCTTAATTTGACCATTTACAACAACCTTTTCCTATTGACTTCCTGCACGTAGCGTTGTCTGGTCAGTTGCTGGCCGTAGCTCCTTTGTGTCCTACTCCTGGGCTAAAGGTTTGAGTATTAGACCATCGTGAATTCCATTAAATAAGACAAAATGGGAAAAGATCAAACTGAATTTTGCAGGAGTTCAGGAAATTAATTATCCAGCATTTTTTTTTGTGGACAGACTGCTTCACTTTGAAATGTAAACAGTGTAAAAACACTAAATGCTTGTGCTTCATCAGGAGCATAAGGCTGAAAGTCCTTGTATAATCATGTTTATTCTGTGTTTTTTAGCTTCCCTTGAAAGTTTAGAATACTATTAATGAAATTACATTGCAAGTTAGATTGCCAGACCTAAGTATTCGGTGAGGAGAGGCTGAGGGAGCTGGGGTTGCTTAGCCTGGAGAAGAAGAATCTCACAGGAGGCCTTATTGCTGTCTACAGCTACCTGAAGAGAGGTTGGCTGGAGAGTGGCCATGCAGAGAGGGACCTAGGGGTACTAGTCAATAGTAGGCTGAACACGAGCCAGCAGGGTGCCCAGGTGGCCAAGAAGGCCAATGGCATCCTGGCCTGTATCAGGAATAGTGTGGCCAGCAGGAGCAGGGAGGACATTCTGCCCCTGGACTCAGCACTGATTAGGCCACACCTTGAATCCTGTGTCCAGCTCTGGGCCCCTCAGTTTAGGAAGGATGTTGAATTGCTGGAACGTGTCCAGAGAAGGGCAACAAAGCTAGAGAGGGGTTTGGAGCACGAGCCCTACTAGGAGAGGCTGAGGGAGCTGTGGTTGCTTAGCCTGGAGAAAAGGAGGCTCAGGGGAGACCTTATTGCTGTCTACAACTACCTGAAGGGAGGTTGTAACCAGGTGGGGGTTGTTCTCTTCTCCCAGTCAACCAGCACCAGAACAAGAGGACACAGTCTGAAGCTGTGCCAGGGGAGGTTTAGGCTGGATGTTAGGAAGAAGTTCTTCATAGAAAGAGTGATTGCCCATTGGAATGTGCTGCCTAAGGAGGTGGTGGAGTCACTATCACTGGAGGTGTTTAGGAAGAGACTGTATGGGGTGCTTGGTGCCATGGTTTAGTTGATTAGATAGTGTTGGATGATAGGTTGGACTCAGTGATCTCAAAGGTCTTTTCCAACCTGGTTAATTCTGTTCTATTAATATACCTCTTTTTTTAATTAAACAAACTAATGGAATGGCCAGCTACTGGTTTTGACTATGACAACACCCCACCACTCCAGTCTAGTAATGTAGAATTGAATAATTATGAGGGTTTTAAAAATAAAACTTTAATCTAATTCTCTACCTATATGTGCTGACAAGAAATGGAAATTGAGAAGTTGAGGTAGAACATGCACATAACAAGGTTCTGCATTGCTAATAATACTGTTAATGGCTGTAAATGCATTGTACTGGAACTTCTGTTTGGTATGCTTAAAGAACTTTTTTTTTTTTTTTTCCCCCCACACAACAAAACTGTAAAATGGAAAATTGTCTTTTCCAGATGGATCAAGTAGTTCTTCTTCTCAGAATCTGGAAAACACAATTTTAATTGGGAGTGATTCATTTCCAAGAAGCTGGGGTCTGTTTCAGTGGGAGGTGTGAAAAGAGCTGCTTGTGAGCCACAGAACCCACCAATGGGGAAGAGCACTTGATTACAGGGCAGGGGATATCACCTAGAGCCTCTGGATTTGTAGCCCTTCAAAATGCTTTAAAGATTGCTTCTAATGATGTTGATTACCCTTGCAACATTTATTTTATGGCCATTTTTCTAAGCACTTGCCTTCTGTTGCTCATAATTAGACACAGTAATTTCATATAGAAATTCTTGTTTAAATAGTAAAGTTTGGTTTCTTTCTGTTACCAGTTTTAATTTAGTATAGCATTTCAGGTGTGTTGCCTCCTTGTAATTTGAGAACTACTGAGTAGAAGTTCCTGACCTACTTTATCATTGCTGCTGTTATGCATCTCTACCATGTTGCCCCTTTATGGGTTTTGTTTTTCAGGGGAAGCAACTCCTATTACCTTTTCATTAGGATGCATATCTACTGCTCCGATGTAAAATTTGCTTTGGCAAAATTAAGAAGCTGTGGTCTCCATATTGCCAGTCCTCAGAGAACATTTTTTTCCATTTTCTGATATTTGTAAGAAAGATTTTGCAAGGGGCTGCTTTCCCCAGGGAAATTTTCTCTTCTGCCTTTTTCATAATGCACTGTCAAAACACAGCTGTTATTAGATGGAGTACCTTGCCGTAGGTGGATTCTGTTACTTCCAGATACTTTACCGATGTTACTCTCACCCTCTGGTAAAATAAAGATTTTATTCCAGGACAGAGGAATGAACTTTACTGTATTTAGATACCAAATAACATGGGTGCAATTGTCCTTCTGCTCTCAAGGTATGATACCTAAAAATCACAGCATGATGTTTTCATAACTGTTTTCCTTATTTCATGCAGCAGAAGGGTTAAAGAAGCATAAAAATTTTCTGTTTCTTCAAAGTGCTGTTCACAACTAGGAAAAGGGGCACTTGGATTGGTCCTGGGCAATGACTAATTGATGGTTCATCCAGAACAGCTATTTACCATGCTATTGCAACTGCTGCTTCAGTACTCTAGACAGTAAGTTTTTTGGCAGTGGCTGTCTGAGCTGTGCAGCTACAGGGTTGGTTGAAAAAATCGCTTTTTCTTCCCTGCAGATAGGTTAGCATTTATGAATCTTGTACAGTCACTGACTTGCTCAAATTTAAGGCACTGTTTCAGTACTTGTTAGGTATCTCAAATTCCCATGACTTACTTGCCTTGTGTTACTACTTTGCAGTAGTCAATAGTTGCTCCTCACCACACAACTTAGTGGGGGTGAGTAATGCTTTCTTGGAGGAGCAAAGCTTTGAGAAGCATGGGATTTCTTTTGGCTTTTGAGTAAATTCATTGTTGGGACAAAAGTTACTTATGTTTTCAGGATTACACATGGATAGAGTTAGGGAACTGTTTTGTACCAGTTTATACAATGACCTGTATGCTAAGATGCTAATTGCTCTCCTGGGCCTATGCTGAATGATTAAGATGGGGGGGGTGGGGTGGGGAGAGATAGGTAGGTGTCATGGAAACCTGTCATGGTATGTGAGATTGCAGTATAAGTTATTTCCTCTGTAATCATGAGAGGATGCTCAGAAATGGAATGTCATAGTGCAGAGATCTAGTTTGAAATCAAATGAAATGTGAATTTCATGCTGTTGAAATTGCAACTATAGGACTGCTATTTCAATATAGTTCCACAAAAGAGCAGAGAAGTCAGGGATACAGCTGAACCCTCAGCTGTAATGAGCTTCTCTAATGGTTATGAAATATTTCTTCTGTCGTTCTACTCACTCACAAGGAATGATACTGACAGTGGTGGTTCTCTGTCATGCCATGTTTTGAAATTGGAGGAATATTTTTAGAAACCACTTTTTGCCTGCATTCTTTGTGAATGTAGCCTATCCCTTTTGGAATCTATAACTGTGTCTATATACACTGGAGTCCTCGCTCTTTTCCTTTCTCGCTCTTTTCCTTTCTCGCTCTTTTCTTTTCTCGCTCTTTTCCTTTCTCGCTCTTTTCCTTTCTCGCTCTTTTCCTTTCTCGCTCTTTTTCTAGCCATGGAAAGTAATCTTAGGAGTGGGAACTAGAAAGCAGGTATAGATTGTTTGGAGTTTTAAAAAAAATTATTACTGTCTTATTTTTTGTTTCCTGCAGAAGGCAGCTTCTGAAATCTAAAAAAGCTAAAGGTATAGAGACAGGACTCATTCTACTTCTGCCAGGGTTCCTTTTTACAATAAGGCTTCTATGAATACACAAGAAAGAAAGAAAGAAAGAATAGTTCTGCACATGAATAAGAAACAAGGCAAGATGTAAAGAACATATAAATAAGCACAATCCCATTCAACTTGCTTACTCCACAGCTTGAGTCAGTGATTGGACTCTGAAGAATGTCTCTGAAAAATGCAGTTACTCCTTCCATGCAGTCATCCTGAAAGCACAGGAAACAAGGTTGTTCATGCAACCATACAATTGTTTTGGTTGGAAAAGACCTGTTCATGTTCCTTATTCCTATGATACTTCCTCTCTGCCCCCCTTAATGTTCAATTTATTACTTAATGATGAGTTGTTACCAAAGTAGCCCTAGTAGTCAACAAACGAATTATAGTGAGACTCAATATATATAATGTCTGTGTATTTACTGGCTGTCTATAGAATGTACCAGTCTCATTTGTGAAACAGTTTTTTGTGTTTGAGATACAGTGGTGGTGAGCTGTCTTTTGAGCGTCAGCGGCCTTGGGTGATGTGCCAATTGCTGAGCAGTCCTACAATGTGTGCAGTTCAAAGCAGCTCTGAACATTGTGCAAGGGGAAACGTTGACAGTTTGAATAATCTGGTTGGATGCTCTCTGGCATACTTGGTTTCAGTCTCTTCTGCACAAGCATTTTCTGTGGCTTGACGTGTATGTGCATGCACACTTATCTAGAAGCTGTGTAGGATGCCCTCCTTGTCTCTTCTGTCTTTCAGTGGGAATGTGGTTCTCACAACACAAAGGATTCTCAGAGGAAAGCCTTGGCCAGATTACAGTGGGGTAGAAGCCAGAAAACACTCTGTAAAGGATTACTGAGACATTAAAAATGGTAATTACAGAGATTAAATGAGTCTCTGACTACACTTGTGTGTGTGTGTGTGAAATTGAAAGATTTTTGTCCTTATCAAAGTTCCATATCAGTTTAAGCTAAAAGGAGTTAAATGAATATTTAGGCATGTCTGACTTGCCTAAATTGACTGTTCAATATGATTTCAACAATGGAAAAGGAATTCTAGAAGAGCTAGATTTAAAGTTTCTTCTCCAAGTATATTAGGTATCCTTATAAGTTCTGTAGGAAGTTAAATGATAGGTGATTTGAGCTATTTACATGAAGTAAAAATGTAGCCTGTACTGCTGTCATGGGATAATGCCCATTCTGAAAACAAAGGGGGGAGGCCTTGTGATTGCTTTGCCCTCCCTGTAGGGAGTTTTCCCCCTGGGAAGCTGAGTCTGTTTCATCCCCCCCTCCCTGCCCAGCTAGGGTATAAAAAGAGGGCATTGCAGCTGTTAGCTCTCCTTTTGGCTCCTGCCTCTCCTGAATGAGAGCTACTATGGCTTCTTTCCTGCTCCTCTGCTACATGGTCGTGCCTGATCCTTCTCCCTGCTACCTCTGCCCCTCTTCAGAGAGAGACTGGTTTTGTATTATTCTTCTTTGTCCCCCTCCCATCCGTCCTTGCTCCTTCCCCTTGTGAACCTTACCTGTTATAGTTACATATATATATTGTTTAAAGAAAACTCTTTACCTCTCTACTTCCAAGCTGACTCCAAATTATTGTTTGGTGGACTTGCTCCTTCTTCCCTTCCCCCCCCCCCTCTTGGGAGGGAGGAGGGGGAGGTGGGGGAGAGATTCTCAGCCTTGCCCCCATCTGAGCTCTTAACTCCCAGCTAAGGCTTAAACCACCACAACTGCTGAATAATGCTTTCTATCACATTATTTTAAAAAATAGATGTCCATTACAATTAAAAATTGCTTTTCATTGTTATTCTTCACAACGGGAAGCTATTAAAATATTTAACTTTATGTGAATAAGTGAAGCAGCTAGTAACAGGTTCAGCTAAGTCTGCTTTGGCAGGGGGGTTGGAGGTCCCTTCCAACCACTAATGTACTGTGATACAGAGGAATCATGATTTCAAGAAAACTGGCGCTAAGAACAAGCACAGTGGTGTGATTGGTTGATTTTTGGCTGGTTGTCAGATACTCACCTGGCTGCTCTCTCCATCTTCATGGATGGAGATAGATCACTTGGCAATTACTGTCACAGACCTGACTTGGAAAAAATTTATTGCCAATTCAAAACAGAGTAAGATGATGAGAAACAAAGGGGAAAAAAACCCAAATCACCTCCTGCCAGCCATCCTTCTTTCTAGGCTCAACTTCATTCCTTCATTCCCAACTCCTGTCTGCACAAGCAGCGGAGGGGAATAGGGTAGTAGGAATTTGGTCAGTCTGTTAGAGCTCCTCTGTGCTGCTGCTTCCTCCTTTACACTTTCCCTTCTGCTCCACTATGGGTCCTATCAAGGATACAGTCCTTCAGGAGTGGTTTCAGTGTGGGTTCTTCCCACAGGCTGCAGAAATCCTGCTTCTGTGTGAGCATCTGGGGGCTGTAGCTTCTTTCAGGACATGTCCACCTATTTCACTACAAGCTGCAGGGGTTGAATCTGAAGCACCTCTTCCACCTCCTTCATTGACCAGGGTGTCTGCAGGGCTGTTATTCACTTTTTCCCCACTTTCACTTTATCTGTGAGGCATTTTTGCCATTGCTTAAATCTGCTTTCCCAGAGGTGCTGCCATCTTGACTGAAGGGGTCAGTTGTGCCCTTCTGGACATGAGTTGAAGCCACTTGGAACCAGTAGTCTGACACAGGGCAGCCAGGGCCTTGCCTCTCGGAGGCTGCCCTGCATCACCTGCTGCCAGCTCCTCACCAAGGATACTCTGTGCAACTGGGTGTCAGCTGTTTCAAATTGCTCAGGAAAGAAATAAAATATTAAAATGCTGTTTGATAAATCCTACATGGTAAACTTCCTGTTGAGGCTTTTTGGGACACCTTGCTGGACAGAATGGGCAACTGAATTAAGGGATAGTGAAATCTGAGTATTGAGCCTGTAACTACACATATGGATTTGCAACATACAGATTTACAACTTGGAGTTCTTCATCTAGCTTTTTGAACATGTACTCAATCTAGTGTAGTTGTATGCATCTTCAACCTCTTACCCAGCCCTCTCCTAACAGACTACAGTTATGTCTGTGTTGCTTTCAGTGAACTGTAGGACTTCAATCACTGAAAAGAAATTTAACCATACCTGCCCCCAGTTAAAAATCCCTTTAAAATCAGTTCTCTTATTTTCACCTCAAATAGGATTTGGACTTTGTAGCCTGTCTGGAGAATCATTAAATTTGGCTTTTTGCTGATGAAAAATGACATCATTTCAGGGTGAGATTTTTATATGGAAAAAGATTTGAGTGAGGGCTTCATGCTCAGCAGAGCTGTTCAAGCTGTGTTTTGAGGAAAGTCCTAGATTTTGATCTGAATGCCAAGATTTCATGCTTTGTGTTAGACATTTTGGGGGGATAAAGCTGGAATATCCTTTCTCAAGCAGAACCAGAAAGCTGTATGTGCTTCATGTACAGCTTTTTCAGTCTCTTTAATGAAATCATGAGTAGTTTACTGTGTGCTTGCTGGACTGAGCTCTTGGGAGAGGAGGCCTGCCCCACCTTCCCAGTCTCTGAATGCCAGCTGTGTTTAGGTCTAGAAATGTGCAGAGATTTCAGCAATTTGGGTAACATGTAGCTATAAACTAGGAATCTAGAGAAGTATTTTTTTGCAAAAACTTAAGGTTTTTGTAGATTTCATGTCTATTTAAAAAGCTGATTAAATGCATGGTGTACAACTTCAATGACAACTGTGTGAGGCACTTAAAAAAAAAAAAAAGGAATATTGTGATACTAAATGCTTGATCAAAAGCCAAATGATTTTTTGAAACAGGCTGTATAGGATAAGCCTGAAAAGCTTTCATTGAAGCCTGAGGAGTTTAGCAGAAGCTTTGGTGTAAGGTAGTGTGAGCCAGTTTTCTTGGTGGACTACAAGGAGCAATTTGTTTTTTGTCCTAAGGTAGATCCCTGGATGAAGGTGGGGAATTGTGTATTGCATGCATCCAGCACCTGAATTCTTTACTTCAGAAGTAAAATATAGATTCATGGCAGGTACTTAAAAATGGGAAGTCTTCAAAGAAGATCATGTAACTGCAACTATTTAAATTTGTCTGTATTAGCTTTCTGTCAGTCTGAGCACATGATATCCTTCCCTCCGTCCCTGTTCTCTAAAATGTTAATGTGGGACTTGGTGGATGTGTGTTTTAATATTCTAGGGTGCTTTGTATACTACAGAAAATATTGAAATAAGTGGTTACTACTTATTTTTCCTCATTTTTTTTTTCTTGAGCTGAATCTGTACCTTCAGGAATCTACATTGAGTCTTCTCAGTTAACTCTTGAGCTGCTTGTATATGTACTGTGTTAAAATCCATACAACTTAAGCATGTGAATTTGTTGTTACATGGTAGTACATTCCTGAAGTGGGTCGTTACAGTTGGAAGAGTGAAAGTTACTGGAAAATGTTACTTAAATTCTCATAATTGGCATAATGATCTTCTTGCTTTGCTGATGTGGAAATCTGGAGCAGATGTTATGGTATGCTTATATAGATACAGACTAACGAAACCTAATTCTGCTTAGGCTCTTCAGACACTAATTCCTTTATATATTCATGTCTACAGCTGATAGAGGAAGCTTGAAACAAAGTTCTTACATTTTCTTATATTGGATATATTAAGTTTCATTTTCTAGCAGAAATGTTTAATAAATAGTCTGTTTTTTCAGCTTCTTCCGTTACTTGGCCTGCAGCCATGTGAAGATTTCTGCTCAGTAGCTTGTAAGAACATAAGAGCTTGCTGAACAGCAGTAATTGTTAGACACTGAGGGCAGACTGTGAAATGGTTTGGGCTAAGTAGTTGTGACTTCAGCTGAAAGATGACATCTTCAGGAGACCAACCCTGTAGTTACATTGTCTCCAGACTTCAGACTGGGAAATATTTCTGTAATAGTGTATTTTAAATGGAGTGAGTAAAATGTGTAAAGCCCAAAGAGGATGATACTGTGATACTGTGAAACAGTACAGAAACACTTAGTGACTCAGCAATATTTGCCTTGTATTTAGCAGGCTTTATTAACCTCAGCTTAGCATTAGCTGTGCAGGACCTGAAATGACTTCAAAATCGAACAAGCACTATTGCAGTGCTCAGGTTCTGCATGGGTGCAGCAAGTGTACAAGGCCTTTAGGGGCCTGGCACAGTGTTCTAGCAAACCCTTCCCAGAGTCCACAGAACTGGTAGACACAGCACAAAGCTTGTATTGAAGCTTATGTGCCTTGGAGTTTACAAGCCTTGGCTACACTTGAATAAAGCATGAGACTGGGGGATTCCGCAGCATGTAGTCCAGTGATCACAATTCAAGGATTATGGTCTTAATACATCTGAGATGGTTCCTGCATAACACTAGCTTAGCTTTATAGCTTATGTGAGTAGTAACTTTTTCAGATTCATGGTGATAGTGAAAATAATACAGCTGTTCAACCAACACCTGTGATCATTCTTGTTTCTGCCTCCCATGCCATTATTGCTTTGTAACAGGAAAACTTATCGTGGGTACTTGGAAGCTGACTGTGTTTTTGCAGCCTTTTCATCAGCTTTCTTTGAAAAGTTCAAATTGTGAATGTCTCAGGTTGCTATTTCATTTTGCCTGATGGATCTGAAAACGTTCACCTTTATTTTTTTCCCTGACTTGCTTACTAATGTTTTATTTTTAAAACAACTACTCATGCTTGTCTTAAAGTTTGAGCTTACTGCAATGGCTTTCCATAAATTCTGTAAATAGCTGTTCTGCCACAAACAAAAAAAACCAACAACCTGTTAGAGCTTCCTGCTTTTTCAGTGAAATTGGAAGCAAAATTTTTAAACCTGGGAAACTTCTGTGCTGAATTCCAATCAAGCTGAAAATGAAAACTTTGAAGGAACAATTGTCTTGACATTCTGCATGGTTTGGATTATAGTTGGTTTAACTGCTACCAGTAGATGTCTTGGGATAGTTATTTGGAGTAGCTCTTGCAAAGCATTGTCACATGTGGCTTTTGAGGCACATCTAATAGGACTGTTTGCATACTGAAATGCATATAAATATTCAATTATAATTAATGTGCTCTTGTGGCAAGAAAAATGTATAAATCAGCTCTACTAAGATGAGGATACTAGCTTTTTTTGTTACTAGAACAGGTACATTTTAAATGTCTAGTTTGCAGGAAGAATATTAGAGTTGATGATGGGGAAATGTGGAGTTCTCTATAATCCAAGACATAGCCAAGAATCAGAAGACCTGCATCCTTCTGGTTCACTGATGCTGGTGTGATTCTTTGACTGCATGTCATGTTTACATTGTAAAGTACTAAGCAGCAACTTTCATGATTTGGACAGTAATCAGCTAGAGTAATATGCATGTGAAGAGGGGAAATGCAGTAGAAATACCACAGAAGTATGCAACTGAGACTTCAGTGATTAAATGACCATCCTAATAAACAATTAAGGCAATAAGCTTAAATCAAGTCTTTAAAATGAACAACTCCCTCCAAACAACAAAACTTTCCTTGATGTTTTGTGTTCAAAATAAAAACAGAGAGAACCCCACCAAAAAAAAAGACCTGCAAGAAATTGCCACTGGTACTGCTTCTTTCTTTCATCCCTGCTCCTTTCCCATTCCTGTCATTGTAAGAGAATTCTCTTCAAGATTTTCTACCTACTCCAGCAACTCATTGTTCACTGCCATTTTTCCTTTTCTTTTTTAATGCCTCTTCTCTCCACCTTGTCCTACCTCCTTCCTTCTCTGGTTCACCAAGTATTTTGTTTTGATGGTGTGCAAAAGCACTCAAGTTTAAGGACTGAATTCTACTTCCCTACAAGCTGGATTGTATTCCATCAGATCTCAGCATCTAAGGATGTTTGGTTTTTGGCTTTTTATGGTTAGTTAGGCAAGTTCTGGATTGTACCCCTGTCCTTTCATTCTTAATTGCAGGTTTTAGAGACATGATTCAGTGCAACCCTTAAATAGTACTTGTATACTTAAAGGCTTTGCTGAATTTTGACATGGGACAGAAAACACAAATGTGAGTAAATGGGGGAGAAAAATAGCAGTGCTGACCTTTGAAACCTAGGTAGATGACATGGAAAACCACTGGTCTGGGCTTCTGTTTTGTTACCTGCAAAAGGCCTGTTTGAGAGGTGGCTGTTGCTCTATGTACTCAAATCCATGCAAAGTTGTATTACACGTGATCTTTTTTTTCCACTTACCAGCTACTTCAGCTTGTTTTGAAAGTACACTTCTGACACTTAGAAAATAAAGGTTTTAGACACGTAAAAGCTTCTTGAGCACCATCAGCCTCTGTAAAGCCACTTCTTTGGTTAGTAATCTTTTTAAAAGCTATATAGTCTTTAGCTGCTCTTCTAAGTAAACAGGCTTTTCACTTCTAAGACAAATTGCAGTCTCATCGATGCATTTGCATTTTTCCCTTTTCCCAGTTACGTGAGAGCTGCAGGACTAGCCTCTGCCATTATCAGTTCTTTGTTAGAAATGACTAAGCAGTTGATAAAGTATCTTGAGTATAATTCCAACATTTCAGATAACACTAATGCTCATGTCTTGGCGGCACTAAACTATAAGTAACAGCAACACAGCTGTATGTAATGGGGAAAAAAAAGTACAAAAATACTATGTAAAGTATGTTAATTCTTTTAAGAATTTGCCCTGTTTTCCATGATTGCAGCTATAACTGTTTTTTGTGTTTTTTTCCCCATGTGAAGATCCAGATGAAAACAAATCTTGCAGCACGTTATAAACTGCTGTGAAACATTCCGAGAGAGTCATCTGGATTAGATTTTGCTTGTGGTCCCTACTGTGAATGTCACTACTGTGAGGATGCATAAAAAGCAAAATAGTAAAGTGTATGTCATCAAGAAGAAACACTAAAGCCATCAAATTGTGTGCTTTAATTATATGCCGATGCAGTAATTCTGCTGAATTTGGTATTAGTTACAGTTTGAAGATTTACTGTAGTGATTTCACAGTATCACAGTATCGCCAAGGTTGGAAGAGACCTCGAGGATCATCGAGTCCAACCTGTAACCACAGACCTCCTGACTAGACCATGGCTCCAAGTGCCACGTCCAATCTCCTCTTGAACACCTCCAGGGATGGTGACTCCACCACCTCCCCGGGCAGCCCATTCCAATGACTAATGACTCTCTTGGTGAAGAACTTTCTCCTCACCTTGAGCCTAAACTTCCCCTGGCGCAGCTTGAGACTGTGTCCCCTTGTTCTGGTGCTGGTTGCCTGGGAGAAGAGACCAATCCCTTCCTGGCTACAGCCACCTTTCAGGTAGTTGTAGAGGGCAATGAGGTCACCCCTGAGCTTCCTCTTGTATTTCTGTGGAATTTGTGTATTTCTGAATGCAATGTCATCTGCATTAGCTGATCTTAGTATGTGCTTTGTGAGGCTCATGTTATTGCAGTGCTTTCTTGGGCAAACAGGAACTTCGTTTGATTGGTGTTGGCTGGTGGTTTTGTTTGGTTGGTTTTGTTTCATTTGTGACAGTTTTTTGGTACTTGATGGAGTTTGGAAATGTAAGATTGAAAGGTTTCAGTAAAAACACTAGATATTAAAATCTCTAAATATCTGAATTGTCTATTTAGCATATTCAAGTTATGTGATAATCTGCGGGAAGTTCTGGCAAGTCTGACAACAAACCAGAATTGAGGTATCTAGGATAAATTGGTTGTAGAAGGAAGAAATACATTGTTGTCTTTTGTACCCATGACTAGATGACTTGTGTAATTAGTGTTACTCAAAATGGACATTTGATTTAATATGTTACCCTTTCCTAGAATTGTGTGTTTGTTGAATAGTTTTACTGCTTTAATTCAGTCTTGGAGAACTTTATAACATTATAACAATATTTGGAATGAATAGTTTCAAAGCTACAGCTATAAAGCAGGGTTGGTTTTTTTTTTCCTGGTTCTGTTTCTTACACGCTGAAGACTGAGCCACCATCGCAATTGCTTATTTTGACATCTGGGTGTGATAGTCTTAAACATGGCACAAATCTGCTTCTAGCTGTCTTTGAAAGCCTATGATAGCTTAATTTTGCAAATCTGAACTCTTGCAAGAGCTGATAGCAAATAAGACTGTTGGGGTACTGATTCCTTGTTCCTGTTAATGCTGATGTAAATATCTTGATGTTGTGTATTTTTATCAGTTGAATGATGATTAAACAGTATATCAAAATATGACTCTCATCTAACTTCTTTGTTAAAAATTAACATTGCTTATAGGATGCTAAGCTAGGGCTAGATAATAGGTTCCTGAGTTAAAACAAAATATTTTGGAGAAGTTAAACCTCCATTTCACCATTCTGAATTTAATCATAAAATGTGTTTAATATATGCTCACACCTTTGCTTGAAATAACCTTTAGAATTTCATCAGCAATTTCCAACATTGTTCTTCGTAGCTCTTCAGCTGTTGATAGCCTGCTGGCATTAATGAGAATTGAGACTATTGTCTTCTCTGGTAATTTCAAATTCACTTCTGTCATTCTGAGGATAAATGATCAGTTCTTCTTAAATAACATCAGTCTGCATTTTGTAATATCATTGGGTTCAAAAAATTCTCTACCAGTTTCGGAGCTATGTGTTCCCTTCTAGTTATGCTCTTCCCTCAGCTTTTACTATTTTTGACTTCTGAGCTGCCCCTTTCTTTTATGCTCCCAGAAGTTCTTGAAGTTCAGTTCTCAGTCAGTATGCAGAATTTACTTTTTCTCCATCTCTCTGCCCACCTCACCCTTATGAATTCCATTAATGTTTGATATAACCCTTCCAGATTTGTAAGCTGAATATGGTGTTTCCAATTTTAGTACAAAGTGAACTTGGTAAAATTACAGTAAAGAGGTGGAACCTTGGTTTTAAACTTTCTAGTGTCTGCATCGCTGTTCTAAAGGTTTTGTGTGGATGGCTACCTTCAAGTCAGCTTCACTGGGTAAAATCAGCAGCCCAAGTAAAGGCTCATTTAAATTTTCTTGGTTGCCAGCAATAAGTAAACTTCTATTTATCAAAATTGTAACTATTGTTAGGATCTACCAAAACTTCTTTTAAATACTTGACAAAACCTTTGTTTGTATTTCATAACTTTGTTTGGGGTGTCTTAAACATGTACACATGCAATTTAAACAACTTATAGGAGAGAGAGAATTTTTTCCTGTTCAAATGTTATTAAAGTTACAGGTGGATATAATTATGTTTTTGCCCCTGCTCTGAAGACCATTCTAGTTGATTTAACATGGTAAATATTTTTTAACATGTAGATATAAAGTAAGAAAAATGCACACATGGGGAAAGAGTATTCCCAGCAAAGCAAAACAGGAGGAAAAATAATTCTATTATTTTCAATAGAATTATTATTCTATTATTTTACTTTAAAAAAAAAGCTTTTAATTAAAACAGTAACCTCTGATTTCTTTAAAGGCTTTCCTGTGAATTTTGTTTGCTTTTATAGGCTGCCAGTCTAATTCAAAGCCCAGCACTACTCTGCTTTTGTGCTTTGTCTGCTGTTGCAGAGGGAGATGTAATCCTGAGTGATGCACATGTGGTAGGTTAGCCAGCCCATGACTGCTGTATGCTCTTGGCTCAGAGCAGAACAATATCTCAGTCTTTGCTGATTCCTCTCAGGAAAATTATTTGCATCTTGCTTACTTTTGTTCATTTTTGTCTCCTTCCTAGGTAAGAAATGTTGCTTCATTCTGTGTTTCTCAGTCAGACTGGACATAGCAAAACTCATGAGCTCAGATCCCTGTGGACAGACACACAGTAATTAAGTACTGTTCTCAAAGACAGTGAAGTAAAATAGTACTGTTTTGGTTATGATGGAGGCTAAAGCTGGGTTCACATAGATAACATTACTTGCTATTTTGGAAAGTCTTTTAGTCCAAGAGAATGTTAGATTGCTGCAGTTCAGATTTGTGTACCCTTCTCAAGGCTGTTGGTACAGTTTGTGGAGGAGGCTTCTTTTTGTGGTTATGTTTCAGTCTACCAACATTTGTCATGGATACACTTGTATATTATCCTAAACTTTGGTCCAAATTCTAATGTTAAAACACACTCAGATGACCACAAGCCATCAAATGAATAGGTATGACAACACATAGTTTCATAGTTTCATTCAGGGTTGGAAGGGACCACAAGGATCATCTAGTTCCAACCCCCCTGCCATGGGCAGGGACACCCCACACTAGATCAGGCTGGACAGAGCCTCATCCAGCCTGCTCTTAAACACCTCCAGGGACGGGGCCTCGACCACCTCCCTTGACAACACATTCCAGGGTTTCACCACTCTCATGGTGAAGAACCTCCTCCTCACATCTAGCCTGAATCTCCCCACCTCCAGCTTCATTCCATTCCCCCTAGTCCTATCACTACCTGAGATCCTGAGAAGTCCTTCCCCAGCCTTCCTGTAGGCCCCCTTCAGATACTGGAAGGTCACAATTAGGTCACCTCGGAGCCTTCTCTTCTGCAGACTGAACAGCCCCAACTCCTTCAGTCTGTCCTCATAGGAGAGGTGCTCCAGCCCTCTGCTCATCCTTGTGGCCCTTCTCTGGACACGTTCCAGCACCTCCACATCCCTCTTGTAATAGGGGCACCAGAACTGGACACAGTACTCCAGGTGGGGTCTCACCAGGGCTGAGTAGAGGGGGAGGATCACCTCCCTCGACCTGCTGGCCGCACTTCTCCTGATGCAGCCCAGGATCTGATTGGCTTTGCGGGCTGCAAGTGCACATTGAGAGCTCATGTTGAGCTCACATATATATAATTTTTTTAAACACACACACAAAAAGTATAAATCTGATTTCATAGCATTTAATTTGTTGCAGATACTTGCAAAAATAAGTTTATTTTTACATTTAGTTTACAAAATGGAGCCTATCTTCTCTTAATTAATTCAGTTTTCCTTTTCTGCAGAAGGAAGAAACCTCCACTGTTACAACTTTCCTTCTCCAGCTTTCATATTTACTGTGACACTGGACCAGGCATTGCCACTGCTGTGTTTGAGAAGCTCTCTGGTGTTTTAAAATTTAGAAGTTACTCATGTTAAATATCTTTTGTGTATCCCAGACTAATTAAGAATCTATTAACATGAACTGCTTTGCCACTTTTTATTGGTCATGGGCCTGGAGGTGTAGAGTAAAAGCTTTGAAATTTATTTCACCTTCTAGCTAGTGTCCAGGGAACAAGGACTTCTGAACTGATAGTCCAATAATGATAGTTCAGCACTTAGATATTGAGTACACACACATTTCAATGTATGGTAATGCATATAAGCTGTGAACTGTGCATTTAATGTGTTTACTTCTACTTTGACTCCACTTTGTATATGTAAAATTGCAAAATCTTATACTGGATGTGACTTTCACTTGTTCTGCTTGCAGTTAAATATCTGGAAGCAAAACTTTCTTGACAGTTTGTCCTCACTCAGTCTTCTAAAGGACAGAAAAAGTCTCTGATACAGCTCTGAAAGTTCCATGTGGAAAATATCCATAAATGTCACCTAATTACTGTAAGATTTTTTTTTACACACTATGCCTGTAGCATAACCAATTAGGGAAGATAGAAATATGGTTGAAGGTGTGCTTGCTGCCCTTCCTGCTCCATCTTTACAGTAATGCTCAGTGTTCTTGTCTTTGATATAGCTGGTAGAGAGCCTTATGAGGCTTTTCAGTCAATATGGATTTGCAGAGCAGTGTAGATTGGGGGGGGGGGGGGGGGAGGAAGGGGGTTATACCTTTAGCATCAGGGTGAAAAAAAACCAGAAATCTTCCAAGAAACAAATTATTTCCATTATTTTTTTTCCTCAGTCTTTGGACATCATGCAATTGAGAGAGATCAGTAGTGAGATGACTTGCAGCGAACTGCTATCTATTTTGTTACCAAATCTGAATCATTTCAACAAGTTAAGCTGTAGTCAGCTGAGTTCTTAGAGTTCTTCATGGTCTCTAGTCACATTTGAGGACAGGTTTCTCTCTTCCTCTTGGGTACTTTCTGCTGTGGTAGAATACATTATATTGTTGAATGCTAGAGTACACTTGCAGTGGTACAGAATGGTAGATATATTGCAAGGGGCCTCTGAGAATAATCTAGTCTAACCCTCTTGCTAAAGTAAGTGCAGGTGGCACAGGAACATACGGAGTTGGGTTTGGAAAGTCTCTAGAGAAGGAGACTCCACAACCTTTCTAGTCTATTCCAGTGTCTGTTGCCCCTTGTCCTGCCACTGGGCACTGCTGAAAAGAGCCCAGCCTCATTCTCTTGACATCTGTCTTCTTTTTCCAGGCTAAACAGCCCCAGGTCTCTCATCATCTTCTCATAAGAGATGCCCTAGTCTCCTAATCATCTTTATAGCCTTCCACTGGACTCTCTTTAGTCATTCCCTTTCTCTCTCGAAGTGCAGAGTCCCGAACAGGACAAGTTAGCAGCTGTAAAGACTGGGTACTCTTTTATAGCTAAACCAAACACACACCCCCCCAACCCCCCCCCCCGCCAAAAACAAAACAAAACAAACAAAAACAAACAAACAAACAAAAAAAAAAAACCAAAACCAAAAAGAGAGAGAGAACAAGAACCCCCCCAACCAAAATATCCTGGTTGGAGGCCAGGCAGATCCTCTCAGGCCCCAAGAAAGAGACAAAAGAATGAGACTCACACAAATGGATTGCAGAAGTGATGGAAAGTTTAAATGGAAAAGCATCAAGTGTTTTTGTTTTACAGGAGCTACAAAGTGCAGTGACTAAAAAGAATCCCAAAGTGTACAGAGTCCCCTATAGCACACCCAAAAGCTTCCCAAACACTTCTCTTTTCCCCACCTGAGGATATACTCAAACGTGCCCAGGCTCTTTCTTCCCCCCTACTCCTAGGCTAGTCTCAGGCTGGCCAGGTCTGAGACTGTTCCCCTTTCTCCTCCTGGCATTAGGCCTAACCAGGCCTAAGAGGCCTTGAGATACTCCCCCAGCATTATCTGATAGGGAGCATCTCCCATGGGAGCAGAGAGGGAAGAAAGAGGAAGAGAATGACTTTGCAGATGGATTTATAGGGCACAGGATATTATGGGTATGAAAGATGCTGTTTCCTGTATCTACCTACTGGGTTGGACCCTCTGGACACTGAAGGTGCAACTGATGTGGCAGGAACAGGAGGGACACAGCCTAAACTGCCAGGCAAAATAAAAAGAGCCCCAACCCAAACCAAGCACAAAAACAACAACAAAAAACCCCACCCCACAACAAAACAACCACAAAACTCCAGCACCCCCAGCAACTCAAAACACCAAACAGATCCCCCCCAAACCTGAAACCATCCTTTTCTTGAAAGAAACTGAATTTGCATCTGTAATACTGTAATTGTGCAAGTAATGCTTAGATACCATAAGTTCACTTTGTGGAAATCATCCATTGATTGTAATTGAGCATAATAGCCATGCTATCCAATGGCCTTCTCATTTCCTATTTTTAGATTACTTGTCATATAGTGATCTACATATTTTCTTTGCCTGAGGTGTAAAGGTATCATAATTAGATACTTTCCACTTGAGTTTTTAAATTTAATAGTATCATTTGTGCCTATGGGATGAATTATGGATGGAAACTTTCCTAGAGTTGTGGAGTAAACTTAGGAGATAATCAGGGTGCCTTTGCTTCCCAGCCTGTTCAGTCACAGCCAATGAGAAAAGCAAGGAAGCTCTGTTGTCCCTGGGGTGTATCAGTTTATATCTGAGGCTGCCAAATCAGGTGCTGTGGAGACCTGGTACTGTGAAGTACACCATCTCTTCCTCTTGTGAGCCTCTCTCTCTTCCAGGACTCAGTGGCACTTCTGCATGTGCCTAGTATTTGACACTCCAAAGCATTACAGATTTGTCAACTGAGATGAACTTCTGTGGATGGAGGGGGAAACTTGAAGAGGAAGTTTACATTAACCATGTGGCCTGTGAATGGTCTCTAACATTAATCATTCCTCAGAGTAGGATGTGCTTTGGAAGTTAGCAGTAGCCCAAAGCATTTCTTCAGAAATGGGTGTTGTCAGGAGAATCCAGTGTCCCTTTCCATTATACTTGTGGGTGTAGGTTTTGTGTTTTGGTGGGTTGGGTTTTGTTTTGATTTTTTTGTTTGGGTTTTTTGTTGGTTTATTTTGATCTTTTTTTCCCATAGAAACAACACAACAAACCATACCTACCAAAATTTCTTTTGACTCTTCTGCCCTCATTTTCCCTCCTCTTCCATTTGTTTGCATCTGTTCACTACCTCTTCTATTTAGCACTCATTTGTTCTCTGGCTCTACAGATTGTGTCCCATTTTGCTTTCCTAGTGCATTCCCCAGAGCTTTTAATTTTGCAGGATAGTGATTGGAGCTGTCCTTACTGTGGAACCCTCTGGTGAGAAAAAGCAACAAGAGTAGGATCATCGACCTCTTGTTTGAAATGGGAATGAAGGGCTTTTCCCTCCCATTACCCGAATCCTTTCTGAAAGAGGAGGATAAGAAAAGGAGATGCCATGATCATAGGTGTCACCACTGCTGTTATGAGCATTTAATTGCTGCAACCACTCTCACTGCCAGTACATGGGAGCAGTTAACACTGAGAGAAGATAAGAGATGTGAAATGCATACCCTACTTTACATACTTCCATGGGGAACAGATAAATCAAAATAAGAACTTGGCAGAATTACACAAAACAACTTGCTGCTCATGGTTTAGTTCTTTGAATGGCAAACTTACAGTATCACAGTATAACTAAGGTTGGAAAGGACCTCGAGGATCATCGAGTCCAACCTATCAACACAGACCCCATGACTAGACCATGGCACCAAGTGCCACATCCAATCCCCTCTTGAATGCCTCCAGGGACGCTGACTCCACCACCTCCCTGGGCAGCCCATTCCAATAACGAATGACTTGCTGGGTGAAGAACTTCCTCCTCACCTCGAGTCTAAACCTCCCCTGGTGCAGCTTGAGACTGTGTCCCCTTGTTCTGGTGCTGGTTGCCTGAGAGAAGAGACCAACCCCTTCCCAGCTACAACCACCTTTCAGGTAGTTGTAGAGGGCAATGAGGTCACCTGAGCCTCCTCTTTTCCAGGCTAAACAATCGCAGCTCCCTCAGCCTCTCCTCATAGGGCTTGTATTCAAGGCCTCTCCCCAGCCTTGTTGCCCTTCTCTGGACACGTTCAAGTGTTTTGATGTCCTTCTTAAACTGAGGGGCCCAGAACTGGACACAGTACTAAAGGTGTGGCCTAACCAAAGCAGAGTACAGGGGCACTATGACCTCCCTGCTCCTGCTGGCCACACTATTCCTAATGCAGGCCAGGATGCCATTGGCCCGCTTGGCGACCTGGGCACCCTGCTGGCTCATATTCAGGCGGCTGTCGATCAGCACCCCCAGGTCCCTCTCTGTTTGGGAGCTCTCCAGTCACTCCGACCCCAACTTGGGTGCTTTTGTGTCAAACGTGACTTGAAAGTATCACATACTGCAATACTGTGGAAGTAAATTATTAATGTAAACAAAGATCTTTGCTGCTTGTAAAACAACTCTTACAAAACTGCCCTTTTGGCCCTCAAGACAAGTGCCATCACACTAACCCTACAACAAATTATTTCCGGGAACTGTTGGATTATATCAAAGGTACAGTTGGAAGCCATCATCGCTTTCTAATCCAGTGTTAATGCATTAGTTTTTCCACTAATTGCACAATGACTTAATTTAATCTACAACAGATCAATGATGGTATGTTATTTCTGTAGAGTCGAAAGTGAATGGAATGCTTGAACTAGGTTTAATGTTCTATTGAGAAGGACAGCAGTTGCCTGATGTGGAAAAAAATGAATGGCAGAATAGCACTGACACATGTGCAAGTCTTTTTACACTTTCTTTTTGTTTCTTTTTGTTTCTTTTTGTTTGCTGTTTAAATGTTGTATCTACTCTCCTCAGCCCTCCCAGCTCCTCCCGAGTCTTGTGTGAAAACTTACAACTATTCTCAATCCCAAATGCCAAGAAATGAGCTGAAAAATTCATTTAATCAAACTATAGCTCAATTGTTTGTGCATCCTGGTGACAGGTGTAATTTTGGGCCTACAGAAATCAGATTGTGGTGGGGTTTGATGTGGGTTGTGCTTTTTCTCTCCTGTAGAGCACAAAGTATACTCCTTTCCAGTCTTTACAATTCCTGAAAGTGTATATACTTTGTTCTCAGTTCACTGATTGTCAAATCTTTAATGTTTCAAGTTAAACTTATCTTGAAGAGATTGATGTAGTCTTTTCTACCAGGAGGCTCCTAGAGTGCCTAGAAGACAATTTCTTAAGAAATCAATAGCCCTACTCAAGGAGGTGCATTGTTGGACCTGTCGGTCACAAATGCAAATGAAGTCATCAGGGATGTCAAAGGCAGCCTGGGCTGCAGTGGTTATGTGCTAGTTCAGTTCACTGTCTTAAGGAGTATGAAACCCATAAGAAGTGCAGTTAGGACTCTACATTTTAGGAAAGCAAACTTCCACCTTTTCAAGGAGTAGTAAATAGGACCCCATGGGAAATGACCCTCAGGGACAAGGGAGCAGAACAGAGCTGGCAGATCTTTAAGGATGCTCTCTATAGAGCACAAAATATCTCAATCCCCTCAAGCAAGAAATTGGGCAAGAAGGGCAAGAGACTACCATGTTTGAGCTGTGACTTGCTGGTCAAATCAAAGGGCAAATTTGGGCTACACAGGAAATGGGAGGAGGAACAGGCATCCTGGGAAGAGTATAGGGATGTTGCCCAGCTGTCTAGGGATGAGGTCAGGAAGGCCAAGGCACAGCTGGAACTGAACTTGGCAAGGGATGTAAAGAAAAACAAGAAAAGCTTCTACAGGTACATTAACCAGAAAAGGAAGGTTAAAGAAGGCATCCCCCCACCAATGAGCAACGGTGGGGAACTGATAGCAAGGGAGGAGGAGAGGCTGAGATTCTCAACAACTTCTTTTGCCTCACTGGCAACCCCTCTTCTCGTTGTACTCGTATTGAGGGACTACAAGTTGAAGACCAGTGTGACATGGTCCCTCCCACTGTTAGTGAAGACAAGGTGTATGATCAGCTGAGGAACCTGAATATGTACGAGTCCATGGGGCCCAATAGAATGCATAAGAGAGTCCTGAATTGGCTGATGTGGTTGCCAGACCACTTTCCATGATATTTGAGAAGTCCTGGCAGTCAGGTGAGGTCTCTGGGGACTGGAAGAAAGGAAACATCACACCCATTTTTTAAAAGAGTAGAAAGGAGGACCCTAGGAACTACAGAACTGTGAGCCTCACTTCGGAGCCTGAGAAGATCATGGATGCACCATCAGCAAGTCTGCAAATGACACCAAGGTGTTGTCGATACACCAGAGGGACGAGAAGTCATCCAAAGGGACATGGACAAGCTGGAGAGGTGGACCCAGTTGAACTTCATGAGGTTCAATAAGAGCAAGTGCAAGGTTCTACACCTGGGCCAGAATAATCCTTGCAATCAATACAGATTAGGGGATGAGGTGTTAGAAAGCACCTCTAGGATTTGGAGTGCTGATGTAGGAGAAGCTGGACATGAGCAGGCAGTGTGCAATTGCATCCCAGAAGGCCTATCACATCATGCGCTGCATCAGATGATGCATTGCCAGCAGATCCAGAGGTGATTCTGCCACTTCACTCTGCTCTGGTAAGACCTCACCTGGAGTACTCTGTCCAGGTCTGGAGCCCTCAATATAGGAAGGACATGGATATGGTGAAGAGGGTCTAGAGGAGGACCATGAAAATCATCAGGGGGTTGGAGCACCTCTGCTACAAGGACAGATTGAGGAAGCTGGAGTTGGAGAAGAGAAGGGTCTGGGGAGAGCTGATAGCAGCCTTCCAGTACCTGAAGGGGACCTACAGGAAGGATGGGAAGAGACTGTTTACAAAGGCCTGTGTTGACAGAAGAGAGGCAATGGTTTCAAATTGGAGAAGGGCAGATTTAGACTGGATATCAGGAAAAAGCTCTTCATATGAGGGTGGTGGAACACTGGAACAGACCTGGACCATTCTATGATTCCCTAAGATCTTCAACTTCTGCAAATGTCATCGGCTGTATGAGGAACATCTAATGTCTTAAGATGAATAAGAATTGCTTTCACTTACATTACTAGGTAGTGGAGGCTGGTGCTAAAAAGACCATTTCAAAATGCAGGTGCATCAACTACAGGAATGGATGCATTTAATAAATGGATTTAAAATTAACTTGAATAAAACATTAATCACCCAGTAACTTCTTGTTACTTATTCAGATTACTTGCTTTTGTTCTCCTTTGCCTTTCTGCCTTAATGTGATGAAGGAAAAATACAGCTTTCTGTGAAAAACCTCTCAAAAAAAGACATTTAAAAATTAGTAGGTTTAGGAAAGCCTTCATGATAACCTGTGCAATGCAGGAAGATTCCTTCATTTCTGACTTAGATTTCTGTCCTTCTGCAACAGCAGAGAAGCAGAATTGACCAAGTATAACTGTACAGAAGATGCAGGGAAAGGAGTGATTGGCCATTGGAATGGTCTGCCCAGGGAGGTGGTGGAGTCACCATCATTGGAGGTGTTCAGGAAGAGACTGGATGGGGTGGTTGGTGCCATGGTTTGGTTGATTAGATAGTGTTGGATGATAGGTTGGACTTGATGATCTCAAAGGTCTTTTCCAACCTGATTAATTCTATTCTAGAACTCTCTTTAGATTTTTTTCTCTGAAAATCTTGGTGTATAATGCAATGAAAGAGATAAGTGCCTAATCAGGTGGAACAGCATGTAAATTAACTGTTACCAAAATTTCTTTCACTGAAACTATTATCAGCCTTCAGAATTTTCCCCCATTGATGAAAACCTCCTTTTGTTTCACTTTGATATGGGAGCACCACTGTTTATGTTCTCCTGTTCCACCGCTGGTATGCAGTCCACAGTTTGAGTAACGTGCGAAACTGAGAGATGGTTTGTTCGCTCTAACAAACCTTGCTTATAAACTCTTGTCAAATATTTGTGTTAGCTTATTACTTGCAAATAAACTGCTCTCTTTGGTTATTTAAATAATGTTTAGTTACTTAAAACTTTCCTGGGCACACTGCATTGCATATTTATTTATGTAGTATCTCTCATTTTGAAAACGCTTTGAATGCTGTACACTGCACATAGTCAAAACTCTAGTGGTAATGTGGAGTAGATAGTTGCAAATAGTAAGACTTATGCTATGCACATTTCACAGTAAAAGTGATGTAGCAAAGTTTCTGAGCTTTCTGCTCAGATCAGATAGTTTGCCAGCCTTATCTTTCCTATGCTGTGTGTTATTGCCAAGAAAGTATATGTAATTGTTTAGGTTAGGCACTCATTTCTCTTATTTAATAAAGCCTGTCAAACTTGCTGTAGCACTAAGCAGTTATTTTTAAGTTTATACATTTTTACATTGAAGGACAGGATTTGAACTGAGTGTTTATGCCTAGCCCAGTGCTTTTATTTTTATTTATTTCCCCCCAGTTTGTCAAGATCTGAAACAGCACTGTGTTGACTAACGTTTTCCAGGGAGCTCTCCTATGTAGTAGGAAAGGGCATGGGCATGCTGTCTGTGCTGCAGATGTTTCCATTTTCCTAGGATTAGGAAATCAGTAAACTGATTTCTCTTATTAGGAAGATTCAATTGTTGTGCACCAGAAGTACTGCCTTTAGAGACTGACAGAAGCAGAGTTGTACATTTTATTTCATTTGTGGTGAGAGATTAATGGAAGGTGGTGCTGCAGCGCTGACCCAACCTGCTGGTTGTGCTGCATCTGCTTGTTATCGCCACTACCTGGTGGCGTGTAACACTTCAGCATTCCAAGAGCCTGCAACTTTCTACTGTGGTGGAAGTTTTCTGATAATACAACAAGATTTCTAAAATAAATATTTTCTGTTTGTGTCAGAAATAAATATATTCCAGAGGCACCCACAAAACAGCAACAGACACTTAAACTCTGGATTTTTTACAATTGTTCTGCACTCCTTCTGACACAGAATTACAGATTTGGATGCCAGCTAGGAATATACACTCTGATTTCAGTATTCCTAAGGTTGCAAGAGACCTCAAAGATCATCGAGTCCAATTTGTCACCACAGACCTCATGACTAGAGTAGAGAGGACGCTACTGCCCACTGCAGGCTTGAACTCACGACGTTCCCATTAAAGGTCTGATGCACTACTATACTGCTGCACAACTAGGAATATACTGCTGCTGAACAAAAATGTGGACATGCTGACTCAAAAGGAAATTCTCCCCACAGGAACCCAGAATATATACATATACACTCACTAAGGTGAGGGTGAGGGCTCTTTTGATGAACTCCCAGTCTAAAAGAGAGCATCTTCCTGCCCAGCGCTTGTTGTGTGGAGAACCCACTCTCTCTGTAGCATTTATACCCTGTCCAAGTTGTCTGCTGCGGCTCTATTTCTTAATTAGTTGGTAGGCCAGGACCTCCAAGCAACAAAGGAGCTTCTGGACTTGAAGGCCCCACTAATGTCTGGGGGTGTCTAACTGATCCTTATCATCTGCCTTATCCTTGTCCTTTGCCTGTTGTGTGGTTTTACCTGCCACAGAAGATGCTTAAAAGCACTTTTCAAGTACTCATAAAATGGTAGCAGTATCAACCACAGTGTTAAAAGTATTGCTTTTATGTAAGTCATTTCTTAAAATGATGGAGTTTTGTCATGGCCATTATGTGCTGAAGGTAGGTGAGGATCATTTTTTGTGCCAGGCAGTGTTCCTGAAAGGGCCTGGTTGTTTGGCTGACAGCTGAGCTAACCTAATTCATCCAGAAAGTGGGACAGAGTTCAGTCATGCCCATCATTTGTAGCACAGAGTTATTGACTGCTTTTGTTGCCTCTTGCCTGAGAAATTGCATATTCAGCAAAATCAAGTGTCTGTGCAGTGTCCAAAGCCCATTTATCATATTCAGAAAAGTACCTCGGGTCTCAAATATTTGCTCACTACTTTGAGAAAGAAAGTAGTAGCCTTATATTTCAGTGCTAAATTTCTTATACTAATTCTTGTTTCTGTTCTTCAACCACAGGAAATGATCCAGTGCTTACTAGAAAGAATGCTATTTGCTTTTCTTTATTTTCCAAATTAGAAGCATAGGCGTTCAGTAATATGAGTCAGTTTTTAAATTATGTCTTCTGATCCTTCAGTTAAATGCTTCTAAATTTTTTAACACAGACTACAGATTTTTATATTTAGGTCTTACTAATAAATGTGGTTTTGTTTTTTTAATGCTATGCCAATTTAGCTCTTTATTTTCCTAGCTATTGTGCAAGTCTCTATTCATTTGTTTGCAAGATACTTAAATAACTGAACATTTTATTCTATTATGGATAGGGCAAGTAAATTACTCTTTGTAATACAAACCTGCATGCCAAGCTTGTCTGACATGGGGAAAGCTCCATGGGAATGTGAAGAGCTTACTTGATATGCATGTGTTTAATAGCAGAAAACAGAATTTTAGTGATACACTCCACTAAACATTGAAGAAAGCTGTGTTACTGAAGTTTTAATATCATGGGGATAGCCAAGGGATTCTGTCTTCAAACACTTTTGGTTTAGTTATCATATTAAGGAATTTTTATGTAGACTATATTTATTCTTAGAACTTTTCTGTCAGGTGTGTCCACACTAGGATGTAAGTTAAAGGTAAGAAGAACACTTTCTGCTTAGGTTGCGCCGGGTAGACTTAAGTAGTCAAAAAATAAATGTCTATAATACTGGAAATGCAGTTTGCTTGGTGGTTGTTCAGACAGGACCAAGTGGAGCAGAAGTGCTTTTATGATTTTCAGTATTGGTGTTATATTAACAGTTAAAGATGCAGGTTCCCTTTGGCTGTGTGCTCTAATAGCACACAGAGATATGTCACTGCCGTAAGTAATGTCATTCTTCTATACTTCTGTCTTTCCTTTTTTTATATCTTTTCTATGAGATAATGTCTAGGAATGTAAGACTTGCAATATTGTGAAGCAATTGTAATTGAGGTATTGAGGTTTGCTGCACTAGAAAACTGAAATAAAAATGATTTGCTGCTTAGACACTATGGAAACCCTCTCCACAGAAGTCTCTAAGGGCAAGTGGCTGTTAATAATGCTGCGTTTGTGATGATTTGGAGAGGGCCTTCTCAGCCTGCCAGGGGAGACAGCACGAGGATTAAAGTATAAGTGCCAAATGTTTCATAGCTTTTCTCCATCAGATTTTATGCAAATTCCATAATGGATCAATTTGCATATTCCCAGGTAGCTTGCCTATCTTCTTTAAACTGTGTTTTTGTTCTGAAGGTTAATCTTAGTAAATTACATTTATTGTTTCAGTGTAAGATAGGGATAGTACAAGTTTCTGTTGTTTTTCTTTGTGCCTCACTGTGACTCTTAGGCTTTTTTTGATCAAGTCAACAGTTTGAGCTTTGGTTGAGTGGTCTATTTTCTACATTTCTGCTAAACACTAGACGCTGCAGGGAGTTTGTGCTGAGGCTTTGAAATCCATTTGCTCAGGAGGTGCCACCAGCCCCCAACTGAAATAAACACTATTGCTCTCAACACACTTGTGTGTGGGCCTGCAATAAACATTCAGTTGAAAGAAGTGACATTATAATACTGAAAGTGCAAGATAAATTTGAAGTTTACCTTCCCTGTCAAATGGGTTGAAGGTAGAGTCTGCTGCAGGTCTGGAGCTTGTGGGCTGGCAGACATCTTTACAGGGAACAAGTTGGTGGAAAGCCCAAAACAGCCCTGTAAGTTTTGATGAACAGATAACAAAAGCCTTGGAGTTGAAGATACAGAGAAGGTTTAAGTAGCATTTAGCTGAGCTATATTTACTCAAGCCTTTTCAAGATTTATGAACTCTCTCTTAGCTTTCCCTCTTTCTTCTAGTGTCACCTAGTTGTTTCTTGTTTCTGAGGACTCTTGAGCTATTTGTTATTTCAGTTTCTCATCCTATTTATCTCTCTGTAATTACTTTTAACTGCTATTACTAGTCCTTCCAAGACTCCCAAGACATAGGAAATTATGGCCTCTAGAAAAGTGTCTCTTGCTTTAGGTAGTGTGTTTTGAATGTGAAAAAGTGCTTCATGCACTTTTACCAGCTGCCTCTCAAGATGCATTGTATGAGACAAAAACACCGGGGAACGTGTTTCACCAGAGGGATTGTGAAGGTTGTGGGAAGATGGCCGGCAGCCTGAAGCAAGAAGAAACATCTAAGGTGCTCTGGAGAGCAAAATCAGAGTTTTCCCTTCCTGCTGCTGGCTAGACATTAAAAACAGAGTATTTGGAATAAACAGTACAGCTCTTTCCAGTGGGATATAAGCAATCAATCATCCCTGGAAAGTGCTATTGACTGGTATCTTAACTAAACTGAATAAAACGCTGCTGTGTATTGCAAGATGTAATTTTGAATGGGTAGAGGAATTCACCGATGACCCAATAGATAACTTTCATTTCTAACTGTTGTTCACTTAGAAATGCAGACCGAGAACAGAAATTTTTCATGGTGGAGTCATTTGAGTAGAAGAGAAAGCAGGACTTGCTTTTTTTTGTTTCCCCAACTTGACTGCTGGGTTCTGTAACAGCTCAGTCTTTGCAGAGCTGTATTATTAGGGGTTTCACAATGTACGCTTCTTTGTATAATAACACAAAAACCCGTTCAGCTCCCTTTTGTTCAGTTATGTGGGAAGCATTTTGTTACCATCTTGTGATTTTTATTTTATTTGTAATTGTTTCTACCTTTCCATAATTACAACTTAGTGACTTGGGGGGGGTGTGGTGTGGATTTTTTTTGGATTGTTTTTAATGTAGGGTTTTGTTGTTGTTGTTCCTTGTCTTTTTGTGTGTTCGTTGCGGGGTTTTTTTTGGTTGGTTGGTTTGTGTTGTTGTTAAGGAAGTTAAACTTGAATAAAATTTATTTAATTGATTTTTTTTTCCTGGTCCATCTCTTAGTGCATGGCTTTGTTGCCTTTATCACTCAACTTGCCAGAATTGGTCTGTATCCAATAATGAGAGGGACAATCTGCCTTCCACTCCCGTGTGTAGAATCATAGAATGGCAAGGGTTGGAAGTGCTCTCTGGAGACAGCCCACTTGCCAAAGTAGGATCACCTAGGGCAGGTCACACAAGAATGCATTCAGATGAATCTTGAAAGGCTCTGGAGAAGGAGACTCCATAACTTCTCTGGGCAGCCTGTTCCAGTGCTCTGTCACCCTTACAATAAAGAAGTTTTTCCTCAGGTTGAGGTAGAACTTCCTGTGTTCTAGGTTCTATCCATTGCCCCTTGTCCTATCACAGGGCACCACTGGAAAGACACTAGCACCTTCTTGACACCCACTCTTCAGGTATTTATGAACATTAATAAGACCTCCTCTCAGTCTTCTTTCTGTTTATTTGTGCTTTGCTGTCTTCCCCTTAAGCTAATAGGTGCAGTCACTCCTTTTGTTACCTCTAATTTTCAGCCTTGCAGGAGAGACAGTGCACTTTAAACTATAGTACAGTGTGTTGAAAGGTACTTCTGTTTGGTTGTCATGCAAAGCTGAAATCTGGAGGCCAGATGTCTAGTTTTAGTTCTATTGCATTCTGTTGCCGTTTGTCATTTTAATACAACAATGATTTTTATCCATCTCCCTGTTCTTAGGAACTCTTTTTGTCCAATAAAGCTGTACTTAGGATTACTTTGTGCTAATGCAGAGCAATGTGTGCAGATCCTAAGAGCTTGTATTTTTAGCTTTGACTTTGTTTTTTCTCTCCACAGAATACTTTTCTGTGTTTTGATTTTGCTCTGAGGAGAGTTGTCAGCATATCTTTATGATTTCTTAGGTAGCCTTCAGTAGTTCAGAATGTTAAATCTTTTTCATCTGCAATAGCAATGCTGCCTAGACTAATAGCAGGGTTTACAACCCAGGTGGATGTACTTCATTAAGGTGAGAGAGTGTTGTTAATTTGAGTGAGAGGAGGGCTCAGGCAAAGGACTCTTCTGAAGCACACCAGAGCTTCAGGCTTCATTTAGGCTAGTTTGTCTTCATTTAAATAGAAACCTCATTCACTATAGTTTCATCTGAGCTTGGTACAAAACATACAACTACATAGCTTTTAAACTCATGAGAATACTGAATAATAACTTTTCATCTGAAGATGAAACAGGTTGCTCTTAATGTATCTTCTGAACATGACAACAGGCCCAAAGACTGTAAACGTAGTAAAAGGGCTCTTCAGAATTGACTTGCTAGTTTGGTGTTTTGATTTTTTAATCCTTTCTTTTCGTGCATGTTTCAGAACTGTAGTCACAAACACATCTCTAACTCTGAATAAGTCACAGCGTGTTCAGGGTGGAAGGGACTTCAAAATCTATTGCCTGAATCAAGGTCAGTTATGAGATGAGATCATGACTAAGTGCTTTATCCAATTGGTAGCCTTAAAAACGCAGGGAGACTGCACAACCTTCCTGAGTAATGTTTTACACTGCTCGACTGCCACATGGTGACAGATTTTCCTTATATCCACTAGGGAGCCAAATAGAAAGTCTGGGACTTCCAAAGGATGAAGAAGGAATCTGTCTCACCTTTCCTACTTCCATTCTTCCCATTTGTAACCTATTCCCTCTTAACTCTTCTTTTAGCTTGCTTCTACTTTAACCTCAGCTCTACTACCTCTCCTAGTGTCACTGATGTGATGTATCCTTTGAATGTCTCACAAGCAGTTCTCTTTTGAAGTTTGTAAACCAAAAGTAACCACAAAAAGTAAACTAAGGGAAAGAATGCTTTACCAGTAATGTATGTAAAAACTTCCTGCATCCTTGATGCTCAAAGCTTGGTACAGAGTTTAAGCAAAGAAATACAGCAAGGTAATTTGACAGTATTATGTCTCTGTTTAAGGATAGCATAATATGTTAAGTGTGTTTCAACAGCTGTGCTACCAAAAGCTATGATGTAATGAATGCTGGGTGTTTTGGGTTTTTTGTTTGTTTGTTTGTTTGTTTGTTTTTTCCTCAAAAATGTTAAAATGTAGTATTCTATAACACTGCTTCAGTTGGAAAACTGTAACAACATACACATAGATATTTCTGGTGGTTGGTTGGTTTGTTTTCCCCTTGTAATATCCCACATATATTAATTGAATAACAAAGATTTTGCTAGAAAATTTATATTTTTTTGTAAAATTAGGACTTAGTCTGATTAAAAAAACCCCAAAGTATGTAGAAGGAATTTTCAAGAGATGATTTACATGAATTCAGTTGGGGGTTTGGAGCACAAGCCCTACGAGGAGAGGCTGAGGGAGCTGGGGTTGCTTAGCCTGGAGAAGAGGAAGCTTAGGGGGGAGACCTTACTGCTGTCTACAACTACCTGAAGGGAGGTTGTAGCCAGGAGGGGGTTGGTCTCTTCTCCCAGGCAACCAGCACCAGAACAAGAGGACACAGTCTCAAGCTGTGCCAGGGTAGGTTTAGGCTGGATGTTAGGAAGAAGTTCTTCACAGAAAGAGTGATTGCCCATTGGAATGGGCTGCCCAGGGAGGTGACAGAGTCACCGTCACTGGAGGTGTTTAAGTGGGGACTGGATGAGGCACTTAGTGCTATGATTTAGTTGATTAGATGGTGTTGGCTGATAGGTTGGACTTGATGATCTCAAAGGTCTTTTCCAACCTGGTTAATTTTATTCTATTCTATTTGAATATTAAAAGGGTAAGATCTGCCTTGAAAGATTTGGAAAAAAGTTATCATGGATTTTGTCTACAGTCTAATGAATTTTAAAACATATTGTGTGTTAGAATGGCAGAGTTCTACTGGATGTGAAATCAATTAGTTCATATACGAAGAGAAAGTGCTGCAATCAGTGTTGCTGTACGCTTTCGTCTATGATGTCATGGAATGCTGTAAGGATAAGGTGGTATGGCCCAACACAGTGATGACCCACTGCTGTTCACATATGAATAAAAAATACAGTGAAGTACTACTGTCACATTCTTAGCCCAGTAGTACAGCCAGGCAGAAAATGTGCAAATTAACTTGAGCTACTCAGTTAGATAAAGGGGAAAAACACCTTGCCTCATATGCTTTTCTGACTTAGATTCCTCATTTGGATGTTGGGAGAATGATATTAGTACATTTTGGCAGTTTAGTGGTAGCATATACTATTTAAAAGGGGAATTTAAAACAAGTAGCTGTTTCAAAAACAGGTAAGTGAAATGTGGCAGATACATTGATTGAAATAGTCATTTGGCTTCAGAAATATTCTGATGTTACATCTTAACAGCTAAACCAGAAGTAGGTTAGATTTATGAATCTATTCTGTTCTGGTCAAAAAATCACGCTAAAATGGCTATTAGTGAGATAATATGAGATTATAGAGAAACCATGAACTAATTTGGAACTGAAAGACAATTGCATTACCCAAATTTACAGATGCTGCTTTAGTTGTCTAACTTGAAAATCTGGAAATTATCCGGAAGAAAAAAATAAATAGATTGGAAACCAGTTAATGCAATCTCATTCACCTCTTGGAATAACTTGCATTTCTGGTAACAACATGCTTGGTAAATGTAAAAGATTTTAAAAGTCTTTTATAGAGGACACAGTCTCAAGCTGCACCAGGGAAGGTTTAGGCTGGATGTTAGAAGAAGTTCTTCCCTTAAAGAGTGGCCATTGGAATGGTCTGCCCAGGGAGATGGTGGAGTCACCATCACTGGAGGTGTTTAGGAAGAGACTGGATGGGGTGGTTGGTGCCATGGTTTAGTTGATTAGATAGTGTTGGATGATAGGTTGGACTTGATGATGTCAGAGGTCTTTTCCAACCTGATTAATTCTATCCTATCCCATCCTATCCTATCCTATCCTATCCTATCCTATCCTATCCTATCCTATCCTATCCTATCCATCAGCTCCCAGAATAATACACTCCAAGACACTGGGGAAATCATAATATCTGGTTTTGTAAAAGTCAGATATAGTAGGCAACCTGTGATCCTCTTCAAAGTGCAGTGAATTGTGAATGAACTTGCTGTATGAATATAAACTGTTCCACATTTTTATTTCCTATATACATCAGCATACATATAGCTGCTTTTAAGTTTTTTATCCTGAGCAAAAGTCATTTTCTACGAATGGATGTGCATCTCTTCATAATATGTGACCTACAGAAAGTGGAAAGGAGCTGCAGGTTTTCTTTGGGGTAATATTTAATGCAGATGAAAACCTTTCTTCCTGGACATATATAAGATTAGAATTGGAGTAGCTGTATGCTTTTTCTTGCAATATGAAATGTGCAAATTAAATGTGCTACAGCAGTTAAAATTTTGTTATATAAGTCATCAAAATTGGAATGGACATTTACATTTTTCATGCTGTGGAAAGAAGAACAAGAGTATTATGCATTTAGAATACTGTGCATGTGCCTTTGATCGAAAACACCAACCAACTGAAAATGAACAGCTGGAAAGCAATGGATGGTGGAAAAAAAACTTTCTTATGAAAAACAGGATTGGAAATTAGATTTTGCTGCTTTTCTTTGTGGACAGAAGGATCCTTAATCTCATTCAAGGGAATATACATTGGGTTGCCCAAACATTTGTAAAAATAGTTGCTGTCCTCAACTGGAAACTGTATAAATGCTACTATTTCTTAATATCTTGTCTCAGTGCATTTGGATGTCTCTTACTTGTTAGAAGCGTGTGTGGGGACACAACATAATGACATCACAGTATCACAGTATAACTAAGGTTGGAAGAGACCTTGAGGATCATCGAGTCCAACCTATCAACACAGACCTCATGACTAGACCATGGCACCGAGTGCCACGTCCAATCTCCTCTTGAACGCTTCCAGGGATGGTGACTCCACCACCTTCCTGGGCAGACCATTCCAGTGACGAACGACTTGCTCGGTGAAGAACTTTCTCCTCACCTTGAGTCTAAACCTCCCCTGGCACAGCTTGAGACTGTGTCCCCTTGTTCTGGTGCTGGTTGCCTGGGAGAAGAGAGCAACCCCTTCCTGGCTACAACCACCCTTCAGGTAGTTGTGGAGGGCAATGAGGTCACCCCTGAGCCTCCTCTTCTCCAGGCTAAACAATCCCAGCTCCCTCAGCCTCTCCTCATAGGCAGCAAACAACCCCAAACACCAAATAAACCCCCCTTTCCCGTAACATGAAGAAAATCTTGAATTTTGCCAGTCACCTGAGCTGAGCATTTTGGCAGTGGAGTATAGGGCAGATATCTTCAGTTTTATTAATGCTTAGCATATGAAATATGTATACTGTTCTTTCTCACAATTTTCACCTCAATTTATGCTCGAAACATCTTCAGCTTAACCTTACGGGGTTAGAATTGCATGCAGAAGGGAACACATTTCAACAGGCTGAAAAGAACTGAAATCTAGAATGGGGAAATCTTGCCATCAGAAAGCCAGACTGGTAAGTGGAAAACATGCATTCAATCCTGTGCTTATCAATGCGAGACGTACTTAATAAAATAACCACAGAGGTGCTATCAAGCTGTTTAAAATATTTTGTTCTGGGCCAATACTTCAGGTGCTTAAGCTGCAGGTAAAACATTTGCTGCTCTGTATTTCTAGTTTTGTAACAATTGTTGTGTGCAGAGCGGTTTCTGAGGCTCAAGTTAATGTGCTTATCCTCATGCTGTTCTGCAGATGACTTTAGTTTTAGGAAGTGAAGAAAGTCCCTTTGTAGTTCCTTGTGCTTTTGGGTTTTGAATAGGCAATGTCTGCTTTTGTTCCTTAGTTAATATTAATTGCACAGATTAATTTTCCACTTGTAGAACTCTGCTTTCCATTTCCCAGTTTTTCTCTTGATTGGTGCTAAAGGTATGTTTGATAGGAATGTTTGATAGGTGTTTGTGTAAGACTTGCTATAATGGAGATGTGTGGCATGTATGTGGTTTACAGGATACATCCTAGTTTCCTATTTTTAAGTAGCTATGATGCTTCTTAGTGGCTCTTAATGGGGTTCTCCTGCCAGAACACAATTTCCTGTTTTTTCAGGGAAGTTGGGGGATTTTGAGACCTGAGAAGGAAGATACAGTGAAATGGTTCATGTTTCTGTGCATGTTTAAGTTTTTGGTCCTTTGTTATGTTCTGGAGGAACTTTCTGTTTCATGAATGATGTAGTTAAGTGAGGAATTCCCCCCATCTTTGGTTCCCGGAGCATTAAATGGGTTATCTCAACTGCTACACCTTAGTTTACCACTAAGTGCAGGGTATGCCCTTGTGGTGGACAAGCTGGAGAAGTGGGACCAGGTGAACATCATGAGGTTAAACAGGGCAAAGTACAAGGTCATGCACCTGGTTTGGGACAGTCCTCATTATCGCAGGCTTGGGGATGTGACAGAGCAGCCCTGTGGAAAAGGACTTGGAAGTGCTGGTGGAGAAGCAGCTGGCTGTAATCCAACAGTGTGCACTTGCAGCCCAGGGGCACATCCAGCATTCAAAGAATCATGACCAGCAGATTGAGAGAGGTGATTCTCTGCTCTAGTCTGCTTTAGTGAGGCCCCACCTGAGTACTGTGTCCAGCTCTGGGGCTTTCAACACAATAAGGACATGGACCTGCTGGAGAGGGTCCAGGGGAGGGATACAAAAAAGGTCAGATGGTGGAGCAGCTCTCCTGCAAAGGCAGCCTGAGAGAGTTGAGATTGTTCAGCCTGGAGAAGAGAAGACTCTGGGGAGATGTAGCGGCCTTCAGTACCTGGAAGTGGCCTACAAGAAAGCTGGAGAGGGGCTATTTACAAGGGATGTTGCACTAAGATAAGGGCAATGGTTTTAAACTAGAGCAGGATAGATTTAGATTGGATTTTAGGAGGGAGTTCTTTATTATGAGGGTGTTGGAACACTGGAACAAGTTGCTCAGGGAGGTGGTAGAGACCCCATCTGTGAGGACCTTCAAAGTCAGGCTTGATGGGGCTCTGAGCAACCTGATCTAGTTGGGGATGTTTCTGTTTACCACAGGGCGTGTTGGACTAGATGACCCTTCCAACCCAGTGCGTTTTATGATTCTATGTATGGTATTTCAAATATGGTTATGCTGTGAATACTCTGATAATTTAGCAAGGAAGAATTAAAAGAAGCTTTTACAGTTGCAATTCATGGGAGCTTTACTGCTGTATCAGTTGAGCACCAATAGTTGTAATGCCGAGTGTGCAGAGAGCCAGTGGATGATGCACTTGGGCCTTTTAGAGGGAATGGTTCATGTATTATGTTCAGGCTCCCATATATAATCCTCTGAAAGATATAAGCAAGTAACTTTCAAACTACTCTTTGTGTGTAGACTCAATTTCTATCCTTTACTTAGGTCTCCAGGCTTGGAAGTTTGGTTCTGGGTGTAGTATCAAGTGGAGACACTAGATGATATGATGAAGATGGAAATTAGGAAGCAAGCCCCCATAATATTTGAGGCTTGTTCAAAAGCAGTACAGATAGATGCAAAATTAGTCACAGACACAAGGTGTGTGTAAGTGGTAATTGTTGTAAAAAATACTGGTGCACTAACCTAAGGATACTAAAATGCTTGGCCTGCTTTAACCATGGTTGTGAATACCAGGGGTAATAGCTATGCTATTTGCTTGTGTCAGGTGTAGTAATTACGAATGACACTTTGTTGCAGATCTGTTAGATTAATCTAAGAAAAGTACTGATTTTAGAGACTCACATCTCTTACTAGCTCTTTGAAGAGTGGATTTCTAGATAAGCAAGCACACTGAGCTCTAAGTGAATCAGCAACCACTCCTGACATTGCCTCAGATTCCTTTTCCTTCCTGAACTTTTAAAATGGTTCAGATATATTTTTTCTAAACAAACCCTAACTCTTTCCACTCCTTGCTAGGCATACTGTGCCATTGATTAGTGTCTTCTAGACATGAGAACCATTTCTTTGAGTTTGCCCTAACTGATGGCTCGTTGCGGTAATATACCTTTGTAGATATGACTTGATGATTATAATTTAAAATGAAGCCATTAATTACTTTGTAGTTGCTAATTTGAATGCTGCTGGCATGTTTATTCTGACCAATAGATACCTGTAATTTACCCTGCTATGTCTAACCTGACCTCTAGGATATATCTTACAACTTTTTAGCTTACAACGTTTTAGCTTGGAAGAAAACCACCACCACCAGCACCAAAACAAAACCAACAAGGACACACAAACCCAAACAAACAAACCCCAAACAAAACCAAAATGATCACACACACGCAAAACCCACAAAATCCCAGAGTTTGTGATTGCCTAGTTAATGTTGATATATTTGTGGCATCATAGTTGGTTCAGTGATCCTGAGTTTGAAATGAGGTGTATTGGGACAAAACACATGCTTAAAAAGGGGTACGGAGGAGGTAATTGGAGAAATACATTGCAGTACTTTGAGATACTAATGAAGCTGTTGGGAGGATGTTGGGTTGGTTGCTGGATTTTGTGCTTTTTCTTTTGACTTTGTGCATCCTAAACCTATGTAATAGCTACTTACACTAGTTGCCTTCGCTATTTTCTGAAATACTTGATTTGCCTTGGTTTTGTAATTGCTTGTTCTGACGGGGGGTGACCAAGTCCCACCGCCAGTGCTGGAACAGGTCAGAGAAGCCTGATAACTGCAGAGAACAAGAGCAGGAAATTCATTGTGGTGGGCTCAAGTAATCAAATTGGAGCTTTGTCACACCTCCAAGCTGTTGGAAATAACCTAAACATCCCCAGTACTTCACAGAGGTTAACAAGTTCTTTCCTGTTCATGGGGAGGAGACTCGGATACAACGTTTTTCAATCTGATGAGTAGAAGTCCATATGTATCTTAGTATCTCTGTGATTAGATTATTTTTTTCTCCAAAATCACGCTGGCATTGCAGCTGTGGATGGGCAGATGAATCTATGGTGGAACTTAATGCCTCGTGGGCAGCTTGAGCAAGTCGCTGAAAACCTGATGGCTTGCTCTGCCACTGAGGTCAGTGCTGAAAGAGCTGGTTTCCTATCTCACTTCCTCTATGGGATTTGTGCCCATAGCAACACCCATTGACAGCAGTGAGATTGCAGTGCTGCAGCTGCCCAGCCCTCTGCAGCATTGCTTCTTTCGGCATACTGACCTAGAATACTGCCCTAGATCTGTTTCAGAATATTTCTTTAATTTTCCCCTTCTGCCTCGTCAGAAGTCCCCCTCAGGATGTTAAATTGCTTGGTAGTTGCAATGTGATAAATTGGCTGCTAATTAGGTTTTTCTTTTTCTAGAAACATTAGTTCTTACCTTTTAAATTATTTTTCTTTTGCCCTGCACTCGTCCTGACATTTTACTTTTTCTGACACATCAGAATGTTAATTAATCATATTAAGCTATTTGTCTAAATACAGAGCTTCTAGGCTACTGTGTTTTCTATTACATTTTGGCTTTGTGCAACTGTGGACTAGCCAGCTAACTGACTGTCAGCAGTTACAAACATTGGATGGCCCTCTTTCATCAATTTTTCATTTATTGCAGTGCTTTTGTTGTGATAAATCACAACATTGAGACTTTCATGCACAGTAATTAGTATCAAGTCACTTCAGTAAAAAGTCCTTAATTGTCAGATCTGAAATGCTGACTGCCTGGTTTTTGGCCTGTGCTTAAATAAGAGACATAAATAGCGCTCTAAAATAGGAAGGAATGCTGATGGCTAGCCAGAAAGGTCATTCACCTTTGGAATAGTCAATCATAGCAATCTGCTACTCATTTAAGGGCTTACAAGGAATGATTCTTCTGGTCTTAGCTACATTCTCTAAGGACAAATGACCACATAATTAAAAAATAAAACCCACATCAACAGTTACTGATGTCCTTTGAAAGAAGGCTGAGAAGCCAATGGTTTGATGCTTTTTTCAACATCTCTGAACTCAACAGCTCTCCTCTAAAGATCTAAATTTCTTTGTATTTCCAATTATGCCAGAAGTTAATCTTCTCTCTGGATAAATATCAAAACCCAGCTGTGTGAGAGCTACTAGGCTTGTGTTGGCATTACTGGGTGTCACTTCAGTATGACAGTATGCCTTAGAGTTTCTGAGGTTATGGTAGACTTATGTTTGAGCTGTGTTTGCCCAATGAAGGTTATCTACATGTTATCCCTTAACGGCAGTGGGGTGCTGGAGCCACATCTGATTTGACTGGACCACTTGTAATTTCAGAAGAGCTCTGTCTTGTAGAGATAAGTGTTCTGATTGTGTTGACACTTTGAGTGTTTACCATTACTTGCCTAAGTAAATGTTATATTAAAAGTATGTTAAAAATACTTAAGAATATATTTCCAGTAGACTTGTCCATCTGTTTGTTCCATTCACCACAAATGAAGTTTCTACACTGCTTCCCTACCTCAGTTTCCAAACTTCTCTGGTTCTTGCTTGATTTGCTTACATTGGAGACTTTGGAAAGCTCGTTCTTATGTTTCACAGATTCATAAATTGCATCAGTGAGCAGGGTCACCTCCAACTAGATCAGGCTGCACAGGGCCACAACAAATCTGATCTTGAATGTCTCCAGCGACGGGGCCTCTACCATACCCTTGGGCAACTTGTTCCAGTATTTTGCCACTCTTGGTGTAAAGAAATTCCTCCTTATATCCAAACTAAATCTACCCTGCTTCAATTTAAAAACGTTTCCCCCTTTATCCTGCTGCTACAAGCTCTTCCCCAGACTTCCTGTAGGTCCCTATCAGAGATCTACATTTCACTGTAAGGTCTTTCTGTAGCCTTCTTTTCTCCAGGCTGAACAGCTCCAATTATCTCAGCCTGTCTTCACAGGAGAGGTGCTCCAGCCCTCTGATTGTCTTTGTGGCCTTCCTCTGGACCCACTCCAGCAAGTCTGTGTGTATTGTGTTGAGGGCCCCAGAGATGTATACAGTACTCCAAGTAAAGTCTTGCCAGAGCAGAGGAAAGGGGCAGAATCACCTTGACCTGCTGGCCACACTTTTATTGATGCAGCTTAGGATGCAATTTGCCTTCTGAGCTGCAAGTGCACACCGCTGGCTCATGTCTAGCTTCTCATCCACCAGTACCCCAAAATCCTTATCTTCAGAGCTTCTCTCGATTTTATCATCCACCATCCTGCATTGATATCCAGGGTTGCCCCAACCTAGGTGCAGGACATTGCACTTTGCCTTGTTGAACATCCTGAAATTTTCCTCAGCTCACCACTTTGTCCTGTCTAGGTCCCTCTGCATGGCATCCCATCCTTCAGATTTAACCACACTACTCAGCTTGGTATGTTTGTCAATTTGCTGAGGGTGCACTCAATCTTGCTGTCTATATCTTTGATGACTTACAGACTTTTCTCTCATTCTTGGGTTATATTTCCATTGCTTTAGCAATAACCATAATTTTCAAGATGCACTGATCATTACTTTAAAATGTTGCTCACAAGTAACTGGCATTCTCTTCTTCTTTTCACAAATTTGTAATTTAATTGAAATTTGTTCTAAAATACTTCTGTGCAAAAGTTCAGTTGGATTTTCCATGAAGACTAATGAACTAAGTGTAATCTAAGATAAAAGGTCATAAAAATGTGTATGTCGAACTAGGATTTCTGCATAATATATTCAGTTTCTTTAAAACCATCTAATCATGACATTTGAAATGGTACTGCACAGCTGTAAATCACTACTTAAGAAAAATATCAGAAGAATTCAAGATCAGTTGGTAGTCTAAAAGCACATGGTTTGTCATTAAAACTTACTTTTGAAGGTGCGTGCATAAATACTTCTCCATTGGCAGACAATGGATCCTGTTATAGTTGAGGCTTGATCAAAATCAAGGAGAGGGAAGAATTATCAGTTTACCAAGGAAGGTGATTTGCATACTATTATGCCTTAGTCTTTGCTTTCTGACAAATTTTCTTAAGCTTGCCGTGACCTACTTTAGAGTCTTGTGATAAGATTAAGAATTCCAGCAAATTCTATGTGTAGCCTGCTCCTTGTGTTTACATTACCACTATTGTTTTACTAGGAATAAGACACAGTTTCCCACAGTAAGCCTTTGATTAATCCTTGATTCATTTTCCTCTACTGATTGGGTTTTTTTGCCTTGTTAGGGTTTTGGTTTTATTCTTTTTTTGTTTGTCTGCTTGCTTGTTTGTTTATTTTTTGGGTGGTTTTTGAGGGTTGGTGGGTTTTTTTTGTTTTGATTTTAGTTGGTTTGGGGTGGTGTTTTGGTTTTAATTTTGCATTTCTTGTATTTCTAGTACAGCTAAGATAGGGAATAGCAAAGATACTTCCTGACTTTGTTGTGTCTGTAGTGACAAAAAGAATACTCTTACAATGGCTTACAGAATTTTGGCAGAGAACAAATAAACTACAGCTATTTGGATATTCATGGCTGTGTGCCAGCATGTAGTGTACACTCCACAGAGTGTACTAAAGTGACTCTGAAAGACCTCTCTTGGATACTGAAATAAAGATAAGGTTACCTTTGTGTGGTGAGGAGGCACAAATTAGTTTGCTGAGAATCAGGTATAGTACATATAGTGTGTGTGTATATATATAGTATATATGGGTATAGTGTAGTGTATTTTGTGCTTGGACTCAATGATCTTAAGGGTCCTTTCCAGCCTAGGTGTTTGTATGATCCTAGTAGTGTCTTTTTTGCCACTTGTACTGCTGTTTCAAGCTGTTTAACTAGGAATCAGCATATGTTATTCTGCACAGGTCCAATGTTGTAGTTTGAGTAACCCATATTTCTGAAAAGCATAAATTATCAGTTCCTGTTCTGTTTGTAGTTGAAAAAAAATGGCATTGAGTATGAAGGTCTAAATTGCAGAAGGTATGCTTCAAAATAAGGAAAGAATTTTTGAATAAGGGAGAAGTCAAGACTAGAAGGCACCTTTCTCATTCAGTATTACCCTAAATTTGAGAGTCATGACATAAAATACAACTGAATTACCCCAGTTTTTGTTCAACTATACTTCTGTTAGGTTTTTGTGTTTCTAAAACCAGGGACCTTACTTCTTCTCAAAAATTTCAAAATTAAGTACACTTTTAGAATTATTCAAGGGAAAAAAACCCTACAACATATAAGCAAGAACACCACTGTCCTGCTACCTAATTCTGCTTCCCAGTCCTCACCATACAAATCTTCAGTAGAGCTAATGTTGATGAAACCAGGTCAACCCTGAATATTTTATGTAAATCTCTAGTCCTGATGGAGTACGTTCATAGCTCAAAAGCTTACCTGGGCAAAGCAAATTGCAAGGTTGAATCATTAAAATGATATTTTAGTCTTGATTTGGCATATATTTGCCCTACATTACAATGTTATTAATCAGTTTAGTATTTGTAGTGGAGACCAATCTCCATACTTGCTGTCAGGCCCTTTCTGTGTCCTGAGTAGTGCTGTGCTGCTTTTAGAAAAGGCACAAATTATAGACCTTTTCAGGTTGACTTTTATTTCTATTTCATCTATCACAGACCATTCCTTTTACTGGCTGTTGCTTTCTATATGCCAATGTTGATGGTTGTTCCAATCCTTAAAAACAAACAAGGGAAGGAATTGAAATAGTGAAATAGTAAATAATAGCGCAGATGAAAACAAACACAAAACGGGTCAGACCAAACCAGCGAGTTAACCTGGCTATTTTCCCAACACAGAAGTGAGGGGAAAATAACACACACAAACTCAGGATTGAGACAACAACAAAAGTGAGAGAAGAATACAGTTTACTGATAAGAAATCAGATAAACATGGTATAAATTGCAAAATTCCCTAGGCCTATTTGCAGGAAAAGCATGGTGCAAAGAAGCAGTAAGCAGAAGCAAGGGAGCCAAAAGCCCAAGCCAGAAAACTACTCTCCCATCCCTCCTTGACCCACTGCCATCCTAGTGGAAAAGATAACACCCCCAAAGAATCCAGAACCAGCAACCAGAACAGGAAGCCTCCCACGTTGCAATCTGAACTTCAAGCCCCGTAATACTTTTCTCCAGTTAGCACATTCACTTTTTGAAGCCAGCATGATTGCTGCATGCTGTGATTAACAGCAGCAGGTTCAAATCAATCCGTGACACACATCTAATTTCATAATCACTACACCAATGTGCTTGAAGAAATGAAGAAGTGTTGATTGTTGATAAAGGTATTTCATAGTATCATTCAGGGTTGGAAGGGACCACAAGGATCATCTAGTTCCAACCCCCCTGCCATGGGCAGGGACACCCCACACTAGATCAGGCTGGCCAGAGCCTCATCCAGCCTGGTCTTAAACACCTCTAGGGACGGGGCCTCTACCACCTCCCTGGACAACCCCTTCCAGGGTTTCACCACTCTCATGGTGAATAACCTTCTCCTCACATCTAGCCTGAATCTCCCCACCTCCAGCTTCATTCCATTCCCCCTAGTCCTATCACTACCTGAATATTTCTGAATAGAATTGATAGTTTCTTTCCTCATGTGTTAATCTATCTGCAATATAAAGGCTGCAAATTCCGCAAGGCGTACTTGAGCAAGAATATTGTTTCAGCATTGCTTGACATCTCCAGGTTTCTTGGAGAGCAAAAGCATAAAACTGTTTCATTTCAATTTGTTTAAAAAAAAAGAAAAAAAGTATAGCAAATTGTAATACTTCACTGACTTTGCTTATACATAATTTCCTTTTTGTGACACTTCAGTGGTTATCATGCATGCTTTCCAAGGATTATGTTAGGAACATAATGCTATTTTTCTGGCACAAAAAGTAACCAAACCACCAATGAGTGTAATTATCATATCCATTAACATTGCTGCTGGTTTGAACCAATAAATTTCAGTGTGATTGTTGGCTGACCTTTCAAATAATCCTAGTGAATGGGAAAAGGGATTCCTTTTATTTGATTTGATAGTGTTAGAGTTAATAAGCTGTGTGTATGAGTTGAATGTACTATGTTTAAACTGTTTTAAGAAAGCTAGAAGCAGTGTTGCAAGCCTTGGTATATGTTGTCTGCTCCACATTTAATTGTGTATTATATTACAGTACTGTGTCCAGTACTGTGTCCAGTTCTGGGCCCCTCAGTTTAGGAAAGATGTTGACTTGCTGGAGCGTGTCCAGAGAAGGGCAAGAAAGTTGGTGAGGGGTTTGGAACACAAGCCCTATGAGGAGAGACTGAGGGAGCTGGGGTTGCTTAGCCTGGAGAAGAGGAGACTCAGGGGTGACATTTTTGCTCTCTACAACTACCTGAAGGGAGGTTGTAGACAGGAAGAGGTTTTTCTCTTCTCCCAGGCAGCCAGCACCAGAACAAGAGGACACAGTCTCAGGCTGCACCAGGGGAGGTTCAGGCTGGAGGTTAGGAGGAAATTCTACACAGAGAGAGTGATTGCCCGTTGGAATGGGCTGCCCGAGGAGGTGGTGGAGTCACCATCACTGGAGGTGTTCAGGAGGAGACTTGACAGGGTGCTTGGTTGCATGGTTTAGTTGATTAGGAGGTGTTGGATGATAGGTTGGACGCAATGATCTTGAAGGTCTCTTCCAACCTGGTCTGGTCTGGTCTGGTCTGGTCTATTCTATTCTATTCTATTCTACAAATACCCTTTTTTTACACCGTATACCCAATAAAGTGTCATTTTTCTTTGATTTGGTCTCTTCAATTCACTGTTAGGAAGAATAAACCTGTTACAGGCTAGGCATTACTGATTACTTAAACACCTGTAATAATTTTAATTAGTGAGTAGAAAAACTGCTGTTGAATCAAATCCAAACCAGAGGTTATTCAATATGTGGTGCTTCCAGTGATTCGTTGAGTTGGTATCTGAGCTACTGAAGTTAGAGGTCTCACGCAAACTATTTTGAGAGAGGAAAGAATTAATGCAGAAGTACTAAGTCTTACAGTTGTGTTAAAGACAGATATATCTAAGGAAAATTATTCTTGTTTTTTCAAGTATGTTTGTTCTTGGCCATCTTCAGGTCAAGCATTTGACTTGGCTCTCAGAAGCTGACTTTTTTTTCAGTAGTTTTGAGAATTGTAGTGGGTTTAGAGAGAAGGCCTAGCTTTCTCTCCCCCACAAAGAGGAAAAAAAACCACAGCTAACTCAGCCAGAGAAGCGGAAGGAATGCTATATTTTACAAGCAATGTGGAAAGGCAGGTTAGATATACACAATCTATACAGTATTTACAATATATATACAGAAATATATAGCAAGGGAAAAAAAAGAATACAGGAACGAAATTCCCTCCTCCGGACAGAGGAGGGTTCCCCCCCCCCCCCCCCCCCGTAGCCCCTCTCTCCCCCTACCTCCCTTTTATCCCAAAGAAGGTTAGAGAGAGAAAAAGGTAGTTATTAAGAAAGAAGCATTTTAGTATGCCTATTAGTGCAGGATTAGTGCTTATCTTTATCCAAGGTCAGAACTCCGGCTGCTCAGAAGCAGTCAGGCTGGAAAAGCAGGACAGAGAGAAACTGAGAAAAATTCCAACTGAACGCAAAACTTAAAGTTGCATTCTACCAATCTACCAATGAAACTCGTTTAGAATATCTGATTGTTTTTGTTATTATTCCAAAACATTCAGCCAGAGTGCCCCAGCACTGTCCCTTTCTTAAAGGCACAGCCCCAAACGGTCACAAGAATCTTTAGTGAAAGAGTAGAATCTCCATATAGCAAAGATGCCGTATCATCTTATCAGTCACAAGGGCATGTTTTGCTCAACTTCAAGCACCTCCTTGCAGTCTACTGATCATCTAATTTACTAAATTTCAAGGTCTGTCTATTGCTACTTCAGCTGAACTTGATACTGGAAACTGCTTGATGGAGTACAGAAACTGAACAACTGTCAAGATGGACCTAGCCACAGTTGTGTGTTACCTGTCCATCACTTCTCTAAAAAAAGGAAGAAATAAGGAAAATACGGATTTAACCATAGTTTATTTAGAGACTTCCAAAGTGTGTGTTAGGATTGTCTGTAAGCCCTTTTTAAAATCTCTTCTATTTTTCACCTTCACAGAGTTCTGACACAATGATTTTCCAGAACTTGGTTGTGCCTTTGTGAAAATATTATTTGGATCATTTCAAATCTGCTGCCACACCATTCTTTCCTTGAGGTTATTAGGCTTTGAGCAGGGGATAAGAATTCAGGGTTTCTTTTCCCATATTGTTTTGTAATATCTTGTCAGATCTCTTTTCCAAGCTTGTTCTTTACCCTAGTGGAAGATAATGCATGCCCCTGATGAGCCTTCCTGTCTTGTCCTGGTTCAATTTGTTCCATTCATTCCAAAAATGCGGAAGGGAATTTTGTGCGAGTGAGGGCTCCACCGTGGGCTTTGGTAGCAGAACTTCAGAGTACTGCAGGAATTGGTTTTATATACAATTCAGAGCTTTTCACTGGGATGACTGATTAAGCAGAGTTTTGCTTATACCTTAACCTCAGGTTTTTTGTTTGCTTCTTTATTACGATGGTGGCAGCTGCATCACCTACCTGAAGCACTGACCTTTGAAAAAGAGTGTAGGACAGGGTAGGGCTGGTCCTCTTGATGCAGATAAAAACTCTTACTTACCTGCCTGATGTGTCTTGTTCCTACTTTTATAGGTAATGGTACTGCCAGACTCTACAGGACATTTTTTCTTTGGCTAGATTGGTGTGTTTTTTTCACTTAGTTTTGTGCCTAGGGCATTCCTGAGCACCATCATTGTTGTTGGATAATACTGCTTTCTTCTGGCATCACGAAGAGCTGTGACTTAGTTTTTTAAGAGGAAAACTGGGTATTTAATAGTGGTAAATTATTTTTATCAGTGTTTACTTAAGGAATACATTGCATTCTGAGATGTTATTTTCATAGAGAGGAAAACCTCATAGTTCATTTCCAGGGCAATTTGCAACAATCTCTATTTTATGCATCAGCTGCAGAGCACTGTCAAGACTGTGGTACAGATACATATGTAATTATTGTTTTGTCTCTTAGAGTTGACAATGGTAAGGTCTGGGTGATTTATTCCTGCAAATTAGTTTCTGTATTAATATGCCCTTCCTAAGGATGTTCAAACAAAAAGCAAAAAGCCCAATAAATTTTGAACCAACTTCCGAAAGTGGATGTTAAAAATAAGGTTCCTTGTGGCTGTGCAATGAAAAAAATCAATTTGCACTCCACTACTGGACCAAATAATTTGCTTAACTACATGCATAACAACCGAAGTATGATCACCATGATTTATTACTTAGTAAATGTTCATGTGCATAAAGTTGAATTATTTGTAGGTTGTTTTTTTTTTGCAAGGCATCTTCTGCTGGAATTTTATAATCTTGTTTCAGAGGGATTTTTCAAGATCTGAGAAAAATACAGCTTTGTCTTCTCCTTACCTCAGATACCAGATAAAAGCCATGAGGTCTTTATTCTGCCTACATTCTCAGGAGGCTATTAATTGTAGGAAACCCTCCTGGTATTTAAGAAAATGAATTATTTTAAATTATCATGTTAATTGTCAGCTGTGTGGTATGTGATGGGTCAATTGATGAACCGTGGCATTGTGAACAAGTCCAGCCCCTCAACTGCTGTTTGTTTGCTGTCTCTCCCTGGGAGTGGCCCCTTCCAGGGCAGCAGCCTCCTGAGAGGAGGCTTGGTTCTTCGCTAAAGATACTGCCTTGACTTTCATATCCCTTCATTCTTTGCCTCATCCATTCCCCTTTCAAGTGAAGTTTGGCAGTTTCTTTTGCTTTATGGCTGTGAGTTTTGTGCCTCAGATCAAGTGCAAAACAATTAAGTTTGGTGGCTTAATGGCATGGACAGTGGCCAATTGGATAGATTACAAATCTGCTTGATTTGAGGTATCTTATTTCAGTTTTGTTTTCACACTGCTGTCAAACACCAAACTGACACAAGACTTTCCCTGTCTCTGCTCATTTTTCTTATTTTTAAAGTAGAGCTTTTACTTCTTGTGGTTTGTGGTGGGTTTTGCTTGTTTGTTTGGTTTTGTTTTTCGTGGTGTGGTGGTTTGGTTTTTTTTGTTGTTGGGGTTTTTTATATCTTTTTCAAATTTATTTTCATTTCAAGAATGATACCTGTAGGCCTTTTCAGATGAAGAAGAATAGGAAAACTCCTTAACACTAAAAGAAAAGTACCTGTGTCTGGTTTGGTTGGACGTCAAAACTTGTTTCAAACGTGACTAGTTTCCCTCAGGAAGTATTTAATGGTGCAGGATAACAAAGTTTGTCTCCCAGTCATGTATTCTTCAAAATACATCTCTGTTTTCCATGCTTTTCTGGAGCCATGGTATCCCAAATGTATTTCTACACTTCTGTGCCAAATCTAGAGAAAGAGATAAGGAGAGAACTGTTACAATAGCACTTATTTTTAGTGACTCTATCAAGATGTTAAACTGAAAGAATCATCTTGCCTATTGAAGTACTCGTACAAAAAGACAAATGTCCAGATGCAGTTATGAATCATAACTGTCTAAAGAGGACAGTTTGCTCTTACACTTCCTTTCCCACATCACATCAAACAGAACAGATTCTGATTTTTCAGCAGGATCCTTCTGAAGGTGTACCATAATACCACAAAGATACAGTTGTAAGAATTTATAGACACTTTAATTTTTTTTTTTTCTCCCAGAGCTTTGTTAGGAGAAGTGTACACACTGTTACGTTTGTTTGGTCTTGTATTTTAAGATATTTGTGGGACTGCGTTAGAATAGAATAGAATAGAATAGAATAGAATAGAATAGAATAGAATAGAATAGAATAGAATAGAATAGAATAGACGAGGTTGGAAGAGACCTTCAAGATCATCGCGTCCAACCTATCACCCAACACCACCTAATCAACTAACCCATGTAACCAAGCACCCTGTCAAGTCTCCTCCTGAACACCTCCAGTGACGGCGACTCCACCACCTCCCCAGGCAGCCCATTCCAATGGGCAATCACTCTCTCTGTGTAAAACTTCCTCCTGACCTCCAGCCTGAACTTCCCCTGGCGCAGCCTGAGACTGTGTCCTCTCGTTCTGGTGCTGGCTGCCTGGGAGAAGAGACCAACCTCTGCCTGTTTACAACCCCCCTTCAGGTAGTTGTAGAGAGCAATAAGGTCACCCCTGAGTCTCCTCCTCTCCAGGCTAAGCAGCCCCAGCTCCCTCAGCCTCTCCTCATAGGGCTTGTGTTCCAAGCCCCTCACCAACTTCGTTGCCCTTCTCTGGACTCGTTCCAGCAAGTCAACATCCTTCCTAAACTGAGGGGCCCAGAACTGGACACAGTACTCGAGGTGTGGCCTAACCAGTACAGTGTACAGGGGCAGAATGACCTCCCTGCTCCTGCTGGCCACACTGTTCTTGATGCAGGCCAGGATGCCATTGGCCCTCCTGGCCACCTGGGCACACTGCAGGCTCATGTTCATCCTACCATCAACCAGCACCCCCAGGTCCCTCTCTGCCTGGCTGCTCTCCAGCCACTCTGACCCCAGCCTGTAGCACTGCATGGGGTTGTTGTGGCCAATGTGCAGAGCCCGGCACTTGGATGCGTTAAATCTCATGCCGTTGGACTCTGCCCATCTGTCCAGCCTGTCGAGGTCTCGCTGCAAAGCCTCTCCACCCTCTAGCAGATCAACTCCTGTCCCCAGCTTGGTGTCATCAGCAAATTTACTGATGATAGACTCAATGCCCTCATCCAGATCATCAATAAAGATGTTAAAGAGGATGGGGCCCAGTACTGATCCCTGGGGGATATTAAATATCCCTGAAGCTTTAACTTTATGGTGATCATGGACCTGTGATGACACACCAATGGGCTAGATACACTGATTTCTTCTGGCTCCACTATTGAAATCTGTCTGAAAAGTGAAGTGGTTATTTCCAACTGTTAAGCCTAATGAACCAGCTTATAGCCAGGGTGGGATGTTTAAAATTGTGTTCAGCAGTGTCTGAGGACTTTCTCATGAGGGAGTAGTTCTGCTTTATTAGTCCTGATAGCTTTATTCCAGTGTATTTGAAACACCTCTCATTTACAGAGTCACAGAACGTTACTCCAACCCCCCTGCCAGAGCAGGATCATCTAGAGTCGGTCACACAGGAGTGCATCCAGGTGGGTTTTGAATGTCTCCAGAGAAGGAGACTCCACAACCCTTCTGGGCAGTCTGTTCCAGTTTTCTGTCATCCTCACAGTGGAAAGTTTTTCTGCTTCATTTAATGTAAAAAGCAAGTGCCAGTGCCCTTGTAAGTAATTTGTAATCATCGTTTTCCTTAGTTGCACTTAATCCTTCACTTTGCCAAATTGTCCTGACAGAGAATTGGCTGATCTGCGGGTTGCTCACAATTACAATTTAGATTTAATATTAGCTAAATGGCACAATTATTGCAGAAGTTGGTAGGGTTTTGTTTCAAACTGAAAACATGGCTACTTGTGACAAAACCCAGATTCCAATATTTAATGTGCAGCAAAAAACCAGCAAGAGAAATCTCTTGGATCCCTTCTGTTATTGAAACGAACGCTCATATGTATATTGTGTTTATTGAAAGGAGATTAGATTGATTGCCCTCCCATCCTCTTTCTACTTTTCTGTCCCTGTCTTCATTAGCTTGTTTTTAGTTTGCAACAAGCCTCCTAGGATATCTGTAGGCAGCTCAGTGCATTACTGGATTAACCCATCTATTAGAAGCATGACCATGTAGCTGTACTATCATGCCATTTCATTTAGATCAATTCATATGTAGGCAAAGCTCAGTCCACGTGATTGCATTTTACAGCAAACTTTGCCCATTCTGCTTTAGCAAAAGTTTCATGCCTCTGTATGTTTATGCTTCCAAATTCTGTGTGTTTAGAAATTTAAGGAGGCTTTTCAGCTTCTTCTGAGGAGAGCAAGCTTCACCCTGGAAAAGGTACAGCTGAGGTGCAGAAAGGGTGACAAGAGATTGCTTATTCAAACTTTCCCGCAAGAACAAAGGGACATAAAACTTCAATTTCTTTTATGAAGCATGTTTAAACTGGAAAGATTACTGTGAGTTTGTGAACACTGACATTATGCATGTACAATGTGGTTAGACAAATTCATAAGAGAAATCTACCAATGGTTGTTGAACAGGCAGATACCATGTTTGGCTTGGGGATCCCTATGCCACAAAATAGCAAGAGCTGTACTGCTGTTTGCTTGCATTTCTTACCAGTGGTCAGTAGCTTCAGATATGAGTTTATAAACAATATCCTGAGTAGGATAGCTAGTCTGATTAAAAAAAATAAATACAATTTTAATGGCTGTCCTGATGTTGTGCTGCCTAACATTGCATTTTCTGCAGTTGCTTGCAGTGCCAGGTGCCTGCTGTATTTACTATCCATCAGTATAGGTCAAAGGATATTGTTCTACATTTGTGCAATAAAGACCACTGAATCAGAGCCTTCCTCAAAGGCTCATCATTGCTCATCAGCTGAAAAATTCCATGCAAACAAGTTCAGTTTTCCATCGTAAAGGAAAAATGCCTCAGTAAATGATGAGTTTAACTAATACAGTTTTCTATAATATTAGAAGGTCCTTGATTTGTTACAGTTTTTTAATTTAAAAAAAAAATATTTTTTCTTTTTAGCTATGAAACAGAAAAGAAACCTTGAAATGGTTGCACATGAAAGTCTCAATCTGGTGAAAGAATGACACTAACTCCAGAATAGAACCTCTTAAAATGCTTTTGCCGTTGAGAGGACCTGATTTCAGCTATAGCAAATACTATCTGCAATCAATAATAGCTTCTGGTCATCAATTAGGAGGAAAGGAACAACAGTATCTGCCTCATTAGTTCTTATGTGCAGATTTTCAGTTATTTCAGGCATAAACATTTTAAGACCATAACCCCAAGTAAACTTTGAAGTGGGCTACCCACGCCGGTTACCATCATTACCTTTTCTATCAAAGCATCTTTCTCCCCATCAAAACCTGTCCCTCTCAAGCAGTTGCCCACCACCAAACCTGCTGTTTTCCAGTGTTTTTAACATACTTTAGTTGGGTTGATGTGCTACCTCTGTTAGTTGGAGCATCACAAGTAGAGCATTCAACTGGAGTGCATTTAGCATGCACAAGATGGCCAGGTAAATATTTATTTTCCCTCTTCCCCCCCCACCTCCCCACCCCCCCCACCCCTTCCTTTTTCTTCAGCTGAAGGACTGGTTTTTATTATGTGAAACTTGAGTTTGCTATTGTGGTACAAATGCTCTTCTTTGAGGTATTAGTAGTTGCTGTAGGTGTTCACAGAATCAGCCAGGTTGGAAGAGATCTCTAAGATCTAGTCCAACCTGTCACCCAACCTTATCTAATCAACTAAACAATGGCACTAAGTGCCTCATCCAGTCTTTTCTTAAATACCTCCAGGGACATTGACCCCACCACCTCCCTGGGCCGCCCATTCAAGTGGGCAATCATTCTGTGAAGAACTTTCTAAGACCAAGCCTGAACTTCCCCCTGCATAGCTTGAGACTCTGTCCTCTTGTTCTGGTGCTGATTGCCTGGGAGAAGAGACCAACCCCCACCTGGCTACAACCTCGCTTCAGGGAGTTGTAGACAGCAAGAAGGTCTCCCCTGAGCCTCCTCTTCTCCAGGCTAAGCAACCCTGGCTCCCTCAGCCTCTTCTCATAGGGCTTGTGTTCCAGGCCCCTCACACTGATTCCTTTATACAGGAGTGAATGTCATGCTACTCAGGCAGGAACTGCAGTGTACTGCATGTCTCCTTTCATAGTGTTAACTTGTGACTGGAGGTGTCTTGAGCACCATATCACATGTACCATTTGTGGAGAGATATATTCATCTTATAAACAAAGTCAGGCTAGCCATGAAACCATTATGCTCTCACTGGGTCTGAAATGCATCTTTATAATGCTAACCCAAGTGCAAGATCTGCAAGTAGAAAAAGAACCTTGTTTCATTTTTTAGAACAACAGTTCTGTTTATGCTCTGCATGAACAGAGGATGAATTCCTGTACCAAACAAAAACACCAAAGCACTTCTTTAGGATTTAATTAAGACCTTGGTCTTGGATTGATCTTTTTATACAGGAGGCTCTTGACATATGTAAAATTCTCCAACAGCGAGCACAGACAGGAAGAGATTTGCATGGGAGCAGAAAGACCAAGTTTTCTTTTGAGAAGCTCCAGTGGATCATTCATTCCTTTTCTCTTCTTGTTTTTCCTGATTGCAATGGTGTTCTGATATGAAGGCAAGGATTGTAAACTTCTTTCCAATCGTTCATACATGTCCTTTTAGAGAAAAGCTTTGAGAAACATGTAGAAAGGATGCCTGGTATGTTACTTTCTTGGCTGAACTGACTGTTCTATTGAAATGTAGAAGAATATTAGGAAAATACTAGCACATTTGATTAACCTTAGCAGTTAACCTGTTCATTTACCTGTGATTGTCTCATGAAGGTTCTCTTTCTGATTATCTCTCCATAATTCTCACAGAAATGGGTTGTTCCATAACTTGAGATTCAATACACCTGTGATACTGTACAAATTTTAAGGTTGGCATTAAACCCCAGGCTGCTTTACTATTGCATGCCACTGTCATTCTCACCATATGCTTTCACCTGTATGGGTTAGGTTTTTGTGTCCTGTGTTGTTGTCTTGCTTTGTTCTGAGTAGCCTTTGGGCAACAAGAAAGTATTTTATTATGTCAGCCAACTGCTGCATTTCAACTGTGTTTCTAAAACATTTCTGAGACTAGTTCTATGAGTAAGATGAATGTGTATTGTTCTCAAGCTAGACTAGACAACTTAAGCCATGGTCACTGCAGAGTGATTAAATACATACTTACTAGTGTTACAAGAAAGGATTAAGGAACATCTGGGAAGTGTTGCAGAAGAATGTGGCCATAGGAGGGAAGGACAAGAGGTTCAGTACATCAACTTATCGTTGCTTGGTTAAGGACTCCGTGTCCTAGCTGAACCACCAAACCCTGGTATCTTCTCTGGTGGAACTGTAACTACCTCCTTCCATGACTTCCTGATTACTCTCCCTGTAATCTACTTTCTTATACAGACCACAGACAAACTAAAAAGATTTAAACAGTCATCTTCTCTCTTATTCCCTTTCTGTAACATGCCTCAATCCAAGTTCTGTAACATTACTTGATTAGTTGAAAGTTACCTGAGTGAATGTGTGATAAGTTGATCTGTGAATTCCTGTGCTTTGATATACATTCTCTTATGCTTTCTTTTGCTTTGGGTGGCATTGCTAAAGATCACATGTTGCCTATTTTGAGCCTGACCTTGCTGCAAGACCTCTGCAAGAATCTGTTCAGAGGTTTTTGAGTGGGTTGGGTGAATTGTAGTGGCTCAGTGGTACAGGTGATGCCCTCATTTCTTTCTTTTTCTGGTACTCTGCAGGCCATCCTTCTGGAAGGTATTTCAAGGTATAATTTGTTCTTCCATACATGTTCTAAAATGAATTCTAGCTATTTCCAACACTCTGTCTTATTTCAGTCTTTTTTTTTTTTTTGTCCTAAAAGTTGTTTCAAGCTTGTTTAAAAAAAGAAAAAAGTGAGGGGGACACAAAGATGACATGACAACAGGTGAAAAGATCTTTAACAGATCTAGTAACTAAGTAATAAAAACTGAATGTCACAGCAAAGTCAGATCATAACAATGTGACAGGATATATTGGCTCTTAAGAAGAAAATTACTGTCATTTTTATCTCATGGATTTTAAAAATAAGACATCTCACAAGTGTAATGACAGAAAAGGATTTGGTTTGGTTTTCTGTGCTGTTTCTGTTAATTCCTTTATTTTATTGCCATGGCTGTAGGTGCTGTTTTGGCAGGCTTCGTAACGCTGGTTTGTTTCTTGCAAGCTGGGAAGGTGACCAGAATGACTCCGTCACTCCAGTGTCACAGAGAAATTTAGATGTACATTGTATTGATATTCAGGGAGCTTTGTTTTCAATCTGCACATAGTTAATAAGATTTTTTTTTCTCTTTGTATATGAATTGATTGGAAAACTCTCACTTTTTTTCAGCTCAGACTCTTTCAATGTACAAAATCAGGTTCGCAGATAAACCTCTGAAAAAAAGGTGTACTTGATTGTGGTGATGACTGAATTTAGTGAGTTTTGAAGTCTTCATTTTCTGAAGACAGATTTAGCAAAACCAGACTTTTTTTGGGTACATTTTTATGCATGCCATCCTATAGTAGAGACTATGTACTGTTGTTTTGCTCGTATAATCTGGGACTTCCTGGAAAGATTCAGCAATGAATTTTCAGACTTTGTGGCTAATCTCTCCCGCTGCCTTTGAGGAACAATGTGACAAATGAATAACAGGTTACATTGTGTTTTACAATAGTTTCTGTTTGAGAAGGGTTTCTGCCTGTCATGGGAGGGACCTCAACAGTAGGTAAGAGCTGCCAGAAGGGATTGTTGTGACTCAACATATTGCAAGTCCTTTGATGGAAGAGTAATTATTTTACATGCAGATCTGCACCCATGGGGGTTTCCTCTTGGATTTTTGTTCGCATGCCTCTGATTTGATAAATTCTTCTTTTCTATGAGATTTGGATTATTTTATCTAGATGTATAGATACTTGATTACAGCATGGTTGCAGTTATCCCTGCTGATACTGTTAGAAGGCCATTTTCCTCTTCAACTTCAAAATCTATCACCAAAAATGTATTACAGTACAGTCAAGATCAGTTGCTTGGTCTTATGGCCTGAATTAGGTAGTATTTTAATTCAGAATTTCAGAGTTGAATGGCTAATTTGCTCTTTCATACATTAATGGGTTTGTAGTAGATGTGGGAATGAGCATTTTGAGTGGCTTTTGAGTAATGAAGAAACAGTTGACATTTTTTTAGCACTAACAATGAAAGATTTAAAATTTGACCATTCTAATTATTTGGGAACATCACTGCTCTGGTGGATGCTTTGTTTGAGGCATGTTTTATCTCCAGCAAGGAAAGCCCATAGTTGTTGTCCTAGGCTGAGCCCATGACCTGGGCTTCACTTGCTTCTGAGAGACTGCAAGGGAGACTGTGCACTTAAGATATGCTTTACTGGTCTTAGTCCCCTAATTATTTCCTCACAATTTGGGGTTGTGTGTAGTGTTGGGTCTATAACATCCATTAAGTGAATGTGAAATAAGGTTTTTATCTTGTGGCATGTGGGTGATATAGATGTCAGCAAAAATATTGGCTCTTCCAACTTGCAAAAGTATGACACCTGATGAGTGTTAGTGTGAGCATTTTGAATATTAATTTTTCTGTCCTTCAGGATAGTTACAGTGTAGTTAAGTGTTCTCCAGTATGAGCTTTCTGTTCATAGGTCTGTAAGTGTTTTGGTGTGGTTTGTTTTGTGGTGCTTCTTGCTGTTTTTTTGTGGGTTTTGGTTTGGTTTGGGTTTTTTTTTTCCTCCAACTCTGTATTTTAAATGTAATGCTTATGAAAGTGCCTTAACCTCTGATTCTTTCCACAACTTCAATTTCAGTAAACCTAAAAGTTCACTTAACTTCTTCTGTTAATATCCTAATGCTGTTAACAAGAGGAATAAGGATTTATATTTTAATACTGTAAATAATCAAAACCTATTGTCTCTTTCAGTAATAGCTGGTTTTCGAGGGACAGTCCCACATGGCCTATCTCTGGAGATTGGAGACACTGTTCAAATATTAGAGAAATGTGATGGTGAGTTCACAAGCTGCATTGACAACACAGCTCCATTCACAAGTTCCATTAATAATTAAGTTCTGTATAGTGTTGATCTGAACCTCATTATTGTTTATTTATTTTTCTTGAATTAACACAATTGTACAGCAAGAGTATAGCATATTTTGGCTTCTTATTTTCCCCCACAATTCCAATGAGCTCTAATCTGTTTAATAGGCAAGAGAGAAGGGGTGGAGGGGTGGCCCTGTACATCAGGGAGGCACTAGATGCCATGGTACTAGAGATCAAGGATGATCAGGCTGAGTGTCTGTGGGTGAAAATTAAAGGGAAGACCAACAAGGCAGACATGCTGGTTGGAGTCTGTTATAGACCACCCAACCAGGATTAAGAAGTCGATGAATTATTCTATAGGCAGCTAGAGGCTGTCTCAAGATCGCCAGACCTTGTTCTTATGGGCGATTTTAACCTGCCTGATATCAGCTGGGAACTTAACACAGCAGAGAGGAGGCAGTCTAGAAGGTTTTTACCGTGTATGGAGGACAGCATTGTATCCCAGGTGCTGCATGAGCTTCTTTATTTTAATGTTGCTTGACCTTCTTTTTACCAATAGAGAATGGCTGGTGGGAGATGTGGTGGTTGGACGCTGTCTGGGGTCCATTGACCATGAGATAATTGAGTTTTCAACATGCAGTCAAGCTAAGAGGGGCAGCAACAAAACCTCCACTCTGGATTTCCGGAGGGTGAACATCAGGTTACTTAAGGAACTAACTCAGAAGGTACCTTGGGAAACAGCCCTTAAAAACAAAGGGGTCCAGGAGGGCTGGACCTACTTCAAGAAATCCTGAAGGTGCAGGAACAGGCTGTGCCAATGTGCCGGAAGATGAGTCGCTGGGGCAGACATCCAGCCTGGATGGGCAATGAGCTTCTGGGTGAATTAAGGGGAAAAAAAGAGGATGTATCCTCTTTGGAAGAAAGGTGAGGTAACCCATGGAATGTTTAAGGACGTTGCTAGGTCATGCAGGAAGAAAATTAGAGAGGCAAAAGCCCATTTAGAGCTTAGACTGGCCACTGCTGTGAAGGACAAGAAAAAATCCTTCTATAAATATATTAGTAGCAAGAGGAAGGGCAAAGACAACCTCCACTCCTTGGTGGACACGGAGGGGAACATAGTAACAAAATATGAGAAAAAGGCAGATTTGCTTAACACCTTCTTTGCCTCAAATTTTAATAGCAGGATAGGTTGTCTTCTGGACAACTGGCCTGCTGAGCTGGCAGATGGAGTCCGGGAGCAGTATAGTTCCCCTGTGAACCAGGAGGAAGTAGTTAGAGACCTCCTTAGCCGCTTGGATCCTCACAAGTCCATGGGACTGGATGGGATCCATCCTAGGGTGCTGAGAGAGCTGGCAGATGAGCTTGCCAAGTCGCTCTCCATCATGTTTCTACAGTCCTGACTCACTGGAGAGGTCCCAGAAGACTGGAAGCTGGCCAACGTGATGCCCATCCACAAGAAGGATCAGTTGGATGAACCAGGGAATTACAGATGTGTCAGCCTGACCTCAGTGCCAGGCAAGATTAAGAAACAGGTCATCTTGAGTGCAATCACACAGCACTTACAGGATAGCCAAGGGATCAGATCTAGCCAGCATGGATTCAGGAAGGGCAGGTCCTGCCTGACCAACCTGATCTCCTTCTATGATCAGTTGACCCGCCTGGTGGATGTGGGGAAGGCTGTGGATGTAATATACCTGGACTTCAGCAAGGCCTTTGACACATTCCCCCATAGCAAACTGCTGGCTAAGCTGTCTGCCCATGGCTTGGACAGCAGCACTCTGAGCTGGGTTAGGAACTGGCTGGAGGGCTGAGCCCATAGAGTGGTGGTGAATGGTGCCACATCCAGCTGGCAGCCAGTCACTAGTGGTGTCCCCCAGGGATCAGTGCTGGGCCCCATGCTCTTTAGTATCTTTATCGATGATCTGGATGAGGGCATTGAGTCCATCATCAGTAAATTTGCTGATGATACCAAGCTAGGGGCAGGTGTTGATCTGTTAGAGAGTAGGAGAGCTCTGCAGAGGGACCTTGAAAAACTGGACAGATGGGCAGAGTCCAATGGCATGAGATTTAACACATCTAAGTGCTGGGTTCTACACATTGGCCAAAACAACCCCATGTACTGCTACAGGCTGGTGTCAGAGTGGCTGGAGAGCGGCCAGGCAGAGAGGGACCTGGGGTTACTGATTGATAGTAGGCTGAACATGAGCCATCAGTATGGCCACAAAGGCCAATGGCATCCTGGCCTGTATCAGGAACAGTGTGGCCAGCAGGAGCAGTGAGGTCATTCTGCCCCTGCACTCAGCACTGGTTAGGCCACACCTTGAGTCCTGTGTCCAGTTCTGGACCCTCAGTTTAGGAAAGATGTTGACTTGCTGGAATTTGTCCAGAGAAGGGCAACAAAACTGGGGAAGCATTTGGAGCACAAGCCCTATGAGGAGAGGCTGAGGGAGCTGGGGCTGCTTAGCCTGGAGAAGAGGAGGCTCAGAGGGGACCTTATTGCTGTCTACAACTCCTGCACTAGGGGAGGTTTAGGCTGGATGTTAGGAAGAAGTTCTTCCCTGAAAGAGTGATTTGCCGTTGGAATGGTCTGCCCGAGGAGGTGATGGAGTCACCATCACTGGAGGTGTTTAGGAAGAGACTGGATGGGGTGGTTGGTGCCATGGCTTAGTTGATTAGATAGTGTTGGATGATAGGCTGGACTCGATGTCAAAGGTCTTTTCCAACCTGGTTAATTCTAGTCTAGTCTAGTCTATATTAATTTGCAATTAGTGCTTTTTATTTATTCTTTCTTTAATACACACACAGAGAATACATTTGTTTAGTGTATCAGTTAAAACAGCAAGAAGTTCTCATTGTGATTCTTCTGCCTTCTTGGTATTTCCAAGGCAAGTCTGGATGCTATAAAGACCCCTTCAACTGAATTTTCAGTCATAAGTTTAAATCTTCAAGCAGTGTAAACATTCTTTCCTGCCTCTGTTCCGAGGTAGAGAATACTAACATAATTCGAGCAAGTGTCAGTTACTGGTGTAAGAGATAGTCACTTTTTCTTGTTTTTTTCATAATCTACTTACTTAATATATTTACATTCTGTCAATATGGGTTTTCTATCCTTTAGGCTTATGTAGGTATTTTTTAGTTTCATATCAGGATTTCCCACTGTTAACCTTGTAAGAAGTTTTCTTGCAGAAAGCATAGGTTGTGTTCTTTGGAATCAAAGGTATGATGAATTTTGTGTAGTAATGTGATTGATAATTTTTGGACCTCATGTTCTAAATCTATTTGTAAATGTTTACAGTGAATAGGAAACAATTTGCCTTTTGTGTACTATCTAGTGAAAAGAAAATCTGGATTACTTTGTTAGAAACATTTGGGAATATAGGGTTAATGAATAATTCCTGAAATTGGGTGAATTAAGTCCTCTGAATATGAGCTGATTTAGAAAAAAAACCCCACAAACCCTTTCATTGTATGGAAAGTCTTTAAAATAAGTTTGATCTGACAGCACTGGGTAATTGCCATATCTGTCGAAAAGGGAAAGATGAAATCAGTTTTAAATTTGGAAATTACTTGCATACTTTAAGAAGCAAAATGTTCTTTCTTCACAGGATGGTACCGAGGATTTGCCTTAAAAAACCCCAATGTTAAGGTAAAGGTCATTTCAGTTTTGCATTCTCTGGCAAAAATGTATATCTACTTTTTCAAAGTTTATATTCTCCCTGTATGTGATATTTACTCTTCAAAGTTAATATTAAGTATATTATTGATATGGCATTAATTAGGCTTGGACATGGATTACACTTCTTAAATGCTCCAGTATATTAGGATGATACAATTTAAAAATCAGAGGCTCTGGTGAATTTTCTTTTATTTCTGTTTTTTTGCTTGTGAACTGAAAGAAAGCTAAACTGAAGGAAGGAAACTACTGAGAATACAACTTGTGAATACCATTGGGAATGTTGGTTAGGCTATTGGTTAGCCTATTTTAACTTGTGTTATAAATTGGAGCAGCCAGTGGAGACAGTTTATAGCAGAGTATCAACTGAATAAAAGATACATTTTGTTGTGTAAAATATATGCTTCATTTTATTGTTCTTTCATCTGCAGTCTTTGATTTCCATACTAGTACATTTGATAGTTCTCTAAACCAGACTAATTTTGTTTTCTGCTTTCAGACATGAAATTACTGTGAAATTCGTATTTCAACATTTGTTTGTGTTGATCTTGTTTGCCTTTCTGTTTTTTTAATCTCTCCTGTTGGCTTACCTCTGTGATGAAGCACTAGAATAGGCTCCCCATAGAGGTTGTGTGGTCTCCTTTTCTAGAGGCTTTCAAAACCCACCATGTTGCCTTAAATCTCACCTAGACATACCTGCATTAGTGGGGGAGCTGGACTAGATTATCTTCAGTGGTCCCTTCCAACCCCTACCATTCCATGATTCTATGACTGTAAAGATTTTGGGTTTTGTATGGGAAACCATATGAAGAATGTTTATTTAATTTTTTTTTCAACATGGTACTAGGTTTTAGTCTTATTAAAGCCATTGAAGAAAGATCTTTAATCATCTGTTGCTCCTTTGATCTGGATTGTAAACTTTCTTCTTTTTCCCCTCTTCATTGCCAAGTCTCTTCAGCTGCAAAATAGGGCACGTATGTGTAAATTTGAAAGTTTCCAGAGGCTCCTATCATAAGTCATTGGACTTTTGTGCCGAGGCCTGCAGTCACTGCTCACATAAATGTACTTGCTTTGTACAGAGGGTCAATGTGAGCAATAAATTTAGCAGCAAAAGCTAATCTGATGTTTACTACTTCAGCCTCATTGCTATATATTGCAGTTTGGTTTTTAAGATACGAGCGGTTGGGATTTGTTAGTGCATCTTCTGTGTCTTTTGTTGTATTCCTCACCACATGCTTGCTGTCAGTCGTGCTTTGTTGTCTGTCAAATGTGTTGATAGAAACTATGAATAGGTTTTCTAAACATGACTTGATGTGTGAAGAAATGAGATATATATTTTCTGTCTCTTAGTGTGAATGCAAACAGTTTTCAGAATCGGAATTTTCAAAGAAGTCTCTCTGAATGTAAAATAATAACAGCACCTTGTAACTCCACTTGTTATTGCTATTGCTGTGTCAAGATTCTTCCCTTGTTATTCTGCTAGCTTTGACACACAAAGAAATTATCTGTGGCAGATTGTCTGCAGTAAGTGTGCATATGCAGCCATCCTGTTTTGTGGCATATTGTTCTAAGTGCACGGCTGTACATCATAGTGTCCTTGGGAGGTGCTCTCCTGAACTACTTTCTGTTACGGAGGAGTAGGAGTGTTAGACAGGCAGTTGTCTCTGTATAGTAGATGTGTTTTTGTTGAAGGTCTAATGTCTGTTAAAATAAAATGAGCCACTATCACAAAGAAAAATTGTATGCAGCTGTACTTATTATAAAGAGAACATATATGTATTTTCTCTCACTGCATTAATGAAATGAGCTGTAGTGTAATAAATTCCCTGCCAGAAGCTGAAGCTGAGTTGCACTGTTTTGCATATTCTGATTTAGGAAGGTTAGTGCACTGTAAGAGCAGTGTGACAGTTGCTGCAGTGCTGCCCATTCGAAAGAACAGCGCAGAGCCCTTAAATAACTATAAAAGGACCACACCTGTCAGGACACAGAGGCTCTTTGGTAGGCATCTGTCACAGTTTTCCCATGCACTGCAGGACATAATAGCTGCCAAATCTATTTTGGATTTTTTTTCATGAACCAGGCAAATTTCAATAAAAGGAAAGGTAACTTTATTTTGAAACTCCCTGTGGGAAGATACTATTTTTAAGATGCTGTTGATAAGATGTTAACACCCACAGTGGGTCTGTTTCTTATCAAGGTTGGAATAATTAATAAAAGCATTTTGGTTAAGTGAGCTCCCAAGCAATCTGCTGCATGTTTTATATGTGTTTATCTTGTAATTTTCTAAAGCATTGACGGATTTAAATGTTAGTTTCTGTTAGATCTGTACCAACTATATCTTGCATTCTTTTTTTTCTGCATGTTTTTGGTAATAATTTGGAGGAGTTAAGAGTTCAGCACGTATTTGCGTATAAAATGGTACTAAATGGTGTCTCAGACTCATATAAGGGTATGTTAGTTTTTTTACCTGAACTACTTTATTTTTCAGGGCATATTTCCGTCCAACTACATTCACTTGAAAAATGCCTGTGTTAAGAACAAAGGGTAGGTGAAATGTTCTGGATTCAGATGTTAAAACATGGTCAGGTTACTTATGCCAAAGATCTTTTGCTTATAAGGTAAAGTGGTGATTTCTTTTTGTGTGTGTTCTAATATTTTTCATGTCAGCATACTGCCACTTGACATTGAAATTAGCTAACTTGATACTCCTGCACAGTCATAAAATTGGTGTGATGTATGTTGAAAAGACCTAGAGCACAACTGGGAATAAAAGTCTGTATTGTCTAGTGGAGAGAGGAAACAATTGCATGTTTTCACTTCCTGCTGTTATGTTTGGCTTGAAAAAAGTATTGCCTTAATTAGAAGTAGTTATTCCGTGCAGAAGCTGACTCTTAACCTGCTGGTTAAGACAAGTCATTTCCTTTGAAGACAGCAGCTGTACCATAAAAAGTGGTAAAATAATGTATCAGTTGATAAAACAAAAAAAACCCTGAACAGAAAAATTGGTTAAAATTTAGTTTTAAAAATCATGGTTTAGAAGTCAGATGCTTTGATTAAAAGAATATTTGGTATTTTTGGTTGTTTTTTTTCAGATATCATACTTACCTTGACAATGCCCCTTTTAAATTATTAATTTTTTTTGGAAATGTCTTAGTTCAACATGGTTTCTTCCAAAGCTCTAGAAGTAAAATTGGGACCATTCCCATTGTATCATTTAGATTTATTTTTTATTTTATTTTATTTTGAGAACTGATACGTAACAGCTTGAAACTTGTTTAGGTAAAGAGATTTCTCATTGTAATACATGAATGCCTAAACATTAGGTATAAGTGAGCCTTTCTGGGAGCATGAATGACTGAGTAGAGAGTCTGTGATTCACGGTGAGTAAAAATTATCATGAAGACTGCAACCATATTGGAAAGAATAGTTTCATACCCACTGGTGAAAATGGTTTTGCAGTGCTATTAAACACATTGTTCTTTGCTATGGAGTTCAAGCCACGTGGTTTGTCATGCCCTACGATCCTTTCCCCTTTAAAAGTGGTTGCAATTAAAACTGAAGGTTCAGAGGAATAAAATTACTGTAAATCATCACAGTAAGCAAGTTATACCTGGCAAAATTCCAGTTAGACTCAAGAGGAAATTTTTTTCACAAGGACAATCAGATATTGCAATACTCTCACCAAGAAAGTGGTGGAGTACCCAGCATTAAACACTTGAGATCCATCTGGACAGGGTGTTGGGCCATCTTATCTAGACCATGCTTTTCCTAAGAAATGTTGGACTAGATGATCCTTGAAGTCCCTTCCAACCTAGTTGGCAGATTTTTTGTTAGCACACACGATGACGGTACTTGCAGGGAGTGCTATCTTCATTGCCTCTGTTATCTTAGTGTTGTGTTTCCTGTTCAGACCTTATGGTGCATTGTAGCCAGGGCCTGTCACAATGTTAACTTTCTACGAGAGAAATGATATAATAAGTAATCCAGGCATGAATGCAAACCTTTGAAATGTACTGTGTGAAAACAAAGTGGGAGTGCTGATAGTGTGTAAAGGGACGGAGTGCTGGAGAGTTTGGTCTTGACTAAGCCAAACCCATTTTTTCTTGGCCAACATCAAATAGACAACTGTACTAAGTTGTGGGTTGTTTAATTTTTTGTGCCTTTTTTTATTTTGATCCTCTTTAAGTTAAAGGAATGGCATTTTATATCATATTTCTATAAAAAGAGATGTAAAAACATGAGAACAACAAGTAGTTTGGAGTCTAAGCTAAAGCTGAAAGGAATTACCCTGTTGTGAAAGTAGTTTTTGACATGCTTATCTCAGACTCGCTGTGACTTCTGTAGGACCAAGACTTTCCGTGGGGATTAAATGATTTTCCTCCAAGACTTTTTCATGGGGATTAAACAGACAAATGAAAAGTGTCATGGGTGGAAGGAGCACCCGTATAGGTTGATAGACATTGCTGTTGGCAGGTGGAACTCGTTGTATTAGTAAATTTAATGGGATTTGTAAAGCTTGTGTAATATCATGTGTTCTTCTGCATGTTACAGACAATTTGAAATGGTTATTCCAACAGAAGATTCTGTTATTACAGAAATGACATCAACTTTAAGAGACTGGGGAACGATGTGGAAACAACTCTATGTGGTAAGTACCCTGAATAATATTGCTTTGATTTAGTGCAAACTCAGAAGAGAGTGTTGTTTAGATGCTTTAGTGTTTAGTATAAGTACATGTTAAAAGCAGAAAAAATCATTTAGCTTTTTAACTATTCTAATTATGATCTAAATGTGTCTCTTAATTTGTTCCAATCATTGACTATTGCTGCTGCCAAACTTCAGCAACTTACTGATTAAGTCTTCCAGCTTCATTATGTAGCTGTTGGATATAAGGATTTCAAATTTGCTAAATTGAAGAGTTGAAAATAAATGTATGAAAAAATATTGATATTATATTTAAATACAGAAATACAGTATATTATTAAAAATCTCTCAGAAAGTGTAACAGGTTAACACACTGTAATGCATTAACCTGCCCGTTCCCCCCCAACATAGAAGTGAGGAAAGGTAGCACCCCTCTGGGTGTTACAAAAACCTCCTCTGGGTTTACGTAAAGAAGTAAGATAAAAAGAGTCTTACATAAATGAGATAACATAATGCATAATTACCTTAGCTTAGCTTATTTGCAAAAGAGCAGCAAAATGCAGGGGAAAACCCCCCATCATAAAGCAGAAAAACAGGGCGCCAAACAATGTCCAACTGTCTTTCTGCCATGCCTGCGGAATAAAGCCAACACCTCAAAAACAGAACCTAAAAGCAGCAACTGGAACAGGAAGGCTTTCATGTTACAATCTCAACTTCAAGCCCTGTAATACTTTGCTCCAGCACTTCCATTTTGAAGCTTGTGTGGTATGACCGTGGTGTGACCATGGTATGAATAGGAGCAGATTCAACACAACTTATGACAGCCAGTGGGTTTGACTTATTTTCTCATATTGTCCAGGATCTCCTCTGTATGACACAGATGAAGAGATGCCAGCTGTTAATTCCTCATCACTGAGGGAGGCTGGGAAGTGGTCTTTGATTAGCAATAGTGACCTGATTGTGGATTTACCTGCCACGTTACAGAAGTGGAATTCTGGTTTTGAACTTGTTCTTTAGCTCACGCTTCATAAGTTTTAATTAAATGTCCCATAGAATTCTTGTACACAGGTTGGAAGGGACCTCAAGGATCATCTGGTCCAGCTATTCTTGGGAAGAGCACAGTTATTTCTCCCCAAACCTCTTGGCTCCCATCCTTAGGGATGTAGTTTCCTACTGAAGGGCTTGGGAAAACCAATGGAGGGATGAAACCAAACGGCTGCACACATCCAATACTCCAGCCTGGCACTTCAGGGAGAGTTTGTCTGCCTTCACCTCCTGCCTCCTGCTCAGCCGTGAGATGGGGCTGGAGAATATGATGCAGATGAGTGGAAAAAATATATCCATGACCCAAAACCCTGATAAAAAAATTAGTTACAAATCCAAAATTCACTGGCTTTTGCAATACTGGTTGATTGCCATTTTGAACCTCTCTATTGCAGCCCAGGACAGGCTGTTTTACACTTTTGTTATTTTCTGTATTTGGCAATTTGTGGGTCTGGTCTTTTCTGTCCCTCTACTTTACATCTTCAGGTCAGTTCAATTCTTTCCACATTTACATGAAATCACTCTTACTGTGGTTAATAGTGCCTGTCTTTCCTTGTTCTGCCATTTCTTCTCATACTTTATGTATACATTTTAATATTTCATTTATATCAGTCTTCATTCCATTACAACTCCCTACAGAATGCCCCTCTGTGAAAGGGTTCCACCTTATAGATACTTATAAGTCCTAGCTTTGTGTTTAACTGTTAGTAGATTCATCTTCTTAAAATTCATTGTAATAAATGTTTTTAGCCATAACCATTCTGTTTCTGAATCCATGTTGTATTTTCTGTTGCATTTCTGGAATTAGATTTGGTGAATGAAGGGATAAAAACTCCTGTTTGGGAGAAAACAGTTAAGAGAAATCATTGGAGGCGGAGGATGTGGTTTAAAAAGCAATCATTCACAATTTCTCTACTTCAGTTAGAAGAAGAATGAACAACTGTCTGGACAAGATTCCATCTATGTGATATTATTCACTTTTGGTTAGACAGTGGTGTGTACAATTGTATCCATGCAAGAACAACTTAAAAGAACATTTAACAGCCTGTGGCGTAGTGTTTGAATGCTAGGAGCCATTTGTTTATGTGTATAAATTCAAACAGTCTTGAATTGCATTGTCACATACTCAGTTTGGATGGGACAGCAGCACGGAATGAAGACAAGCTTGGAATAAAACAATTTTTGTTGTTCTTGAAGTTTTGTCATATCACATAAATTAGACTGTAAATATGAGGCATTTGGAGTTAGTGTGGTACAAAGACAGTCAGTGGAAAGCTCTTAAATATTTTTTATATGCGTGCACATACACACAGGTGCATGCAGGTAAAAGGATCACAGTATAAAAGGGGAGAAAAAAGACTTGAGTAATAAAGAGTTTCCTTTATCTCCAGCATATCTATATTTATTAGAATTGTCAGCTTATATAGGTGATGGAGAGGTAATTATATTTTTATCTCACAGAGGAATGAGGGAGATCTATTTCACCGACTCTGGCACATAATGAATGAAATCCTAGACCTGCGAAGGCAAGTCCTTGTTGGCCATCTCACACATGATCGAATGAAGGATGTTAAGAGACACATCACTGCTCGTCTGGATTGGGGCAATGAGTGAGTAAATATAATCATTAATTAAAATAGTGCAATCTAATTACAATGCTGCAGCTTCAGAATGTTGAAATGAGGAAGAGATTTCAGACCCGTGGTACCTTTTTCCTTTACTAGACTCTTTCAGTTGGTTTTCTGTCCTATGTTTTAACAATAAAGTGACTTTTGAAAAGTTTTTCCCCCTTTATTTAATAGCAGTTGTACTGTCTGCAAGAGAATTGCTTTGGAATGTCTTATAGCATGCTTTTATGTCTTTTTGAAAAGCTTCTGATCAGATTCCTATGTGATGCAGTTAGCATAGCTCTGCTGTCTTAAGTGAAACTATATTGGCTGACGTTACTTCCTTTTTGACTTGTCACACAATTTACTTCGTGTTTGGGATTCTCTAACATAGACCTTGTAACTATATTCTGCATCTTTCTTCTATCTAAGTAACTAACAGGAGCTAGCACAAATTGTGTTAACATTTTAAACAAACAAAAAACCCCAAAGCAACAACAAACAAACCAAGCAAACTAAAAAAACAGGCCAGAAAAAGCTTAAAATACCTTTTGACATTTTGGTGCTGTTTCCAAAGTATTTTCTTTAGCCTATATTTATTCAGGTAAACTCTGACTAAATATAGCAATCTTCAACAGTAGAGTTAACTGAATTTCAGGGGCTTCTGGAATTACTGCTGTCTGAAAGCTTAAATACCTAACATAGTGGGGAAAAAAAAGTCGGTAACTGTGTAAGATTAACTGCTTAGAATTTTGTGCTAAGTGAATAAAATGTTGATGAGTTTTGGAGCCATGATGTCCTACTCTTTAAAAAGCATGTTTTTTAGAAACCCTTTCTAGTCTTCTGGGTTTTTCTAGCTTCAGTGACTGTCCTATATATGTTCCTAATCTTTGTTGCTTGCGACTGTGCTGAAAAGAAACTTATTCCTGTTGGTTCAAGTTTGTTTATTTTGCTTAGGGGATACAGAGAAGTAACTTTGATGCCATCCTATCCAAATGAAAAATAAACTGACGTTTTGGCATTTGATTTTCCTGTTATCACCTTCTTTTCTGTATTGTCAAATTCACAGCACTAGTGTGATTCCACATTGTACAATGTCCACAATAGCACAAAGGACAATATCCATTGTAGATAGTCCACAATGTGGAACAGATCTAAATATTGTGGGAAATGTATTCTATCAATGTTACCAAGTGAAGGGGAGGAATCATCTGTGAATGATGAATACAGCCAAAATGCATTAAAATGAAGTGCATTGTAGAATACCAATTAACATATAAGTTGGTTGCTGGAAATAGAAGCAATAAGTTAGTTTCCTTTGTATGTATAAAGTACTTACTGTTACTCTTTCTCACACAGACAACTAGGACTTGACTTAGTTCCGAGAAAAGAATATGCTATGGTAGATCCTGAAGAGATCAGCATTACAGAGCTCTACCGGCTGGTATGTGAATATAATACTCAGTACTTTCGCTACAAAACTGCATGCTGATGTTTTGATGGCAGCTTTCATCTACTCAAGCAAAAATACTTTTTGATCAAATAAACCAGCATTTTGTAATGTAATGAGTTTCACTATGGGGAAAGAGGTTTCTTTCGAACAGTTACGTAATCTCTACATCTGTATGAGATGCTTTGGTTTGATATGAAATTTGTGTGTGCACATGCTCATATTACATGTTATTTGTTAGATGTTTTGGGTTTTACATTCATTAATTAATTTTGACATTAAAATTGTGACTGTTAACATGAATTTAATCATCAATAAGCTGATGGAATGTTTTTCATTAGTGCTTTACCTGGCCCATGAATCCTGTGTAGAGGGGATTTGTGGAATTAGAGTACACTTGTGACACAAGCATTGTCACAATCGTACTGGGCGGTTGGTCTTTTCTAATATTAGTGTAAATAGCAGTTTAACTGCATAGAAAAAGATCTTTGAGTATAAAAGACTGTTGGTTCACAAGAAACAGCACCGATGTTTCTTACTCTGATTTAATGTGAGGTCTAAGAAAACTTGCCAATTGATTTGCATGGGCTTGGGCTCATATTTAAGTGCTGCAGCTGTTAACAGGTAAGCAATTCTGAGCCTTAAATTGCTTAAGATCAAGGTTTTATTTAATCTGTGTTTTCAGTGTTAACTTTTGTATTTAAACATAGAATAGAGCCAAAACACAATTGATAATTTTTGTTTGTGGAACTGAAGTTGTGATGCATTTTTGATAATTTTTAACCACTTATGTTAGTTTGTAATGTCAAGCCTAATAGTAGTTTCCTCATGCCTTTGGGCAGTTTCAAAGTTGTATGTAATCTTATGACATCCTGTTTAAGTACTAGATGAAATACAGTGAAGAAGAAACACACAGAGGAAGAATAACCTAGAAAACTAATAATGTAGCTCATGGAGTGCACCTTCAAATACAGGAGAAACAAACAAACAAAAGGCGAAGATCACCTCAGTTTGAAAGCTAAGGAGCTTAGATGGCTGTTTCAAATTTGGTTTTGGTAAAATGGATGAGAAAAATAGTGGAACTTAATATTGTCCTACTTTTAATGGGTGATTAAAATGGTGAAGGTATAAAATGTCAGATCAAGACAATTTGGTAGCCTTTATCATAGTATCATTCAGGGTTGGAAGGGACCACAAGGATCATCTAGTTCCAACCCCCCTGCCGTGGGCAGGGACACCCCACACTAGATCAGGCTGGCCAGAGCCTCATCCAGCCTGGTCTTAAACACCTCCAGGGACGGGGCCTCGACCACCTCCCTGGACAACCCATTCCAGGGTTTCACCACTCTCATGGTGAAGAACCTCCTCCTCACATCTAGCCTGAATCTCCCCACCTCCAGCTTCATTCCATTCCCCCTAGTCCTATCACTACCTGAGATCCTGAGAAGTCCTTCCTCAGCCTTCCTGTAGGCCCCCTTCAGATACTGGAAGGCAGTCTGACGAAGATCATCAAGTATGGACATGATTCTTTTTCCATTTTAAACTTCTGGGATTTAGTCTTCTGCAAGAGCATTTTTTATGTGTTTGAATAATAGAATATCAGATAATTAACTATTTCAACCAGCAGTAGAATACTATATTGTTACAGCACAAAGCTTCAAAGTGTCTTAGAATTTTCTGAGTAGAAAAAAGGGTACTCTAGGTGTTATTTTTTCTCCTAGAGAAAATTATGATGCAGCGAGTACAACATGGGGAAAGTAATTTCCTTGAATTTCCCTTCTCAGATACAACCAAAAAAACATCTGAATAACTTCTCCCATTTTTTACCTCTTTTGGTTTTGAGATTTTTGTGATTAATTCAAACTGGCCACTGTGGTGTTTCTGGTATTTTTAGATGGAGCATCGTCATCGAAAAAAAGACACACCAGTACCAGCCAGCAGCCACCATCTTTTCGTTCAGATGAAAAGTCTCATGTGCTCCAATCTGGGAGAGGAACTGGAAGTAATCTTCTCACTCTTTGATAGTAAAGAAAATCGGCCCATCAGGTACCATATGATTTTCTTAAAAAAACTTTTTGCTGCAATATTAATTTTATCTAAGTATCTTTTGATCCAGATAACAAATTTCACATTTGGAAACAAGCAGACTACAATCTTGAGTCGGAATTCAATTTCTGTACTTGATACTCGGTTAATTTTCTATACTTCATAGTTTGTAGTGCCGTTTTAGGTTTCAATGACATATTTTTCTCCATCTTGTTTGCCTGTTTCAGTTTTCATTGTTTTTGTTTGTGGAGGAACACGTGTACGTGTATGCATACAGCGTTCTGCGATGTAGTGATCATTTTTCAGTATCTCTATTTTCTTCTTTCCTAATCAGAGCACATTCAAAACTTAGAAATGTCACCTGCTCTGTAATAGTGATGAGGTTAATTCTCCTTGGTACATGGCAATGGAGGGGTTGCCCTTAGTGAATTAAGAGTCTTTTTATAAAAGGAGCCTGCACTTCAGTGAAGAGGTTGCCTGTTCTTCAGTGAAACAGTCAAATACACTCTCTCAGCCATTTAGGATTTATTTGGCCTCTTTTTCAGCTGGGAGCTGATCCTGAAACCATTTTTCTTTCCTGCTTTTCCTAGAACTTAAATTCTGTGGCGGCCCTGACAACCTTTGCATTTTTAAATATTCAGCAGTTATTTCTACTCCCAGCACATTTCTGGCCAAGAGAAAGAGCAAGGGAGTGAACAGTAGCAGAACCACTATGCACTTCATAAAGAGGAGTACAGGAGGAGAGTACAAAAGTCTTAAGTTCTGTTTGGGGAATATTCTAGGAAGATTTAACTGTTAAATGCATTTGTGCAGTGGCGATGGGCTGACCCTGGATGGACACCAGGTGCCCACCAAGTTTGCCTTACCACTTCCCTCCTCAGCAGGATGGAGAAAGAAAATACGACAAAAGGCCCATGGGTTGAGCTAAAGACAGGGAGAGAGATAATTTCCAATTCAAAACCAGACTTCAGTTTTTAAACTACTCCAGAACTGGGTCACTTCCACAAGGTGCAGTGCTTCAGGAGCAGACATGTTACTTCATAGGGTCACAAGTCCTGCCAATAAACCTGGTAGAGCATGGTCTTCACATGGGTTCACAGCATCCTTTGGATGTTCACCTTGCTGTGGTTGTAGGTTCCTGCATGGGTTGCAGTCTTCTCTACTGTTAACCTCTGTGGCCTGCAGAGGGGGGATGGCTTGCTTCACCATGATCTTCATGATGGGCTGCACTGAACCTCTGCTTCAGTGTTGGGAACTCATTCTTCCTTCTCCTTCACTGACCTAGGTGTCAGGAGAGTTGTTCCTTTCCCCTGTACTCACTTTAGTCTCCAGTTGCCCTTGTGCAATTTTTTCCCCTTCTTAAATATGTTATTATAGAGGCACTACTATAGTTGCTGATGGGCTCTGCCTTGGCAGCAGTGGGTCCATCTTGGGGACAGATGTCATCAGTTCTATCAGACATAGGAGAAACTTCTATCACCTTTTCATAGAAGCCACCCCTGTAGTCCCCCTGCTACTAAGACCTTGCTGTGTAAATCCAATACAATGCAGGCTTCCTTCATGTCAGAAGGCTCCTATTCATAATCTGGCTGAACTATTCCTGACAAACTTCCGCAATGTGAGTGTTTCCCATGGGTGGCTGGTTGTTGGCTAGTATGTTCTTCTCTCATCACCATAGAAAGATATGTTTTGGAGGCAACAAACATCATCTGCTTTAAGACTGGCCACTAGAGAAGTGAAAGACTAGACTTCAAAACAAAAAACCCACCACTTTAGATAAAATGGCTCACAAATACAAGAAAGGAAGTACAAGCTACTACTTTAAGCTTATTAACAGATAAAAAAGCATTACTCAAAATGTATACAAAGCCATGACTGTACTAGTTGTTGTCTTACATGTGGCAGTAGGATTTTGAGGGAGCCATGTTGAATTTGGACTGAATTTGACAAAATTGCATGTATGCTTTGCAGTTGGGAAACATAAATAACCAGTGTGTTGAAGGAAGATTGTACTGAATAAATCAATTTTTGTTGTTAGTAAAATCATGTGTAAGCAACTATCCTTAGTGTCAGGTGCTAAATACTCACTCTTCATTCTGTCCTGCACTCTGGACATTAATCAGCAAAATAAACTTTACTGTAGTTTCTGAGAATTAAAGGAGTGTAAGGGCACATCTTTTGTGTTCCCTCCACTGAATGCCACAGCAGGTGATAGATTTAGGAGAGGGCTTTAGACCTTGACAGAAAACAATTTGGGTGTTATAGATTGCTGAAAACAAGGTTATGGCAGTAGTGGTGGTATGAAAGCAAATGGATTGGATTTCATGTCCACATGAAAGCACAAATTCTAGAGCAGTTTGTCACATGCTTGCTGTGATCCGACCTTTAGTTATTGATTCCTGACTCCAGTGTCTGTTAGCAGTTGCTTTATTATGTGTGAACTTCCTCATCCTATTACTGGCAAACCTTGAATAAGTGTTGTCATGAATCCAAACTGCCTTTCAGGGCATAGGGAATGGTAAGAACTGTGTGAAGATAGTTTGCAACCATCTGCACTTCATTGTTTATGGCATTAGATTTTTTTTTTCTTAGAATTTTGTTGCTTTTCACCTCAAGTTTCAGTTTTGCAATCATTACACGTTACAAGCCTACCTCAGGGGGGTAATCCTGCTTACTTTTATGCATGACATTAAGTACAAATGCACAGGTACAATTGCTCCAAAAGTGTGACTTTATGTGGGTTCTAATATAGTGTTCATTATTCATCTGATGTAAAATGACATAAAGCAAGTGATCTCTGTAACCTCTTGAAGAGTTCATTTTGAGAGAATAGAAATAGCAGAATTGAGATATAATAGATTTTTCTTTTCTGATACTTTTCATAAGACTAAATTAGCTCCTTGTCAGATGGACCTGCAAATGTAAGCTCTTTTTTATATATACATACTTCATTTTTTGTAACCTCAGGTTTTTGGAGTTGAAATAGCACCCTTAAAAGATTATTGGAGGAACAGAAGCAATGGTATTTGATTATTTTACTTTTCAAATTGATTGCATATCATTTTACACAGCCTTTATTATCTGTTTCATACATTCAGACATTTGAACAGAAACATTTACTCAAATAACACCATTAAACTGAACTGCAGTTGTAGATAGTGGGGCAAGGATCTATGAAAGAAAAGACTGGCAAGGCTTTAGGAGGCTTAAGTATAGCAGCTTCAGCTCCAAACTGAGAATAAACAACCTATGGGGAGGATGTGCTGATCCTAAACTGATAGCAACATTCAGAAAACAATACAGCACATTTAAGCTCACAGCTCACCTGGCATCTTCACGTTACTAGCCTGCAAGGAACCACAGCATAGAGATGAAATTGGTTTTAATGTGTTAGTATAAATCTGTGTTGTTGCAGAGTTTATTCAGAATGTTTTCATTACATTTTGTACATTTCTGATGAGAGGTGGTAATTTTTAGTAACACACCCAAACTGACTTGCTTTTGTGGTAATAGTGACCTGGCAAATTTGCAGCTATTGATTTTTCTAATCAATTGTAGTGTTAAGTACATAGAGTTTGGAGGAGTTTTATCATTTACTTGGATAATATTAGAGTTTTATTATTCATGTGGATAGCGTGTTACTGTACAGAAAAGTCTGCACTTTGGGGAAAAAAGGGTGCTTGGTAACATAGGGAAGATGTAATTTAATGGCTGATCATTTTGTTTGGAAAAGACCCCCAAGGTCATTGAGTCTAACCCTACTCTACCAAGTTCACCATTAAGCCATATCACTAAACACTACATTTATATGGCTTTTAAGCACATTCAGGGATAGTGGCTCAACCACTTCCCTGGTCAGCTGTCCCTATGCACAACAGTGCTTTCAGTGGAATGTTTTTAACTAGTGTCCAGGCTAAACGTCCCCTGGTGCAGCTTGAGGACATTTCCTCTTGTCCTACCGCTAATTGCTTGGGAGAAGAGCCCAATGCTAGCCTCCCCAATACAGAGTACAGAGGGAAAATCACCTTCCTGATCCTGCTTGCCACAATTTCTAATACAAGCCAGGATGCTGTTGACCTTGGCCACCTGGGCAGACATCTGGCTCATATTCAGCCACTTACAAATTAGTACCCCCAAGTCCCTTTCTGCTGGACAGCTTTCCAGCCACTCTTCCCCACACCTGTAGCTTTGCATGGGGTTGTTGTGGCCCAGGTACGGGACCTCACACTTGGCCTTGTAGAAGCTCATGCAGTTAACCTTAGCCCATCAATCTGGTCTGTCCTAGTCCCTCTGTAGAGCACCCCTATGTTCAAGCAGATCAACACTCTCACCCAGCTTGGTGTCATCTGCCAAACTCCTGAGGATGCACTCTATTTCCTCATCAAATCATCAATAAAGATATTAAAGAGAACTGGCCCCATCACCGAGACCTGAGGAATAGCACATATTGAAGTCCAAAAGTAAGGTTGCCCTTAGGCCATTGTAAAGTCATAGTTCTCTCAGGTGAGATTAAGAACTGATCAGCCTTAGATTATAGTCACTGAAAAATGAAAGGTAATGAAACTTTTTGGTTTTGTTGCTATAGTTACAGATTTATATTTTTTCCTGAAAAATACATTCCATAGCAACTGAGAATAAGTTATGAGCAGAAAGCGCAGTGGGTTAATAGTTCTTGCATTTAACTTAGTGGAAGTGGAATCATAAAAACAGAGTGTCTGCTAAGAAGATATCATCACATGCTAAGAACACATTAAAAGAATATATATATGTGTGTGTGTATATATATATATATATATATAAAAGAAAGAAATATAGGTGTTACATTGAAAGCTATGATCCTGAATGTCAGCACTCAGCTTTTCTCTTATTCTCATGACCTATTTGCTGTGCTGCAGGAACTAAATGCAGTAAGTATTCTTGGCAGGGATGTATTCTAACACAACACAATGTTGGACACCGTGTGCCTTTGTAAAGGCAATCAGAGGAGGAAAGGGAGAATAGTAATAACTGGAATTCTCTTTATACACTATCTCCATTGCTGTAGCTTGACACAGTCCAGACTCCTTGACAGTAGGAAATGCAAGTTTGAATATTCAAAGGCAGAAGAAGAAACTGAGCATGGCTCTTTCCTTTCTTAAGGAAAACTCCAGCCTATTAATATAAATCTGTTCAACTGCACTACGTTCTTGTGCATCTTTACTAAAAAAAAAAGTACATCCCAAGTGCTCACTGCCTGCTTTATATTTAAATTTAGCATTTGCTCTGTTTTAGAATAGAATAGAATAGAATAAACCAGGTTGGAAGAGACCTTCAAGATCATCGCGTCCAACCTATCACCCAACACCACCCAATCAACTAACCCATGGCACCAAGCACCCTGTCAAGTCTCCTCCTGAACACCTCCAGTGACGGCGACTCCACCACCTCCCCAGGCAGCCCATTCCAATGGGCAATCACTCTCTCCGTGTAAAACTTCCTCCTGACCTCCAGCCTGAACTTCCCCTGGCGCAGCCTGAGACTGTGTCCTCTTGTTCTGGTGCTGGCTGCCTGGGAGAAGAGACCAACCTCTGCCTGTTTACAACCTCCCTTCAGGTAGTTGTAGAGAGCAATAAGGTCACCCCTGAGTCTCCTCCTCTCCAGGCTAAGCAGCCCCAGCTCCCTCAGTCTCTCCTCATAGGGCTTGTGTTCCAAGCCCCTCACTAACTTCGTTGCCCTTCTCTGGACTCGCTCCAGCAAGTCAACATCCTTCCTAAACTGAGGGGCCCAGAACTGGACACAGTACTCGAGGTGTGGCCTAACCAGTGCAGTGTACAGGGGCAGAATGACCTCCCTGCTCCTGCTGGCCACACTGTTCTTAATGCAGGCCAGGATGCCATTGGCCCTCTTGGCTGCCTGGGCACACTGCAGGCTCATGTTCATCCTACCATCAACCAGCACCCCCAGGTCCCTCTCTGCCTGGCTGCTCTCCAGCCACTCTGACCCCAGCCTGTAGCACTGCATGGGGTTGTTGTGGCCAATGTGCAGAACCCGGCACTTGGATGCGTTAAATCTCTGATTAGTTGTGCTTCGTTATGAAAGAAATAGTCCTGAAAACAGGGAAGTGTATCTTCAGGGTAGAGGGAGAACGCCATCAGGCTCTGGAATCTGAATAGATGGAGGTAGCTTTCTGTAGTCATCGGTATGATGCCAAGAGTAAGACATATGGCAATACTCAGTGTTTCCATTTTGTTCATTCATCATAGAACCTTCTAAAGTTAAATGGATTTTAGGATTGGAATCCAGCTCTAAAGACATCTAAACCAAAGATTTTCATGTGAATTGCATCACTAGGGTCCTGTCTACAGAGACCTAATTATAAACCCAGTGAAATAAAGTGATTCAGCTGATGAAACATTCTACAGAAGACACAGACATGGTGGATTGTTCTTCAGAATCCATAGACTGTATTGATTAAAGAGCTGCTCAGTGTTCTTGGAAGTAATTTTAAGGTGAATTCATCCAGTTTCTTTTTTGTTTTTCTGTTTCACTACCTTAAATCTCAAAACCATTTGAGTCTTCAAGTTCAGAAAGTTAATGCTGAATTTGTAAAAGATACAGATACTTAAGAAGTCAGGTAATTAATACTAACATTAGTTCCTTGGAGTAGAATCCTTAGGTAAAAGCTCTATGAATTTTCTCTAATATTTGCAAATGATTTAGAGTAAATAGTTATGTACAAATTTACTGCTGTTACACAGAATCACAGAAGCACCAAGGTTGGAAGAGACCTCAAAGATCATCAAGTCCAACCTGTCACCACAGATCTCATGACTAAACCATACCAAGTGCCATGTCCAATCCCCTCTTGAACACCTCCAGGGATGGTGGCTCCACCACCTCCCTGGGTAGCCCATTCCAATCACCAATCACTCTTTCAGGGAAGAACTTCCTCCTCACCTTGAGCCTAAACTTCCCCTGGTGCAGCTTGAGACTGTGTCCTCTTGTTCTGGTTGCCTGGGAGAAGAGACCAACCCCCACCTGGCTACAACCACCCTTCAGGTAGTTGTAGACAGCAATAAGGTCTCCCCTGAGCCTCCTCTTCTCCAGGCTAAACAATCCCAGCTCCCTCAGCCTCTCCTCATAGGGCTTGTGTTCAAGGCCTCTCACCAGCCTCATTGCCCTTCTATGGACATGTTCAAGTGTCTCAATGTCCTTAAACTGAGGGACCCAGAACTGGACACAGTACTCAAGGTGTGGCCTAATCAGTGCTGAGTACAGGGGCACAGTGACTTCCCTGCTCCTGCTGGCCACACTATTCTTGATGCATGCTGTATTGTTGCTTCAGTATATACCAAAATTCTTTTGTTAAAGAAAGCATGCCCTCTGTATGCTTTTTTTTTTTGCTGTTATGTTGTGGTAGGCAATGTACATGTTTGAGGAATATGCTCTTAATTCAATATATAAATAGGTGCTCTTGTTGTGTACCCTACCAGTGCATTTCTAGGATAGTACCCTTTAATAAAAAGAGATGGAAATTAAAGCCATAAAACTCTTAAACCATTATTGTGGGTTTGATAATGTGTCTTAGTATTCCTTTAGTGCTTTGAATAAAAGGAAAATTAGGTAAATTTATAGCTAAATTTATTCTCAATTACATAATTTTTCATCTTAAAGGCAAGGATAAAGCCATGTAATTTTCTCAGTATGTACTAAAAATTAGACAATATGTTTTTCAGGTGAAACATGATGAACTGTGATGTTGAAATGATTTAGCGACTTGGCCAGAGAAGAAACCTATTGTTGGATAGTGACAAACTAATGAAAAAAATCAGGCTGCTGCTTGGGGTTGCTTTTGACCTTCAGACTTCCTAGCTAAAGATCTCTGTGGATTAGATGCATCGCTTGCACCTGACTTAGTGTGATTAGTGCCCACTTCAGGCAACAGAGGTCTTTTTTTTCCTCTCAGCTTTAACTAGATCTCTAACTAGAGATAAATGTTCTGTTGTGATCACTTGGCATTTGTCTGGGACAGCATGGGGCTGTACTTTCTCCAGGCTTTATTATTTGCTGGAAATTGCTATTAAATAACTGTTTGTAATTAGGTTGCCATCCACAGTAACACCAGTTCTGTTGTATTAAGGTAGATAAACCTTAATACAGGTTTATTTATAACTTAATTGTTGTTGATAAATAGTAGTAAGAAATAATACTGTGTAGGCTTTCTATTTTGATACAATTTTCTAATGTGTTTTCACACTTTAAAATGCTTGTTTTTTTGGACATGAATATTCTACTTCCCCTATGGAAGTGAAAAACCTGTCAGTATTTAAGTCAAGTATTTAAATTTGAGTGATTGCATGCTTATGCACCTAATGCATTATGACTACAGTTGCAAGTTCATTTTCTGCTTAATTGGTGCATATTAATTTCACTTGACTGTGGATGCATATGTATGTATCCATGTTTTCTTGCTTAAACTAGCTACTAGAAAGAATTTTTTACTGTCACTTAAATTAGCAATAAGCAGCTGAAGTGTAACCCTAATAATTCCTGGAGTTTTCTCTGGTGTGTTCTTGTATCTTGTTCCATTTGCCTTGCTTCTGCTTTGCATTTTTCTCCTTTAGCACAGCAACAGCCTCTGAGTAGGGTAGAGTAAGGGTGTGAATGGATCTGCTTTACCATGGTACAGCCACATAGCCTGTCCCAGTAAAATACTTAATTTTATGCACTAAAGTCTTCTAAGCTTATGTTCCTCCTCCTCTTCCTATTTCTGTTAAGGTCACAAGCCTTATTTATATATTCTTCAGGTTTTTTGGTTTTGTTCTTCAAGAATGTAAAAAAGCTGTCTTTATGACACCTGTATTTAGAATAGAATAGAATAGAATAGAATAGACCAGGTTGGAAGAGACCTTCAAGATCATCACGTCCAATCTATCATCCAACACCACCTAATCAAATAACCCATGTAACCAAGCACCCTGTCAAGTCTCCTCCTGAACACCTTCAGTGACGGCGACTCCACCACCTCCCCGGGCAGTCCATTCCAATGGGCAATCACTCTCTCTGTGTAAAACTTCCTCCTGACCTCCAGCCTGAACTTCCCCTGGTGCAGCCTGAGACTGTGTCCTCTTGTTCTGGTGCTGGCTGCCTGGGAGAAGAGACCAACCTCTGCCTGTTTACAACCCCCTTTCATGTAGTTGTAGAGAGCAATAAGGTCACCCCTGAGTCTCCTCCTCAGTCTCTCCTCATGGGGCTTGTGTTCCAGACCCCTCCCCAGCTTTGTTGCCCTTCTTTGGACACCTTCCATGCTCTACAAAGGAATTTTTAGCATATGCATTTGGAGAGTAGTCTTTACTGTATTTGGAAAATGAAAGAGGTCCATCTTGTTTTGAAGCTTTTCTGTCTTTCAATTCAGTCCAGTTTTCCTGGCCACTGGCAGGCTTTTACTGGCTACTCGAGATCTCTTCCAACCTTGGTGATTCTGTGATTCATGTTGTGCAACATCTTATTCTGTTTCTAAAATACGTTATCTCAAACATACTCTGCCTTGATCTGTTGAGAGTCCAGACGATAGTTAATCAGTGTTGTTGAGAAATGCTTTTATAAAATCTGTTCCTTGAAGTTGGTCTTCTCAGACCCCTGAGCAGTGAACCAAAATGTGATGATCATGTCTTCTTGGGAAACAATTTGAATGAAGGAAAATCCTGTAAAATATGCAGCAGAGCTGTACCTCAGCAATTTTTCACTTTGCAAGTTAACCAATATTTTTAGGCACTACAGTCACATTGCAAAAATATTTTCAGAGTTAAAAGACGTTATAAACACCTATAATGTTGAATTCAACTTTTAAAGTACTTCTAAAGAATTCAACTTTTCAAGGGGCAATAATTGGGTTTTTTGGGTATATCTTCTTCTCTTACCAGCACAAAAGTTAATGAAACGAACCTCTTTTCTTGCACTTAGATCACGCTTACAGAGCCACTGGTATTTACATCAAGAGATCACCCACTGACTAGCTCTGTAGTGGCAGATTTTTTTGAGGAGAGGACATCTGTTGATAAGACACACTTTCTCCCTACATGGACTTGTATAATTTAGCAGATACAACAGTTTCTAGCAGCAGTGATGACCTTAGTTTAGCCAGAGGGCCCATTTGCACTGGAGCTCTAAGAACACCAATACTTCAATCAAAAAATATTGATTTTATTTTTTTTTTTCAATCAGATCCTAGAAAGATATCATCAGTGCTTGGTTGTGTGGTTTTTTAATTTATTTTTTTTTAATCAGTGTGACAAGTTGCAAGGGATGAAGTAACAGCTTAGCTGTTTCCCAGACAACGTGCATTATTCACTTGGACTTTGTCAACTTTTATTTCTTGCCATGAGATTATTTTGCTGTTGCAGTAAACAAGATCTCAAAGAAAATATTTGCCACGCAACTGTTTGAAACATCAAGTGTCACAGTGTTGTCTGAAATGCCTACCTTTCCAAGTCTGGATACTGTGAGACTGTGTTTATGGTTGTGGCACGTTGCTATCTGGAGGTCTTGCATGGATTTTTGTAAGAAAATGTTGAAAGCATCAGCATCACTGGGAAGCATATTATGAAAAGACACAGAGGACACAGTCTCAGGCTGTGCCAGGGGAGGTTCAGGCTGGAGGTCAGGAGGAAGTTTTACACAGAGAGAGTGATTGCCCATTGGAATGGGCTGCCCGGGGAGGTGGTGGAGTAGCCATCGCTGGAGGAGACTTGACAGGGTGCTTGGTTGCATAGTTTAGTTGATTGGGTGGTGTTGGATGATGGGTTGGACATGATGATCTTGAAGGTCTCTTCCAACCTGGTCTGGTCTATTCTATTCTATTCTATTTGTAATGGAAGGTATTAAGTCTGCTGTCTGCATTTGTTCAGTTCAGGTTGTGGACCCTGTTCTTGGCTGTGAGTACGCATAAGAATGCTGCATCATCTCCTGCCCAAAGTCCTAGCTGCTTTGCTGACCTTTTGCATTTGTGTTAGAGTTTGTGCCTCTGTTTTATGCCAACATATTGCTGTAGAAATTGTTTTTAAATCTGCAATGTGACACAGAGTTCTTGGGTACCAGTGTCTTTTCTAAACAGTTTTCTTAACCTTTTTTTTTTTTTTTTTTTCAAAATAACAATGCTATTACTGTGACAATTTCAAGGCACCACTTCAGAAAGACGGAGTGTGGCAAGATTTTTCTTTCATTGATACACACTGTGTCTGTGTCAATATGATATGAATGTCTTATCACAAATGATTGATGCCTCTGGCCCCATCTGTGTGAGGAGCAGAGATAAGTTGGCATACTAATCCTCCTTTTCCTATCACCTTGAGCAACCTTGTTTGTAGCTATCATATTGCCCTCAAATGAGCACAGATTCTTAAGCAGCAGAAAGAGGAACAGTCTGTTTATCCAAGGCCAGCAAAAGCACACCACACTTTCCATTTTGTGAGCTTTTGATTGTATACTTAATGATTGTGTAAACTCCAGACCGTATAAAAAAAGGTAAGATTATCTTTCCTTTGTACTTGCAACCTCACCTTTTTAGTGACATTCATACACATCAGTCTTTTGATGCTTTTATTTCAGTTCTGCTCTTTCCTTAAATCAGTTTAATTGGTTGCTGAAAGAAAACATAGTCCCCTCCCTGCCTTTGGTTTGGTAAGAGTGTTTAAAGGGGTTTTTTGTGTAGTTTTGTTTGTTGGGTTTCAGGGTTTTTTTTCAGCCTCCATTAGCATCTTCAAACCTGAGATCTGCTCTGTTCCAGCACAGTTCAAAGAATCTGACTTAATCATCCCTCTAAAGTTTGCACAACTGGCTATTACTAATTAAGTCAGAACAACAACAAGAAAGAGCTTGGATACCACTTCTATCAAGCTGATAATGTTTCCAGTACCCAAAAGGCTCACTACTGAGAAATCGAGATATCTTTCTTTGAAGATATCCCTATGACCTCTCTTGAGCAGGAGCTCAAAGATTCAATATTACTTTAATCATTTAAGAGGGTTACACTTGGCTCTCAGTATCTTGTTTATTTAGCATCAGTGCTCCAGACATCTGCACTCTAAATGCGTGAGACTACTCATTACATTATTTGCTTCATCTGAATAATGTTGAACAGTAGACCACAAAAGAGGAAGATTGTGTTTGTGAAGCAAAGGTGCATAGTCAGTGCAAGGGTGTGGAAGTTATTAAAGTACAGGAGAAGAATCCTCTTGGTATTCTTCATCCTGACTAATGAAGAATAGGTTGCATGTTGCTGTGAAGAACAGTGTGTTAATTACAGTCATTTGGAACTTCAGGGCAAGCAAAGACAAGTGGTAAAATGCAGCATGGCAGTTATTAACTCACAGAATTAGGAGGTGGAGAAGAATATGTGTAGAATCAAATTTCCATAAACCCAAATGCCCCAGATGTTTACCTGAGCTGCATTTCTACGGTACAAAATCATGAGTGGTTGAGGTTGGACGTGAACTCCAGAAGTCATCTGGCCTAACTCCCTTAGAGCCAATTGCCCAGGACCGTGTACAGATGTTTTAAGTGTCTCTGAGGCTGGAGACGCCACACTTTTCCTGGGCAATGTGTACCATTGCTTGGACACCCTCAGAGGAAAACTCCTTGCACTTCTGTTTGTGTTCTTTGCCTCTTGTCCTGTTAACTGGACTGCATTGGAAGGAGCCTGGCTCTGTCCTTTTTGCACCCTTCCCTCAGGTATACACTGATAAGATCTCCTTGGAACATTCCCTTCTCCAGGCTAAACAGCCCCAGCTCTCTCAGCCTTTCCCTTCAGACCCTTAATAATTTTTTAAAATTTCTTCCTAGATTCTCTCCAGTATGTTTGTCTCTTTTCTACTGCCGGCTGGGTAGTCCCTGTATGTACTGATGTTCGGGATTGCTCCTACCTAGGTATGAACTTTGCAATTCCACTGGCTGAACCTCTGTAGTTTCCTATCAACTGATTTCTCTAGCCTGGTGAGACTCCTCTGGGTGGTCATGCAACTTTCTGGCACTCTTTCCACTTTTGTGCCATCAGCAAATCTGCTAAGAGTACACTCTCCACCATCACCCAGATCATTAATGAAGATGTCCAACAGGACTGGACCGAGGACTGACTCCTGGGGTGCACAGCTAAGTACTGATGACCACCTACAATTTTTCCCACTGAACACCACCTTTTGGCCCTGGCCATTCAGCCACTTGTCAAACCACATTGCTGTCTGCTCACCCAGAACATACATGAACAGTTTATTTTGGAGGATTTTATGGAAGACAGTGCCAAAAGGACTTTCTGAATTCCACGTAGACACTAGCTGCTGCTCTCACCTAATCTACCAGATCAATGACTTCCTTGTAGAACTTTATGAAGTTGGTCAAGAAGTTTCTGTTCAGAACCACCTTCTAATTTCAACTGCTTTATAGGTCTTTTCATAGCAGGCTTATCTCACAAGTGTTGCAGGCTATAAATGTTAATTTGGACTTTTTCCTGGATGCAGTGTGCATCTATTGTTCCTTTTAATATACTTCTCAGAAACTTTATTTTATTCTATCAGTGAAGAAGAGACCAAATTACAGGACAGACTGAAGGAGTTGGGGCTGTACAGTCTGCAGAAGAGAAGGCTCCGAGGTGACCTAATTGTGGCCTTCCAGTATCTGAAGGGGGCCTACAGGAAGGCTGGGGAAGGACTTCTCAGGATATCAGGTAGTGATAGGACTAGGGGGAATGGAATGAAGCTGGAGGTGGGAAGATTCAGGCTGGATGTGAGGAGGAGGTTCTTCACCATGAGAGTGGTGAAGCCCTGGAATGGGCTGTCCAGGGAGGTGGTCGAGGCCCCGTCCCTGGGGGTGTTTAAGAGCAGGCTGGATGAGGCTCTGTCCAGCCTGATGTAGTGTGGGGTGTCCCTGCCCATGGCAGGGGGGTTGGAACTAGATGATCCTTGTGGTCCCTTCCAACCCTGAATGAAACTATGAAACTATGAAACTATGAAATTAGGTTTGGGGAATTGTTGGGAGGGCATTTAAAAACATATTTAGAAATAATTTCAGATGGTGCCATGTGTTTCAAAAGGTACATTAGCTGATGCTCAAATTTTTTCCTCCTGCATGTACAATTCCTAAAAGTTCAATATTTGAGTTTCATGTTTCTGAACCTCATGGAAATTCAGAGGCTTTATTAATAATGCTGCATAAAGAGAGAGGTTTATTTCTACCCTTATCTACGAGAATTAATATCATTCTGGGGAAAGACACATGTGGTGTTTTCCAGTTGGTTGAGGATGTGCTCTAACTTTATCTTAGGCAAAGTTCATAGATTCATAGAATGGTTTAGGTTGGAAGGCACCTTGAAGATCATGTAGTTCCAACACCCCTGCCATAGGCAGGGACCTTTCGCTAGACCAGGCAGATGAAGGCCTCATCCAGCTTGGCCTTGACCAGATTCAGGGAGGGCACATCCATGACCTGCCTGGGCAGCTTGTTCCAGTGTATCACTGCTCTTGTTGTAAAGATTTTATTCATAGTACTCAGCATAAATCTGCCCTCCTCAAGCTTGAATCCATTCCCTCTCATTACACACTGTTGTATAAAGTCTCAATCCTCTTCCTACCTAACCGGGGGGGCCACCAGGCCCCCCCGGCCTTTGTCATCACCACCACCATCACCCAGTGTGTACCAGAGGCACTCACCAGTGATGAGAGGAGGATCCCTCAGCCCAGATGGGCTCAGCTTGGGGATTGTCTTTCCTAGGGAGGATTAAAAAGGGAGTGGGCAGGGAGGGCAATGTGGCCACACCTGGGGTGGGAGGAGACTCCAACCTCCTCTGGGCCCAGTGCTCCAGGTGGAGCCATTCATCGCTGAGCCTATATTTGTGTTTGGGATTGCCCCCACCCAGGTGTCAGACCTTGCAATTTACCTTACTGAATTTCAGTGGCCTTGGCCCCACTTCTCAAGCCTTGAGCTCTGGATTGTAACTCTTGATGAGTGTGGCCATCTGGCCAATTCCTTATCTGGTGGGTGGTCCACACCTCAAGTCCATGCTTTTCCAGTTTGGTGACCAGGATGTTATGTGGTACAGTATCAAATGCTTTACACAAGTGTGGTGGGTTAATGCCCTTTTCTGAAAACAAAAAAACAAAGCAGGGTGGAGGGCTTCCGGGTACTTTACCCTCCCTGCAGGGCATTTTCCCCTGGGAAACTGAGTCTGTTCCACTCCCCCTTCCCTGCCCAGCTAGGGTATAAAAAGCAGGACATGGTAGCTGTTGGCGCTCCTTTTTGGCTCCTGCCTCTGCTGGATGAGAGCTACTGCAGCTGCCCTCCTGCTCCTCAGCCACGTGGCTGGACCTGATCCTTCTCCCGGCTGCCTCCACCCCTCCTCTGAGAAAGACTGATTTTGTATTATTCTTTTCTGTCCCCCTCCCATCCATCCTTGTTCCTTGCCCTTGTGAACCTTTCCTGTTATTGTTATATATATATTGTTTAAAGAAAATTGTTCATCTCTCTACTTCCAAGCCAAATCCAGATTATTGTTTAGTGGATTTGCTCCTTACCCTTTTTTTCTCTGTTTTGGAGGGAGGAGGGGGGAGTGGGGGAGAGATTCTCAGCCTTTTCCCCCATCTGGGCTTTTAAGTCCCAGTTGAAGCTCAAACCACTACAACAAGTCCAGGTAGATGACATCAGTTGCTCTTCCCTTATCTGGTGATGCTGTAGCTCCATCATAGAAAGCTGCCAAGGTTGTCAGGCATGGTTTGCCCTTGATTAAGCCACATTGGTTAACGCAAATCATCTCTTCTTCCTTTTACTGCATGCTTTAGCAAGGCCTTTAGGATGATCTGCTCCATGATCTTGCTAGGCACAGAGGTGATATGGACAGGCCTATAGTTTTGGGGGTCTTCCTTTGTTGACAGTTTGAAGATGTGGGTTATGTTTCCCATTCTCCAGTCAGCAAAGTTACTTCATCACAAGAGCACAAAATTTCATGGAAGTGTGACCATTGACTAGAGAAACATAGTTTTGGCAGGATATTGTTGCTTTTCAGCAATATGTAACTTTTCTAAAACATGTACCTGTAAATGTATATGTAATGTCATATGCTGCACACAATTTAGGTGCTACCTTATTATTATTAATTTATCACTAAGTGATGGCTACTTTACATTTTTCTCTTAAAATACTGTTTTTAAACATGTGTAAAGCTTCACTTCATTAATACTTGGAAATGATTACTCTGATACTTCTGCATTATCCATGGGTGTGTTTGTTTTGTTTTGAAGTAGTCTTGGATCCTAACTTTCTCCATGCAAATGTTCCTGCTATGCAGGGCAGGGATTTTAGCTAAAGGAGCTAGCAGGGTTTCTGGTAGAGGGAGCAACCCATGGGAACCAGAAGCAGTGAACTAGCTTAAGGCAACTTTTCCTTCATAGTATTTCCACAAAAGCATATTCAGTGTTTTTACTGGATTACAGCATTGAGTAGCTCAGTGTTATTTTCAGTTTCCTCTGCAGTGTGCTCAAAAAACTGTGCTACAGCGCATTACACGAAATCAATGCATATATATCTGTAGCTCATAGATGCAGGAGAGATGAAGTATCTTGGTTTTTCTGGCTAACAGGCTCTCTTGAGAGATGGTTCTCCACTCTAGTTTGGTCACTTGCTACTCTGCTTTGTGCCTTCTCAGAAACAAGATGAAACAAAACCAGCCTGGATTTATTTACTTCCTGATCATGCAGGTGGTAGTTCTGATTTTAGTAGTGGTGTTGAAACACCTCAAGGAAAACATAATAGTCACTTTAGCAAGGGAGCAAACACTGATGTATTAAGGATCTTTTATGTATTTGGAAAAAAAATATTCTTTAGATGAGTAAATTGGTAAATAATCTGTAAGTGTAATTGCTAACTAAAATAGATAAGCTGCATCATTCTTTAATTGATGCATATACACACAATATATAAGCAGGCCTTATTATTTCATTATCAGGCTGTGATTGCTGTGATTGTCATCCGAAGTAAATACAGGGTTATAAAAAGCAGCTTAAAAGAGAAACTTGAAGTTCCAAAGGTTTCAAAAGTTCCCCTCCAAAAAAAAGTCTCATTTTTCCCAGTTAATCATTGTGAACAGAAAGATTTCCATGTGCAGGAATGTAATCAGGACATACATAGTCAGTCAGCTTTTTCTTGGCAGGCTGGGCAATTAGTAAAAGTCATATGGCTTCTCTTCTTCTTGGATCCTAGATGAGGAGAAATTCTGGAGTAGGAGTCAGAAGATACTAATAAGAAAGTTGTTTCTTCATCTAAATCACATTGAAAATGTGAAGGACATGCCAGGAAGGACATAATGAGATACCCATTTACCCTGTCTGGAGAACAGGTCTTGTGAAGAGCAGTTGAGGAGATTGTTTAGCCTGGAACAAGGAGGTTGAGAGGAGAGCTTCTGGCTTTCTATAACTTGATGAAAGGAGTTTGGAGACACATGGGGTTGGCCTTTTCTCCACAAGATCAGAGACTGGGAGGAAATTAACTTAAGTTTCACCAAGGGGGGTTTAGGTGGGCAATTGAAGAAACTTCTTCACTGGAAGTGTTGTCAAACACTGGAACAGGCTGCCCAAGGAGGTGGTTGAATCCCCATCCCTGCAGGTGTTTCAAAGAGGCAGAGATGTGGTGCTGAGGGCCATGGTTTAGTACCAGCTTTGATAGAGTTAGGTAATGGTTGGACTCGATCTCAGAGGCCTTTACTAACTAAACCACTTCTATGATTCTATGCCTCAGGTGAGTAGTACTTTTTGTTTGTTAATACTGACTTGAACTGCCTGCTGAGGAGTTCCTCTGTGGCAGAGGTAAGAACATTAAAGTGCTGGCTTAGATTTTCATATATTCATTTACAAAGCACAATATTTCCAAAAGTACAGTAAAAGATGCACTCAATGTGATTAATACCGTAGGCCTTGGAGGTGTTTAAGACCAGGCTGGATGAGGCTCTGGGCAGCCTGATCTAGTGTGGGGTGTCCCTGCCCATGGCAGGGGGGTTGGAACTAGATGATCCTTGTGGTCCCTTCCAACCCTGAATGATACTATGATACTCGACATAGACTAATCAAACTTTGGAAGTTCAGCCTCTTAGGTATGCTGTGAGTATTAAGACTACCTACATTATGGTGTGAGGATTTGAAAGTTTTTTCTTTATTTCTTTTTCTATGTCTGATTTTGACCTGAAAACTTGTCTGGATTTAGAAAGTATTCATACAAACATACCATGACCAATGAGAGATGAGTGGGCTGGTATCTTAGAGAAATTTTGATAGGTCTGGCCTCTTTTTCTCATGCATATATTAACATTTAAGGTTATTTTAGTTATTTAGCAAAAAATATAATTTCTTTCTTCCTCACCAGTCAGTCATTTTCTTTTGGTAGCTGAGTTTTACATACTCATCAACAGCAATAGTATAAGGTAGATATGGTTTATGTGGTGTAAAGAATGTGTATGAGAGGCATATGTGGCACAGCCCCATCCTCCTGTCAAATATTCTGGCCTCATGGTAGTTTTTGTAATAAACATCTTTTCTACAGATTTCTTTTGCCCTTCATTGCCAGGTGATCACAAAGGTTTGTCCTGGCTTTGAGAAGATTTGGCTAATTTAATGATAGTTCTTTCTACAAAGCACTTCTTTAACCTGATTTTCTGCAGTGCTATATAATTTGTTGTCATTAACAAGACACTTTTGATAAATTGCTTTTTAAATACTGACCATTCTTGAGTCGCAAGAGGATAGAATTTTACCTTGAGGTACTGTTCTAAGTATTTTTTTAAGAGTTGGCATTTCAGCAGGCCTGGCTGCCCAGGCTGTTGTATTCAGCAGTTGTACAGGAGCTGATGCATGTGACTTTGCAGCAAGATAACTGCGTTTGTGAGTAAGCAAAACGAGGTAGGTACACTAGGAATGAGTTTCTAAAAAAGGTGTGAGTGTAGTCTCTCAAGAAAATGCTTTTGAAAGGGTTTGAGTGTGTATTTTATTGGGAGACAGAGCTTGCTTTTAATCATATCTTTTGTATGCCCTCAAGTCAGTAAATACCTATGTGTTATTCCCAGGAAGACGGGCACGTTGGAAATTTGTTGTATTTGATGATGTAGTTCAGTTTCTCCCCTGACTACCCATATTCATTGAAACAAACATGCTTACCTATCATTTAAAGATCCTTTCTCAAGTGTCTTCTACTTGCTGTAATTGGATGAGGGTGCTACCTTATAGATCTTTGGTTTATCTTGGGTAGGAATACCTTGTTAAAGCGGAAAAACCAACGCAAGCAAGAAGAACCTGTGGGGTGGATTAGGTATCTCTTATGCATTAACAAGTAACTCTTTTCCTGTTTGTATTGTGAAAACTGAAAAGGAACAGGAGAAGTAATTGTTTTTAATTGCAGTAGAGCACTGCAGGAGAGGACCTGTCTTGTAGCTCATGGACCTAGAACAATTAGTTAACATTTAGAAATGAAAGCAGTGCTAGAACAGCCACATGTGCACCAGCCATGACACATTTGTGATGGATTCAGGTAATGATGGTATTCAACACCAGTGGCATTCTGATGGGTTTCAAGGTCATCTTACTGAGAACACATTGCAGTAGCACTGGCTGCTGGCATAAGGCCTGTTAGGGTCAGCATAAAAATACAGACATGCTGTTTGTAAACCCCTAAATGACAATGAATACATAAGAGCCCAGGTCTTGTTGGAGGGAGGGGAATTTTCTTAAATGCTATTGTTTCCCTTCTCTTTAACCAATTCCTCCTGCTCTCTTCTAGTTTAATTTCGGTCTTTGGGAAAGACAGCAAATCTGCTTGTAGCCATGCTGTTACCTCAGACAGTGGCTAGGATAATAATCAAGACTGTAATTCAGCTTAAAGGATCTGTAAGTCTGCACTGTTAATGCTGTGCTGCGAAATGTTTATCCGTGGTGGCAGACTAAGCTCACTATTAGTAAGAGCTTCAGCTTCTGGTGTGTGTTGTTTCTTTAGCTCTAAATACCTGCTGATAGATTTCAGTATCTGATTCTATATAATTTTCCTCTGGCTACTGATACCTCACTCATGAAAGATTTACAGTTTTTGCTTCCTGAGTCTTTTCAGGAAATGTGTGATGCCACCTTTCAGGTACCTAAAATAATCTAGGATGAAAAGGAGTTTCTTAAGGCTATCTTCAGTTAATAAAGAGATAGAAGATCATCAAAGCAGCAGCTTGATTTAGCTACATATGTCTATATTTCTCTCCCTCCCCTTCCCCTTTCTGCTTTCACTTTTCCCCTGTTAACTGTGCAGGTAACCAAGGGAAATTTGGCTTCACAGCATAAAACTAGCATTTGCAAACTTGTTTATTCTTCTTCCACCATATTGTCAGCACGACTAAGAGACGTGAACATAAGCATCATTACTTCATCATCACGTTATTTTGCTAGATATATAATTTTGTTAGTATTAATGCTTTGATCGTTAGCTGAAATTGGTCAAAATCTTATTTTTCATAGTACTATTTCTTTCTCTTCTCTCCCCTTTGGTCATTGCTACTTGTTTTACATTTAGAAATTTGGCTATGGTTTTTGTAAGTGCATTGCAGGTAAAATATTGGTGCTGATGCAGTGTGGAGCAGCTTGTGCTCCTAAGTCATGTAGGTACATTCTCCTTTCAGGTATTCACTGAATATACTTTCATGGCTTTATTATCTTTATTTCAGTAATTTATGTTTTACCACTAAATGTGAGGGTAACGATTTGCATCTGATTCTGGCTTTATGTAGTCAGTGAGCCTTTAGCTGGGAATGGAATAAATTCAGATTCAGGCTCTTACTGAACATCCATTAATGGTATTCTGGAATGTGTTAAACTGGAGCTGATAAATTATATGGTGTTGTCCCTCATTTGCTTCAGAAATCACCATAATCTCTATTTAAGCAGAGAGCATTTATAAAGATTTCTGAAAGTGAAGCTATACCAAGAACTATGACTATTTGATGACATAGCTGTCTGTTACAGCGTTGATTCAGCCAGCCACAATATGCCTTGTGGTATAAATCTAGTTGGTTTTGGTTTTGTTGTTTTGTTTGGGTTTTTTTTGTTGGTTTGTTTGTTTGTTTTTAATTGAATGTTTATAAATTGTGGAACAAGCAATTTGTCTAGACTGGTAGCATGTGACTGGTAACATTTTCCTTCTAATACTAAGGAAACAGGGGTCACTTATAAAAATAGAACAGTTTGTGGCCGAGTTTCTTTTTAAATGTGTGTGTTAAGCCTGCAGATTTGGAACACATTGTTACTTCACTAATACATACGAAGTTAGAGTACAAAAATCCCTTGCTGACCTTCTTAAATTAATCTTTCCAGCATTAGTTATTTCTTTATTTTCAGTGGGAAGACAGCAGAGCTTAAATGTGTACAGCATGTTTAAGTGGCAAGATTGGTGCTCATAAAATACTCATTGCAATCTACACTAGACACAAATCATCTTAATACAAAGGAAAAGTATTTCTGCTTTGGGGTGCTGCTGTGTGTGTTTGCCATGTATATATGTGTAACTGACTGCTGAGAGCTGCTGTGCAGTAAGATACTAGCTCTAGATTTAACCCTCTGGAGTTTTTGCTGCTATTTGAAGCCAAGCTTTCAGATCTTGGGAATCCTCTTTTGATTTTGGTTTAGGAAGGCTGTTTACTTTCCTCAACCATTTTTTAACCTATTTGTCTCTATAGAAATCCTTAGAAATAGTACACAAATGCTCTGTATTTAGATATTGCCATTATTTTCTCATAATCTCACAAGTCTAACAACCTGCATTTTTTCCCTGATCATGTTAAAGATAACCATTTTAATCTGAGCTGTGGCTGGTACTGTGATATATGTCAAAGGGAAAAAAGTATCAAAACACTGAACAAACAATTTTTTTTAAATTATTATTATGATTTGCTGTTTTCAGTTTGCTTTTTTCATTACCACTGGATCCTGTGCTTCAGTCAAACAAGATTTCAAATTCAAATGAGGACATTAGATCTGCATAAACATTGTATGTCTGTTACAATCAGTGCATTTCTTTGTGGCACGATAAAAGTCTTTGGCTTTTAATTGTGTTTTGAATCAATCTCATGATCTGTGAGTATAAGCAGAGCTTGAAAATTTCGTGTTGTAGTGGATAGTGATTAAGAAGCTTCCAAGAGATGTGCCTTTGTTTCTGCAGTATGTGAGCTTCAATAAATACAGAATACACTCCCAGTTAAATTCAGGTTTTGACAGTTCATAGTAAACTACGAAGACAGTTTATCTATAGCAAGACAGTTTCTTGTTGTATGGTATTCTTACTTGAACCAGCATTCCTAGGCAAAAAAAAAAATGTAGTGAAATATGGTGTGTGTGTTTCTATTACTTCTAAATAGTTCTACAAATTGAAGATAAGGAGGTGAAATTCAAAATCACGTTGTATTGGACAAATTTGTATTGATACCAGTGTACTGCAGGCTTCAGTGCACAGAAGCTGTATTGTTACTGCTGGAACAGAGACTTTTTTTCCTTCATATTCAATTTTGCCTGGCGTCCAACATAATGGAGCCCTAAAGCTTTAGTTGTTTGGTAATATAAGTAATAATTCTTGCTTGATGTACAATAACCTTTGTGTGAGACCACACAAACAAAGCTCCCTGCTTTTTTTTACTGTATTTTCCACTATTGCAAATGAGCTAAACATAAATGAAAGGGCAAAATTATTTTGAAAGCCATTTTTAAATCCCCAGCAAAATACCAGCTTGTTTCTGAGTAAAAATATACTCACATAGACAGTCTTTAAAACTCAGTTTTAAAGTTTCCATGGAGACCTGAGCTGCAGAAGATGGCTGTATCATAAAACATGTTTCTGAGAAAATAGTGTTTTCATGCACTTTGAGGTATTTGAGTTCAATTCTACTATTCTTAGGTTGTGCCCTTTCTGCCGTTGGATAAAAAAGCTGCATAGCTAAGGTTTGCAAAAATGTTTTCAGATAATCACAATGAAAAAGTCTTAAGTGCTTGCAGGTTCAGCTTGGATGGCTGGCACATACAAAAATAAAGCACACTCTAGGCATACCTCTTTAAAAATATGGTTTTGAGTGTAACAGTGTCTGGAACTGTATCAACAAGAGCATAGCCAGTGGCTTAACTGAAGTAGTCATCCCCTGCTCACATTGGTTAGACCCATGTGTGGTGGGTTAAAGCCCTTTTCTGAAAACAAAAAAGACCAAAGCAGGGTGGAGGGCTTGTGGGTACTTTACCCTCCCTGCAGGGCATTTCCCCCTGAGAAAGCTGAGTCTGTTCCACTCCCCCCGCCCCTCCCCCCCCCCCCCCCCCCCGCCCAGCTAGGGTATAAAAAGCAGGACATCATGGCTGTTGGATCCCCTTTTGGCTCCTGCCTCTGCTGGATGAGAGCTACTGCAGTTGCCCTCCTGCTCCTCAGCCACATGGCCAGACCTGATCCTTTTCCCTGCTGCCTCCGCACCTTCTCTGAGAAAGACTGGTTTTGTATTCTTTTTTCTGTCCCACTCCCATCCATTCTTGTTCCTTGCCCTTGTGAACTTTTCCTGTTATTGACATATATATAGCTTAAAGAAAAATTCTTTGCCTCTCTACTTCCAAGCTGACTCCAGATTATTGCTTAGTGGATTTGCTCCCTTACCCTTTTTTTAACCCCTCTCTGTTTGGAGGGAGGAGGGGAGGGAGTGGGGAAGAGATTCTCAGCCTTTTCCCCATTTGAGCTTTTAACTCCCAGTTAAGGCTTAAACCACTACACCATGCCACTTTGGGATTCTCCAGTACAAGACTGATATTAATGAACTGTAGTTCAACAGAAGGCCTCACACTGTAGGCAAGAGCTCCTGTTCTGGAAGTTTAGGCTGAGGCAATAGGGTTTGTTCAGGCTTGAGAAGAAGTTGTTTGAGGAGAGCTAAATCAACTGCTTGTACCAACAAGATCAATAACATCAGTGGTGCATGGTAGGATAATGAGAGATATTGGATATACACTGAAACTAGAGAAGGTTCATCTGGATATAAAGAAAAATACTGAGAACAGTCAGATACTGGAATGGGTTTTCCAGAGTAGCTATGTGGTCTCTTTAGAGTGACACAGTCTAGTCAGTGTGGTGGTGTTGGGTCATAGGCTGAACTCAATGATCTCGGAGGTCTATTCCAGCCTCAATAACTCTGTGATAGAGAAGATTTTTGTCAAGACTCAACTGGCTGAAGCTCTGTGCAAGTTAATCTGACCTTATAACTAACCCGCTTTGAGCAGGAGGTTCAATTCATAGGCCTTTTGAGGTCCCTTTCAGTGTGAATGACTGATTCTGTGAGTGATCAATGCAGATTTTCTACAAGGCAAATGCTGGTGCAATAAAGATTTAATTAGTCTCTGTGGAGTTGGATTTTATCCAATATATTCCTAGTGATTTTCCAGCTGAATATTTAAAAGCTCTTCATGGTATAGAGTACTGGTAAACCATGTTTAGTCTCTGGGATAAACAGAAGAGTTGAACACAGCTGAAAAAACCCTAGTTGCGTTTGGGAAGTTTTGTTTCTGATCTGAGCGTTACAGGGCCTCCAGACTCAAATGTCTGGCCATTTGGGACTAGGCTTGAGAGGGTGGAGAGAAACCTCCCTGGTGCTTATGACTTCATTGCTTTTCCCATCTTCCACATCTCAATGCAGAAATATGACTGCTACATTTCTTAAGAGACTGTGTCTTGGAGAAAATTATCCAAAGTGTGGAAAATTTGGTTGGTTTTTTTTTTTCATAAAACTCCCATGCATGAGTTGCCAAGTTTGCTTAGAGATTATCCATAATGGACCTGCTATCAAATAGGAATATTAAAAAAAGTAGTTTCTCTTTCAGTGGGGCTTTATACCCTCTTCTGTTTTGAAGTGAGATTTCTCTGCATCTCTCTACTGTTAGTATTAGAGCTTACATCAGCTGCAGCATTTAACACTCCACAAGAGACTGCAATACAGAATTCTGAAAACGAATTTGCCCTGCTTGACCTTTCAAGTCTCTTTCAGCACTGCTAAAATCAGTATATTTTAGTGAGAGATTTTGATAAAGTAGGCAAAATTTGTCCTAGGATCATCTTTCTGTGAAGGACATTATTAGTTGATTAAAGGTGTGGCAATGTTGTCATTTGTTAAGCAAGAATCAATACCAACGCACTACAAATCTAATTTCGGTTCTAGGATAAATGGATTTCAATGAGATTGACTTTTCTGTAGTGTTGTTCAACATATCTGTCCAATTTGTTTTCTTACAGTGAAAGATTTTTTTTAAGACTGAATAGAAATGGTTTGCCAAAATGTCCAGAAAAGCCTGAAAGACACTGTTCTCTCTTTGTGGTGAGTTCTGCCTTGTTTGCAGCCTTTGTTGTGTGGAGTATTGAAAATGGGATTTGGATAAAATTGTTTTTCTGTGATTTACTCTGAACTCTTCCCTAAGCTTTTACATTGTTGTGAACATCAAATTCTAAAGGCTGGTTGAAATGTGCTGCTGAACTCCAAACTTGAGTATCTACTGGAAATATGTGGACACTCATCTAAACTTTCATTGTGTGCATACGCACTGGTCTTTCTCCCTGCAACAGGGAGCTACTGGTTTTCCTCCTTGTGTATTTTACACCCAAAGGACTGTTTATGCGGCACTGTCTGTACTTTGAGAACATTAGCAATTACACAAATGCATTGATGCTGTTCAAGGCACACTGTCTTTTGTGTGCTCCCACTGACTTTGCTGCATTAGAGCATATTCTAGCCCAGTCATTTTGAGTGCATGGCCACCAATGTAAACATTAAAGGGATAATTTGTTGATGCTGTGTAAACAAACTCACTGTTCAATTATTGTTATTGCTGGCAGTGAAAATGTCTTTTTAAATGTCACATTTTAATCAGGAGGCAGAGATAATGAGGTTCTGATCTTATGCAGGATTTGGGTAGCAGTGAACTCAGGAAGGACATCTATATCACAGTGCACATTATCCGAATAGGTAGGTATAATCATCTGTGAGTAGAAATCTTACATTGGGTAGACGCATGAAGCAAAGGAAAACTGGCTGGGTTCAGCTTTAGGATTTGTTAGGTTAGGTAGGCCATTGGATATATCTTTTGAAAAGAAAATGCCTGTGTTTTGGTGAAAAAATTGCTTTGTATTTCTCAGCATTGGTTTGTGTTGTTTTTAAATTCACTGTTGAGTTTAGATGCAATTTACTTTGTTGCAAAATGATAATGTTACATATGAGCTTCCTCAAGGTGAGGGAGTTACCACTGAGGATTCCATTCTTGTTCCAAAGAGTATTTTCAAGCATCCTTTGTTCATAGAAAACTTGCCTGGATATTTTAAGCACTGCAGTAGTGTATAATCTGATGTATATCTGAAATTGATCAGATGAATTTTGTCATCTCGCTAGCACCTTTAAAAGGGAGGAGAGGGAAAGCAGTGGAGAAAACCTCATAATTTTAATCCCTGATGTTGTAGCCAGACGTCAAGTCTTCTAGAGCAAAGCAGAAGAGAAGTGTATGTCTGTGTTAACTATTTATTTTAAGAAGCTATCCTCTGGGCTGCACATGTGATACAATAATTTTCAGGTCTGCTTCTGACCTCTCAGGTATATTGTTTTCTTTGTAGACTGTGTTTGTAGTTGCAACTGTGCAGTACTGGATAAAACTTTTTCTTACTATTTATGACAGACATTTTGGGTTGAAATATGGTCAGTGTAACCTGTGATGAGTTCAGGAACAACTTGTTACAAAGGGAACAGTACTTTACAGCTTTGAGGATAACTTTTTTTTTTGTTGGCATTCTCATGTTGGTTCTGTGTGTCATCAGAATATCAAAATATTGTGGCTTCTTGGTTTTTTTTATTGGCAAGGATTTGGAAAAGTAATGGTAAACTGAGGTGAGTATATTTGGTAACAATAAATGCTTTAAAATAGAGTAAGGAGTAGAATCTTTCCTATTGCATAGATTTAAAAATGTCTTCCCAGTCAAGTTTATAAATGAACCACCAAAATATTAAAAGTTAAAGTAAGATTTAGATGCTGCATGGTATGAAAATGAACAATTACTCTTCTAGCTACTCTAATGCATAGGAATATTTGGAGGAGGACTTTGCCCTGCAGCCACTGCAACCATAGGCTTTTATTGTCAGGAATTAAGATTTGGTGAGAAAGATGCATAGCTGCCAGTGCACAATTGAATAAAATGGTTAGAAAGAGGACAGTTTCAAATGCCAAGGAACATAGCAAGAAGATTGATCAATTGTATTTAAATCAAATAGAAAAGGCCAGGAAAATACCTTGTTTCAAATCTGCTTTCCTTGGTTGCCTTCTTTCTTTCCTTAAGATGAAGGAATAAATTGTTCTTCTGCCCTTTGTCATCTTTCTTCCTCAAGTTTCATCTCTATTAGATTTAAAAAATTTTTTTGCAGCTGGTCCTGTTGCTAGCCACTTGACTATTTGGAAACAGCATTCATTTACTAAATTGTAATGGCTGCATCACAACACTATAAATTTCAAGTAGCCACTCGTAGAAATTGCAAGTAGCAGCAACCACAGAAAAGTAATTCATAAGGGAAACAAATTTTGGAAAAAAATGCCATTTTTTTACTCTAAACTTAAATTGGTGGTGTCATGAGCATGCTGTCACTGGGTAACAGAAAGTGTTGCTTTTTGAGCCAAATTCATGAAAATATAAGCGGTACTTCTGGTCTGAGACCTTTCTAAGTCCCCCCATTTGGTGGACTTTCGTTTGTTATCCTACTGTAATATAAAGATGGATTGAGTTTGTAATGAGTACACCTGTCATTGTCTGCTCAGACCTATCACCCTACTGAGCTGGATTGTTCTCTGCATCCCTTTTGTGGTTTTAAGAGAGGCAGTTCCATGGATTATGCAACAAATATGTGTTTTGTTTGGCAGGACGAATGGGAGCTGGAGAAAAGAAAAATGCTTGTAATGTACAATATAGACGGCCCTTTGGCTGTGCAGTCCTCAGTATTGCAGACTTATTGGCAGGAGATTCAAAGGATGACCTCGTCTTAAAAGTATACATGTAAGGAATGCTTTTTTTTTTCCTTAACTTTCAGACATAGCTTAGAGCTACTTTACATCAGAAGCAGCGTGAGTAAGTAACTATAGTTCCTTTCTGTTCCGTGAAAGTGTAGTAACCAATTAGTTTATTTTGAGGGGGTTTGTCACACTTTGGAAATTTTGGTTAGCTCTACAGTTGTGATCTTAAAGGGGGATAATATTAAAAATAAATGTTACAATCTTTTGCATCTTTGTGTACATTTCAGTTAGTCCTGGAGAATGAAAAATCAAACAAACAAAACCACCCAAAAAACCCCACCAAGAAACAAGCCCAGCCAACAAAATCCCACGTTTTAAAATGATTAGTGAATTAAATAGTGTGTTTTGACTGATAGTACTTGGAAGAAAGCGTAGTTTTATAGTTGTTGCAACACAGTACATGTAATTTCCAGCTGGTTTTGCAATTATAGCAAGAACTGTTTTGTGAAGTGGTCTAGTACATAAATCTAGGACATACATTATAATGCACATGAGGAAGTTCTATCCATCCCAGGGTTGACGCTCAGTTCTTGAAGGCACAGAAATCTTCCAGGCAGCCTTTCTTCTCTCCTCTGTATTCCTCTGTGCTGAATTAAAGCTGCTGGAATCAGTGCTGCAGAAAAGCAATTTAGTATGATAGTGGACATGTGGACTGTTTCTTACTTTAGACTCCCTGGATGTTAAAGTCAAATAACTGTCTGGTATTGGTTTACAAATGGTTTTGTTCTTTTCTAAAAGCTGCAAAAACAATAGAAAAAGAAATGTTGATCGAAATCAGATTTGATGCTAAGACTAACTCCAAGACTAAACCATGAAAAAGTGACCATTAGAACATGGTCAGTTTTTCCTTATGGAAAATCTGCTATTCTCTAAACATATACTGAAGTGTAATTTGCTCTCTTTCACTGACTACTGCCTGAAGATCACATCCTGTTTTAAATATCTTCAAAGTGTACAGCAGGTTTTTGTCTGATAAGACTAACTCAGAGCCTTGTGTCTTCTCTCATGTCACGAGATAGATTTCTTTGTGGTTTATTGCTGAAGGATAGATCTATACAGGTGATGAACCTGGTCATGGCTGAGTTCCTGAGGATAATTGCTCATATCTTTCTCCCTCCTTTTGCCACACAAAGCAGATACTCTGAAAGGGTAAAAGCACGCTCTTCTTTCCCTTTGAGACAGTCAGTTTCATGGAGCTTTATTAGCTCCGATTTTGTTATTAGTTTCTTGATTAAAACAGGATTTAGTTAGAGATATGTGCTGAAGCCAGCTTGAAAACCTTCTATTCCTATTTCAGAGTTAAGAAAGTTATCATTTTTCTAGGTGCAACACAGAGAGTGACTGGTATCAGATCCATGAAAACATCATTAAAAAGCTGAATGCACGTTACAACTTGACAGGCTCCAATGCAGGTGAGTAAGTTGCCGTGTTTCTGTTTGTATTCTTAGGGTTTTCTTAGTTTGCAAATGAAGTGGCTCTGTTTTAGAAGGGCTAATTTCTATGAAAGAAATAATTTTTCATCTAAAGAAAAAAGCTAATCATAGATGAAAGTATGAGATACTGCTGTCCACATGCACGTTTACGAATAAAGGTCACCAAAGAGAAGAGCAGCACAGAATTCCAGTCGTGCATATGAAGGTTGAAGAGAGAAAGAGGAAGTGAGGAGGAATGCCACTGACTACTGAGCAACTGAAAGATAAACTATGAAAGGTTATTTACATCACACACATGAAATTTGTTCCTTGGCAACTGCTTAGCAGCCTGAAAAATCACTTGCAAGGCTTTAGCAATGCATTCAGATACTTCTGCTGACACCTCATGGAAAATATTGTTGTTACACTACTTTTTATTTTTACTTTGCTGTCTTTTTCTGGAATAATATTGAATGGGTGAGTTTGAAGTCTCATTAACCTTGTCTGTCACATTATAGTTGTCAAAAAAGGAGAAGATCTTTCATTTTATTAGACATTGGTCCTTCTCTCTCTCTTGGGAACTGTTGTGGGTATGAGCTAGATGTAGGAATACTTGAATTTTTGGTTTATATTGTACTTGTCCTTTTCAGATCCTATTAAAAAGACTGGAACAGAGTAAACAAAAAACACCAAGGATACTTCAGCCTATTATATATCCTCTAGGCTTGTTCCCTCTTCTGATTCTGTCCTGCATAGTCTTTCAGCTCAGGAGATTTTCATACAAACTCTTTGGTTTCCACAAACTATTATCTCTCAGTTAACAATTTATCAGAAAATTCATAATGTTCTTCATGCAAAAAGTTTAAGTTTTCTGGGCAAAACTAAAGACAATCTAAAAATGCACTTTCAGTGTCTTGCATTTAAAACACATTTTGCCAGACTATAGCATTTCTATTTAGCATTCAAACCCTCTATAAGTACTTTTTCTACTTTAACTCATGTACAGAGTCCTCTTGGATCTTATTCTCAGCTTGTGTCTAAAAGGAATCTAGTGAAAGCATATGAGCTTCACTTATTAATACAGCCCAGAAAGGAATAGGGGACAGATCACAGAATCATTTAGGTTGGAAAAAACTTTGAGGATCCATAGAGTAGAATAGAAGTGGAATAAACCAGGTTGGAAGAGACCTTTGAGATGATAGTTTGGACCTGATATCTCAAAAGTCTCTTCCAACCTGGTTAATTCTATTCTATTCTATTCTATTCATGATCTTGAAAGTTTTTTCCAGCCTTTCAAGATTATAGAGTCCAACCATTAACCCTGCTCTACCAAGTCCACCACTAAGCCATATGCCCAAGCACCATGTTTACATAGCTTTTAAACACATCCATGGATAGTGACTCAACAACCTCTTTGGGCAGCCTGTTCCAAAGCCTGACAACCCTTTCAGTGAAAAAGTTTTTCCTAATATCCAACCTAAACCTCCCCTGGTGCAACTTGAGGCCATTGGTTCTTGTTCTTTCGCTAGTTACTTGGGATAAGATCTTTATCCTCTGTCTTCTGAGTGGGCGCAAGAATAGGCCTCAGTCTCGTGGATAACTAAGGATCATTTGCTGGAGTGTGTTTTCTGGCTTGAATTTCCAGCTGTGGTTGTGAGAGGAGGTTCATCTCTCCCTCCCCCACAAAGAAAGAAACCACAGCTAGCTCAGTCGGAGAAGCAAAGGATATGCTATATTTACAAGCAAGATGAAATGCAAATCTATATATACACAATATATACAGTATTTACAATATATACAGAAATACACAGCAAAGAAAATAATACAGAACAATGCCCCCTCCTCCAGACAGAGGAGGGCTCCCCCCCTGCACCCCCTCTCTCCCCCTACCTCCCTTTTTTTCCCAAAAAGGGCTAGAGAGAGAGAAAAGGTAATAAATGAGGATGAAATTTTATTAGGCTTCAAAAGCGCATGCAGGGATTAGTTTTCTTATCTCAAGGTCAAGTCCGGCTAGTTGCTCAGAAGCAGACAGGCTAGAAAGGCAGAACAGACTGGAGCAGAGACAGACTCAAACTGAATTAAAACTTCAAGTTGCATTCTACCAATCTACCAATGAAATTCATTTAGACCTATCTTTGTTTTCAAAATATTCAGCCAGAGTGTTCCTGCACTGTCCCTTTCTTAAGGGCACAGCCTAAAACAGTCACACCAGCCTAACAGAAGCTAGCAGGTAGTGGATGAGGTTGCCATTCCAATTAGTTTTCACCGCTGGTGTCGGGTATCATCTTACTGGAAGGCACCTGATACCCTAAGTGTAGGAGATCAAACTGGTCTTGCAAAGGCCAAAATATACAGCCTTTGCTGCATTGTTATTTCTTACATTGAGTTTGTAATATTTGTAGAAAAAGTCCTATTAGATCTAAATTATTCCATAAGTATTAAATAAACCGTATTTCAGTAATCTCTGGAGTGCAGCTGGCTGTAAAATCTTCTTCATGCAATATTTTTTAATTAGAAACTAGTTTGTTTTAAAATGAGGAAAAAATAATATTGCTGCGTAGTGGTCACACTGAATTACTTCAGTCTAACCAGGAAAATTACCAGGAAATTTACTTGTAGGACCAGAGATCAGTGAAATGCATACTACAGGCATAGTTACTGACTCCTCTCCTCCTTTATCCCCTCGTGGTATGTTTTAAATAGTGAAGCCTAACCGAAGTAATTGCTTTCTTATCAAAGCTTGGGTCTCTTTCAAATGTCAAAATCTTTGTAGGATTTGCAATGTGGGACATGGTTGCAGATTTTATTCTTCTGTGTGATTGTGAAACTACATTCTGGACCTTTCTTGGGACTAGAATAAGCTGTTTGTATTGAATGTGCACTGCTTTTCTCTTTAATAAAGCAGGCACTATTACACAAAGCACCTTGTAAACTGTTATTGATTGTATAATAGCTGCTTTGTGTGTCCACGGAGTTACTGTGCTGTGAGTCAACTTGCTGAAGTGCCTTTTTGGACAAGAGGCAAGAGAGCAAGGCCAAATCTGGCTGTCATTAAACACCATTCTATACAAAACCAACTAAAAGCAGAGAAAACTACTTAAATTGTACATACCTATGCCGCATCTTCTGTAAGAATTTAAGTTATAGTCTCACTTTCATCACTACTTGCTTTCTTTTTTCTCCAGCTCTTTAGACTTTCAAAAAGTGAAGTGTTGCATTATTATGTTTTTTTTTTTAATACAGCACATGATGATGGGAGGAAGGTCTAGTAATTGCAGCAGTGCTTTATGTCTAGTGATTGGAACAGTCCTTTGCGCTCTGAAAGTAGAGGGTTCTTGCCTGCAAAAAATACTTGCTTACAACTGTGAGCAAGTTAAACAGTGATGATTGTTTCTGTAGTCCCTTCTTAAACACCATCAACACCATCAAAGTACCTTCTTAGGCACAGGTAACTTTCTTTTCTGTCACTGCTCGAAGCTGAGAACAGGTGAGTAGCTGGATGCACCCCGGACAGTTGTGCTATCAGGATATGGGTGAGCTAGATGTAGCTGCTTGGGCGCTAGGCTGAAAAAAAAGTTGGAGATGACTCATGCCCAAGCTATTTCGAGGAATATATACATATTCAATGAGTTTGCCATAGAAATTATTTGCTGCAATGTTTGAGACATTTTTCAAAGACAGAAAATGTCTTGATTCAGACTCTAATTTGGAAAAGGATTTTCAGTCTGTTTCACATGTCCCAGATGAGCATGCTAATCACTTGGCTTCCCAGACTTCCCTGCAGCAACTATTCAACTTTGTATACAATCACAAAATATTCATTTTACTGTGGGGAAAGGGGCTCTAAAGCCTGCCAAGTAGCACATGGTTTTCCTAAGTGTGATCTGTATTCATCTCCTCTTAGCAAATCTTGCAGAGAAGAGATTTAAACCTTGGTCTCCTGTTAGATGAGAATATTCTCCTCAGTGAGTTATCTTATAAAAAGCATATTAAAAAATGATGGAAAATGTTCTAGAACTTCCTTTTTCATCATCCTCTTTCGAGAAGAAAAATTTTGTTTTAAGGAGATGCTTTTTCTTTAGATACCTAACATTCTCATGTGTAAGCTCCTGTGTAAATGCCAATTTGGCTTCCCTTGTAACAAGTCTTGAAAAGCTGTATGCACCAGATGGAATAATTCTTGAGAGCTGAGACAGGGATACACATGCTGTTCAGTTGTTACAGCCAAAGGGGTGAAAATCCTTCCAAATCCTATAGAGACTACATCATTGATATAAGACATTATAAATGTATCTCCTGCTTTTTAGCTTTAGACTCTTGTGCATATTCCATGAAAATAGCAAATGTGCTGTTATCGTGGAATGTTTTGATGGACTAGACAAGAGTGATGTAACCTAATTGCATGCTTACTGAACACAGTGTGATGTATGATGTAGTAGCAATGCCAAACTTACATTTCAACTTGACTGGAAACACTGTTAATTATACATTGAATTTAGCGTTAATAAAGCCTCAAGCTTTAGTGAAAACATTCAAAACGGTGGGATTTCTTGTGCTACTCCTGGTTTAAGCATATTTTTTGTTGTTTTTGGTTTTAGTGCAGTGGCAGTGTTAATTTTTTAGCTGTTGAACAGGAGGTCAAAGTACAGCTCTTGTACAGAAATGGTAGGGTTGAAAGGGAACTCTGGGGAACATCTAGTCCAACACTCCTACTAGACCAGGTTGTAGGTGAACTTGTCCAGGCACGTTTTGAAAGTCTCCAGAGGAAACTTTAACAACCTCTGTGGACAGCCTGTTCCAGTGCTTTGTGAGCCTCAAAGTAAAGAAGATTTTTCTTGTGTTTAGGTGGAACTTCCTATGTTATAGTTTGTGCCTGTTGCCCTTTGTCCTGTGCTGGACATTACTTAAAATCTGGGTCCATCATATTGACATTTGACCTTTAGATACTTATGAGCAGTGATAACATCCGCTTTCAGTCCTCTCTTTTCCAGAATAAACAGACACAGATGTCTCAGCCCCTCTTCCTAAGAGAGATGCTCTAATTCCATAATCATCTTTGTAGCCCTCTTGAATTCTCTCCAGTAGTTCCCAGTCTCTCTTGAACTGGAGAGCCCAGAACTGGATTCAGTACTCCAGATGTGGCCTCACTAGGCCAGATAAAAGGGGAGGAGTACCTCCCTCAACCTGCTGGTCACACTCTTCTTAATGCACCCCAAGATACCACTGGCCTTCTTGGCCACAAGCTCACACTGCTGGCTTATGGTTAACTTGTCTACCAGGTCTGTATCAATGGAGCTGTTAGCAGTTCAACCCCTAACCTGTACTGATGCATGGGGTTATTCCTCCTTAGCTACAGGACCCTACACTTGCCCTTGTTGAATTTAATTTACAGTTTAGGTCACAAGTGTTATGTAGTAATCATTGTTATAATAATACTTTAAATACATAAATATACATGATACCATTTAGATCATAAAAGGAATGAAGTAAAACTTTGCTATATTGCATTTAGTAGTTGGCAAGAACTCTTTTTTTTGTTTGTTTTTTTTAACATGGTGGAGGCAAGACCTGAATTGGGAGGCTGTTTTTAAGACAAACACAGGTTGTGGTTTAGTTTGTAACAGATTGTCCTAAGTCTGTCAACCACAAACTGTTATTCCTTTCTTTAAAAGAGAAAGATGTACAAGTACATTTTTCAGATGAATAGATTACTGTCTGTAATAAATTAAAACTTGTTTCCAGGTACCTGTCCAAAACTTGGTTTCTTATTATTATAACTCTACATGCAGAGGATCATTCAATGATGCTACCTAACAAAAGAAGATTGGCCAATAAATGGGCAACTGCATAATGGCCCTTATTGATTCATGAAGGACTCAAAGCCCATGTTGTTGGCAAATGTTTGCCAAGAATCCCATCAAGTGGAAGGACAAACTATCTTCTTAGGGGAAAAGTTATTCATCAAACCATACAGTTAGTTATATTGGAAGAGTCCTCAGGTTATGTGGTCCAACACCAGTTCAAAGAGGAACAAATTTCAAAGTGGGATCTAACATTTTTGATGTTCAATGAGGTTGATCATTCAAAAACAAGTTTAATTCCACTGCTATCATTTTAAAAGACTAAAGTATGTTTTATAAAGCAGACAGCCTTGGTTTTAGGGAACTATTGTTATCTTACCTGTGTGGGTTATTTTTCCCCAGTGTGTATCAGTTGGCACTAAGTCTCAGTCTAGCTTAATGGTCCTGTAAGTCTTATATAAGACTTGGTCAGAGAAGGCACAAGGTAAAACATTCCAGTGCATGAACTCATCTGGCAAGACACACATTCTGAGACTAGTATGGCAACAGAGGCAGTTGGATAGAAACTGGTATGTGCTTTGGGGCAATGTTTCTCCCCACACCTATTTACCTGCATCCAACAGCCTCTTGACACTCTGATAATGTCTCCTTTCCATGGTTACTGTCAAACACTGAGACATTTTAAAAAAATAGGTGGAAAACCATGTACTTTGCCTGTTTCATCTCCTATTTCACAAAAAGTACGTTTTGATTTGAAAATTCCTTGATTCAGAGGGGGAAGCCTATTAAGAGCCATCATTTACCTTGCAGTAGAGAAGTGGCAGAAACCTTATGAAGTTAGATTACTGCGAGGTATAATTTTTCTTCACTTTGTATCGTGAAAAGCTGCACAAGACCAAATACATCAGGGAATTGATATCTCAGTATAAGTTTACTTTTAGGAAACAGTACTTCTAGGAATAGAGCTGTGGTTAACTTAGAGTATTTTGCAGCTAGAAGTAGTGTGACTTATGTTTGCGCAACACTGCCCCAGCAGTTCACAGTATTACCCAGAGTTGTTGCACGGAGAGCTTTTTCCTGTGAATCAATGTGAGAAATAGTGGATGGGAAGTAAAATGTGTATTCCCTGATGTGGGTAGCTATAGCTGTTAACTACAAAAAGGAGGAGGAAGCTTACAGTGGAGAATTCAGTGGAGCAATAGCTAGTAGAAAATGAGGAGGAAGGTGAGCACAAATGGTAGCATGTACGTGAAGTACTGAACTTTTAGGTAACTCTTGGACATATGATTAATCACAGAGAAGTTCTCTGGTGTTTGTCTTCTCTCAGCAGGGTTTTTTGTGTCTACACATCACTAACATTTAAAAAGCAGTGCATTTCATAAACTGTCATAGAACTAGGGTAATTAAACAGTCTGTCAGGTTTAATTTTTGTTCCTTTTTGTGACAAGGTGATTATATGTATTTCATTTTGATGGGTTTAAGAATTAGTTGTCACTGTGGGCTGTTATTTGAAACGCATTTAAAGGAAGAATAATGTTGATACATGAAGTACACAATAAATTAAGGCACTTCTTTTTGTTCTCAACAAGTGCTAAAGCTGAAAGTTTAAATACACAGAGAATTTAGCACATATATTATTCATGATTATTTTACCCTGAATAAGAACTTTGATATTAATAAAAAACAGGTTTAGAGCAGTGTTTTAGGCAAGGATTTGTAGAACCTTAGTTTTTCAAGTACTTTTTATTGGATGTATTATGTTGTTCAGCAGTCCAGTTTCCCAAATTCAGATCTCTAACATTTGTAGCCTAATCTAGCATGCAATATTGTGGTAGCTTTGGGGAAATGTATTAACTCTTAAAGGTGGCAGATTTACAGGCCAGTCAGATGTAAATTTTTTTACATTTTCACAGCAGTTCAAGTTTGTGCTGTTTTCAGTCAAAATTCTGATTACCATAGTGTAGATTTTTGATGTAGTTACCTCTAAGTGTCCTTCATATAGTGTGACTTGTAGACTCTGCTGGAGATGAGGGCTGTCATAAAATTAAATTCATACTGTGCTCTTTGTTGCTAAAAAACTTGTTTTTAAAGAATAAAAAGTGTGCTGTTGTGATAGTGTCAAGGACTTCTTACATCCACTAGAAGCTATAACTTAACATTCATCTCAGTACTGAATCATTTAGGTTAGAAAACCCTCCTAAGATGACTGAGTCCAACCTTTAACCTAACATCCAAGTCCACTCAGTTGGTAGTGCATAAGACCCTTAATGGTGAAGGTTGTGAGTTCAAGCCTGCAGTGGGCAGTAGTGTCCTCCCTGCTCTAGTCATGAGGTCTGTGGTGACAGGTTGGACTCGATGGTCTTTGAGGTCTCTTCCAACCTTAGTGATACTAAACCCATGCACTCCAGGTACCACATCTACAAGTCTTTTTAATGCCTCTATGGATGGTGACTCAACCACGTCCCTGGGCAGCCTGCTCCAATGGTTGACATCCAGTTTGGTGAAATGTTTTTTTTTCCTCATGTCCAGTTTAAACCTCCCCTGGCACAACTTGAGACTGTTTTCTTTTGTCCTATTGCTTGCTAGTTTCAAGAGACCAACACATACCTCATGACAACCTCTTCTCAGGTAGTTGTAGAGAGCAATACAGTCTCCTCTAAGTCTCCTTTTCTCCAGACTAAACAATCCCAGTTCCCTCATCTGCTGCTTGTAAGATTTGGGCTCTAGACCCTTCAGTAGCTTTGCCCTTCTCTGGACCTGCTCCAGCAGCTCAATATCTTTCTTCCAATGAGGGGTCCAAAACCAAGCACATAATTCAAGGTGCAGCCTCGCCCATGTCAAGTACAGGGAAACTACCACTTCCCTATTCCTCTTGGCACAATTGCTGGGGCCCAATTTAAACATAGAAATTCCTAGGTGAGGGTAGATAATGAGAATAGCTGGGTCATAGTTCTGTCTTGGAGTTGGATTATGCCTTAGCAGTGAGGTTTTTATAAGCCCTTTAACCCTGGCAAGCAGAATTAATTTTTTTTTAATAGTTTTTACTTTTTCTGCTGGGGTCAAATAAATTAGGTCAGATGTATACCATGATTTTTCATATTAAATCAATAAATCATTTGCCAATAACAGTGTGGAAATCTTTTGGTTTTATCTTTGCAGTGACAATTTGGACAATTTAAATGATACCATAAGTGGGAACACCTGTATGCTTTCAAAATACACCCAGCAGCTTTATTTGGACAGATGCCTTGCCTTATTTTATTACCTTTCTTAAAATGCAAACAGTACTGTACAGCATTCTGTCTGAGGATTTTTCCCTATCAGCTTCCCAAGCAGCTGCTAGGCATTTTCTTCTTAATATGATCTAGGATTCTCTGCTGCCAGTAGATAGAAGCTGAATGTAAATGCTTTCCCCTCCCCCCAGAAGCTCAGATGCAAATAAGTGCTCTAGAAGCTTAATGAACAGTTTCCTTTTGTTGCAATTAAAAGCAGAGATCAATAATGCAATATATAAGCTGGTTTAAGGTAAAATAACAGATCTAGCAAAAATCTGGAATGCTTATTCAGTAACTTTTCCATTTTTTCTGTTCTCTTTTGTCTAAATGATAATCTATGGTGAGGTATGGTATGTGCTCATTGTGAGACATTTCATGTCCTTGCAAAAGAAATGAATGCAGATCAGCTTGCAATGCTACACAGAGTTTTGCAGTAATATTTTCAAAACTGGAGTAAATAGAGAACAGTAGCTAACAAAAGTGGTTTTAATTACTGCTAGGGCAGTAATTGAATTTTTTTTTTTCCCAAGAAGACAAAGCCACACTGTGTACCTAACTAAAGACAGTGTGCCAGTTTTTCAGAGACTGGATAATCATTTTCATTGTTATGTTTTAGCTTATAATATTCTAGAAATTAAAAACATAGAGTTACGAAGTTTTGCATAGATTCGAGGTGTTATAGACGGTATAACGATCTTATCGACCACAGCCAGATGCAGTGTGTGGTTGCAGTTTTCTGGTTTGCTTTGTCTGTGCACAGCTGTTCCTTGAGGAATGCTCTAATTTTTTTTTGTGTTTTTTTTTTAAGCTGATAATTTTCTTGTCTAGTGCATGAAATGAAATGAGAAAACCGTTCTTGGCATACATCATCAGAGTGGAATAAATTGCAAGAAAAGGATATTACCTTTGTTGTATGACAGAAAATGTATTCCTGTTTCCTTAGGACAAATAATCAATTATAAATGATAATAAAATAAATAAATTAATTTTCTGTCTCCATATACAAGAAGAATATCTCTGCATTTCTGCATTCTTTTTATTGCATTCCTTTTCCTGGAGCTTTTTCTTCGTTTCTCCCAGTCTGCTGGCTGACCAAATTCCTTGGAAACCTACTCCATCTTGACCCAGTCTCATTACTCATCATATGGCTCCTTTCTAGGAGGCATAACAATTCCCCTCCACTCCTTCATTTCTTCTCCACAGAGACAGCTTTAATCAATTGTAAACTATGTTCAGTGGCTTTCAGATTGTTACAGTATGCAAAATGTGGATTACTTTATGATGAGGAAGAGAGTGTCTTTCAACTAGTAGTTTCTTTTTCATTCCGCTTTGTCTGAGGGACTCCATCTTCACATCAGTCAAATGTACAACCTTCTGAAAATCTGAGTTTTCCTGTATCATATCAGTATGTTTTAAATTATGTTAGCTAATTCTAATTAATAGTCAGGGAACTTGATTCATAGTAATGATACAAACTTTATACAAGGTACCAATGTGAAGCATTCTGTCTTTCTAAAGTACCTCTTCCCCATGACTTTTATTTCAGATGGATGGTTCCTCAGCCATGATGAGTGTCTAGTTTCTTTGATAAGTGTATTGTATTTTATTAGACCCATAAACATGGAACTGCTGTGGCTTGTAACTGGCTACAGGCTTTGTGTTTAGCTGACAACACACACCTCATTACCTGTATGGCTTTGGTTGACTGCAGCTCTCTTAGCCTGCCTGGAGATTCGTTCTGACCCATAAAACCATTTCTCTAATGACAAAATAAGAAATTATAGGTACTTTATTTTAGCTTTTGTTTAGCTTTGTACAATTGTACAGTGTAACCTACTTTGCTATTTAAATAGACAGTTATAACATGAAGTTACTCTGTGTAGAGTTATCTCTCTGTAACTCTGGATTAAAATGGAACACAGAAGAGTAAAGACATGTGACCATAACTGAGGCCTTGAAAGTACTGGCATGGGATGATACCAGAGGCTCCAGATCTATCAACAGCTCACCAGGGACCAATTGCTGGCTATCAAATAGTGACTGTGAGAGCATAATATAACCAGATTTAGGAGAAACAGAGAGAACAAAGAACAGGTATGTGTCATATATGTAACACACATATGATGAATGAAGGTTTAATGGGACCTTTCAGATCACTGAAGAAATAGCAAGGTGTAAAGCCCAAAATCAAACAAAAAAAATTACTCCAAGAGGAGCCTAGAGAGAAAGGAGAAAGAAACAGGCAAAATTCAGCTCCTCGTAGGAAAGGACTTGGGGTGCTGAAAATTTGGTCACCATGGTTGAAACTATTAAACTTAAGACCTGAAAGGGGCAGTTTGTTTCTGAATGCAAGTCAGTGGGAATTCAAGCAACTGTTTCTGTAACTGGAGTGTCATACCTCAGTAATAGTATACATCATCTCAGTTTAAGTCCTTAATGCAATGGGCCCTAGTTTCCTTCCAAAGCTAGTGGAGCTTTGAGAGAGCAATCAGAGCACTTAAGTGGGGATAAGAGCAGCTATATATCAGTGGCAAGACTGCTATCTTGAAACCATGTTTTTTTTGCAGGCTCTTCAGACTTCCTTCCCTGAGCATCTTTGCTGTGTTTCCATTCTGGTTTAGTTTTTCTTTTTCCCTGTTGTATTGTTTATGCTGTATAACATTAGGGAACTTTGCTTTCATGAATGCAGTGCTCTTCAGTATTCTCAAGCATTGGCAGATGAATACCATTTATATTCTGAAGATGTATTTAAACTATACATAAAATGACTAAACCGTGGTCGAAGTGTGTTCACTGGGAGATTTTCTTGGTGCTTGTGCATTAAAAAATTATTCCATTTTCTAACAACGAATGAATGATGTTTCTTGCCTTGGAACCTTTGCAGGCAGGTTGTTTCTCAAATTAAAGCTGTTTTGCCACTGGAGTTTTTTGATGCTTACCTAATTTTTAAGCTAAATACAATTCTCAAGGAAATCTGTGAGATTTGTACACAGACACACCCAAAACTCCAACCCTGCCATACTAATTGGATTTGAGGTCTTCAACTTTTGCTCTTCCCATTCAGCAATGAAAAAATTGTTCCCTGCTCTAATAGTCTGCATTTTACCTGTATGACTTCTTACCAATTTCCCATACTATCAGCTGGCCACAGTGTGATTTGTTTCAACATTTACATCCGTAATGGTTTTGGAATTTAACACCATATCAACAAAAGCTCAGCTCACTCAGTTGGGAAAGCAAATGTAAGCTATATTTACAAGCAATAACTACACTCTACAATGGACTGCAATTAATATGTACAAATATACAGTATTTACAGTACTATACAGGTATTTACAATCAGAAAACAGCATGGAACCCCCCTGAACCCCTAAAGGGATCTCAAAAGGAGCGGGGGTAACTGCTCCAGTTCTCCACTAACCACCACACACACACACACCCCCTCCCCCTTTCTATGTTTAATTAGAAGGAAAGAGAAGTTAGGAGTGCTGTTAGCTCAAAGTGTCGTTAGTGTTCTTATCTCAAGGTCAGTGGTGATAAGGTTCTCCCAGCTGAGCAGAGCAGAAGCAGCTGCCGGAGAGAAGGGAAAGGAATGAATGTGGGAATCGAGACTGCTAAGGGTCCCCTTCACACATCTGGCCAATGAAATTCATGTAGAATAATCTTTTGTTTTCCTTTTTACACCCAACTGCGAATTGTTTATACTTCTCCACTCTTCTGCTCGAAAATCTGCAGCTAACTTTTAAAGGCATAGCCTAGAACTGCCACAACATCAGTAATAATTGTCATTAATTCCTACCAATTGTCAACTGGATAACCACAGAACATATTCCCATTACGAAAATAACGAATAACATTGAATTAAAATGCAGTCCTTAAAATAGAATGGACTTCACTGCAAGTTTTTTCCATGTAAAATTTGTTTGTGTACTTCGTTGGAGAAGTGTGGGTGAGCTGTTTTTCATAAGAAAATGGAAATCTGGTCAGAGTACCATGATATCTGGAGCTGTCAAAATAATCAAATGTAGAGAGCAGATTTGAGGAAAAAGGCAAAAGTTGTCATGCTAATTAGATCTCTGATCTCTTTAATGGAGTGGGCTGGACTGCTAGTATCTCCTAGTATAGGTCTGATTTAAGAACCATCAAACTTCAAGTACTTTTATTCTGTTAAATAATAACTTAGCTGATGGGGAGATTTGTTCCAAAGTCCAAAGGACCAATGACCTTGTTCAGTTTGTACATGCATATTATTTACTTAAGCTTGATCTAAAGTTAGTTACGACTTTCCTGTGTTGTCTGTTTGTCTCCAGTTGTTCAATCTATATGAAGAGTTTGCTCTTATCTTCTCCTTGATCTGTATGTTGACACATGATATGCTGTAGCAGTATTGAAGGTCAGAGAAGATTATCTTTACAAGCTGTATCATCCTGATACTTGCCTCTCATTATATCTGAAATAACCAAAGGACATGCATGTTGTTTTTGTTAATCTCAGTTGTAATGATGTTGTTTGCACTTTATTTGTGTAGTGTGCATGTAGCAGATGAAGCTATTCTTCCTTGATTCTACAGCAATAAATACTGGGAAATTGCTGTATATGGCTATCTTTGCATTTTGCAAAATCTGTCACACATAGAAAAGAGAATGATTGATTAAATGTGATGAACATTGAAAAATGGAGAAGAGGAGGCTCAGGGGAGACCTTCTTGCTGTCTACAACTACCTGAAGGGAGGTTGTAGCCAGGTGGGGGTTGGTCTCTTCAACCAGGCAACCAGCACCAGAACAAGAGGACACAGTCTCAAGCTGTGCCAGGGGAGGTTTAGGCTGGATGTTAGGAAGAAATTCTTCATAGAGAGAGTGATTGCCCATTGGAATGGGCTGCCTGGGGAGGTGGTGGAGTTGCCATCACTGGAGGTGTTTAGGAGGGGACTAGATGGGGTGCTTGGTTGCATGGTTGGTTGATTAGATGGTGTTGAGTGATGGGCTGGATGTGATGATCTTGAAGGTCTCCTCCAACCTGGTCTATCCTATCCTATCCTATCCTATCCTATCCTATCCTATCCTATCCTATCCTATCCTATCCTATCCTATCCTATCCTATCCTATCCTATCCTATGTTGTAATTTCAGTCACTATAAAATCACTGTCCTTAAGAAAAATGTACTGGTTATGCTATATTGGTTTATTAGAGTTTATTTGTTCATGTTTAGGGTTAATAAATTGTATAACATTACATCAATGAGACTTTCTCCTATAGGTAGGGACCATTGTTTTAGCAGTTCTTCTTGCATGCCAATGAAGGCAGCATATTGTTAAGTGAAAATTTGAAATGATATCAGCTCAGAGAAATATCCATCAGTAATATTTGCTATTTTCCCTGTTCTTTTTCCAGTCAAGGCCTCAGTTTGTCCCTTTTGAGTTAATTTTGATCTGACATCTCCTCATAGTTGTTACACAGCAGTAATAAATTTACTAATGCTTTTTCATAGCAGTTGTTTTCAGGTCTTTATTGATTTGTGGATGTTGGCACCCTTCCCAAATACATTTTCTAAAAAATTGAGGTGGGTTGACTTGGTGTTATTGAACTTCCTCCAAATGTTCTCCATTCTCAGGAATGCATATATACTTGACTATAATCTGCTGAAACATCTTATTTATTCTTGTGCTTTTCTTCATTTTTAGGTCTGGCAGTTTCTCTTCAGTTGCTTCATGGAGACATAGAACAAATCAGGAGAGAGTATACATCCATGTTTACCCATGGAGTATCCATAACAAGGAAGCTAGGTTTTTCCAATATTATAATGCCTGGTAAGTTAAAAAGAAAAATACCTCTAAATAAGTAGCAAAAGAAAATGTTCAGATATTTTCTAGATGAATACCCTATTCTAAAACTTCTTAAACTTTTCCAGAGACTTTTATGTTAGTTTTCTTCAGATAGTTGGAGGCCCCATTGAATTGTACATTATACAATTACTGCCTCAAAATGGCATACAGCCATTGCAGCCTATTTTGAGAGCTGGCATCCGACTTCACTGAAAATGACTGAATACAAGACTGCTGAGCACTGTGCAGAGAAAGAGATAACCAGCAGAACATTATGTTCTTCGGAGCTGGTAGCTTTCTAAATAGGGATTCAGAGAATTTTTCTGTACAGCTTCTGATTTTGTGAGATTTGTCTCTCAAATGCAGAGAATGAAAATATCAGAAATGCACAACGATGGGAATGTAGAGATGCTATTTTGATTATACTGTATGCATGCATGACAAAATATGCAAATACTTAACAGATGCTAAGAAAGGTAGAAAGATTGTGTGAATGTGAAGAAGATTGCAGTAATATCTGCAGTTCTGTCTTTGAAAGGAAATTTTTTTGAAAGTTAATGGATTGTTGGAATTTATAAGGCAAATGTCTCTTTAAAGAAAAAGCATTCTTGCAAGCAAACTAGTTTGGCTTGAATGTGGTGGCGTGTTGTTGCTTAGAAATGTTGCAGGGAGGAACTCGCATCTTAGTTTCAGCTAAGTCCACACAATGCCTTGACTCTCTCAAAGGTAAATCGTACTTGTGACTTGCAGATTTTTAGTAGAGTCTGCCACCTTACAAAGATCTGTCTTCACATTCCAGTGTACCTATATTAGAAGTAAATTAAAATTCTGAGACAAGAATAGCTAAGCTTCAATACTTCACTAATCAAGGAGGTCTTAAATAGACATTTAAATCTCAACAATGAGACTCAGCTTTAGCTGTGGATGTGTATTTTGCTTGAGCTTCTGCTGGGAAGTTGACAGCTGAGAATTCACTCTTATGTTCTTACTGCCAGATAAACATCTGTCTTTCTGCAGCCTTGATCAGTACTACTAATTACTTAAACATGCACAGAACACATACACAGAACAAGTCAATAAAATAGTTTTAGCATTATTGTCAAAATAGTCTGCTGGTGTGACTTCAGTATTGAGCACAATAAAATTAATGAGTCAAGTGCTATTTAATTTGAAGGTAGATTATATATGTGTGTTTAATAGAAGCATTAAGTTGAAATTTTATGGCTTATTAGCTAGGGCTTATTTGTTGTATTACTACTGCATTTGTAATTTGCATTGAATGAGCATTGCAAATATTATGGCTCACAACAATGGGAACAGTTTTACTGAGCACTCTACAGCTCCCTTTAAGAAATCTTTCTCAGTTTATCTGTAATTTAGTGACCTTCTGCTCTGTGTTATAAAATTTTCTAAGTTCTATAAGTAGCTCTTGTATCCCCTTGCTTTCCAGTTGTGAAACCCTGGAATGGGTTGTCCAGGGGGGTGGTCGAGGCCCCGTCCCTGGAGGTGTTTAAGAGCAGGCTGGATGAGGCTGTGGCCAGCCTGATCTAGTGTGAGGTGTCCCTGCCCATGGCAGGGGAGTTGGAGCTAGATGATCCTTGTGGTCCCTTCCAATCCTGCATGATACTATGATACTAGGAAATAATATGGTGTGCTAAACTGTGAAAAAACACATGTCATAGCAGAGCACTGTGTTATTAACTGCTGCAGGAGCTTCTCAGCTCAGTTTCAAAGAATTGTACAGGCTCAGTTTTTTAGTTAGAAAAAAATATATGGATCTGAATAAATGGATCAAAATGTATGGATTCTGCTTTTTCCATCCAAGTAACTGCATACCTCAGTATTGGGTTCTCTAATGGAAGTTTCATAATTTATTTGTGAAAAATAAAAACTGCATTTTGTTTCTCAATGTTAGGTCATCTTTTTTTCTTGCAATTTCTGCACATTCAGCAGCTAGAATGAGCTGCCCAGGATGTTGCAGTGCTTCTGCATTTTCAAACGTTAAGCTTGCATATGCTTTATTTAAGAAAAATAGCAGGATTTTTACCTTGGCACCTGCATTGCTTTGCATTTGTCATCTTTTAACTTTGTTAGCTGTCCTTTAGCTGTCCAGTTTAATCTCGTCAGAATCCTGTCTTTGAAAGATTCTGAATATACTCAGCACTCCTTCATTGGGATTATTAAATGGTCTTTCATTCTTTTCATGTGCAAGTACATGCTTTCTATTCTTTCCTACTTTCTATTTGTAGAAGCTTTTAAAATGAAACTAGAACTAGAATCTTTGTCTTTTTATACAAATGATCTCACAAAATGCTATCCTGGTGATAACATGCATTTTCCAATGATGTTATTTTGACTAGAAACATATTCCTTCTTTCAAAGCTTAGAATGGTGAGCAAAAATGTAAAGAAAGCTATGGAATCTGTTCTCTGTCAGTGAGCTTGGACTTAGTAGAGAGTGTTGATTCTAGGAAAAGAAATATGTCTGACACACTTAAGCATTTTTCTCCCACAAGCAGTGGTATAAGTTTTTCCAATCTTCTTTACCCTGTATGAAGTACAGCCTAAATTTAACACCTGCTATTGTTTACTGTTCTGATTTCCAAGAATCTAGAAATATGTAATTTTAATTACTGAAAGTAGTATTGCCTGGATATTTTAGTTACACAAAATATGTTTAAGCAGTATTCTGCAACAGACACCCTGAATTTTGACCTTTCATAAAACTAGTTCTCTATGAGGAATATTCTCTATGTGTTGAGTCCTATTTTAATGCTTTTTTAAAGCTTGAATCCTATGTACCAAAGGAATTACAATTTCTCCAAATCACTGGAGAAAACAAAAATACTAATATATGACTACATACTTGGTTAGGCAAGGAGCTTCCATATTGTTTTCCTTCTCCTTCCCATCTCCTCTGTCTTATTTTCTTGGATTACTAGGAAATGAAGGAAAATTAGAACAGAACTATGTAAAGGAAAGAAAAGACAGATTTTAACTGGATTGAAAGGATTTGGAAGTGGAGAACAGGGGAAAGAGTCTTCTGCAGTTTACACTACTACTTGGAAGAGTAAGCTGTGTTTCTTTGGAGCATAGACTAAGTAGCAGTGATGCATGGAAGTGTATACACGGATAGTAATGGCTTATAAGTCTGTCTTCAACAGACTCGGTGAGGAGCACTAGCAAACTAACAACTGAGTGCTTTAGGTCTGTAAAAATACATGATCTTTCAAATCTGCTGGAAATTCTTTATTGTATAGCTATACAAAATCAACTGGTCAAAGGTTTCTGCTACAAATGGTTTTGAGTCTTTTATTCTCCACTTGTTCAAAGCAACTTGTTTTATTCTCATTGTCAAAAGGAAGAGAAAAAAAAAACAAGTCACAAAGAAAGGGGGTCTTTCATGTTAGATCTACAATCCATTTGAAATGTGAAAGTATTAGTTTGAGAATTCCTCATAAAGAGTGTTTTGTTTGCTTAATCAGCTTCCTTATATTGAGTGTTTCTGAGGGCTGGTTGAGAGTTCCTGTAATAAAGCTGAAATGCAAAACCTTGTTGCAAACAGCGAGGTATTCTTTGCCACAATAATGGAAAAGTCAAGGTACTGCTACACAGGGGGAAAGCACTGGACGTACAGCTGACTGGTGTTTGTCATAGTTTTTTAATCTGACCTATGTTTACTGTCAGCTTCAAGCATGTTGATGAGATTTGCACCATTTCTTAGAAATGTTGAATACATTTGCTGATAAGCAGCCAGCCACTGTTTTGGTATTTTCCCACAATGCAAAACAAAAGTGAAATTGCTTCAGTAATGGAATTTTGCTTCCTACAGTGATGGAATTCATTGTGAAATGCAGTGTGCCTGTATCTTCCTCAGCTGATCTCCTTAAGGATACCATTCTCTCAGATAACATCCTCATGTACTCTGATTTTCACAATTTTTAATTGATTAACAAAAAAAAAAAGACTGTGGGTCACATGTAAGAAATTATCAGAACAGTACAATCCTCATTATCAATACAGGCTGGGGGATGATGTGATAGAGACCAGCCCTGTGGAAAGGGACAGGAGGATGATGTGATAGAGACCAGCCCTTTGGAAAAGTACCTGGGGGCACTGGGGGATGAGAAGCTGGACATCAGCCAACAATGTGCACTTGCAGCCTAAGTGGCCAGTTGCTTCCTGGGCTGCATCAAAAGAAGCATGGACAGGAGATTGAGCCACTCTACTCTGGTGAGATGTCACCTGGAGTACTGTGTTTGGCTCTGGGGCCCTCAATACAAGAAGGACATGGACCTGATGGAGCAGGTCCAGAGGAGGGCAACAAAAATGGTTGGAGTGTGGGAGCATCCCCCCTAGAGAGAGTTGGGGTTGTTCAGCCTGGAGAAGAGAAGGCTCCAGGGAGACCTTCTAGCAGCCTTCAAGCACCTGAAGGGGGGCTACAAGGAAGCTGGGGAAGGACTATTTGCAAAGGCAGGTAGCAGTAAGACAAGGGACAATGGTTTTAAACTACTGAAGGGTAGATTTGGATTGGAAATGATGAACGACTTCTTTACTGTGAGGCTGATGGGACACTGTAACAGATTGCCCAGGGAGGTGGTGGAGGCCCCATCCCTGGAGACCTTCAAGGTCACGTTGATGGGGCTCTGAGACATTAGTTGGGGATGTCTATGATTACTGCAGGGGGGTAAGAACTATATGACCATTACATGTCACTTCCAACCCAATGCAATCTATGGAATTGATTGGAAGGTTACATCCAGATGGTAGTGGTCAATTGCTCAATGCCCAGATGGAAAATGGTGACAAGTGGTGTCCCTCAGAGCTCCACACTGGAATCAGTGCTATTTAATATCTTCACCAATGACAGACAGTAGGAATAAGTACACTGTCAGCATATTTGCAGGTCAACATGTTGGACCAAATCCAGAAGAGGACCACAAAAATCATCAGAGAGGGTGAGACACCTCTCCTGTGAGGACAGGCTGAAAGAGTTTGGGATCTGAGTCTGGAGAAGAGAAGGCTCAGAGGAGACCTTATTGTGGGCTTTCAGTTACCTACAAGAAAGATAGGAACACAGTTTTTAGTAGGGAGAATTGGTAGCAGGACAAGGGATAACAGTTTTAAACAAAATGAGGGTAGATTCACCCTAGATATAAAGAAGAAGAAAAATTATTATATGGGTGGCAAAACACTGGCAGAGGTTGCCCAGAGAGGTGGTAGATGTCCTGTCTCTGGAAACACTCAAGGCCAGTTTGGGCAGGGCTAGAAGCAACCTAATCTAGTTAAAGATGTCTCAGCTCGTTGCAGACAGGGTTGGACTAGGTGACCTTTAAAGGGCCTTTCCAACACGAACCATTTTATGATGCTATGAAATCATCAAGGTTCAACAGCCAGAAAGGCATTATAAAGAGTTTAGTATTGCTATAGTATTCCAGGACTTTATCTCTTCTCTCCTCACTGCTAAAAGACTTAATATTGCAATTCAGTAATAATAAAGAAATTAAATAGTAAATAAAAATAAAATATCACAATATTATTAATTAATTACCAAAATTTATGTGTTTATTAAACTTTGTAACCTCCATGTGTTGACTGCTCCAAGTATGATCAGCTTGTTGAAATTTAGGCTGTGCATGCTGGTGGTCAGTGCTGCATCTTTCAGACATAAGGCCACCTACTTTTGAATTGATCTTTCTGTCTTCTTCCCTGTGTTTCTGTAAACTGCCTGTTCTTATTGTGACTTTCACGGTGCCTGATCCAAGTTTACTGAGCTAAAAAGGGAGTGGAAGATTTCCTGGCCTTATGTCTGAATATTTTATCTTCCAGTTTTGCTTGTTACTGTCAGCATATGAGCATTGAATGTAGCATCATAGAAATTCATAGCTGCTAAAAAGCATAGTATGAAGGATAGGGGGCAAGAAGGAGTAAGGGTTTTTAGCTTGCTCATTAAAATCACCTTCTTTGACATCCTTCCACTGACAGCTCTTGTCCCATTCTACAGTGTATTCTAGGAAGCTTTCTTCTAAAACATTTTGCATCCACAAGATTTACCATTTTGTCTGTGCCACAACCAATGATTTTTGATCCCTACAACTGAAACTCTTTTAAGAACTGTTCAAGTCATGTTTAGGGTATGAAACAAAGTAACTCATTAGCTTGTGTTTTACAGAGATGTAAATGAACAGGATCTTTTTCTAAACAAAATAATATTTTCTGCTCCTTTTCAATTTATGGTTCTAAAGGACGTGCAATTCTGAGCACGGCTTTCAGGAAAGCAGTTCTTAACAAAAGCTCCTAGTGAGTTCTGTGTAATTATTTTTAAATTAGGGGCTGCTGTCAGGACAGTTTTGATTTGCACACTGGAAGCTGTAACTACCAGAGATGCTATCTTGTTCAAATGCAATCGTGCTGTGATTTGTTACGGTACTAAATCAAATTGGAATTTCTTTCATTAGAGGGCTTTTCAAGGATCGCTGGCAAACTAAACTGCCTTTTCTTTCTAACAGAGGTACTTTTGATCTTTGATGGCTATCTTCAGTTTGAAAACCTTGTTCCATATTTATGTGCTATGAGAAATTCTACAGTTCTGAATGTGGTTAAAAGATGAGAAAAGTCATCTTGTTATAATATCTGTGTTGCAGCTTCCTCAAAGTTTAAAAACAGTTTTGTGATGAAGGATCATTACTTTGATGCTTACATTAGATACAAATATTTCTAGAATAAAGAACAAACAGTATCACAGTATCACAGTATAACTTAGGTTGGAAAGGACCTCGAGGATCATTGTGTCCAACCTATCAACACAGACCCCATGACTAGACCATGGCTCCAAGTGCCAGGTCCAATCTCCTCTTGAACGCCTCCAGGGACGATGACTCAACCACCTCCCTGGGCAACCCGTTCCAATGATGAACAACTCGCTCGGTGAAGAACTTCCTCCTCACCTCGAGTCTAAACCTCCCCTGGTGCAGCTTGAGACTGTGTCCCCTTGTTCTGGTGCTGGTTGCCTGGGAGAAGAGGCCAACCCCTTCCTGGCTACAACTACCCTTCAGGTAGTTGTAGAGGGCAATGAGGTCACCCCTGAGCCTCCTCTTCTCCAGGCTAAACAATCCCAGCTCCCTCAGCCTCATTCATACAAATGTTCTCCTGACGCTTTTCCTGATCAGACCGTCTCCATACTAGCAATTACCTGTGTTGTTCCTGTCATCTGAGGTTCAGTGGGAGTGTTCAAGCACCTGTGTTCTGGGGGCAGCTTGCATTTAGGGCCCATCACTCGGGGTACAGCAACAGCAGACAAGTGCTTGTACACAGGTCTTGATTGGTGATGGTGCAACCTCCTACCTATGAAGGAAAAAAGCCTGCAGAACCATCCCATAATGCAACTGCATGGTGGAAATAGTACAGCCCTGAGTATGCATTGTGACCTCCAACCTGCAAATTACTCTGGGCTCTTTACTGGTTATTTAAAATTTGTGCTTTATAGTTGGCCGGGTCAGGAAGGCTGACCTCCATTACCTGAGTATGTGCAGTCAGCCTTGTGGCTGTTTTTCAGCTTTAATTGGCCTCTCCTCCTGCTCCATGTAATTGCCTCTTTCATGTAATTGATGCTGATTTGGTCTCTGTCCTCTGCTCCCTATCAGTTCTTGCACAATTCATTGCTAGTTGAAGTCATGAAGTTTGTTCCTTGTCAGGTCAGAAGTCTTGAGCTGTAGTGTGCCTGGTTAGCACCCATATCTGCGGCAAGACAGATTTGGAGATTTTCCTCTCTCAGCCTACAAATAGCAATTTCAATATACTATTGCCAAGTCAAAGCTGAAATGTACTGACAGCACCACATGAAGAGGCAAGTGCTACTGGTGCTGTGCTGTATACCTTTTGATTTAGCAACCCAGACATTTCAGTTCAGCACCTTTCACAAGGTGTTTAAGCAGCGTGTAGACCTGGTGCTTAGGAACGTGTTTTAGGATTGACCCTAAACTGTGTCAACAGTTGGACTTGCTGATCTTTGAGGTGTCTTCCAACCAGATGTTTTCTGTGGTTCTGAGAAGCTTGCCCTTCCAACAGAAAGAACTCCCACATGTGGGATTTTTGCTTCTTCAAAGTATAATACTTTCTTTTGGGATTAAGTGTAAAAAAAATTGCTGTCAGTCCTTCAAAGAGTCATTAATTGATATAGGTTAAAGAAAATACATTCAGATTGCCTTGATTAAAAGAGGAATTAAATGATGTGAAGCTAGACACCAACTCTGGTATAGGTAGAGATGTCACTGTAAAGACTGAAAAAAACCCAACAGATGAGTAAAGGCCCTTAGAAATGGTTTAGTACGGCAGGTAGTCTCTTGTGTTTTGAGAAGGATGAAACTTTGTTGTTTTGGGTTTTGTTTGTTTGTTTTTTTTTTAATGAAAACAATAGTTATTATTTAAATTGCAAAAATAATGATAACGTGTGGATTGCTTGGACACAAAGATGAAAGTCCACTGAAGTACTAAAAGCTAAAGTGTAAGCAAGTTGAACAGACTTTTGTATGCTTTTATGTTTGGTTTGTTGGTGTTTGTTGGTTTGGTTTTTTTTTTATAGGTGAAATGAGGAATGATTTATATATCACTGTAGAAAGAGGAGAATTTGAGAAAGGAGGGAAAAGCGTGGCCAGAAATGTGGAAGTGACAATGCATGTTGTGGATAGCAGTGGCCAAATTTTAAAGGTAGGTATGTTTTGTCTTGCTGTAGTTAATTTTGATTCACCTTTTTGCATGTAGATAACCTTTTGTTGACATTCCTTGAAGAGTACAGAACTGCTTTGGAAAGGTTATGATTGTCTTTTGCTATCATTAGATATTCAAAGTATTTCCACTGTGCTTTAAACCTTTATAAATGCATGTTTGTTTTATTTCTGTGTTCAATTGTATGATTCACATGAAGACCTATAATTGCCAGCCAGATAACTTGTGATTCCATTAAGGTGCTGAAAAATACTGAAATAAGATCAAGCTGTGGAGAAAGTTTTATGTCATAATAATTCTTGGTAGAGATTAATAATAATAATAATAATAATAATAATAATAATAATAATAATAAGTAGTAGTAGTAGTAGTAGTAGTAGTAGTAGTAGTAGTAGTATGTTAATTATTATCATTAGATAATGTCTTATTACAGAGAACATTTCAATTGTTTTCAAATTTTTGCCTGATATTCATCAGAGCTCCTTGATGCAAAAATCACCACTGTGTATCAATAAAAGAATAAATGTATATCCCTTCTTTTATTCAGATATAATTGCATGCCACTGGAGATGGCTTACAGACATTGTTTTGTGTTTATACCAAGCAAAAGATTTATGTTGACCTTCAACCTTTTCCATGAATGTTTAGCCTTTTTGTTTTTCCCTTCACTGAAATCTGTATGACTTGTAGGGCTGTGGGGTGACAAAACAAAGGCTGACACCAGTAGTCTGGTGCAAATGATATGTGTGTGTGTGTGTATACATGAAGTGAGATTGTGCATATAAATGTTATATGTATATATGTGTGTATATATATATGTTTTTATATGTATATATATGCACACAAACAGACAGAAATGTGTGTGCACATCTTTTTTTTTTTTATATTTGTACACATTAAAAAAAAAGAAAAGGATATTGAGATGGAAAGATGATCTCTTGTAATTTCTGAGGAAAATAGCTGCAGCTTACTTTTCCCACAGAGAATTAATAGGTATCCGCAAGTCAGGATTTAGACAAATCCATCTGTCTGCTTTCCTACGGACTGACTGTCATGGGTTTTGTCAAGGCAACCAAGACTTGGATTCTTATTAATCAGGGAATCTAGATAGCTTTATAGCTTTATTTTTTCTTGATGGGACAGATCAGTGGTATAATAGCAGGGGTACAGGCTTATTTCCAAGGACTAAAGATCTTGAGCATTGTTCTTGTCTCCATTATATTCTTATATGTGATTTGGGTATAGCACTGGTTAGACCATGCTGTATCCTCAGACTCCACATAAAGTGATTGCCCATTGGAATGGGCTGCCCAGGGATGGGATGGGGTCAGCATCCCTGGAGGTATTTAAGAAAAGACTGGTGTCTTTTCTTAAGACCACTCAGTGCCGTGATCTAATTGATTAGTTGGGTGATTGGTTGGACTTGATGATCTTGGAGGTCTCTTCCAGCCTGGTTGATTCTGTGATTCTGTGATTTGTTGCTTAAGCCCTACTGGTCACCCAGTTACCCCTGTATAGCCCTCTGTTCTGGTTGGTGTGCATGATTTTTGTCATTTTTTTCAAATCAACAAATACTAACAAACTGCTGCTATCTTTTGGGGTTTAATTATATTGAGCATTGTAACATGGGTGGCATTTATGATATTCAGGTAAATGATTAAATAGCCTTCCTTCCTTGGATGAGCAGTCCATAATGACTTCTTACCAGCGAACAATGCAATCTTTAATCACACTTTTTCTTTGTTAGGATTTTATCTCATTTGGCTCTGGAGAGCCACCAGCCAGCGAGTACCATTCATTTGTGCTTTATCATAACAATGGCCCCAGATGGGCTGAGTTGCTGAAACTGCCTATTCCTGTGGATAAATTCAGAGGAGCACACATCCGCTGTGAATTCCGGCACTGTTCCAGTAAGCACTGTTCATGACTTCTCCTGGTTCTTTTTGTTACAGCTGCATTCAGTATATGAGTTTCCATAATACCTCAGGAAAAAGCCAGCTGTATGATTCTTCTCTGCAATGCTTTCATGACACAGCTTTTCAGGCTTGCAACTCTCCTTAGTGGAACTAAGTGCTTTGGTGACGCCTAAATACTAGGAGAAAGTTGAATGTTTTTGTTATGATTACTTACACCACTCCAACTGTGCCTAACCCAGATGCAAAAGTCATGTATATGAGCACATTAGATGGAAAAGTGGTTGATTTTCAGAAGTGTTCAGCATCTGCACTCACTGGCTTCAAGTGAGATTTGGACTTCAAACATAGGTATACAGGTCTGAAAATGTTATCTGCTGTCTGAACATTTGTGTCTAGAACAGTGGCTTCCATTATTTGTTGTTAATAAATACAAAATCCTTCCAGAATACTGCTTTCTGATTTACAGTGGGACAAAAGAAACCATTACAAGAGATAATATGCAAATCAGGGGGAGGTAGGGAGGGCAGAAAAAAGATTATCTTAGTCTGACTAAGTACAAATATCTTCTAGTATGCTTTCTTACATCCATTTATTGTATTCTATCCATTTATTTGGTCTATGATTTATAATAGTAACTTTAAATGGTGCTATTTACATATGTATTTCAGCAAAAGAAAAGGGTGAGAAGAAGTTGTTTGGCTTTTCTTTTGTGCCTCTGATGCAGGAAAATGGGAGGACTCTGCCAGATGGCACCCATGAACTCATTGTACACAAGGTAATATGAATTAGTAATCTTTAGCTGTGGTTGTTTGCTTGGAACATAGTTTAAGTGCCCAGAAACATTAGGTTGCCAAAGTCTGTATTCATTGCCAAATGAGTGATAGTCTTGTCACCATTAAAATATCCATTGTTGATTGTTTCATATTAAGCTTCTTGTTATAAATGACAATTGAATTATGTATGTGTTTCAGTGCACTGAAACACTGTGTTTATAGTGGACTTCATAAAGGTAAGTTCAACTAAAACAGACAAAGTAAACCCTTTGATACCCATTTAATGAATTCCTGAAGTTCAAAATCAAGCAAGCTCATTTATGCAGATCTATTCAGTGTTATCATTTTACAGATATTTCAGTTTTGTGGAATTTTTGTTTCCATATTTAACATTTGTCTCTTTGTTCAGAGAGTTTGATATAATCCCACATAAACATTAGATTTTAACAACAAAATTTGAGGCTATTCATTTGACATAACCTGTGCAAATTTGTTAGACTACAAAGCTGGATGCAAAGCTATGACCTAAAAACAGAGTTGCAGCAGGCATAGTGAAAATTCCTCAGTTTTTAGTAGGCAAACAATATTAATTTATATAATTTATGGATTTGGTCCTTTGTTTGGATGCAGTACAGTTATTTAAACTGCTTTGTTTTCACAGTGTGAAGAAAACACAAACCTTCAGGATTCTGGTCGCTACCTCAAACTCCCCTTTTCAAAGGGAATTTTCCTAGGAAACAATAGCCAAACAGTAAAAACCACTAAAGAGTCCTTCTGGATTACATCCTTCCTCTGCTCTACTAAGCTCACTCAAAATGGTAGGATATGTTGATTATTTAAAGTGTGATCAGTTTAAGTGAGTGTAACAGCTAGCTTTTTCCATGCCAAGCAAGCATGGATGTAGTCAAAAATAGTTTATGTTCTATCCAGACTGCTTTTCTTCATAATTTTTCTCAATCCATATGGAAACCATGACAGATCCATGGATAAATCCATGGATAAATCCATGATTTATAAATCCCTGATTTTAAATAGATTTGGAATGCCTTTCAGATTAGATTGATACTGGAATCAAATGCAGCACTCTTGGAATCAACTATCAAAACCCAGCTGCATTACATAACCTCTTAATCTGTTTGTTTTAGTGATGTTGTGAAATACTTCTTGCAGGCTTTAGGCTGTGGCAGTTTGGTTTTAATTAAGCAGTATGTGTACTGCTCTTTTGTTGTAGCACTTTTCTTTCTGTAAGCCAACTTTCCTTTCTTTAAGCTACTTAAAACAATCTTATATGCTGCATATAAGGACCAGCAGATAAAAATACCTGTGTTTGGGGTTTTGAGCATTGCTCTGTATAAAATGTCATGAGATTCTTTTTTGCCATATCATCTACCATTGGTAACTGAAACAGTTTTCCACTAATTTCTAAACAGTATACATTTGCTTAGTAATGTATTTCTCACCATTCTTTGATAGACTTCTTGGTTTTTTCCCCTAACTTATTCCTCACATTTTTAAGATCTTCCTTCTCTCTCTCATGTGCGAACGATTGCATCTTTACCTTTTTGTCTGTATGATGATACAATTGCTACTTGCTTGTAAGTAGAGTATGGGTGTTTAATACCAACTAGAGTAGATCTTAAAAATTGAAACAATCATCTTAATTTTCACCATTTAGTAGCAATTGTCCAGAACAGAGCTATGTGCAAGTAGTAAGTGGTCTGTTTCACTGTGCATATCCATTCTGTATTCCCTTAGCAATTAGCTTCAAAGTAGTAAAAAGTTATCAAACAAAAGATTTTCCCAAAGGTTGGTAAAAGGCAATCAGACAAAATTTGCTTCAGTTATAGGTCTTAATTTAGGAAATTATATGAATCTATTGGTACTTACACATACTACCTGAAACTTCTATGTATCACTGATACATAGTTACACTGTTGTCTGGGATTATAATACTGATAACTATTCACAATACAGCAGTTATTTTGTACTTAATGGAAGCATAGGCCATAAAATATCCTGTTTTGTTTTGTTTTGTTTTGTTTTAATATTAACCATACTCTGAGTAAGAGGCTGTAGAAGTCTGAATAATATTGATCCCATGTTCAGCTCCGAAAGAGTTAACAATTAGTTCAGCAGTACTTCAGAGGGTGGAAATATTTTGAATAGACAGGCTCATATTTTCTCCAAGGACCTTCTTTGGGAAGTTCATCTTGGTGAGTTTCCAAATCCTCATTCTTTTAAGCAAAACTTTGCCAAAACTTATTGCATGCTTAGAAAATGAACATAGAGCAGAGCATGTAAATATCTGGTCATGTGAGCATTACTTCAGTTATTCCTGAGAGAATTTAGCATATTGATGAACAAATACAGGATTAAAAAATCTGTGTTGTTTTGGGGTTTTTTACTAAACAATTGTATTGGTATTTTTGAAAGTTATTGATTCTTTTTTTTAATATGTTACTAAGTTGGAGATTTTTCAGAAATTCTCAGGGATCTGCCTCTGTCTACAGACAACAATGTCCAGCCTGGACATGAATTGACAATTATGCTATTTTTCTGGCCATGGTGTGGGGGAGAACCCCAAACCCAACTTGTAAAGGGTGTGACTGAATTAGGCCACAGCTTTACTAGGTGTATTTTACTCAGCTGTTATTCTCTCACTGGTTGTTCCCACATGCCATCATCTCTCATGCCTATTGAAATTATGGGGACTGGGGGATAGTGCCGGGTTCTACAGATTGGCCACAACAACCCCATGCAATGCTACAGGCTGGGGTCACAGTAGCTGGAGAGCTGCCAGGCAGAAGGGGACCTAGGGGTGCTGGTTGATAGTAGGCTGAACATGAGCCAGCAGTGTGCCCAGGTGGCCAAGAAGGCCAATGGCATCCTGGCCTGTGTCAGGAACAGTGTGGCCAGCAGGAGCAGGGAAGTCATTGTGCCCCTGTACTCAGCACTGGTTAGGCCACACTGTGAGTCCTGTGTCCAGTTCTGGGCCCCTCAGCTTAGCAAAGATGTTGAGTTGCTGGAACATGTCCAGAAAAGGGCAACAAAGCTGGGGAGGAGCCCTGTGAGGAGAGGCTGAGTGAGCTGTGGTTGCTTAACCTGGAGAAGAGAAGGCTCAGGGGAGACCTTCTTGCTGTCTGCAATTACCCGAAGGGAGGTTGTAGCCAGGTGGGGGTTGGTCTCTTCAACCAGGCAACCAGCACCAGAATAAGAGGACACAGTCTGAAGCTGTGCCAGGGGAGGTTTAGGCTGGATGTTAGGAAGAAGTTCTTCACAAAAAGAGTGATTGCCCATTGGAATGGGCTGCCCAGTGAGGTGGTGGAGTCACCACCACTGGAGGTGTTTAAAAAGAGAGTGGATGAGGCACTTGGTGCCATGGTTTAGTTGATTAGATAGTGTTGGACTTCATGATATTGAAGGTCTTTTCCAACCTGGTTAAATCTATTCTATTCTATTCCAAAGAGGCCGAGTCCTGGTTGTTGGATCCATAACTTCCTTACCCGGGGTACTTTGGAGGGTGTTTTAGGATTACTTCCAAACAGTTTTTGGAGGCCTTTAACTAGGGGTCTGAATGTTCATCAATGTATCTTGTAAAAATACATTCTTATATACACTGTCTGCCAGTTAGGTTTTCCTTAGCTTGACTTTTGATCCTGGATACTTAATCAGTTACGGTTAGCAAACAAATGCACCAGGTTTTATATGTAGTATTTGTAGCTGGTTTTGAGATACAAGGGGGATCTCTGCCTGCCAGAGACTAGGGATCCATCCAGCAACTCAGGATATTGTAGCAAGCTGGTATCAATTAACTTCTCAGCACTGACTGGGATATCTCCAGTAAGCAGCTGTTCATCAGCAGAGCAACATGCCATATAGCATGTCTATTGCAAGGCAAAGGTGTAATCCATATATCCACGTCTTAAAAAAGCTAAACCGGTGATTAATAAAGCAGAAGTAACAAAGGGCAGTTTTCCAGAGTGACCTCAGTTTGGAAGGGAGTATTGGAAAGCACAGAAGCAGCCTTTTGCAAGAGGAATGTGGACTTCCAGCTCTGGAATTCATCTTTTCTCTTTCAAAGTGCTGTGGTCCTACACCAGGCCAATTTCTGATATCTCAGGAATTATAGGAGGGAGATGGAAAGATCATTCCAAATCACATGATTTTAAAGCTTTTATTAAAACAGATTAGATGTTATCAGAACAGATTTTGTAAAGAAAAATGCTTTGTTGTGTAGGAATGGTTGGCCAAGTGTAGCTTATTTTAAATGTACAAATCTGATGATCATTAAGACAAGGCATTGGAAATTTTTCTTCTCCTTCAGCAAATTTTATCAGCACTATTGACATTTTCCCTTTTCCAAAACTATGTTTTCCTACTGGGATCTGTTCTTGGGGACAATTTTGTGTTCTCGTTTCTCTTAATACATGACATATTGCTATCCCTTCCCCTTGTGCTCCACATCAGATTTTCTGTTTGAGTCCTTTATGCTTGGGCTATTCACAAATGTCATCTCAGCAATGCCTTGTCTCCTTTGCATTTCCCTTGAAATAAGTCCTTTGAAACGAGTGTCTTACATTTGCTTTCTCTTTTTTAATCCCCCAACAAATCCCAAATACTGTCAACTATCTTCCACCAGATTCCTTTAGCAAACCTGTAAAGTGTTTTTCCTGCTATGAACTGACACCTTCAGTTAGACTCTCTACTCCTCTACTTAAGTTGAGGCTTAAATAGAATAAAGTGTGGAAGTCTATTTAATTATCCAAAAGACAAATTCAGTTCACTGGATTTGTAATACCTGTTTCTTGAAAATTCCTTGCATAAGGAATAATAAAATCTATTCTTTTTCCTTGATCTCTGGACATGTCTCTGCTGTGGAAATGTACCAATGCATAGCAACAGTTTATGCCCACCAAAATCAATTAAAGCAGCAAAATATTGGTGGAATAGCGTGGAGGGTACTTGTCATTAACAATTCTGGCAAGATTTGAACACAGGTGGAGATTTATTTAATGTTGTTAAAGACAGCAATATTACATAATCTCTTGTTGTGAGAGTGATGAACCTTCCTGGATCAAACTGGGACAAAAACCATGAGACAAAGATGAGCATGACTCAAATGTACTTGATTGTGAAAACAGTCTGTGGTAGAAAGTACCTAAATAGTTGCTGAACCAAAAGGAAACCTTTTATTAACTCCTTAGTTTGGTAAGTATTTCTGAACAACTTAGTCCTTCTAAGACACTGCTGGACAGTGATAAATTATGTATAGTTCAGTTTAAACTAATGGAAGGATAGGTTAAGGTTTTCTGCTCCAAATGAACAGCCTTCAAAAAAATTCTGAAAATCTGGTTAGTGAAACGTGGAAATATTAAACTTGAACGTAAAGGACCTTGGGGATTTATTTAATTTAATGGTTCAAAATATGTGGAATTTTACTAAATACAACTTGAAAAGAATGCTGGAGACCTGAGTGAGTCATGGGCAGAAAATTTGAAGAGTAAACAGAGAACTGCAATAGAAGAGGGGAGAAATAATAGCAACTTGTCAGAGTTCAGCAAGGATCAGGATGAAGTGAAAACTGCTGAAAAACCAAGCCAAGTTTGCACAACTCTATTTTAGGATATTGAATAGTATGAGACATGATATTCCCAGTCTCGTAGCAAGGTGTTTTTTTAGGATATCTCTGAAGTTGAAAGTAACAGCATATGAACAAAAAGCAATGACTGCAGTACTTTAAGACAGGTGCAAGAGTGGATACGTTAACTGGGCTATCACATTTTGATGAATTTTATGCAAGCATTTAAAAGAAATCATGAATGGAAGGATGGATATGTAGCTAAGCAGGATGCACTGTAAGATGAGTTTATTAAAGACATACTGTGCCAGAATAAAATTCTTAATCTTTCTTGTCTTTTTTTTTTTTTAAATAATATTATTATTCAGAATAAATGTAGCAGATCTAAAGCATCCAGACTACAGTAGCACACTGCATGGTAAATTAGGAAAGATACAGATGAGAATAAGAATTGTAAAGCTCATTACAAGAGGCTAAAAGTGAACTAGCAGATTGCACTGCAGTGGAAGGAGTTTTCTTCCTGAGTGGAAGGAATGTACTACTAGATCTGAAGAATTAAGGCTGGGATTGACCTCTTGTTCTTTAAAGGAGTGAAGGGAGTGAGAATGGGAGTTACTTCACATGTCTTAGAATTTGGTTGGTTTCTTTTAGATAAATGTCAGGTGTTTACAGCAGACATTGGAGCTTCCTAGTGATAGAGATAACAGTGATGTAATCTCATCTGTAACATAGTTAACCACGTAAGAAAGATGAGGAAGTATGAAGGTCTTGAGGTAAGTGTTAGCTTAGAAGAGTTTATTTGCCAGAAGAGTTTGTATTGCTTAGGAATAAAGCAGGATCTTAGAGTTACTGTATTTGTTCTGTTAAAAAGAACATAGGAAGGTGAGCATTTTAAATATATTTAAACTAGAAGTTGGGGGACCATTTCTAGTTCAGTATTCCTAAGGTTGGAAGAGACCTCAAAGATCATCGAGTCCAACCTGTCACCACAGACCTCATGACTAGAGTAGGGAGGACACTGCTGCCCACTGCAGGCTTGAACTCCTGACCTTCCCATTAATGGTCTGATGCACTACCAACTGAGCTCTGGAAGGCATCCTTCAATAGGACAAAACCCAGCAAAATATCTTTAGACGGTAGTTGGCAAATATCTGAACAGGATTGTATGACATAATTGCCACAGGAGACTGATTTTACTGACCCTGTAGTATGTTCTTATGTTTCTATTGGTGGAGCATATGTAGGGTGGAATGAAAATTATGGCAAATCTTCAGATGTGTTCTTTTGCTTTAATGATGCCAGCTTTTCCTGAATGGACTGTAATAGTGGAATTTAAAATCCTAAGTGCTGTTTTGCTTCCGATTTTAATCATGCATTTTGTTTTTGCAGGAGATATGCTTGACCTTCTGAAATGGAGAACCCACCCAGACAAAATTGCAGGTTGCCTCTCAAAATTAAAAGAAATTGATGGTTCAGAAATAGTGAAGGTATATAATTTTCTGTACTTTCAGATAATATGAGGGATATCACAAAAATACCTATTTGATAACAAATTATCTCTCATTTTCTCCATTCAGTTTCTTCAAGATACACTTGACACTTTATTTGGGATTTTAGATGAAAACTCTCAAAAATATGGATCAAAAGTATTTGATTGTTTGGTAAGGTTTGTTCTGTGATGATGTTTAATACTGTTTAAGAGCTAAGTAAGAAGAAACCCAAGGTTTTCTTTTCTTTTTCCATCGTATTTAGGTTCACATAATAAATTTGCTGCAGGACAGCAAGTTTCACCATTTTAAGCCAGTAATGGACACTTACATTGAAAGTCATTTTGCAGGAGCACTTGCATACAGGTAAAGTCTATATTTTTTATCTGATTTGAGTACTGACAGTTGTTGTTAAACTAAGCAGAATCAATCCCATTAGGTTACATGAAATTATATCATTAGAAAGAGAATGCAATGCTTGCATGAATGACTAGATTCAGGCTGTTAATAAAGAATAAAAACTTGAAGTGCCAAGAAAAGTTACTTTCTGACTCTGTAGCATTGGCTTAATTCTGAAGTAGTTTTCTGTAGTACATTTCTTGAAATACTATGGAAAACATGGGAGCCTTAATATCATCCAGCTGCAACTGTGTTCACTGTCTGTGCAGAGCAGTGCACTACGAAGTACCACTTAGTCTGCTGATCTCTCTGTATTATTTACTACCTAGACTTCTATTGTAATCAATGTATGGAATAGCAAGGGTAGCCTATGCTGGCAGGATCTCTTCAAATTTAAATGAACTTGTCTATCCCTGTCAAAATCATTCTGCTGCATATGTAATGCTGGTATTTTCTGTTCATCAGAGACCTACTGGGTGACTCTCAGCAGACTGAAAACTAAGTGTAGTCTTAGGCCTATAGTAATTAGTGAAATTTAGTCATACATGTTTATTGTTTTGTCATTGGGTGTCAAGTGGAGGGGGCCAAGCTCTTTCTGGTGGTGCACAGAAATAAGACAAGAAACAATGGCTTCAAACTTGAGCATAGAAGAGGACTTGAGCATCTCTCTTATGAAGAGAGACTGAAAGACCTTGGTGTGGAGAAGACTGAGAGGGGACCTGATCAATGTCTAAATATCTGAGGGGTGGGTGTAAAGTGGATGGGGGCAATCTCTTTTTGGTGGTGCACAGTATTAAGACAAGGAACAATGAGTACAAACTTGAATATAGAAGGTTTCACCTCAATATGAGGAGAAACTTCTTTACAGTGAGGGTGACAGAGCACTGGATCAGGCTGCCCAGGTAGGTTGTGGAGTCTCCAACTCTGGAGACTTTCAAGACCCATCTGGATGTGATCCTGTGCAAACTACCCTAAGTGATCCTGCTTTGGCAGTGGGATTGGACTCCATGATTTCTGGAGGTCCCTTCCAACTCTAATATACTGTGATACTGTATGCCAGTGACTGGTTTGCATTTTGTGCAAAGTTATCCCTTCTTCTACTTTGCTGTAATACTTTCTGGTGTTCTATTCTAGAGATCTTATAAAAGTACTGAAGTGGTATATCGATCGAGTGACGGAAGTGGAGCTGCACGAGCACATACAGGAAGTGCTAAAGGTAGTAAAAGTTCTCAAAGGTGATCATATATTTGAATTATGTATTCATACATGTAGTGGTTTGAGCCTTAACTGGGAGTTAAAAGCCCAAATGGGGAAAAGGCTGACAATCTCTTCCCCGCTCCCCCCCCACCTCCTCCCTCCAAACAGAGAGGGAAAGAAAAAGAGGTAAGGAGCAAATCCACTAAACAACAATCTGGAGTCAGCTTGGAAGTAGAGAGGCAAAGAATTTTTCTTTAAACTATATATATATATGACAATAACAGGAAAAGTTCACAAGGGCAAGGAACAGGAGTGGATGGGAGGGGGACAGAAAAGAATAATACAAAACCAGTCTTTCTCTGAGGAGGTGCGGAGGCAGCAGGGAAAAGGATCAGGTCCGGCCATGTGGCTGAGGAGCAGGAGGGCAGCTGCAGTAGCTCTCATCCAGCAGAGACAGGAGCCAAAAGGAGATCCAAAAGATATGATGTCCTGCTTTTTATACCCTAGCTGGGCAGGGAGGGGGGAGTGGAACAGACTCAGCTTTCCCAGGGGGAAAACGCCCTGCAGGGAGGGTAAAGTACCCACAAGCCCTCCACCCTGCTTTGTTTTTTTTTGTTTTCAGAAAAGGGTGTTAACCCACCACAATACATTACCAACAAGTTTAAAAACGGAAAATAGTGGGATTTGTTATCTGTTGCCCCATTCTGTACCATCAACATAGCACAGGATGGAGTCAGGCTGAGTTGTACAACCTAATAATCTATATGGGACAAGTCCTGTTGTCTGGAAATAAAATACCAACGTGGTAGCCATCTTTACCTTTTCTATGCTGGTTAACAGTCAACAGGAAAACAACTTTTAACAGGTAGAGAAACTGCAAGAACAGCTCAAAATGTGAGCCTGTTTCTTGTATTAGACTTATATCGTTATGCAAATAGATGTTTCTGTAGACAAAGACATGCAAGATTTGGGGGAAAGGGTGCAGTGCTGAGATTTTGCCATATTCTCTTTATTAAAACCCCAAAATATTCCCTGCTTTGTAGAGATTATGGAAGGCACAGGAAGAGCATTTCTGGCTGTGCTTTTGAATTGTTGTTAACTGTTTCAATGGAAAGATTTGCCAAAATCAAGTAACACGGTGTTCTATTTCAGACCTTTGTCATCATTTGAACAGTACAATCAATGTGTGTGTTCTATTTAAAGATGAGCTGGTTCATTTCTATGAGTTATCTCTGACTTTTGATGTTTGTAGGCGCAGGAATATATCTTTAAATACATAGTTCAGTCTCGAAGGTTATTCTCTATTGCCACTGGTGGACAAAATGAGGAGGAATTTCGCTGCTGTATTCAAGAGCTCCTTATGTCAGTACGCTTCTTCCTTTCCCAAGAGAGCAAAGGAGCTAGTGCTTTATCTCAGCTGCAAGTAAGTTTGCAAGTGTGCCTTCCTTATTGCCACTTTCCACATCTAATACACAAACTATATGCCTGTCCTTACCTATGTTCCCAGGAAAGAAAATGTGGTTTTGCTAGAGCAAAATGGCTTAGCCTGGAGAAGAGGAGACTCAGGGGTGACGTTACTGCTCTGTACAACTACCTGAAGGGAAGTTGTAGACAGGCAGATGTTGGTCTCTTCTCCCAGGCAGCCAGTACCAGAACAAGAGGACACAGTCTCAGGCTGTGCCAGGTGAGGTTTAGGTTGGATGTTAGGAAGAAGTTCTATACAGAGAGAGTGATTGCCCATTGGAGTAGGCTGCCTGGGGAGGTGGTGAAGTCACCATCATTGGAGGTGTTCAGGAGGAGACTTGGTGGGGTGCTTGGTGCCATGGTTTAATTGATTAGGTGGGTAGGATTGGTTGGTGGGTTGGACACGATGATCTTGAAGGTCTCTTCCAACCTGGTTTATTCTATATATTCTATATTTGTCATCTCATCCTCCTACCCTTTGTCCTGTAGTGTGAAATTTCCCTACTAGAAGGTTCTAAAGATGCTTGGCATAGATAATCCTAAGGTAATAATTAAGTTTGAATTATAATATTTATATTACTGGATACAAGTAAAGTAATTTGTTTGGGGCATTTTACAGCTAATTTAACTACATTAGAACAAAAGAATTTGAGCCATACAAAAGGCTATCCATGTTTTCCTGCTTTACAGAAATTTTTTAATTCTCAATGAACTGTATGGTTTAGTACTCAGCTGGTATCTTTATTTCAGTTGATAAAAGTGACTACAGCTAAAGCACAGAGGCAAACCATACAGGAGACTGCTCTTTACAGTATCACGGTATCACTAAGGTTGGCAGAGACCCCAAAGATCATCGAGTCCAACCTGTCACCACAGACCTCATGACTAGACCATGTCACCAAGTGCCACGTCCAATCTCCTCTTGAACACCTCCAGGGATGGTGACTCCACCACCTCCCTGGGCAGCACATTCCAATGACAAATGACTCTATCGATGAAGAACTTTCTCCTCACCTCGAGCCTAAACTTCCTCTGGCGCAGCTTGAGACTGTGTCCCCTTGTTCTGCTGCTGGTTGCTAGAGAGAAGAGATCATTTACATTTACGGAAGAGACCTTAACATTGTGCCATAGATTCACTGACTTGTACAGCTTATAGATAGACCATTCTCTTCCTGTTTCTGTAACCAAAAGTGTTTAAGACCTGTTAAGAAAGATTAATTTCTTAAGTTCTGTAGAAAATTGGTTTTACCAAAAAATGGTGAATTGGAGAGAACTGAGTAGAGAGGTGGTTCTTCCATCCTGTGTCATGTAGGCAGTTGGAGTGAAAAGATAATAGTAAAATGACAGAAGCAACCACAAGTGAAATTCTTCAGTATCTTTACCCTTGTAATCTATCTGTTCTGACAGCAGTGTGAAGAAGTCCTGAGGTATGGGAATTATCAGGATTTGGAGAGAAAGAAGGGCATGCCAATTCTATTTTCCTTTTTCTGGCATTGTTCTTCTTTTCTTTTCCAGAGGTTGTTTCCATATTCATTGTGGTGTCCAAATGAATTCCTATTTTAGGATTGTTCAAGTGAAGCAGGACAGCTAGTGCTGTGTCACTCCAAAATAAAAATGTTCATTATGTGAAAAAAAGAAGATGCAGAGGCTGTTACATTACTTATCTTAAAACAAAACAACCAAACAAAAAAAAACTTCACTTGATTTATTTTTTTTATTCTGATATCAGCTATTTTCTTTTATCCTTTGATAAATTTCTTTTCACACATAGACTGTGAAGAATCTGTAAAGTATTAGTATTTTTATTCTAAGTGGAACTTTTTTACTTTCACTTCATCCTGGGAGAGATGAACAGTCATTAGGTAATGCTTAAAGGAAAATAGTCACAAGGGTAAGCTTGTTAATGAATGTGAGAATATGTCTTCTGAAAATATGGCCATTTTTAAAGCTACAAACTACCCTTGGAGTATAAAACTACAGTTACTTACATTTCTATAGTTATGTAAATTCTACAAATGTCAAAATACAGTGCAATATCCAGCTGTCTGTTTTTTCACTTTTCCTCCAGGCTGTATTTCTCAGCTCATTCCCATCGGTGTACTCTGAACTTTTGAAGCTCTTTGATGTTAGAGAAGTGGCAAATTTGGTTCACGACGCTCTGGGCAGCTTGCCAAGAGTCATGCATGGTGATGAGTCCCTTCAAGCTGTTAAACTGCAGAGTATTGGGAAAACTGTAGAGAGTCACCTGTACACTAACCCAGGTAAGACTACCCTGGGCTGCCTGCAGATAAGGAACTCTAATTGTGTGCTTGGCACACGGGCCAGCAAGTGTTAAAGGGAATAGTGATGTTCAGGGTGTGCTTCTTAAGGAGCATTTCTTGAAGCACTGCTCTGTACAAGCTGCTCATGTAAAAGAATACAGTTGGTTAAGTTTAGTGAGTATTTTTTAGAGACAAAGGTTCTTAAAATACAATTTTGTTTTGATCTACTACTGGCAAGTGTGCCTGCGAAGGAAGCTTGCCTTCTACATTTTAAGTAATTATAATAGATAAAGCTTTACTGAATTGGTTTCTTTTCTTCTTCTTCTTTTTTATTTTAATCTCCTTTGAGGACAGTTCAGCAAACATCTTGTCTCTTAGCCAATAAGTCTTATTTGTGCACTTCTTGCTTGGTCAGCATTTTCAATCCTCCATTGCTTAATGTAGCATAAAAAGGCTATGCAAACACAAGTGAGACTTGATGCATAAAGTATGTAAGTAGTATAGTTATTTGCTATGTGGATAAAAAAGTGCTGTATGGTCATGAACCTGACATTATTTTTTCAATTCTCTGTGAAACTCACAGAAGCGACCAAATGTTAAATTTGAGATTAACTAATTTTGAAATAAAAGAATTAAAATAGAAAACATTTTTGGGAATTCTAGTAAGTGTTTACTCTCCCAAAGTCCTCTTGAGAGTCCTCTTGGCCATTGGCTGTCAGAGTTGAATAGAAGCAGTAACCTTTACCATTTAAGGCATGCAAGATAAACACACTACAATGATGAAGGCTCTGCTCTGATTGTTCCACTAAAGCATGAGCAAGAATTGCGCTGGAAGTATTGGATCCTGCCTACTTTGCTTCATTATGGTTGCAAAACCAGCTTACCTTTTCTTTTGTGTGCCTCCAAGATAGTCCTTTCCAGGACAGTTAGCTCTTCCTAGAGCTGATTCATCAAACACTTGATACACTGGATAAATTGGTATATTTATGGAGCAACCTCAAGGATGCTTTCATTTACATTTCTCATTTGCCAAACTATTTAGGGACCAGGTAGCATAATCCTCATTTTCCTTCCATTATCTCTGTTAGGTCAGCCTAACCAGAAGATTCAATCAATGAATGTAATTAAAGAGAGTTATTTAATGCCATGTAAGGGACTCTTGGGGACTTTCTTGGAGCTGTAAATCTACTTTCAGCTGTATGACAGTTTTGGTTTTTTTTTCTTGTTTGCTTCTTTATGTAAAAGTGTTAGATTTTTTATTAAAACCCACTTTCATTTTAAGAAGTAATATGAGTTGGTTTGGCTATAAAAGCAATGAAAATTACATGTTAAATTTTACATGGAGGGCAGGTTATATACAAATAGAATATAAATTTTTCATCACTGGGAAACTCATGAAAAACATCAGGCAGTAGTACAAGCTCACAGTGTCCACATTAGGAAGACCAGGCAGACTTGTGTAATTTCAGCCACAATAGATTGAAAGGTCTTGTGGAGATCAGCATCCTGGTGGTTTTGCCCTTAATATTTTGTGTCTTTAAAATACAAAAATATAAGTAAATTTTCCTTCAGTCAGTACCTAAATGGAAGTCCTTTTAAAATTCTCTTGATACAATAAATATTGCACTCGACTATGTTAATTGTGCAGAGTAAACTGTACATCCTAATGTGGAGTCAGGGCTTGCTGCTGTGAAAATAATTGATTTCTGTCTCCTGGATGAAGATAACAAATGGTGCAAGCTAGGGTGCTAGCTAACATACTTGAACTAGATGGAATGCAGCAAATAACTCTATTCAAGCATCTAAAACTGAAGAGGGCACTTAGGTAATGTTTTCTGTTGTCTGGAGCTTGCTTGGAAACAAGTGAGAGTAGTTTGGCATGGGAGTTTTACACACTTTGTGTTGCAGGGGTCTGAACAGCTAACCCATTAGCTACTACTGCTGCAGAAATCAACCGACAGTAAAGCTATGCTTTCACTAAAATTGGGAGTTAAATATAGTATGTTTTTAAAACAGAGGCATCAGACAGGCAGGAGTTGATTTAAGATGCCCAGGCACAAATGTTTATACAGTTTCAGATCTATTCAATACGTGTGGTCCCTGCCTGCCTCTCTAGAGAATGCAGGTTTTAGATTGCATTTCCTGTTCCTGTGTGGATAAGATGTCTGAAATGGCTTTGGTAAAGCATGTGTATACCTTTGTATAGGTAGCAGCAGCTATCTGCTTAGCTGCTGTGAAAAGTGAGTGTGAAGGCCTTATTTTACTTCTATTTTTCCATATTTACTTCATCGTTCTAGTACACTACACTGAGTGTCTAAAAAGAAAGAGATGTGTGATGGGTTGAACCACAAGATGACAGTTTTCCTGGTGATAAAAGAATAGCAATGTCTTTTTTTTCCCTCTTGGCTTTTCTTCCAGTCTCTTTGAATTTTGGGTGTAACTCTTTAGATGCATCCCCATTGATATATGTAAAACAGTCAAATTGATGACCTTCATAGGCCTGCACCCAGAATATATTCTACTTTTCTAATTTCCCATACATACCATAGCACTCATTTGTTGTCTTTCTTGCATTAAAAATATTATAGCTGCTTTGGTGAGGAGTTAAATCTGTTGTGAAGGGAAGTGTTAAGGCCAGTAACAGAGGAACACATCTTGACATGTCCTTCTTGACACGGTTGAACGGGAATTAACAAAACCAGTTTTTTGTCTTGTGGGTGGTTTTATTTTGTTTGGTTGGGTTTTTTTTTCTTCTGAGGGCACTACTTGGAACATGCAGGTGAAACAAGATTAGTGCTGTATGTCAGTAGTTGCAAGAAGCATTCACCAAATAAAACCTCAGAATAAATCTTTTTATTCCCCTCTCGGAGAAACTAGAGGAAATATCTGGGGGTTTGGGGGGAAGTGTTCACAGAAAGACTAATCTAGGAACAGTACCTGTTGGGCAAAATTATTTTAAAGGAATAAATTAACAGCTAGATAAACTCAGGTTTTGGAAATAATTGCATTAATGAACAAAGAAACTGAGCAGGTTAGTATATTTAGCTCTTATAGAATATAATCATCCTTAAAATTTTATTAAAGGAAATTATTCAAGGACAATTCTTTGAGAACATAATTTCTCAGTTATGAAAAAGATCTAGAAACAAGAGTGAAATGAAAACATGGTACCACCCATCCTGTTTATTGAGTTGTAAATAGGTGTTCAATATTTTATCACAAGTGTTTAGTAGAACAGAATAGAATAGAATAGAATAGAATAAACCAGGTTGGAAGAGACCTTCAAGATCAACTCGTCCAACCTATCATCCAACACCACCCAACCAACTAAACCATGCAACCAAGCACCCTGTCAAGTCTCCTCCTGAACACCTCCAGCGATGGCAACTCCACCACGTCCCCGAGCAGCCCATTCCAATGGGCAATCACTCTCTCTGTGTAAAACTTCCTCCTGACCTCCAGCCTGAACCTCCCCTGGTGCAGCCTGAGGCTGTGTCCTCTTGTTCTGGTGCTGGCTGCCTGGGAGAAGAGACCAACCTCTGCCTGTCTACAACCCCCCTTCGGGTAATTGTAGAGAGCAATAAGGTTACCCCTGAGTCTCCTCTTCTGCAGGCTAAGCAGCCCCAGCTCCCCTCAGCCTCTCCTCATAGGGCTTGTGTTCCAAGCCCCTCACCAACTTTGTTGTCCTTCTCTGGAGACACTCCAGCAAGTCAACATCCTTCCTAAACTGAGGGGCTCTTTATTAGAGTATTATTATTAGAGTATTAGGTATTATATTAGAGTATTATTATATTAGTATTATTATTAGAGTATTAGAGCTCTTCCCATCTAACATTGTTAAAGAGAGAGATGCAAGAAGAAGTAGCATATTAGTGATGTTCTTGCATAATTTTGAGTGAATTAGGGTCTGAAAATAGCACCAAAAAGCTGTGTTTAGAAAATTAAATAGAGGAAAGGCATATCACTTTATGTTGCCTAGATTGCTCACACTCAGTAGGAGTAAGGAACCTGGAAAAGTTAAAATCCTGAAAAGAAATCTGAAAGTACTTCTTGTATATAAAGTAGAACTCATTTAAAGAGATAACAGAAGTTCAAGATGAAGTCTGTTGTGATCTTGGCTTGCAACGGGATCTTGTGATATGGCAGGGAACCAAGAGCATCATTTCACGTTATTTTGAATCCAAATATTACTCTGTTAAGTGTTTTTTCATGACAGTTCAATAAATAGTGGAAATTTTCTCTTCTATATAGTTATAAATATATATATAAAAATTATATAACTGCTATACATTATGTAATATACAGTATCATTCCACACAGGGGTGTTTTTTGCCATGCACGATGTGACATACTGACTTTCCACATATTGTTTCTTCATGTGTTTGCTTTAGGTTCTTATGGTTATGAAGTAAAAGTTTCAGCTTATAAAAAATGTTGGTAAATGTTTCTTCTTATCAGAAACCCTCTTTTGGACTGAAGACACATTTCTTGTCTGTACTAAAATTAAATGATCCTATGAGAAGCTCCTACTCATAAAATTGTTCTTTTTTCCAGATTCTCGATACATTCTTCTTCCTGTGGTTTTACACCATCTTCACATGCATTTGCAAGAGCAGAAGGACCTTATAATGTGTGCACGTATCCTTAGTAACATATTTTGCCTTATCAAGAAGAACAGCTCTGTGAGTAAACACCATGTCACATCCAAGAGGTGTTAAACTTCTCAATATGGCTCAATAACATTTAATGAGACAAACTGGACCTTAACCAAGAGCATTTTAAAGTTCTCTGTGTAATGATTCTGCATAATCATGTAGTTTTGATTTCTCATAAACCTTTTCCTCCCCTGCAAGAATATTTTAATTGTAGTTCATAGTGCTCTGCCCAGCTTTGACTGTTTTTCAGTATCGAGTTCTTTTAGATAGATTTTCTGCTGTGGACTGTTTAGTCATATGGGACAGAGGGATATATAGGTAAAGGTAGATATAGGTAAATATACGTATAGGTATAGGTCAACAGACTGATGTGAGTATTGCAAGGGTTTGCACTTGGCTGTTAGCTGACAAACTTTGTGGCTGAGTTCTGACTTTTGTGTTTGCAAATTCAGCTGTGAAAGCTACATATGAGAGTGAGATTTGGTGTCTTGCAAATACAAAGATGATAAATTCTGACAGGCAAAGGGATATAAGACAATTAGGAACAAGCATTGCCTGTAGTTAGTGCAGTACATGCTCATCGAGTCCAGGATATATTATGTTGCAATGCATTAGAGAGAACTGTTTTATGTGTTTTTTTTTTCATTTCATACAACTGTCAGCAGTTCAAGTTGCTCCATCAATGATTTGATATAGATATGGCTTGCAATTTTGTTTGGCACTGTTGACATTTTCATTGCAGCTGCTCCTGGATTAGTATAATACCTCATCACAAGATAAAGTAATAGATGAGAAAGCTTAGCTGTGGTTTTGTATTGGGACAAAGGCTTGCATGTGTGGTTTTAATTTAAGGAAATCTTTCATTTTGAGTCATCAAGCTAGAGATATACACAATAGCAGTGGATATCTATGTGAAACTATCTCCAGTGTTCAGGATATGCAGATACTACAATTTGGTGACTTTTATGCAATTTGTTTTGCGAATTGGTTCATTCCTTCCATGGCAATTAAGATAATTTTAGAGGCTGAGGGAACAAGTGAACTAGCACTCAAGCAGCTTTGAAAGTTAAGGTGGTTGGCCATTCTAATATCAGTTTTTGCAGGAGTCCTCACAGTTGATAGACTTCCTAAATACACTGCATACTGTCTGCCTTCATAATTAACAAAGTTAACAGTTAGTTGATACTAGACAAAGTGACTGAGAACTTGGCCATGACACTAGACTCATCTTGAATCCAAAGAGCATTTTTTTAATTGGTGGTTGTTGTTTTCTTTTTTTACAAATCATGTGCTTTGGGTGTGTAGAAGCAGGGGGGAGGAGAATAAAAATCACTCCTACATCTCTATGTCAGCAAGGCTGAATGATGTGTTTGTGAGCTGAATTTTTTGTTTGGATCCATGCTTTTGATTCGGAAGTGTTCCTTTCTGTGAAGAAATGTCATCTTAAATTGTGTATAAAATTGCTCAGATTAAGATGGTATTGTCTGCTTCAGTGGAAACAGAAAACATTGCTGAAACAGGGAAAACATATTTCTATCTGAATTAAAAAGGAAAAGTAACTACAAGTTGACTTCATCGGGTGTTTTCATGCATGTAATGAAGGTATTCATGGTCTCTTTTGGTGGTGAACACTTTAGTTCCTTTGCACTGATGTTTCACACAAGCAGTTACAGGCTTACATAAATGACTAATTTGTTTGTGCTGCTTGGCTGATGGGAAGCAGTGTAGCTGGTCCTTACTGCTGAAGCAGGTCTTGAAGGTTGAGCACCATCTGCTTGTTTCTGGTGATAGTTTAAATGTGTGAAAACAGAAGTCTAATTTCTGGAGTTTAAGTTTTTTTGGCAATTTCCCCAGAAAATATATGGGTGTTACCTATAAAAATCTTGCCCCCAAAGTTATCATGTGCTATTTAATGCTTTCTTCTAAACATTAATTGAAAATAGAGCTATTCTAATGTGTTGTACATTTGCATATTCAAAATCATCCCTAGTACAATGTAATTAATGTATTAATTACAATGTAATTAATTTGTTCAGGAGGAGACTTGATAGGGTGCTTGATTGCATGGTTTAGTTGATTAAGTGATGTTGGATGATAGGTTGGACACGATGATAGAATAGAATAGAATAGAATAGAATAGAATAGAATAGAATAGAATAGAATAGAATAGAATAGAATAGAATAGAATAGAATAGAATAGAATAGACCAGACCAGCTTGGAAGAGACCTTCAAGATCATCGTGTCCAACCCATCAACCAATCCAACCCACCTAAACAACTAAACCATGTCACCAAGCACCCCATCAAGTCTCCTCCTGAACACCTCCAATGAAGGTGACTCCACCACCTCCCCAGGCAGCCCATTCCAATGGGCAATCTCTCTCTCTCTGTAGAACTTCTTCCTAACATCCAACCTAAACCTCCCCTGGCACAGCCTGAGACTGTGTCCTCTTGTTCTGGTGCTGGCTGCCTGGGAGAAGAGACCAACCTCTGCCTGTCTACAACCTCCCTTCAGGTAGTTGTAGAGAGTGATAAGGTCACCCCTGAGTCTCCTCTTCTCCAGGCTAAGCAATCCCAGCTCCCTCAGCCTCTCCTCATAGTATCTTGAAGGTCTCTTCCAACCTGATTTATTCCAATTCTAATCAAAACTTCTTGGGAAGAAGAACCATATTAAGGTAAAATTATTAATTAGATTACAGCTCTTGTTTTTCAAATGTCATATTCATAGTAAAACTGTAATTTATCTCTGAAAGTACTTCTTTCAACCTTTAAATCTTACATGTTTTATTTTTTAAGGAAAAATCTGTCCTGGAAGAAATTGATGTGATTGTAAACAGCCTGCTAGATATTCTGTTAAGGACCATACTAGAGATCACCAGCCGACCACAACCAGCAGGCTCTGCTCTGCGCCTCCAGTTTCAAGATGTGACTGTAAGTATTTTGAAATGAAATAGCTCACACTTGCCACTGGTTGGACAACTGAATCTGTGACAATATTGTCCTTATACAGTAATTCACTGGGTTAAGATTTTGTGTGTAAAACAGAGAAATGTGTAGAATAAAGAAAGCTTTTTCATGTGTTTTAATTTCCAGCGTTAATAGTACATTTTCTTTTCATTATTGAAAAATTGTTACTCAAAAAAATCACCAAAAAGTGACATATCTTTTGAGGTGGTTTCAGGTCAGTTAAGTATTTCATTAGGTTTCTTTGCTTGACAAATTTAATAGCTTTCTAAAACACTCTTTGAGTTTGAACTCCCAAAAATGGAAGGGTGCCAATTAATAAATTTTTTATTTCTTAAATACACATATTTTTACATGATCAAACAGCTCTAAAAATGCCTGTAGAATCTGTTTATAACTTGTACAAATCCGAGTTTACTAATTGAAAAGCATTTTGTTGTTCACTGGGCTGAGCATTTGAGCTTCATTTCTGAGTGGATTTAGAAAATAAACAAATGATACTTTGGTCAAACTGCTACAACACTCATGCAAATTAGAAGGTTGAAATGTGAGGCACTTACAGGAAAATCTGTGATGACCACTGATAAAACAAAGTGTAATTTTGCTTTGTTTTCAGCAAGTTTCCCAGTTTACTTTTGAAGGGAAAATTAATTTGTAACATAGCAAGGGATATGACCCCAGTATGAGGTGAGGGGGTAATACCTTGTGTAAAGAACATACTATGTTGTTACTGTCTCATTATACACCTAATTGCCCAATTTTTACACGGCAGTGGTTTTCATTAATGCATAGATGATTTCAAAACAGAATTTCCTCTGAGATCAAACATTTCAAAAGCATTTAATAGCTGTGGAAGTAACGTGCTGTGTTTTCTGAGTGTTTGTCCCACAGGAAAAAAACATTACATGAAGTGTTTTATGGCGCAAGATAAAACAGCCCAGCACCCTGACCAGCCAGCTCTTAAAAGTATCCAGTGTTGTGGGGACATCACCACTTGCCTGGGGAGGTCATTGCAATGGCTGATTGTCCTTTTGAAACATTTTCCTCTCCTACCTAACTGAAATCTCCTCAGGAGTAACTAGTACCTGTTACCCTTCATCTTTTCCATGTGACTTCTTGTAAAAAGGGAGTCACCATCTTTTTTTTGTAGGCACCCTTTAAATACTAGAACATGCTGATAAGGTCTCCTTCCTCTAAACCTTCTTTTTTAAGGCTGAATAAACCAAATTCTCTCAGCCTTTCCTCATATGGCAGGCTTCCCAGTCATTTTGGCCCTTCTCTCTCCAGCTTGCCTGCATTTTTTTTTTCTATAGTGAAAACTGAAACTGAACACTGAATTCTAGGTGAAGCCTGACAAGTGCTGAGTAGAGTGGGATAAAGACTTCTTTATCTCTGCTGGTGGTGCCCTTGTTGAAGCAACCTAACATCCTCTTGGCTTTTTTTGTTCCTGAAGCATGCTATTGAGTCATATTGAGCTTGTTGTCCACCAAGACCCCCAGATCTGTTTTCACAGAGCTGCTTTCCAGCTAGGTAGATCCCAGCCTGTGCCATACTCTTCCTTTATATGTTCTGAGGTGGAAGACCTCATACTTGTCCTCCTTGAAATTCATAAGGAAGCCTGCTTTTCCAGCCTATAAAGGTTTTCCTGCTCTCCCTTTTGAAGTATCCGCTTCCCCAGTCAGTTTGATATCATCAGGAAACTTCATCAGAGTACACTTGATCCTATCATTCACATCACTTATGAAGACATTGAATGGAATTAGGCCAAATGTCAATCTCTGGGAGACCCCACTTCTGACAGGTTGCAGGTTTGAACAAGGGCTATTTACCACCACTGTCTAAGTGCAGCCTGTCAACCACTTACCAGCCTGCTGCAGAGAGCACTTACTTGTCTAGACTGTAATCCAGGTAGACAAATCCTGCTTCTTTCTGAGATACCCACTTGATTGCAGATTAAGTTTCCATAAAACACCATGACAGCCTAATTCTTTTCACACCATCAAAAAATTAGACTCCAAAAGTGCTTTTGAGTTGCAAAATTTGCTTTTTACACATCAGAAAAGCCATGTCATTTGTCACCACAGACTCTCAAAGACTACTTAATGTGGATGTGACTCAAAGTACAGCATAAGGCAATTATATACATTTATGTAGAAGCATCACAGCAATACACAGGCTTACAGCAACACAGGGAGCCAGATTCTTGGAACTGTTTGTAGAGCAAGTATGATAACGTATTCAATGTGAGTACAGCAATATAGTTTGTTCCAGTATTTCAAGATGCATGTATCATAAAATATTCTTTGTGAGATGTATTATGGCAGCACACTGGATAAAATTCTGTCATATTTTTGCATTAGAAATAGTCTTCCTTGTGGAAGTAGTCCTAAACCATCTCAGTGTGATCGTCTAGGCTCATGTGTCACTGTTTTTCTGCACAAGGGAGGAGCATAAATAAGCAGCATAAAACCAGGCAGCATCAGGCTGTGCACTGCCATGACTGCACCATTGTTTTCAATTTGCAGTGAAGAATGTTGTTCGACAACAACCTGAAAGATGGATATGATGCTTTAAACTGAGCACAAAGAAAACACATCTTCAGGGTGTCAGTCTTAGAGATGTTGCACTAACATTGAATTTAATGCAGTGGTGAGATTGAAACTTCTGTTTCAGGATGCCAGTGACTTAGAACTTCAGATTTCTTTAAGAAAAATATGGTTGTATATGAAGAGTTAGCAGAAAGTAATCAATTAAAGCAAACCATTATTGATTTCAGATCTTGGAAGTACAGTCCTGCAGGCATAATGAGTTACAGTTTAATTGTGAACTCCATGTATTTTAATAATTGTGCTCATTAAATAAGGCACAAAAAATACTTCAGGATTCTATCTAAGTGAACTTAATATTCATCATGGCTTGACATATGACACTAGAATTGGATCCTAAATTATTTTCATCAAGGTTGTTTGCTTTCATGCATGATTTCTAAGTTAGTCGATGACTAACATTGGCAGAAATCATACAATCGTAGAACTTTTTTGATTGGGAAAGACCTCTAAGATCATTGAATCCAACCTACATTATCACAGAATCACAGAAACATTCAGGTCAGAAAAGACCCTCAAAATCATCAAGTCCAACTGATTATACTAAATGGTACAACAAAATCATATTGAGGCTAAATGATATCAGAAAATAATGATTAAAGACCAATGCCTTTTTGGTTTTGGAAGAGAACCTGATAGGCTTAGAAATAAATGTTCAGATACTTAAAAGAGATCAGCTGTAACCTTGACTGTTTTGCCCAGAGCATGAGGATTAAGATACTTTGTAGTCTTTGGATATTGTCTTGAGAATGCTGTGTTCACCATAAAAGAACAACGTTTTTGCAGGGTGATAATTAACTTGGGATCATTACTTGAGTGTAGAACCTCATAATGAGCAAGACAATTATTTTATCACCTTGTGGCCAATGACAGTCATCACCTCATACACCACCAAGCATGCAAGGTATAATCACAAGTGAATTAGGCCTTCCAGTAAAATGTAGAACAGCCACTCCTGTGAAAACACTCCTTTTTATAATCTTATTTTCTCTTTTTAATGAAAGGCGCTGTTTTAAAGTAGTGTTATCATACCTGTCTCCTGTCCCAGTCTCATTCCCCATTCCTAGTAGACACAGTCCAGAAGTGAATTTCCTGTTGTTTAACAGGCTTGTCAGAGTTCAGAATTGTTCTTTTTAAGCACTGGGACATAATTGAGACCTTTCTCTCTTCACCTTTGACTGTCCTCATCCATTGTGCAATTGGATCAGATTAATACCATTCAGTGTTTCTTCATAGGTCTTTCTCAACCTTGTTGATTCTATGATTCTATGAAAAGTGAACAGGAAGACAGGAAAGGGAAAGAGAACCTATTTCTTCCCATAATGGTCATTTCATTGCCCACTGGAGATACCTAGTGCAGTTCTCTACTCTTTTGTTCCCGAATCCCAAGCTGTTTGAAAGACAGCCTGGTGAGCATGCATTTATAGAGGCAGGGAGGAATCCATGCAACAGTGCAGTAGGTCCCTCAGCTGCTGCCTGGAGTGTGGGACATGACAGTCTGAACACAGACACTGGCACTATGAGAGAGTGGTCAAGTTCTGGTGTGTTTTACTTAGGAATTGCTCTGTAGGTGCAAAGCAACTGCAATGTCCTGTAAATGAATTTTCTTTTTGACAGATACTGAGTTTTGTAATGAAAAAATGTTTTGAAGAATTCCCAGCTAACTCCATCCATTTCTTCCCTAAAGAAAAACAACAGCGTTCTTCCCGCAATTGTTGCAAAATACTTTGGTTTAGATTTGTTTCAAAACTGAGCTGACTAAGAGGTTATAAATTTAGCAATCTTCATAATCTGTTTAAAAACAGATGCAAGGGAAACAAATCGCGAAACAAAATTTTACTGATTTAGCCTTTCTGCAACTATTTCAAATTGATTTTGCTAAGCAAGTCAACTCCATTTGGGGAAAAATAATTCTATAAACGGGAGGGAAGATCGTAGCTAAATTAATCTCTTTTCACAGAACATGGAGTGTTCAGTCTCAATTGTAGATTAATTTGCTTAGAATGTGATGGTCTAAGCTTGAGTACCGAAGACACTATAATCTATAATATTTCTATTCCTATCTGAACAGGGGGAATTTGTCTCCTGTTTGTTGTCACTCTTGCGGCAAATGACTGATAGACATTATCAACAGCTTCTTGATAGCTTCAACACAAAGGAAGATCTGAGGGTAAGTACCAGAATTGTCTTTCCACTTATTCAAATCTCTTTTTAGTTCTCTTTTTGATTTATCTCCCTTTTTAAATATTCCTCTGCTTTGATGAAACTCTTCATTATTTAAATGCAATCTGGTTTTAAGATTAGGCAGCATTGGCACTGTCTTTCATGTGTTCTCAGGTCCACTCTTACAGTGGGGCTAGGGTTCTGTTACTTCCACTATGACAGCAGATGGAGTCAGGATGGGAGGACTACGTAATTGCTTTAAAGCCATGAATTTATCCTCAAAACCTGTTTTAAAGATAATGTCAATTTAAGGTTACATAATTTTGCTTCATTCTTCCTGTCGGCTAGTTTGTGTTTTGCTTTGTTTATGATGTTTGGTAATTTCTTCAGTTATGAAATTCCATATTGCAATGGCAAACATGCAGGTTGAGAAAATAATCCTCCATTTTTTCTTAATTGCACAGCAAGTCCGTTTGCAGGACGACCTGTCAGATTGGTTGTGTCTGCCCAATGTGAACATGAAAGAGTAGCTATGGAGCCCTGTCAGGGCAGCTGCTACTAGTTTAGTTGATGGAGATACCTGGTTCATGGAGATACTGTATTTTTAATCCTTTTTGGAGGAGTGGGGTGGATTTATTCTTTTTTTTAAATAAATTTAAGATTTCCTGCATAAAGACTTCTTTCTGCCAGACCACAAAAAACTTACTTTGTATCAGATTGGATCCACGCGTGAAGTCTTGAGTAATCACACCAATTAGTCTGAAGAGAGCATGCCATTCATGAGTGCCTTTCCTTTGTAATGACATGGTCATATTGAACTAGAAAGATAGAAAACACCTACTAGGAAGTTGTCTCTATCATGGATCAGGAATACTTCTTCAGAGTTATATAGGGTGGATGATTTCTGTATTAGTATTACAGGATCTGTTTTCACCTATCATAGCTGCTGTTGTTAGGCAATTTTTAGGAGATGTTGTGGAATCTAGATGATATTTACTGAAAATGTTTTCCCTTTTGTTTGAGTTCTGATCAGATCTGTATTTCTAGGTTTAGATTTTTGCATTTCCTAATGGTTTCAAGCTTGATTTTGGTTTGATGTAGCTTTGAAATAGTGTTGAATATATTCAGGCTTTCCTGCTTCTAGAATGTGAAATATCTCTGGAATTACAGCTTGAATGGTACTTGATTTGACACATTTACATTCCTTGCATGCACATACTCTACCATCATACAGAGACATATGGAAAGCAGCTGTAGCCAGTGCCATCAGCTATCAAAATAGAGGTCTTAACAAACTTTGGACTTGAGTTCTTATTTCCATTCAGATCTCATTAAATCAGCATCAGCTCCACCAGTGATTCAGTGGCAGTAGGTTGATCATAATTAATGCAGCATCCCTTCTCTTCTGAATCCTAAATAATTTAATGTGGGGTTTTTTCCTCACTTGGAAATATCAAATATCACTGAATGTGTAGAACTGAGAGCAAGAGGGAAAGATGAGAGTGTGTGAGGCTGACACTGCTGTTAATCATGAGATGATTGTGTATGACTTAGGCTATTTAAGCTGTCTTCCCACTTATCTTTGTATTTTTCTGCTTTGTTTACCAAGTGCAGAACTTCCTTGGTATTTTATACTGGTTTAAGATACGCTTCTTAGGAAATGACATCAATATGAGTAAAAGATGTTTCAGAAGGTGTAAATAACTGTGATAAGACTTTTGGGGTTTGGTTTGTTGGTTGTTTGGTTTGGGTTTTTTTGGATGATTTTAGAGACTGAACTAGTAGCTGTAGTTAATCTTGTGGCTACTATATACTATGAGATTTAAGCTTCAGTGGTAGCTACCATCAGCTTGCTATATTTTTGAATCCACTTTTTTTCCTCATGGTCAGTGATGTCAAAGTGGATTGGAGTCTTTCTTAAGCCATATTACAAGTTACAAATCTGCTACAGGATTTGCAAGGGACATATTCTATGATTCTACCTCAGTGTTAGCCAGGCCTTTTAACTGCTATCCCTTAATGTATCTTTACTTCAACTACCTCTGTTTATAATTAACCATCTATACTGGTTGATTACGCACTAATATCACAAGGTATTTCTTTTCTTCTGGACTAAAGGTGACTACATAATGTGTTAAAAGGGAAAGTAATATGGCAGGCAATAAGTCCCCTCACATTCCAGCTTGTCCTCAAATATCAGAGAGGCTAGAAGCAGCTCTGCTTAGATTCTGAGTGGTACCCAGTTCAGTGTTCTGGGTCTGGTCACATTCAATATATTGAACTACCACAATTACAGGTGCACTAATAGCATACTGCCCTTTCAACGAGGCTGGTGAGAGGCCTTGAGCACAAGCCCTGCGAAGAGAGGCTAAGGGAGCTGGGATTGTTTAGCCTGGAGAAGAGGAGGCTCAGGGGAGACCTTATTGCTGTCTACAACTACCTGAAGGGAGGTTGTATCCAGGTGGGGTTGGTCTCTTCTCCCAGGCAACCAGCACCAGAACAAGAGGACACAGACTCAAGCTGCACCAGGGGAAGTTTAGGCTGGAGGTGAGGAGAAAGTTCTTCACAGAGAGAGTTGTTAGCTGTGAGAGTGGGCTGCCCAGGGAGGTGGTGGAGTCACCATCCCTGGAGGTGTTCAAGAGGGGATTGGACATGGCACTTGGTGCCATGGTTTAGTAGTCATGAGGTCTGTGGTGACAGATTGGACTTGATGATCTTTGAGGTCTTTTCCAACCTTGATGATTCTATGATTCAGACTAGTCATGCTCCATGAACTCACATGGCTGTACTTAAGTATTTTGGTTGTGTTGAATGAGAAAATTTTACAACTATCTTAATGCAAGTGCAGTTTATTGAAGCAATGACACAGGCTCTTTGAGTATTGCCAGTGAGAAACACACTGTCTGCAAAGCATGGGCAAGTATCAAGATCATGAATAATGCAGCCTGGCCACAAACATAAAAAGTCAGAAAACAACTCTCTAGATATTTTTGTTTCCCTGAGGATGCACTCGGTGTAACCAATAGTTCAAATCTTACCCAAAAGCACGCCTGTGAGGGGGAAGAGAGGCTCAGTCCATCAACCGATCCCAGAAGTTGCAGGTGGTCTGCATCAGTGTCCTCCCTGATGTTCTCCCTCTCTCAAGCCATTTTATACTATCTTTACCTTTCATATGGAGCTTGAATGAGTCTAGTCATACATACCTTACATAAGTTTATTATGATTTGTTTAAAATTCTCTCACTTTGGTTGTAAAGAAATGTTGAATGTAATGACACACTAATTGTAAATCATTCAATATTATTTTTAAGTTATGCTCCTTTTGCTTACCACAAATTACCAGCTTCTTCTAGTAAATATATTTTCTAGCAATTTACAGAGCAGAGGCGCCCTTGTGGGTGGGCATTCGCTGACAGAAAAAAGGCTCAGATAAAATTTGTGACAAAAGGTAGTAATGGAAGTTACAAAGAGAAGCAGGAGAGTGAATGGGGGAAATGTTATATCTTAGCACAGTGCAGCTTTGAGCACAGCAAAGTAATTTTGGTTGATATGCATGGGTTTTTTAATTAATAGATTAAAAGAAGACAAAACAAACTCATATGCACCTGCCAGAAGGCCTAGTTTTTATACATTGGCAGTGTACCCTACATAGTGTGGCAGAATAGATATGAAGGATAGATTTAATAAAGAAAAATATAATAGCTACATTAAAAGATAGCATTCAGCTAAGAGGCTGAGTAGGGTAAGGAGGGTGCCAAACCTTACCACTAGGTGCATTTTATTCCACTGTTCTATAGTAGCCCTTTGGATGCAGGCTGTGTGAGGTTCCTAGGCATGGGGAATGTCTCTGGTGGAGAAATTTGGTTCTAGTCACCGTACTTCCCTCCCTTCTATGCAAGAACATCTGTTGACATATGGGACTTCTGAAAGGATGAGTGCTGAGGCAGAGGTTTAGGAACTGGGTTAAGAACTGGCTGCAGGGCTAAGCCCAGAGAGTGGTGGTGAATGGTGCCACATCCAGCTGGCAGACAGTCACCTGTGGTGTTCCCAGGGATCAGTTCTAGGCCCCATCCTGTTCAATATCTTTATTGATGATCTGGATGAGAGTATTGAGTCTATCATCAGTAAATTTGCAGATGACACTAAGCTGGGGGCGGGTGTTGATCTGTTAGAGGGTAGGAGAGCTGTGCAGAGGGACCTCGACAGGCTGGACAGGTGGGCAGAGTCCAAGGGCATGAGATGTAACACATCTAAGTGCCGAGCTCTACACACTGGCCACAACAACCCCACACAGTGCTGCAGGCTGGGTCAGAGTGGCTGGAGAGCGGCCAGGCAGAGAGGGACTTTGGAGTACTGGTTGATAGTAGGCTGAACATGAGCCTGCAGTGTGCCCAGGTGGCAAAGAAGGCCAATGGCATCCTGGCCTGTGTCAGGAACAGTGTGGCCAGCAGGAGCAGGGAAGTCATTGTGCCCCTGTGCTCAGCACTGGTTAGGCCACACCTTGAGTCCTGTGTCCAGTTCTGGGCCCCTCAGCTTAGGAAAGATGTTGAGTTGCTGGAACATGTCCAGAAAAGGGCAACAAAGCTGGTGAGGGGTTTGGAGCACGAGCCCTATGAGGAGAGGCTGAGGGAGCTGTGGTTGCTTATCCTGGAGAAGAGGTGGCTCAGGGGAGACCTTCTTGCTCTCTTCAACTACCCGAAGGGAGGTTGTAGCCAGGTGGGGGTTGGTCTCTTCAACCAGGCAACCACCAATAGAACAAGAGGACACAGTGTCAAGCTGTGCCAAGGGAGGTTTACGCTGGATGTTAGGAAGAAGTTTTTCACAGAAAAAGTGATTGGCCTTTGGAATGGGCTGCCCAAGGAGGTGGTGGAGTCACCATCACTGGAGGTGTTTAGGAAGAGACTGGATGGGGTGCTTGGTGCCATGGTTTAGTTGATTAGATAGTGTTGGTTGATAGGTTGGACTCGATGATCTCAAAGGTCTTTTCCAAACTGGTTAATTGTATTCTATTCTAGAGTGCTAAAACAAATATTTTGATGGTTTCTAATGTAGGCTGAGCTTCCTGAGGAAGAAAGATCTGGGAAAGGAGTTTGCTACAGGATTAATGAGTTGTTTGAGCAGATAGTTCACTGTAAAGCTATCTTCATTCTTACGGACTCCATGGCACTCTGCAAAAAAAAGCTCTAGGATGCTCTGCAAAGAGTTGATACCAAGTATCATGATAATCCTGCAGTACAAACCGAAGCAATGGACAACCAAGCAGTTATCTTCAAAGTGGACTGTTGACTCAAACTAAAATGCTATATAGATGCACTCTGAGCCATCTAGTGAAGACTCTGACCTGTTTTATAGAGGATTTTACCTGCATACAGGGACTTGGGAAATAAATTCCAAAGTAGATTTTGATTAGCTGAATAGATGGCTTTCAATCTTTCAGGGCCATGCTTGAACGATCACAGTTTGATAATTTCATCAAGCTAATGTTGCTACTAGAGGAAACTGAACTGTGATATTTTGATACTATTTAAATGGTGTAAGATACTGCTAGAGTTTATGTACACTAGGTATTAAAGGATGATATTTAGAGTATGGAAAAGGACAAAATTACTCCCTTGATGTTTCTCAAGATAGAAAGCATATGAAACATTAATGGTATCTGTATTCAACCAACTAAATGTTAGTTGACTTACACTGCTTGCAAAAACGTCCTTTTAAATGTTAGGGTCTGTTACTAAACCATGATGATGTGCTCAGCAGAGCAGATACAAATATGAAAGACAATAGTTTAATGCAAAGGAAACCATTCAAAATACAATTACAAGATTGATATTCCATGAATGCTACTTTTGTTAATCGAAGTTTAATAGCTGTATCTTGACAAATCTTATAATTGACTAGATTTTCTAAAGTTCATAATAATTTCTCGGTTTCAGTTATACTTAATCTTTGAATTATACTTTGTCTTGCTTATGTTTTTAACACACAGTGCAACAAAGAGATCTTCAGTCTTATTCAGGCTTTTCAAGTCCATGTTTCGTAGCTGGCATCATCTATGACTAAATTCATGACAATTATCTATTGTTTCTGTTAAATTTAGAAATAATTAGCTTAGTGTTAGTGATTCAAAATCTCATGCTAGTGTTTACATTTGCTTTGTTTTAAAGTTTGCTTGGAATGAAAGATGCGTTCTGATCTTAGCCTGGCTACCTAAAGTAATGAAGTGTGTATGATCTTCCTCTCTGTCATATATTTATTAATGACCTAAACAAGCTGGTCAATTTTAGCAAGCTTTGGCAGTGGTCCCTGGATCTCTTAAGGCACTAAATTCACACCTCATACAGCCCTTGGCTTTTACATTCGTAAACCATTGTTTGGTTTCCCAAAAGCAGCCATTTGGTCTCTTCAGTTCAGCAGCCAGTCAGTGAGCTCCCTAATGGCAACATATACTGTGTTGGGACAACAGATGAGATGAAAGTGGGATATGGGAGAATTACTGTGAGTTGACATACCTGAGGCATAGGTGTGTTGTTGGGATTATAGTACAGAGCTGCAGGGATTGCAGCAGAGAGAAGGGCAGTAACCCCTAAAGAAAATTAAAAAAAAGGAGCAGTCAGAAGTGAAAAAAATTAGCTGTAAGTTGCAAAGCTATATGAAAACACTCTGGAATAACTATTGCTCATAGAGCTTGTTTATCTGTAAAGATGGTCACCTGCATTCAGTCACTGTTGTCTGCAATGAGTATCATTATACTCTTTAGCAGAGAAAAATGTTTTGGCATTCTGTTCAGAAAACAGGTTGTCTCTTTTATGTAATTTTCTCTGGTGGGTGGGCGCAGGGATCTCATCTGCCTTTCCCAGTGCTTGCATTTATCCCCCTTTACAGTGATTCTCTAATGGAGACATCTGTTGTGCAATGTCCATCATCTACACTTTGGTAAATATACTTGAGAGTATACCTTATTGTTCAAAATTATTTGATAGTCGTTGGTTGTATCTTCATCTGTGTTTCAGGCTAACTCTTTACAAGGATGTGGGCAGAATCAATGCAAAACATTTCAAGGTCAGGTACCATGGTGATTCCATCATCACTTCATGTTCTTCATGAGGCCAAGAGCTCCGTTTTGCTTACATGTATAGTACAGACAGTACTATACATTTTCTTAGTAGTTTCATTTGTGAAAAGAAAATCTGAAAAAATGTGTGCTGAGAGGAATAATTTAATTTCTTTTTTTATTAATGAGTTAAATAACATAGGAGATCATAATGCTAAAAACTCTTAATCAGTGCTTTCTAAATTAGAAGTAGCTCACACATGTTTGCTATTTTTGTAGACTCAGCAAACGAGGCAGAATGGTTAAGTGACCTGCATACAGACAGCCAGCTGCAATAGCAGTTCAGGGGCCTGGGTATCACCGTTGAATTCACTGGTCTTAGCAAACCCTGTGATAAAACTGTCCTTACACTCTCTCTTTCCCAGCAAAATAGCGACACTTTTAGTATAACTCTTGGAAGAGGTGAAAACCTGGCATGATTAAGGAGATATTTGGAGCACTGTAGTGTCTGTAAAGTGCTTTGATTTGCAAATTGTTCTTGGGATCATATTTGTGGAAGTGTATGGGTGGAAACCAAATGCATCTTTGACATTTCTCTTATGCATCGCTGTCAATCAAACAGCACATAGAATTATTTTCTGCATTTTAAGATGAGTTAAGTCACTATTCAAAGCTTTCTTGGGGAATCAAAAAAAAGAGTGAAAATATTAGGAAGTGTACCTGTGTTGAAATGAAATAGAATTCTGCTATTTCTATAATGATTTTCTGTCTCTAATTAAAATATTTTTAAAGCTCACTGCTCCTTCTAAGGCGGCAAAGACATATGACTCTCTTTTCCTTCCAAAGGATTTCCTGCTGCAGATTTTCACTGTATTTCGGATACTAATACGACCAGAGATGTTTCCAAAAGACTGGACAGTGATGCGTTTGGTTGCAAACAAGTAAGGCACCTTTAATATTAACAAACAATATGGGTAGTATGTGAAGACCATGGTACAAATGCATAACATTTTATGATGTATAATACAAATGCAAAATGTATGTTGTAATACTAACTGCAGTTCTTAATTTTGCTATCGAAGATTTAAAAGCTCTGGACTTATTTTATATGACAAATTCATAATGTAATCCATACATTTTCTGAATTGCTGCAAACACAGATTACATGGAAAATCAGAAACACTGTTGCAGAGTGAAGGTGCTAAACCTCAACAGCTTTGTTTTTCAAGTAGCAAATGACGTATCTCAACAGAACTTCATTTCAATTCTGTTGATATGCCGAGTTGGTAAAGATCTGTTTGCTCTCAGGAGGGAGGAAATTATCTGTTGTTATATCATTAGCAATGTTTTTGCATGTCTGTTAATTCAGCACTTGTCATAAAAATCACAGATTAAAAATCACACCTCAGGAAATGAAGTGCAGCACAAGCAACAGTAACAGAGTTGTAAGTGTTGCCTAGTGAGATGTAGCCCTGTCTTTGAGCTATTGTTTCTCTGCTCAGTCTTTGTTTGTATCACTGTATCACAGTATCACAGTGTATTAGAGGTTGAAAAGGATCTCAAGAGATCATCGGGTTCAACCCCCCTGCCAAAGCAGGCTCACCCAGGGTAGTCAACACAGGAATGCATCCAGGTGGGTTTTGCAATTCTCCAGAGAAGGAGACTCCACAACCTCTCTGGGCAGCCTGTTCCAGTGCTCCATCACCCTCACTGTAAGGAAGTTTCTCCTCATGATGAGATGAAATTTTCTATGTTCAAGTTTGAACCCATTGTTCCTTGTCTTATTACTGTGTATAGAAACAGGCTCCCAGCATTTCTGAGAAGACATTACAACAGGTCTAAGACTATTGAATTTTATTTCACTTATATCACCAGCCATCCTTTTTTGTAGCTTTTGTGTTTGTGAATATGTGTGTGTATGCAAACATCATAGATTTTGTTCAAACTTTGTCAGGACTTGAAAAAAATACCAATTTTTGCTTAATTCTTTTACCTGATTTAGTGTTGCTAACCTTTCCAAGTTTGAATTCCAGCACCAAAAAATCATTAATAATCAAAGAATGGATGTGATCATTTGTTTCTGCATATGAAGAAGATACAGCTGATATCAGTCAGCATCTGGTAATCAGGCTTAAGAAATAAATTGAGAAACACAAGAAAATGGGAAAATACATAGGAACTTTTAGACTAAATATATAATCTAAGAAATTGTTATATATTCCCGAAACAGCTGGCTTGGCAGATGGCTTTGCAACAGCTGACATATACAGAACTAAGATTTAGGCATGACCTTGGCACATGTTTCTCAGGCTGGTGTTGTTCAGATATGCTAAAGATGCTAATACTAAGTTCTGCAAAAACAATATTTACTTACAACAGTATTTTAGTTAGCATCTCACATCTTTTAATGCACATCGTGTTGTTTCTCACCATCTAGAAGGTGACTATATGTCAGGTTCTGTCAGGCAAAGACGACCAGCAAAGGCTGACAATAGCTGCTAGTGGGAACTGGACAGAAGAATCTCATCACATTGGCTAACTGAACCTGATAATGCACAATTGCATAAGTATTACTGACAGCAAATGGGATAGAAACACATCTTGACCAATCCAGCATTCAGTAACTACTTTGCTATGCATTTGTTCCTCTGGGGAGGAAATGGTGGTTTGCCGTGAGATGGGGTTGGCAGGTGTACTTAAGTGTGGTGTGAACTAAAGATTCAGCATTCCTGTGTTACACATCTATGACTTGGTTTCAGTTCGTTTTTGAGGCAGCAGAAAGGAAAATCCACTTTTGTTTTCATCTGCAGGGCACTGTTTTCTCTGGAGCTGTTTCCAAATGGGAGCTCATCCTTTAACTTGTGTGCCGCACTGCTGCTGCAGTGACTGTTTTCCTTCAGCTTCCTTGAGGTGTTCCAAAGTGCACAACCACAGAGTAGTTGCTTTGGTAGAATTGTCCCAATCCAAAATCTTTTAAGTGCAAAGGGAAGAGCCTAGAGACAGGATGAGAAAGTAGGATACTGCCTGAACTGCAGCTAGAAGCAGTTGTGAGCTATTCTTCCAGAGCTAGAGCACTTCCAATGATCTGAGATGCTTCAAGGTTGAAGGCAAAATTGAACTCCTTGCTCCATTCATGTCTACAAGGAAAAAACTAGATCTAGCCTACCTTTTAAAGAGCATAATCAAGTAATCCATTAGAAGTCTGGATCTTTTCAAAGTCCTGCTTCCCTGGAATAAATTGACTGTCATGTTTCCTCTGTCAGACAACTGCCTTCTTGGCTGTCTGGGCTTCAGCCTGAGAAACAGGAGCTAATCTGAAAGCAGTTTGTGTCTTCAGAGCTTCACCCATCATGTCACATCACCAGAAGTGCTCTCTTTTCTCTCTCCTGTCTCTAGAGTGATATAAAACTTCAAACTGTCTGATATTTACAGGAAGAAAGATTTAGCCTGTCTGAGCCTAGGGAAAAAAAAATTAGGATATAATCAGGTAATAAGCTTTTCCTGATGGGAGAAAAAAATTATTCTTCTCTTATTTTTATATGCAGAGCTTCAATTACTTGAAAGATTTTTCAGTCTTAAAATGCTGTAATTGCTTCAATGTATAATAAAAAATAGTATTGCCCCTTGGCTTCTAGATATTTTTTTTCTTTCATGTTGCAGTGTTTTCAGTAATTTTGCAGCATTTGGTACTTGGGTGCTGTCTGACATTAAAAAAACCTTAGAAGATACTGTGAGCTTAAGGAGACAAATGTGTAACTATCCACAAATTCCAATACTTCATGATGACACATGCGTGATCTCTAATTCTGAATGTCTGGATGCCCAACATGAAAAAACACAAAATGTGTTTTATGTATACTATGGAAAATAAAATTTTAGTTTCTTTCATTACAGGGGTAGACATTCTGTACCAAACAGATAGCAAGCTAGCTTGCTGGCCCTCTAAGCAAAGCTTCTGTTTGTAACTGCAAACTAAACCCACATAATATATCGGAATCAGTTGCCTAGCACCAGAGAGGAACCCAAACTTCTATAGTAAAATATGCCAGACATTGAACCTTCTGTATAACACCTTCATAATGTCTCTCTTAACTGGCAATCACTATGTAAAGGCCACTTGCTTAAGTGACACTGAAGGTAGGGTTAGAAAAAGAATCACTTATCCAATGCTTTAATTGACTGACATCTTTGAGAGTATTAAACAAACTCATCTGAACTCGAGGTATGTCATATTTTGTTAACAGTTGGAGAGCCAAGTGAGTGTCCATTACTTGCTGAGCAAAGGTTTGATATTTATTACACACTATGCTTATGTGTTAGTAAACAGTGAAGTAATTTTCCCACTGCTCTCAGTATGTAGGAAGGTTTAATTTTAAAGATCTCTTTATGATTAAATAATGTATGTCCTTTTGGTGTTTTGTTGAATGATAGAGATGCTAGACCATCCAGTTCTCAGTTTGAATTTTATAAGCATGCAAAATGGATATATGAATCTTATTATTTATTATAAAATAATTGTCTAGGAAGAAAAACTTGCTATAGTATATTGCTTATACTAAAGTTCCAAATGCATCTACTGACAGTTGGGCACAGGGACTTTGACACAGAATCCTTTTAGCTACCTGATTTAGTAATGACTGAAAGACATTATTTGTTTAAAGAGTAACTCAAGTGGAATACGCAGAAAAGGAAGACCTTGCATTAGCATCAGTCTCATCATTATGGCTGCTTTGAAGAATTCTGTTAGCTCCTATGGTGTGGGAGTCTAAGACTCCTACAATGAACAAAACTTATTGCTTTTATGTAATGCAGAGTTTTTGCTAAGAAATAAACTTGCCATTCAATCTGTCATAAAGCATATATATACACAGGTATGATAGATTTAACAGGAATAATGTATATGTGACTCTAGGTTAATTTAATTTTGGAATATGAAAGAAAAAAACCTTTTTCATTCAAATATTTCTGTGCTCGGGAAGAATTCACTCTGTAGTAGCAAAGGATGAAATCAGAAGCTAATGTTCTATGTTTGTTTCATATCAGAAAGGAAAATGGAAGCTTCCATTTCCTGCTATTGGTTGCCCAGGCAAAAGGCAGATTTCCAGAGCACAGTCTGAGCAGTAAATCAGTTGAACTTCTAGCGGTTGCTTTGGATATTTCAAACAGGTTGTGGCAGAAAAGTTTGCCATGAAAATTTGATGGAAAAGCCACTCTGTCAAAACTCTGTGTAAGAACCCAGAATGATTTAGTAGCTAAAAGCAGAGGGTTTTGTCCTATAAACCAGTTAGTGGTTCTGAACACATTTATGGTAGATGGTAAGAGGAAGAAAGGCAAGGCTTGTCACAACCTCAGTGTTTTCTAGTCTGATACTCAAACGATTTTCAAATAAAGGTTGTTATTGTTCTTTATTAATCCTTGGCTGGGAAGCAACTTGGAGTATGAATATTATATCAGATCAGGCAGATGTCCATCAGTCCTTTGCTGCTGGCTTTGTGTATTTTTTTTGTTGTTGTGGGGATTTTTGTTTGGTTAGGATTTGGGGGGGGAGGGGGTTCAGTTTTTTGTAGAATTTATATTATTTGTAGGGAAAGAAGAAAATGAGCCCCCCAATCTTAGCTGTGTTTTCTGTCCTACCTGATTTTAGTTTGTTGTTGATCCAGAATAACAGGTTGTGGGTTAAAACCAATGGTTTCATCTTTCTATGATCAGGCTGAAGTTTTGAGATATTTTACCTATATCATAGACATTCTTTCTCTACAGACCCACATGTTATCAGCTAATCCATATCCTATGTTTATCTTACCAAATAGATTGAACCTGAGCTATGTTGCCTATAGCAGGAAATATCTGCATTGTAATTATTCTGTTATTTCAAGATTTCTACTTCAATCACCTACTCATAAGAATTGAAGCAAGGGTGGCATAGCCATGACAGCTGACCTGAACTAGCCCATGGGTTATTCTATACCACAGAACTTCATGTTCAGTATATAAATTTGGAGGATATGGCTGAGAGGAGACAGTCAATGCTGGAGAAGTGGCTGAACAATCAGCAGGTGGTGCATTGTGCATCACTTGTCTTTCTTGGCTTTTTATTCCTCTCTCTTTTTTACCTTCTTTTTTATTGCTATTGCAGTTATTGTGGTGGTGGTTGGTTTATTTCAGTTATTACCTCAGTTTGTACTTCAGCCAAGGAGGTTTAATTTTTTTTGATTCTTCTCATGCCACTGGGGCTGTGGGGGGGAGGAGTGAGCAGGGGGTTGCATGGCGCTTAGTTGCCAGCTGGGATTAAACCATGACAGTAATGTAAACTTGGCATTACAGTTGCAGCTCTTGAGATCTGGAATTTTGTCTTGCATATAATTTTTCAGCAATTTATTACTTTAGACTTAGATTGAAACTTTACACAGTAATAGTGCTGATAAACTGACCTTTTCTATCAGAACATCTTCTTGAAATATGCAAACTAATTCCATTTTGTGAAGCATATGGGCTGTAAATTAAATCATGAACAATAACAAGAATGACAGGACTCTTCTTATCCATGCCTTAGTTTGTAGTTTTGTGTGTATTACAGATTCTAAACTTTTCACTTCATCTTCCATGCTGCAGTGGGGCGTGCTGTACATGTACTGTAACTCCCCGTTGGTGGAAGAGTGGGTGAACTATACAGATGAGTGCTAAACATGGAAAACTACCTGTATAACTTAAAATATCATTGTTGAGAAAATAATGTGTCTTAAAATTACATTTGAGGAACAGAACTATGAATGACAGAAAATTGAGACTTAAAGCAGTGTTCTAAAAACAGTCAGGGACTTGACTGTTAGAGGTGTTTGGACACATCAAATGCTAAGGTAAAGTTGGCAGGGACAGTGATTTTAAATGTAGACAAATGGAAGCAAATATTTGAACTAGTAATAAGGTAAATGGTACATAGAGATTTTTTATTTATAAACTTTATGAAAAGTGCCAGAAAAATATAATTTATCTCCTAGGTGGGTTGTTCAACACATAATCCTTCAGTGTTGTGAAGATGAAAAATGTTATACCCTTGATTTGTTACTATACATAATAAAACATATTTTGTCTTCAATGCTTTGCAAAGATACTAAAAAGAAATAAAGGTACAAAATACAGAAAGGGAAACATATTTTAGCATTGTAACAGCATGCAGGTCAAAAAGTTCATTTACAGAAGTACTAGATGCATTAATAGTAGATTGATGGTAATTCAATTAAATGTGGAGATACAACCTTTTTTTTCTCAAAAAGTCTTTAAGCAGTTGATTGTTGTAAAATACATGAAGTATAACAGGAAAAAGATCATTCCTTGCTTATCTTTCTTTCTCCCCCATAAGTATCCACTGTTGGCTACTTTCAAAACAAATGTAATGGTTTATATAATTTTTTTGTTGGACTAAATAAATTGACAAGACACAAGTGCTGCAGAATTGCTGAAATGAGTTATGTTTAAATACTCCTCAAGAATATTCCATTTATGTAATTACAGTATCACAGTATAACTA